>NC_088376.1:6177500-6800500 GCF_037993035.2 Macaca fascicularis
CATCAGGTCTCGTGAGACTGATTCCCTACCACGAGAACAGTATGGGGGAAACTGCCTCCATGATTCAAATTATCTCCCACTGTGACCCTCCCACAACATGTGGGAATTATGGGAATATAATTCAAGGTAAGATTTGGGTAGGGACACAGCCAAACCATATCACTGCATGTGTGGATTTATGTTATAATCTAGAAGAGAGTGCCTAGAGTTTGAGTGTATAGGAATCATACATTGTCACAGTACTAACTCTATTCACTGCAGTATGGTTGAACTGAGTCTCCAAGATATTTATCCAACATCTATATAGCTAAACCCTGCAGGGTGTAATTCTTACCTTGCAGTCCTTATCTGCAAAGAGTTCATACATAAAATGTTTTAGGTGGTGGGATTTAAGTAATTTCATTTATTTTTTTAACTTTTAAATTATTTTTAAACATTTTTGTGGATACATATTAGGTGTACATATTTATGGGATAAATGAGATTTTAAAATAACTTAAAGAATGAAATTAGATCATTTTACTTATTTTTAAAATATATTCATCAGTTTTTTTCTACAATAAGCCTGTATCACATTTATGATAAGAAAGATTAATCTTTGGAAAGTATTTTTAATGAGTTATTCAGAGCTAGCTAATTGCAATGAGACTCCATTCTCTAGCCTGCTTGACAACGGGCTTTGGGCTAAGATATCTAAGTCTCAGACGACCTCTGCCTCTTAATTCCAAGTTCGATCAGTGGCATAACAAATTTGGTTTTCCAGTTTCTTTTATACATAATCCTGAAAGTAGAAATGAACTTTTTATAACTGTGCAGGTCCATAGCATAACAATACATTTCTAATTTTAGAGCCCAATTACATTTTAAATCTTTTCTCTTATATTCTTCATAAATTGTGAAAATGTGATAGATGTTACCATGCTTTTATCATCTCTCAGATTTTGTCACATACCCAGAATTATCTGAAAAGGCTTTAGTCAGACCAGGCTTGTCATATTTTGTCTCAGTGTATGAGAAGATGTTGATACCTAACGTATCAATCCACCTTTTCAGAGTTTAGGTGATGTGAGTCAGGTTGAGTTGATAACATATTATGGACTCAAAAGACCAGTTACTGGCTTTCGGTGACCACCTCTGCAAGGCCCCACTTAGTAACCACTTTGCTTCTGTCTGGACCATCCCATGAACTGTGTGAAGTATGTTTTCATCTTTATGGTTTTTAATGCATATATGTGGAATTGTGTTTGAGGGACCAACGGAACTGTTGACATTTAGTATCATGGATTCGTGTGGTTTTTCTGAACATATTCTCAATTACATCTACTAATATTCTGTGGAAAATCTTAGAATTATTTATGATAGTAGAAACTTAAAGCCATCTCAATATGCAGAAGCATGTTAAGACTAAGTGCATTAGAGCAAATCATTGGAGTATTATTCAGTTATTGATAATGCTATAAAAAGTTTATAAGAACAACATGTATGTTTATATTTAATATATAATGTTAAATAAGAAAGTTATAAAATGTTATCATTGCATCTACTGCCATAAACGCAATAGACTGTGTAGAAATTAAAAAGATCCTGTGTGCAGAAGGGACCAACCCTGACCATCTCTCGGTCTAAATATATGATGTTATCATTTCTGTTCTCCAGTAGGTACACCGTGTTGATGCAGAGTTTCCTTGCAACCATTTCTCTTCCCAGAATTCCAAACAAGATTTGGGTTCAAACACTTCTGTTCTGTCAGTTTCCTCCTGATCAAGAGTTTCACTCTTCTTGTCATCACCCCATCTGAGTTGAGAACCAGAGTGACGGAGTCATTAGACACCTAAGAGGCTCGTAGAGCTTTTGATCCTTTTCCGGTCCCCTCTCAGAAACAGTATTTCTCCTCCAAAGAGTTTCTATGTCTGCATTTTATCTGGTAGAAACTTTCTGTACATCATATTATTCTTCTTTCCAACTCTACAGGCTTTTAATTTTGGGAAGTACTTGCCACTCTTTTCCAAGCAATAAGTCTTATGGCTTAGCTTTGATCTTAGAGGTTCAATATAAGTAAATTTCTCATCAGTAAGAGAAAATACATTGAGAATTGGGGGAGGTAAAAAGTATCCTCCCATTTGAAATTAATAATTAAAATAATTATTAGAGAAGGTGGAAATATTATAAAAAACTGAGATGTCCAAGACCACAGACATCCAAAATAGATGTTGAACCTTGTAATGTCCCTCCCATTGTTGAGCTAACAATGGATTGGCTATGTACTAGACATCTTCTGAATGTGTCACCTGGCCCTTTCCCTACTGTGGCACCTTTCTCTCCTCAGATCTGCAGTAATTAACAATCCAATATCATTTTATAATTTTGATGGGATTCTCGCTAATGGTTTTGTGCCCTCTTTCGTTTTCTAGAAACTTCCTTTGCTGTATGAAAAGGGATGGAACCATGTAGTCTGAGAAACATGCCTTTGACACTTTGTTGTGTTTCTCTCCTTGTACCATGTTTATCAGACATCATGGTTTAAGCCCTTTTTAGATTTATGAAGTAAGCCTTTTATTCCTGAATTTTTGTTTCTTTTTCTCCTTCTACTATTCAATTATTTTTCCTTATTTTAGAAGTATCTCTCTTTCTGAGTGGATAACATTTCTAGACTGTATTTGTACCAGACACTCCCCATGTTCATTTTAGTCTGCTGACGAAACAGGAAAATCTTTGTGTTTTTGACAAGGACTGTGGAACTAGAACATACAGGCCTTTCTTGTTCAGAGAAGTGTAGGCCGGGCGCGGTGGCTCACAACTGTAATCCCAGCACTTTGGGAGGCCGAGGCAGGTGGATCATGGGTCAGGAGATTGAGACCATCCTGTCTAACATGGTGAAACCCCGTCTCTACTAAAATACAAAAAAATTATCTGGGCATGGTGGCACACACCTATAGTCCCAGTTACTCAGGAGGCTGAGGCAGGAGAATCCCTTGAACCTGGAAGGTGGAGGTTTCAGTGAGCCAAGATCACGCCACTGCATTCAAGCCTGGGCGACAGAGCGAGACTCCATCTCAAAAAACAAAAAAGAAAAAGGAGAGAAATGTAGATATACATGTTTAACTTGTTGCCAAATTTTGATTAGAAAGGAAATAATAGACCAAGAGTATTGCATGGAGAGAGAAATATCTTTGGTCCTAAATATGTATCATTTACATAAATATTATATTTATTAAAAATACTTTGAGTTTATACAGAAGTAAAGTTTAAACCCAGGTTAGTTAAATTTGATTTAAACAACTGAATTTTGTTAACTAACTGATCAAGGCAAAGATCAATATGAGTGTGAAATTGGGAGACTAATCCCGTGGGCCATCATGCTAGGAGAGCTGAGCCAAAGCCAAGCAGGAGACACGTGCCATCCCCCAATAAAACAAGCAAAAGTGATCACAGACAGATCAGTACTAGACACTAAATCCCGACCAAAAAAAATGCAAATATTCTCTGAAGGAAAGCAACTGTAATTAATTATTTTCTACTAATACCTTTTAAAAAATTAAAGTGTTTTTACTTCCATTTTGGAATTCAATTCCCTAGGAGACAAATAGATCCTCAGAAGGTAAAGATATTAGATAGAATCAGATATGAGCTTGAAGTTAAATACGACCAAACCCTCCGAAATTAAAAAAAAAAAAAAAAAAAAAAGACGGGGGCATTCTTAATGACCCTTCAAGAACCAAGAACTTCATATATTAGAACGGTCAGTTTCGGAATAATACCAAGCTATGTATGAAATATTTTAAAATAAAATTTATAAGTTTAGATATAGAAGGAACAAAAGATTTTCAAATGTGATCAAATTAGTTTCCAAAAAGAATCAGATACAACTTTTAAAAGTGAAAAATATAATTGAAATTAAAAACCCAATAGATGATTTGGATGCATATCAGACACAGCTTAAAAAAGGAATAAACGGGCCAGGCGCGGTGGCTCAAGCCTGTAATCCCAGCACTTTGGGAGGTCGAGACGGGCGGATCATGAGGTCAGGAGATCGAGACCATCCTGGCTAACACGGTGGAAACCCCGTCTCTACTAAAAATTACAAAAAACTAGCCGGGCGAGGTGGCGGGTGCCTGTAGTCCCAGCTACTCGGGAGGCTGAGGCCGGAGAATGGCGTGAACCCGGGAGGCGGAGCTTGCAGTGAGCCGAGATCTGGCCACTGCACTCCAGCCTGGGTGACAGAGCAAGACTCCATCTCAAAAAAAAAAAAAAAAGAAAGAAAAAGAAAAAAAGAAAAGGAGTAAACGAAAAGGGAGACACATATGAAGAGATTACCCAGATCATCATAATGCAGAGAAGGAAGGTAGAAAATATGAAAGAAAAGTTAACTGATACGGAGGACACAATAAATATCTAAGCTAGATCCAACTGGAGTCCCAGAAGGAAAGGATAAAGGCAGTTGAGGAAAGAAGTGACTGAAAATTGTCTGGAATTATGGAAAGATGTGCATCATAGACACACAAAGAAACCTGCACATTAGGTAGGTGAATAAAAAATATCATTTATATACAATAAAATATGTGAATGTCAAAGAAATTATAGTGAAGTTTTAGAACACCAAAGAAAAAGAGATCTTAGGAGCAGCCAGAGAGAAAAGACTGATCATCTGCAAAGGAACAATAATTAGGTAAAGAGAAGACTTCTAAAAAATGGAAGCTGAAAGACCGGACCAATACTGTCCACATTCTGATGCAATCACAGATGAGGATGCTGAGTGGAGCCACACAGGCTGTGCACTCAGCAAATCCAGAGGGGTGTAATTCACATAGGATTTAGTTTGTGTAGTGTTCCCTGGAGTTGGCCAATGCAGCGTTAAATAGAATTTTGAATTCAGCAAAATTATCTTTTAAATATGACCTGAAATTTTTCAGGAAGTAGAAGAGGAAGCAATTTCAGCCTCATATCATGAGACCAATATAACCCTGTTACTAAAACCTGACAAAAATACTTAAGAAAACGAGTAGAGACTGTAGCACCTAACACAGAGCCACAGAAAATCCACAATAAAACATTGACAAATTAAATCCATCAATGTATCAAAAAGATAATAAAGCTAAGTGGAGTTTGTCCTTAGAAAAGAAGTTTGGTTTATCATTAAAAACTCACCAATCTATGTAATTCAACATATTAACAGAATAAAGGTTAAAATTCACATGATCGGCTCAACAAATACAAAATAAAAACAGTTAACAAAATTGAGCACACATTCATCACAAAAAATCTCCTAGCAACTGAGAAATACAAGGATCTTTCTCAATTTGATAGAAAATATGTACAAAAAAAACTATAGCTTACTTCCAAATGGATGGTTAAATATCGATGCTTTTCTCCTATATTTGGGAATACGGCAAGGATATCCATTTTCATTACTTCTATTCAATATTGTACTGGCGATCCTTACCAAAGCAAAAAGACAAGGAAAAGAGAAAAGTCTATTAATGCTGAAAATGTGAATACTCTATAATTATCTATTCTACTTGAAGGCAAACATTCTAGCTAAAACTCTTACACATCACCAGGAGACACATATAAGAATGGTTATAGAGGCATTGTTTAACCTAGCACCAGTCTTTACTCAGGTTCCATCAGTAGTGGAATGCATAAATAAATTTTAGCAAATTCACACAATGGGCTATTATACAGCCACGGAATAAATTAACTACGGCTATCCCTTACTACATAGGTGAATCTTAGAAACAAATTGTTGAGTTAAGAAGCAAACTGTTAAATGCAAGATCCTAAATATATGTGATATTTACCAGGCCTTGACATATTCATTGTGTCTGGGACTTTTAGTAGTCTTTTAACTTTAGTGATCTCCTAAACCCTCAACACGACTTATCTTTAGTCCATTAAATACCTAAGGGTCTAAGAATCATCACAGACTTACCTTTTAATATGACAATCTGCTGCTCAATAGTCATAATGACATCAAATACGTTCCTGGTACAGTAGGCTGGTTTCAGTTCTCATGGGGTGGCCATAGCCAGCCTTTTGAGTTTTCCCGTTGTCAAGCACAATGTATTTTATGCTGTCGGACTGGTCATTCTCATAGTTCTTCCGTTCTCTCAGCTGATGTTACTCTCTTTAAATCTTGTCTCTTGACACATACAATGGCATAGAACAAAGAGTGTTGGAAAGTCAGGAGACTTGGATTCTACTCCTGATCATTCTTTACACCTACTAAGTTAACCTGAGAAATTGTCATGAAATGAGAAATATCTATCATTGAGCACTGCCAATGTAGAAACGATTGTGTTTACAGTTTGGGTACAAATCACATCAGTAAAGTAATTCTTGTCCGAGAGTAACGTACAGCTCGGAGAAACCAAGGAAGATATGTATGTAGTCACCATGCAAAGTAGAGCACAGATCATGATAAGAGAAACACAGGTCATTCTATGGGGCTTCCAGTGTTGGAGAATGAAGGGGTGGCCTGCCCCTCCACACCTGTGGACGCTTCTCGTTAGGTGGAACGAGAGACTTGAGAAAAGAAATGAGACACAGAGACAAACTATAGAGAAAGAAAAAGTGGGCCCCGGGGACCGGCGCTCAGCATACAGAGGACCCGCGCCGGCACCGGTCTCTGAATTCCCTCAGTATTTATTGATCATTATCTTTGTCATCTTAGAAAAAGGGAAGTGGCAGGATAATAGGATCATCCTAGGGAGAAGGTCAGCAGTAAGACATATGAATAAAGATCTCTGTGACATGAATAAGTTTAAGGAAAAGTGCTGTGCCTTGATATGCATATGCAAACATCTCCATAAACCTTTTTAGTGGATAAAGAGCAGCATTGTGCTAGCAAGTCCCACCTTTCGCCCTAAGGCGGTTTTCTTCTTTCTCAGTAAACAACATACTGAGAAACACCGAGATGTTCCATTGCCCAGGGACAGGCAGGAGACAGATGCTTTTCTCTATCTTAACTGCCAAGAGGCCTTCTTTCCTCTTGTACTAGTCCTCCTCAGCACAGACCCTTCACGGGTGTCAGGCTGGGGGACGATCAGGTCTTTCCCTTCCCACGAGGCCATATTTCAGACTATCACATGGGGAGAAACCTTGGACAATACCTAGCTTTTCTAGGCAGAGGTCCCTGTGACCTTTGGCAGTGTATGTGTCCCTGGGTACTTGAGATTAAGAGAATGGTGATGACTTTTCACAAGCATACTGCCTTCAGGCACTTGTTTAACAAAGCACACCCTGCACAGTCCTAAATCCATTAAACCTTGAGTTACCACAGCACATGTCTCTTGCAAGGACAAGGTTAGGGGTAGGGTCACAGATTAACAGCATCTCAAATACAGAACAAAATGGAGTCTCTTATGTCTACTTCTTTCTATATAGACACAGTAACAGTCTGATCTCTCTTTCTTTTCCCCACGGGAGAAATCACTTTTCATTTTGTTAGTGGAGACTAGCCAAAGTTGCATGATTGAGGTGATACTTGAAGTGTCACACAAAGGTACTGAGGTGTGTTAAACATATACAGGAAACTGTAACCTATGGAAATGCTTTGGAAAAGGATTCTGGCAACTGAAATAAGTACAGGATTGACACATAGTTTAGTACTTTTCACTCTGTGTTTAATTAGACTATTAGATACAGAGGCTAACTGATCTCTTCATTATCAAAAATTGATCAGAGATGGTGACCAGCTTGGTACCATGGATTCTTAATCCATGAAACTGTGTTATATTTTTATTCAGATTCTAATATTAGGAGGCAACTTTTCTTTCTATACTAAGTGAATGACTCTTGACTATTACCAAGAGTAAAGCATCTTTTTGTTCAGTTTGGTTTATTTGGACGAATCATAACATGAATGCCTGATTACACTGGTCATTGTAATTGTATAGTTTATTTCATCAAAAGTTAGGATGTTAATCTACTCAGTGTCCTGTGTTGAGTTTTACCTGTCATCTGTGTTGAGTTTTATTTGGTATGCTATGTTCGGTTCTATCTGTGTTGAGTGTTACCTGTGGCGTCCCAAATTTGCTACATGATTAAAATTGGATATATTGTCAGTCTTCACTTTTTGCTCCTTAATAGGGTCTGCAGACCTATCTCTGTGTAATGGGCGTCCTGGTGTCGTGCATAGTATGATGTGATGCTTTTGTCTTTGAGTGTCTAAGAAAATGAGTTGGAAGGAGGTTGCTATAAAATGACACTGAGGTTAGTTATTTTATTATATTAGGTGTTTCTTCCTTTCTTCTCCAACATGTTTTTATTCCTGGAAAGGGTATCTTGGTGCAGTGGGAAAAAACGGGATTTTAGATTTAGAAGGTCTTGGTCTTAGTCTTGGCTTTGTCTGTGCTACTCTTGGATTTCATCATCTTGAAAGATGGTGTATCAATTATGGTCAACTCAGGAGACAGAAACCTCACAGTAATTTGAAAAGCGAGAGTTTAATATAAGAATTATTAATTGTAATGTGGATTGAAGTAACAAAATTGGCTAGTAAGAAGTACAAAGAATTCTATAGAATGCAGCAATATTATCTATAAATATTTGCTGCTGTCATAAGGCTGAGACACAGTGTCCAGGAAGAGTCCTCTAACCCACCCCAGGCTGAGATCCAGACTCCCGTGGAGAGGGCATGCCCTTGGCTGCTTAGGAATTATTGAAAAGTCACCAAACTGCCTCCCTTCTGAGACTTGCTGGAAACCTACCTTCTGGGGTGCAGAGAAGCAATCCACAGGGAGATGCTGCCCTCAGACCTTGCTGCAGAGTTGCTAGAGTCGGTGCTGGGTGACGCTGTTTGCTGCTGGGCACTGTTGGTCACCAGATGCCACAAGAACCAAGAGACAGAGATGCCTTCGTCTGTAGGAATGGGGCACCGGAGAAACTGCCCTCTGGAGGGATCTAATGCGTAAGAGTGCGTAAGCCCTGCAGGAAGTGAGCCCTGGCAGGTGCACGGGAGCTTACCCGACGGCAGGGTGGTGTGGAACCTGGGATGCACGGTGTCTACATTGGGAAGTCCATGGCAAGATGATCACTGAGCTGGAACTGGGGACACAAGCTTACCAAGGGGCTGCACATTCTGGCTCTGTGAGCACCACAATTTGTGAGTATTCTCCCCACAGATTCGCTGCTGACGGCTCTCCAAAACAAATAACAAGAAAATCAACATAGAAGTAAACTAGAAGCAGGGAGAGAAACCACTTCCTCCAGCACCCTCTAGTGACAAAGCTGAATATTGTGTTCGCTGCAAAGGACAGAGACTTAAAGGGTTCCAGGCCATTGTTGCCGAGAAGGTAATGAAGGATGGATTTGAACTGAGACACAATAAATGGATAACTTGCATAGAGGAGGGGACAGATCCCTGCACGTATCTGAAGGACTGAATGAGGTTTGAATTTAAAAGCACTTTGTGTACACTAAAACAAAATACAAAAATATACTGTTGCTATAGTTATGATTCTCTGTAATTAAACATGATACTGACATAAATGTACAGTGCCAGAGTTGGATCAGACTGATTGTGCTGCAGCAAGTCTGCTGTTCTTGTTTTTAGGGAATTTATTTCAAGATTACATTTAGGAAATATTGCACCTCAATTTAAACTTATTTGGGTCTTCTAAGCTAAACTGTATGGCATATTGGTGGCCATTAGTCAGTATAAAAAATAATATTTATTGAAATCTAATGATATGGCAGAATACATTTACTCATGCTAATATTGACATTACTGGCCCTGTTTTTAAAACGAGCAGCTGAGGTAAAGTAGTTTTCTAAGACCATACAGAAGGAAATAATCCAGGATTCAGTTCCAGCTTTTTCTGATTCTACAACCTGTGCTTCTAACTGAGAACCAAAGCATAGTATCACGCAGACCTAGGATAGTGTCGAAGGGCCGTCACTTGGGAAACATGCATATTTACTTTGGACCTTTCATGTCTCTGTCCTGCTTACGGTTCTGATATGTTGTTACCCCTCCCTCCCAATTTTTAGGAGGATGTTTTTCTTTTATATTCAGTTACTTTTCAATAACTCACACATTTGACACTAGAAGTAAATAACAGATAAGCAGAAATTGATTTAGAGTGGGTTGTCTCTCTCTAACATCAGAAAATGAACTTTTTGCAGAGTGCAGAACAACTGAGGCATGTTCGAAAGAAAACAGTTTTCCACATCATTCCACATCAGAAAAAACCAGATTTCTACAACCCGTTTCATTTAGAGGTGTGTTCTGCTAACAATATGACTAGACTGAAGCATGGCTAATAACAGGAACTTAATTTAATGGCTGCAAGTTGGAAATAACCCAAGTGTCCTTCCACAGTGGCTTGGATAGGGTATAGTGCATGTTAATGTGTGCTTATATATGTGTGTGTATATAAAATACTTTGAAGAAATGAAAATGAATAAACTACTTATACAAAAGCTTGGTTGAATTTAAAAGACATAATATTGAGCAAAAGAAGTCAGGCAAAAAGGGCTGTGAGGTTCAGAAACAGGCAAAACGAATTTACGGTGCTGTAAGTCAGAATGATATTTACTTTTGAGGGTATTGCCTGGGCAGGGACATATAGGAGGCTTTGGGATGCTGTTGTGTCAAATACTTGATCTGCACAGTAGTTATGTAAGAGCAGACATCTGTCAATTTCATAGAGTAGAAAAGATTTATGTGCTTGATCTATGTAATATTTTCAATAAAACATTTAAATATGGGTAACAACTTAAGTTTTTAAACATAGGAAAATGATAAGTATACTGTGTAATGGTGAAATGATTTCATGTTAAGTAGTCATTACATAAGTTTACTAAAAAATTTTACATGATAAGTCCAGGCGCAGTGGCTCACGCCTGTAATCCCAGCACTTTGGGAGGCCGAGGCGGGTGGATCACGAGGTCAGGAGATCGAGACCATCCTGGCTAACTCGGTTACAGCGTTGAGAGGAAACAGATTAGAGTCCAGGTCTGAATCCACTGTATTATTACCACTGTGTAAACCAAATGTCTAGAAAATTTGTAGAAGAAAATGCATCAAATGTTAGCAGTACTATAGAAATGGGTGATTTTTCTTTTTACTTCACTAAGTTTTTTCAGATTTCCTGCAATAAATGTATAAACATTTTTAATAATCAGCTATACTAATTATTGAAAAAAATGAGTATTTGGACAGTGTCTTCATCTTTAAAGATCCCAATGTTTCCCATTACCTAATACTTAAGTACTCTAGAAAATGGCTCCAATCTGAGTCTGTATCCTGGATTCTCCCTGCTTCTGCAAATATTCTCTGTGCCTTGACCAAATTGGGCTTTATCATTTTTTTGTTGTTAATTCATTAAATAATTTTCAAGCATCGGTTATCTGCCAAGCACTGTAGGTACACAGCAACAAATGAGAGTGGCTGTGATTTCCTTTCCCTTGATTACTATTTCCTCTGCTGCGGAAGACAATAAATAAGCGATTGTCTTAAAGATTGATTAGGTTGAAGATGGGGAAAAAGTAGAATATTAAGAAAGTTTCTTTATAAGGGAGATCACTGATATCCAATAAAAAGAGGCAGTATTATTGCTGCTAAAGTTTTGTTTAAGCAAAGACTAAAAAGATGAATAGAAATCCGCCAGTTGTAAAAGGACAGGACACGTGATGGTGGACAGGAGCAAGAACAATGGATTAGGGATCTCAGGAAGACTGAGGAATTGTTGGGAAGTGGTGGAAGAAAATACTGTAGGACAGGAGGGACGTGAGTCAGAGTTGGATGTTTCAGATGAGGATTTCAGAGGCGGTGTTAAGTCCATGTTTGACTTGGGTGTGGGTTGTGAGGCAGGATGGAGGAAAATATTCAAGGTGAGGATGCCAGTGGTCTGAGAGCTGGTGCTGGATACGTTACACATGCAGAGGCTGACCTCACTGGAAAGACAATGGAGACAAGTAGAAAGGAAGGACCATCTCTGTTTGCTGACTGCTGTCAGACTATGCATCTTTAAAGACCCACGGGAAGCAGAACTTCTATGAGGCCATCTCTGAATTGCCCAATTTGATACATGCTCTCATTCTTTTAATTCCATAGCATCTAATGGTTCGTTGCATAAGTTGGTGCTCAATGAGCATTTGCTTAATTTAATGCTTCCGTGAGACATTACTATTAGAAACGGATGTGTTGAGCTGAATGAACTGTGTGTTTAACCTGCATCTATTGTTATGTTCCAACAGTTCAGGCAAATTGAATTGCCTATTCTGAAAGCAGTTTTGTTGAGAGAATAACAATCCATGTTTTTCACTTGGTATACAGCCATATAGTTTAGAAAGAATTTCCATGCATTTGTGCTAAAAGGGTAAAACTATAGCTTTTTAAGTAGTCACTTAATGTTTATATTTCTGTTCAGTGTCTGGGTATAGTCTCACTTTTCTGTAGATAAACTTGCAACTCCAAATGACAGGCATGAATTTGAGACAGATGTCTCCAATGTCTGGAATCAAGACAAATTATATCACTTGGCTGTCACAAAGAATGCCTCTTTTGACGTTATGGAGCAATTTGTTTAATGACACAATTGCTAGGCTGTGGAACAGATGACTGTCTCCTTTGTTGCTTAGAATTCCTGGGGCACTGCAGAGAGCCAAGCAGTTGCAAAGTGATTGGTGTGTCTGGATAACGCTGCAGTCGGGTGCCTGGGTGGCAGAGGAGAGGAACAACTTCGTTCCACCGGTGGCAGCTGTTCTGCCGCTTTAGGGAAGGTGGGAGGTTTGTGTTCTGGTGGCCATGCTGCAAATCTTTTTGCTTGGCTAATTATTTCAAGCCATAAGATTCCAAGAACAAACTCACAAGAGTTTGGGATGAACTCTTTAAACCTTGCCACGTGCAGAACGCTGCTGCACGTGTTGTGAAAGCCATGTAAAGAGATGCGTGAGAGACCCCCATCGTTCAGAATTTCTAGGTGAAGATATGGATCTCTGATGAGCTAAAATAGGAAGGTGGAATCAAACGACCCCTGGATAAGGATGTTCTTGGCGTGAGGGACTCAGGAAAAGGCATCTGTTTGAATTTTCTGGAATAAATTGGGAACGCTTTCTAGAGGAGATGCTCTAGGAAGCTGGGCTATAAAAAAACTAGTAATAGTGTAATTTGCAAGAACGATGGCAATTCTATTCCTAAATTGTTTAATTCCTGGATTCAATGAAGAAAGCAGTGGGGTCTCTAACTGGAGTGCACAGTGTGCAAGAGAATCAACTAGACGCTAACCTCAAATGCCCCTTCCCAGGATTCAGCCTCAGAAATTCTAATTTAGTTGATACTGGGTAGGGCCTAAGAAGCTGCACTTAAAACAAAAAAAAGTATAGGTGATTTCAATGCAAATGGTCTGTAAATCACTCTCCTCTGTGAATTGCTGGTGTTAAATGTGAAAAGGTAACTTGTTTTTGCAAAATGGATGGTAGTTTCAAAGATAGAAGAGATTTTTCAGGAAAGATTTAATGGAAGGGTAGTAATTAGTGCTCTGCTTTAAAGCGTGAGTGGAATTTACTGCTCAGATACTATGTAAATTTTAATTTGAATGCAATCTGCATAATTAGTGCGCTTTTTTCTTTCTTTAGGTTTCTGTTACAAATCCTTTATTTAAAGAAGTGAAGCTGGGGATGTCTTTCACCTTAAATTTTACCTGAGGGCAGATTCATTGTACAGATATTTCTCCTGCTACTCGGAGAATCCCTAGGACAGAGAATTCATAAATTCAGGCTTCGCTTCACTGACCGGAAGGTGTTCAAGCCATTTAAAAATACAATTTTCTTAAACGTGTTTTGAGAGCTAAGCCGAAATTCAGTCTAATTCGCAGAGTGAAGCAATTTCCCTTAACTCCACGAGGTGGCGCTCGCCTACCATTGCTGGCCGCCTATGCGTAGCAAGCAGGGCTGTGATGGTGTCTAGAAGCAGAGAGAATCTGGGGAGATCCTGTCGGCATTATGGCATAGGCTTGTTTGAATTATTCTTAGAACATAGAATGACATTATACTCTGCTTTTTTCCCACTGGTTCCAGTCTTGTCTAATGCTGAAGGTGACATTATCTTGTTCCAGAAACAATGTTAGGATCAACTGGCTAACTAGAGCAAACAAAGACAATTTCACAGAAAGGCAAGAGAAAAAAAAAAGAGAAAAGGAAAAAACAAAGAGGTCTGAGTCAAAAGCACGGAATCCTTCTAATAAACCTACTGAATGGGAAGTGTTGGAAGGTGTGAAGAGAGAAGGAAATTATGGCGGATGATGAATTCAGGTTTGAAAAAAAGTGAACTCAAATCTTTCTTCTCCTTTTTTCAAGGTCAGCTGTCAAGGTCGGACCAGAGAGAACTGGAGGGGATATGGGTGATGTCACACACTGTGGCATGCTGGGCCTTGGTTTTAGGGCTTAGCGACGGAACTCAAGGTGGCCAGACTGATGGTCATTTTCATATTTCTTCCTTGCAATGAACTAGTTAAAGTCCATGCAAATGTCTGTGGCTTGGTGAAGAATTATTACTTTCTTAAGGAACTATAGGGGCTTCTGGAACTCTGAGAATCCACCGTCCTGAGTTGAGAGGAGGTCTGTGAATCTGGGGATAAGCCCAGTGCCTCACACTGGGCCAACGTTGCACCTTGCAGTGCCAGTGCTTCTCAGCCACTGTGTTTGCACTCTCTGTTGCTGCCTGCCCCACTTGCTACTCTCCTGGTTCCCATAAGCTACCCCTGTGTGCGTGTATCATGGAGCAGAACTTGACCATGATGGGGAATTTCCATCCTGGCTTATTTTGTGTGAAGCAAATAAATAAATGTGAAAAGGGTAAAGAAAAGTCTAAATGAAAATGCAGATTTTGCTGAGCTAGAAATCATCTTTAAATTGTTTTTTCTTGTTTTCATAACTTATAAGGTATATTGAGAGACATTTTGAACTCAGGTCTTAACCAAAATTAAATATTGAGCCAAAAAAATAATTATTAGCTGTAATTTTTGAAGCAGAATGCTGATTATGTTGCAACTGCTTTTCAGAATCTTCAATGAAGAAAGATACAGTTAAATACTAAGCTAGGTATTCAAAGCTCTGCAACAACCTTTCCAGCCCTGCTTATTACTACTCTCCTGCAATATTTAAGTTATTCATATTTTTAGAAAATATCTTCTCTATTATCATCCACATTTAAAATGTGTATGTAAGAGAAGAAAAGAATATTCCATTCTGACTATCACAACTCAGTTTGTGGATATAGGAGCTATAGTGACAGAATTGTACAAAGCAGTGAAAACCTGACTTAAGGTTATCTCTGAATACCACGATGTTTACACATTTTACAAAGAGGGTGGATATGCTTGAAAATGTCTGAATTCCTCTGTGTTGTATCAACTGAAATCTAGTCTTCCCAAATAAAACTCATTCTTTCAGCTTAATCAAAGATCTTGTTAGTAAAGATGGAAGACATGTGGCTCCATTTCTCTATCTGAAAACAATAACAGGTTCTTTAGCTAAGGCCCATCTCAGTTACCAGGCAGCATTCTTTTGGTACTATCTGAATACAAGAATTCATTTAAATACTGAGATTTTGGGGTTTACTGAAGGTTAATTTGGAATTGATTACATTACACCAGTGCGATATTCACATTTCTTTATCATCTTCTCACCAAAGGGAAAAAAAAAAATGATGTGTACAATCTTGACCTCTTTTCTCTGTCCCAGATGGACAGTACATCTGTAACTTGATTGGGTGTCTTCAGATTATTTTCCCTCTGGCACCTAAAACTTAGAGCATCCAACAGACTCACCAACATCTTAGTCTGTCTTGAGCCTATTATCTTGTCTTTTATAATATTGCTGATTTCAGTTCATTGTCCCATGCATTTATTCAATTAATAATCAGTAGATGTCCATACTGTGCCAAGCCCAGGGCTATACTGGAAGCGGCTTTCATCCACGAAGCATTGTTTTTCACTATGTAGTCAGTGCCCGATGCAGCGTAGTGAACGCTGGACACAGCAGCCAGTGAATGCGCGGAGATACAGCAATGAACAAGAGCCACGTGTTCCCTGCCCACTGAGCTTGAATACAAGGGTAATGTCGTCGACTTCTTTGACTCGTTCGGCTCTGGCAGTTTATTTTGCACTGTAGATTCTCTGTCTCTACTTGGTCGTCCTGTAGGCAAAAGAAAGTCTCGCTCAACAATGCTCTAATTTTGATCTATATATTACTGTAAATCAAAATTAGACTTCTAAAATGTATGTACAATTGTTGGCATTAAAGTGAGTCAGCAGCAAAAGCAGTTGTATTCTTGTCATTCTAAGGGAAACTTCAGCTATAATGAGTTCATCTAACCTAGAGAGTAAAATGCTGGTACAACTATGGACCTTGGAACTACAAACAGGAAAATTCTGTAATGGATGAAATTGTTCACCTGGAAACCAGGCCAGTCTTTGAGAGGTAATTGGTACCTTTCCATATCTGCTCACAAATTTCTGGCCTTAGAGTTGCTAAGGACTCACTTGTTACACAGCTGTGTTTCCTACAGTGGAATTTCTCTTGGTATCTCTTGAACAAGAAGAAAATAATCCAGATCATCTTGGGGGTGAATCTGAGTGCTGTCGTTTCTCATTTGAAGGGGTCTTTTCATACTGGAAATGAACAATGCTTTCTGTTTATTGCTTCTTTCTTCATCCTCAAATAATTGAGTAAAGAGTTTCTTTCTGTGGCTCCCTGGATCTAGGCTGTGACAATAGGATGTCAGGAAAAAAACGTGCAATATCAACTGGGAAAGGAGTTACAGTGAAGGAAACTGAGGCACAGAAGGAGAAGAGGCTCACCCCAGATCAGAGAGTCAGTGACTGAACTGGGGCTAGAACCCTGGTTTCCTGACTACGTAACTAATACTTTTTCTACTGGCTAAATCCTTCCTCAGATCCTCCAGTCAAAGATTCATTTGTTCATACCTTTATTTATCCAACATTTAGTCAGAAAAAGATGAGAAACGCTGTCCTAAGTTCTGTGATAAATGCCGTTGCTTTAAAGTATACTATCTCATTTCACCGAATCTTCAATATTTATAACTGAGGCAATTGAAGTCCAAGAAAGTGAAATAATTTGCCCAGTTTTACGTAGCTAGTTAAGTGGCCATACTGGCATTAGGACTCAAGTCCCCAAATAATAAAAATCTCTTTTTATTATGCCATCAACCATTGCCAGTGCCCAAAACAGTGTTAGGGATTGGGAAACGAACAGTATTTAATTTATCAGATTGAAGTACTTTATCCTAGAGCATATTCTGCAATGTAAGATGTGGTTTCTGCTGTCATTGAGCTTGCACTTAACTTGGAGAGAGATTCTATATCCTTTAAAATGTAAGTAAAACTGCGAGTTAAGTGTCATCACCAGATTAGTATATATGATGGGACAGAGAACAGTTACCAGCTTCATGGGATGCTTAGAGGGATTGAAGGGTTAGGTTGTGTGGCTGACAAGGAGGGCATCAATTGCTTTACATTCTATTTGTTGAGTGATTAATATGTCTTAGAAGAGTAGAGAGTTAGGCTTTCAAATGTGGCAGATGTGTGAAAACCTCTTACCATCTGCAAAACAAGATTTTAAGAGATGTCGCCTGATATCCTTGCAGCTAGGAAAAAGAGGAGGGTTAGTGAAGGAAAATCGTGAAGCTCAACACATCAAGATTCAAATGTATGATTTTATGGCTCGCAGTGTGTCTGTTGGCAGTATCCCTACATTCCGTGAATGGTATCAGACTATACATTTATTCCAGGAAACTTGACACATTGTTGCTCTCCCGCAAATCCCGTCTGACTAATCACTAATTGCCCCGCTGCCACCACATCGTCTTGTATCTTTCACCTGAGCTGCTGAAAAATACTCCCATCCACCCTTCTGTGCTAAACGCTCCCTTCCCTTGATGATTTCCCAGACTACAGTCAGAGTGACGTTTTCAAAATGCAAATTTGTTCATTTTATCTCACTCATTCTGTGACACCATTCAATAGATTTCCTGTTGCTCTTATAACCAAGAAAAATTGTTTTTAATGATCTACAAAGACCATTTTTCCCAGTCTTTGAAAAATAATTTCCTCTTATCCTGCACACTCTTTCACATGGCAGTCTTCCTACATACCATTCCCCATACCTGAAAAAGTATTTAGTTGGGTACCTCTACTCAGCCCTTGGAGCTCAGTTCAACATTTACTTCTTCCATAAGGCTTCCCTGACTTCCCTCTCCTTATATTATGCTTTTTATTTTATTTTTCCTTATTATTTTTTTTTAGATGGAGTCTCTCTCTGTCACCCAGGTTGGAGTGCAGTGGTGCAATCTCGGCTAACTGCAACGTCTGCCTCCCGGGTTCAAGCAATTCTCTGCCTCAGCCTCCCAAGTAGCTGGGATTACAGGTGCCCACCACCACACCCGGCTAATTTTTTTTTGTATTTTCAGTAGAGACGGGGTTTCACCATCTTTGCCAGGCTGGTCTTGAACTCCTGACCTCGTGATTCACCCACCTTGGCCTCCCAAAGTGCTGGGATTACAGGCGCGAGCCACCGCGCCCGGCCATGTGATGCTTTTATACAACATGTACCTCTCCTGCTCACAGATGCAATCTCCCATTTAACTTATATGATTTATTCCCATCTGTCTCTCCTACCACTAGATTGTAAGCTCAGTTGAGGCAAGAACCAGGTCTGCTTTTGCTCACCATTGTATACCCAAGCCAGTGAAATGCTCAGCACATAGAAGGAAATTGCTAAATATTTGTTGAATGAGTGATCCAAGAAAAATGGGACGATTCTGATTCTAGGAAGGGAAGATTAAGGTGTGGCTTTAAAAGGACCTTTATAGGAAGTTGCATTACATGCAGAGAAGTTTGACGTTCCTTTCCGCTCCCCTGAGCATGGGTAAGAGAGCTCTGCATTGTGTTGGACATAAAGAAATATCGGGATGAATTACCAGTAGATGCTCTAAAATCTATATAAAGAATACTGATAGTGTCAGAATGTAGGTTGACAGGAGAGAATAAAGGCTAGGCCAGTGAACTTCTGAAGGGGCCATTGTAGTAAACAAAGTTACTATTTTAATAAAAGCTTTAGGCGATTTTAAATTCCTGCTTGAGTCTTTGACTTAAATCCAAATCTGATTGCCCTTTATAATATTCCATAAGAATGTGGCAAAGGCAGTCAATCCCATGTTGGTGATACAATGTCTTGGATAATTCTCAGAGACCCATTGCAAACTGCAAACTAGTATCTGCAACTAGGTCCGTATAGTTAGTGTTGCAGTTCAGGACAAAGTGGGGCAGCTTACCCACACTTCATGACTCCCCCGTAGAAACTTTTGTTTTACATTCAGCCCCGTAGAGGTGCTTCTCTCAAGTCAACCTGTTCTGTTTCGGTTCTTCTGAAACCGGGGGGCTTTGTAAAGCTGGAGAGCCTGAGAGACTAAGAGGCTCTGACACGTGGAAGCACATGCATACTGACTTCCTTGGTCACACCAAAAAATGCCACTCCTACTGGTCAAGCATGAATGTCGTTATTGGAATACTCACAAATCATCGATCTTTGACGTGAATGTTTCTTTCCTTAGTGGTGTCTGCCTGATTATAGCAGTGAACCTGGTCTCTTGTCTGGGTACTCTTCTCTGGCTTTTACCCTTCAGAGGCTGGAGCAGAAAGAGGTTTATTAATTAGTGATTTCACTGCACTGGCACCAGGAAATACGAAGATCAGGAATCCTTAGTTCTGCCTCTGCACTGATAAGAGGAGCCCAATCTATTTTCCTGCATTCCTGAAGATGGCTTCTTCTAGATTGGCTGTAAGTTTCCAGGAAGGCTTCACATCAGAACTTTGTATCAGTTTATACCTTCTCCAATTAATTTAAAAGGTGATAAGTGTAAGCCTCAAGTCGCTTACATGCAAACAATGCATACTCTTTGTTCTTAGTGATTTTAACATCTGGATGAGAGGTAAGAGTAGAGGGTCATGAGCTATCATTGTAAAGTTAGAGGAATGAAGAAGAATCAAAGGTGGTAATAATATTCAGTTAGAATCAGAGATGCTTTTATAGCACATTGGAGATTTTTTAAAGGGCAATAGGATCTCATCAATGGGTGAAAATGAGTAAAATCATATCCTTCAGTTTCAGGTGCCTATGTGATAACTTGCAAAATATGTACAAAAGGCAATTGAAAATAAGAGACTCAAGCTCAGTATATTTGCAGATGTTCAAGGAAAAAAGTTGGATTCATCACTACAGAAAGGACTTTTTTAGTCAGTTGAGGGGATATGACTGCCAAAGAAGAACAGAATTCAGAGAACACGTTTATTCAGGGACAAAAGAAGGAAGGAGAGGCAGGAAATGAAGCTATACAAGGGAGTGGGCAAAGAGTGGGAGGCAGGCCCTGGTGCCCAAGGAAGCTGGAGACTTTAAGTAAGAGGGAGTCTCCAATAAAGCTTCTAGATTATGAAGAAGCTGAAGGAATAGATTTGGAACTGGGAACTGCGGGTTACTAGCAAGTAATTTGTCACTCTTTTTTTTTTTTTTTTGAGATGGAGTCTTGCTTTGTCGCTCAGACTGGAGTACAGTGGTGCAATCTTGGCTCACTGCAACCTCCGCCTCCTGGGTTCAAGCAATTCTCTGCCTCAGCCTTCTGAGTAGCTGGGACTACAGGTGCCCACCACCACACCCGGCTAATGTTTTGTATTTTTAGTAGAGATGGGGTTTCGCCATCTTGGCCAGGCTGGTTTTGAATGCCAGAATCTCATGATCCACCCACCTTGACCTCCCAAAGTGCTGGGATTACAGGTGTGAGCCACGGTGCCTGGCCAATTTGCTCACTCTTACACATTCCGCTGACTTCCTTAAAACTTCTGGCTAAAGGGCAATGCTACCTCTCAACTGGTTCTTTACATGAATAGCATATTTTGTTAGTTCCTTGTATTTGATGAACTTCTTTAACAAAGATGGTAGTGTTTCTATTTTCCTAATGTTTTTGAGAGTGGTGGTGGTATTTTTTTTTTGTAGTCTTTGCAGTTCTATCATCGGCCCTTCCTCTAGTCGCTAGCCTTTTATTTCCTCCATTCCTCCAGAGTTCTCCCTGCTCCCCTCTGCTTACTTAACTATGCCCCTTCTACCCGGCTTCTCTTGCTACAAGACCTTTTAAGGAATTACACACGATTCATTCACAAGATGCAATTCAGACTATAGCACTCTCATCCTTAAACACCTCCATAGCCTCTAATTTTTAGAAAGAAAAGCCTGAGTTTCTTGGCACAGCATAGAGTGAGCACTCAAGAAATTTTTTACCTAGATAATTTAATACATTAATCTTTGTGTCCTTTAACATCTTCCCACCTCTGTGTTCTCTAGCACTGGAACACAGTCTGTGTTGGGAAACAGCACTTTGCATATAGTCAGCTACCCAAAAAAGGGGGCTGCGTTCTAGTTTTTTCTGGGAATGCCACCTTAAGCATAACTTTACCTAGAATTTCAATCTACAGGGCAAGAAATCGTTGATCAGACAGGCTCTTCAGAAACATGTATAATCCTCAAAGTATCTTGAACATGCAGTTATTTTGGGAAAGTGACATTGTGTAATCTAACCCAGTGGCTGTCCAACCTGGATACACATTCGAAACACCTGGAGAACTTTGTAAAACTACCGAAGTCAAGGCCCTGTTCCAGACAAATTAGCTTATTCATGATCGCTCCTTTACAACGGAGGTTTTCCCAGTGTGGGTCCCACATCAGCAGCATCAGCAGCACCCGGGAGCTTGCTAGTACCAAAATCTCTTGACTCCACCTGAGACGTTTCAAATTAGAAATCTGGAAGGAAGGCCCAGCGATCCGCGTTTTACTAAGCCCTCCACTTGATTCTGCTGTGTATGACTGTTTGAGAACCATTAATTTACAGCACTGAGCTCTGACTCTCAGTACCACTGTATCCCAGGGGCAAAGCCAGGCACGACGGAAGGGGAGTGCTCCTCTCTGCTGTGGTACCGCTCTACCACAAAGTGTCTAATTTTTGGCCCAGGAGGCTTCTCATCTTTCCTAATTTAAGTGGGATCACCATCTACAATGGGAGTGAGCTTCTTGAAGACATGGACTATGACAATATCATCCTGAGGTCACATTCTTCTGTTTCCTTCAGAGCTCCAACCCCTAGCACAAGGCCTGGGGTGAAGCGAGTGTTCAGTAAAGATAAGGAGAAAGCTTTGAGGAATGCTGGGACTAGCCGAGAGAAGTAGACATATTCATTGTGGTGTGTTGGTTTCCTTAAATTGTGTTGTTTCAAAAAATATCCTTCAAAATAAAGATTCTTTTTAAAAATGCCAGGGAATTGTAAAACCTGGTTAAGCAAATGTTATTTATCATTTGTGCTTCTGAAAATGTGATAACAAGGCTTAGCATGGTAACACATTGAAAATTACTCCGCCCTGGGAAAATGATAGAAGCAGATTGTATCATCAGAGCCCAAACAGAAGAACAGGAGAAGAAATGCTTATTTTGATTTAGGCTTGATATATTTTATCAGAAAAGCAAAGCTGTTTCATCCTTCAGAGTAACTTGCCTTTTCGAAAACATAGAGTTTCTGAGAGAGAAAGACCTAAGGAAGTTACTAGGTACAGAGGACAAACGTAAGGCTCGGGAGGCTCATGCACAGCCCACTGGCCAAGCAATGCTGTTCTGGGACCAGACACTGGGTTTCCAGTACGTCATCTGTCATACCACATGGTCAAAATGGATCGCCAACTTCCCAGACCTTGCAAGTTCAGGACGTCACCAAGCTGGGGATTATCACAGGGAGCAGTCCTGGGAGTAAGAAGCCAGATGGCCAGGCTCTTTTAGAGGCTTTTGCTAAGATCTCCTGTCTCTTTTAAGTGGTTTTCAATTTCAGAATTAAAATTTTTACTGTATTTCCTTTAGCAGTAATTAAAAATTCATCCTTCATTTAGCATTCGAAGAAATAAAGTTAGTTTTTTTTTTTTTAAACTAGTGTTGGACTAAGTGAAAAAGATCTGAGATAAACCCAGAATATTCCCCCAACTTCACAGCCTTGAATGTTCTTCTAAAGCTTTCTGATTTGTAGTTTAAAGTAGAAAATAGAGACTTTATGCTTTATAGATCACAGAACATTGGAGCAGCTGTAAAATTACTTATCCTGTTGAGGAAAATGAGACCAAGACGGGGACAGGAGCTGGAGTTGTCCAAAGTGTCAAAGATGGAATAATTATGAAAATGGGACCTAAAGCCAATTGTCCTGACTTTTTCTTCCATGCTCTTTAAACCCTTCGATGGCTAAGACTGCACCACTGAGAAACATGCTCGTAGACCTGAAAAGCAGTTGGATAAAAGTGCTACTACCCCAATTAAATGGATAGAGAAGCCATCATGAGTTAGATTATCTTTCTTTTTTTTTTTTTTTTTTTTTAAATATCCTGATCATAGGGGTTTTAAACCAACAAACAGCATTCTGGGGGAAACGCTTTGAGACTGGCTTTGCGACCACAACAGAGTCAAACTGTATTTTGAGTAGCACAACTACTCCTTATGGTACTAAAAAATCAACTCTATGACTCAATTTTATTCCTAAAGACTCTAACTACAATCAATTAGAACAAACAAGAACTTAAAACAGTCAACTCCGTATTAAGATTCATCACAGAACACTTATTTCCTTTCCTTTCTGCCAGATATATACACATGCACAGACACACATACAGGTATACCTGCACATGTACACATGTGCACATATGCCTGCCCACACACATGCACAGTCTCAAGCTTGCTCCTATGGCAGTCTGTGTAGCATACTGGTAAAAGGTGTGAAGGCAGGATTCAGGCTTTCCGAGTTCAATTTTACCTATACACTTTCCTGGCTATGAGACTGGGCAGTTATGTAACCTTTCCATGCCTTGTTTTTCCTATTCCACAAAGAGTTTGATCTGTCTCAGTTTTTCAAGGAAATACTGATGTCTTTCACTTCCCTTGAACAGAGGCTAATCAAGCCACAGCTTCAACAGTTCCTCACTTGTCCAGCCCCTTCCAAGTTCTGGGAGAGGCTCCCGGAGAGTGTTCACTTTTTTTTTTTTTTTTATTTGCAAAAGTGAGAATTTTTTTTTTTTCCACAATTGGTTAAGGTTGCTACATTTTTCTACTCGGCTATTGATCAGTTTTCCTCTGTTTAAGGGTGGTAGCGTGGTCATTGCCAGTTTTGGCTCTGGCTGAGAAGAAGTTGAGTTGGGGATACATTAGCTTGGTTTTGGTAGGATTGTCATTTATGTTTACAGTCACTTACTAGTAAGTCATTGCCAGCCCTCCTGATGTCAAAATAGCCAGAAATACTGCAGTTGCCCACTGTGCTGACTCAGTGTGGGGCAGGACACAAAACTGCATGGCAAGAGATTGAATCGTGCTGTGAACGCACCCCATGGAGAGGCGAAGTGCACAGGAATCAATCGTGGAAAATTCTTCCACGTTTCATAGCTTGTATGTGAAATATTTGAGAAACCAAGGAAATTGAGTTTGTTTTAAAATCAAATTTGATGCTAGTCCTCAATATTTACATGACACTAGCAATAATGAGTGGTAAACCTGAATTTAACAATTCTTAAGTTTTCACAATTAAAAATAAGTCACCTTGGAGGCAAGACTGATAATCTATTTTATAGAAAATATTGTAACATTTGTGTTATAGGGTGAAAACATTTATAGACAAAAATGATAAAGAAAAGGTATTAAAGCTGTGTCTGAATTTTGTGATGTTAATTTTTCAAATGTGCGATTTGGTCTAAATTCTTTTTCTTACATTTAGTAAATGTTTACCTGGTAAGTAATTTGATATTCATAATTTTGTATTATTTTCTTTAAGGAGAGTTTCCCAAATTACCTAAGCTTCAGGCCACACAAAACTTGTTTGTCCTTCTGCAGTTGACTATTTGTAAGAGGTGAAAGAGGACACTTGGGGCCTGTTTTCATCTAAAATGAGGATCAGGACAAGATTACTGCCAAATATCTTTAAGGACCATTCTGTATCTAAAGTACTGTGATTCTGTCTTCTCAGCACAATGACTAGGGTGCTAGGGTCCCTGGGGTGCTCTCAAAAAGAATGAATCTAAGAATGATGAATCAATGCCCTTTCTAGGAATTCCCTGGATAGAACATACATGTGCGTTGGAGCGAGGGGTGGGAGAAGAGTGATGACAGCTGGATTCTCAGATTGATCACGTTTGATGATCTGACGGGTACCATTCC
Source organism: Macaca fascicularis (assembly GCF_037993035.2). Classification (NCBI taxonomy): domain Eukaryota; kingdom Metazoa; phylum Chordata; class Mammalia; order Primates; family Cercopithecidae; genus Macaca; species Macaca fascicularis. The sequence continues at coordinate 6,202,742 of NC_088376.1, forward strand.
CTAGAAATTGTGTGGGAAATCAGATTAGATGGTACCCTCAGGGAGTTCACCAATGCTACAGACCACCCTGACTCATTTCACTTAGAGAAGGCATAATAGTTCTTTCGTACTGCATAACAAATTGTTAGTTAAAACAGCATACGCTCATAGCTCAGTTTCAGTGGGTCAGTAGCCTGGACACGGCTTAACTGGGTGCCCTGCTCAGGTTCTCACAAAGCTGCAAAGTGTTTTCCATGCTGTTGGTTCTCACATAGAGCTCAGGTCCTCTTGCAAGTTCATTCAGGCTGCTGGCAGAATTCAATCCCTTGTGGTTGCAAGACTGACGACTGACATCCTTTTTTTTTTTCCTTTGCTAGATGTCAGTAATGCTTTCTCAGTTCCTACAGGCTTCTCTCAGGACCTTGCCCCATGGCCCTTCCCACAGGCAGTTCACAACATGACAATTTCTCCTTTAAGGCCATTAGGACTCTCTGATCTGCTAAGGACGGGTCTTACACAGCATAATCCAGAGAGTGATATCTCATCATATTCATAGTCCTACTTATGTCGAAGGGGAGTGGATTACACAGGGTGTGCATTCTAGGGGACGAGATTCTTGGGGCCATCTTAGAATTCTGTGTACAACAGAAGGGAAGGACAATATTATTTTGAGTACCAACAGTATGCACTTATATTTATTTATTTGTTTGTTAGAATAATTTTGAGATAGTTGTGATTATCTCATTTTTCATAAGTAAGAACCTAATGTTGGAGAAATCAAGAAATTTGCCCAGAGTTAGAGAAGCTGAGTCTAAATTTGAATCTGTATCTATTTGACTTGACAGTCTGGTCTTTGCAACATACCACCAGGAACTGATTGTCTGTCTGCAGAGAAGAGCGTTTAATGACCTCTCTGACCACATCAGGTCAAATGGAATATACAATCACCTTGTGATGCGTCCTGACGCTCGTAAGGGATGGGATCTTACAAACATAGTGTGCCCGTTTAATCAGTGCAATTCCTATGGTGCAGTTTAAATGTTAGGCTTCTTTCTCAACAAAGTTTCAAGTTGTCCATCTTTAAAATTTCAGTTTAATTCGTGAAATATTTCCTGTGTTTCCCATATGAAAAGCAGTGGATAAAATAAAAATTAATAAGGAAGATGTTCTAAACAATAATTTATATAAGAATCCTCATGGTAGAGTAGACAGATCACTGAATAAAATCTGGAGACTTGAGCATCCGTGCCTCCATTTACCAATGACTTCAACTTTCTTGCTCTCAGTTTCTCTCATCTGTAATACTTGTAAGGACACCTGTGAGGATCAAATGAAATAATTGAGCGACAATGTTATAAACTGCAATTATTACAACCCAAGTTTTATAGGCTAACACAGGGCTCTGCAGGGCGCTACAAAAGCACGAGGAGAGTGAAGGTTATCTCAGGGAAGTTGGAGACATTTATTGGATGATGTTGATCTTTGAGGGATCCTCTTGTGGATTCCTAAGTAGGGATTAACATTTTCCCCTGGCAATTTTTCACCTCTGAGAGTATGTTTCACAGTGAGGCACCATAAAGATGGGAATCTTGACCCTCTTACTATTACCACGGCCTGCCATTCTTTGATTAGAATAGACTTTCTTAAAATTCCATGGAGGCCCGGTGTGGTAGCTCACACCTGTAATCCCAACACTTTGGGAGGCTGAGGTGGGAGGATTGCTGGGGCCCAGGTGTTCAAGACCAGTCTGGGAAACCTAGGGAGATCCCATCTCTACAAAACATTTAAAAATTAGCCATGCATGGTAGCACACCCCTGAAGTTCTAGCTACCTGGGAGGCAGGGGTGGGAGGATCACTGGAGCCTGGGAGGTGGAGGTTGCAGTGAGCCGAGATTGTACCACTGAACTCCAGCCTGAGTGTGAGAGTGAGACCCTGTCTCAAAAACAACAAACAAAAAACGGAACCAAAAAACCAGTATTCTAGTGGAAACTTAAAAAATTAATGTTAGCAGTAATTCACTAGCTGCTTCTGCTGCTATAGACCTTAGCAACATCCCCTTCATATACCACGCATTTTCGTGCTCACTTGTCCATAAGCGTCTCTGCATAGACTTGCTTTGTCTTCTTACATATTATTATTTGTTTATCCAAGTGTACGTTGGAGAAATGAGTTTTTGGTTATCATTGTAAACCCTATTTTACAACTGTAAAATCTGCATTATAGAAAATGTAGAAAATACACAAAAATACAAAGAAGAAAATTTTAATCTTTCATAAATCACCAAATAGGGAGAAGCAGTGTGGATATTTGCAGTTTGCACATCCATTCTTTATGTATTTGTATAAGTGCATATTTCCTCTATACACATCTACATAACATACTTCCTATATGTACTTACATATAAATTGTCATACATATGTGCAATATACAATTTTAAATGAAATTGAGATTATACGTATTATATAGTTTTGCATTCTGCATTTTCTCATACTATATTTTATTCCCCTATTTTATTTTATTTGCTAATATGATTTTTTAAAAGCTGCTCCATGTTTCTTCATGTAAATAGCATACTTTTTACCTCTTCTTCTTAAAAATTATTTTGGTTGTTACCTTTTCACAATTTCTCTTACATATTCCAAATTATCTTTGAAAATAGCTGAACATGTCTTACCTCTCACGTACCATACCTACCTCAATGTGCCTAGCCAGTTATGGTCTTACCTTTTGAAAACATGGCAAGAGAAAAGCTCATTTTAAGTTGTATTTTTAGAATGTCTCTTATTCTTTAAGGTCTGGCTTTACTGTCATTCCTTCCTTCATATGAATCAATACTCCCACAACACTTTGAACAGGATTGTATTTGGTTTATTCTGCCCTGTAGTACACTTATTTATTAGGTTTCTTACCTCTATTAGACTCTCAGCTACTTAAAGGCAAAAGTCATCATTCATTTTCATATCTTTGTTAGCACTTAGGACAGCTCCTGGTTCGTAACTGGTGTCAGTAAACACTGAAAGACGGTTGTTGAAATAAGTCCCTTGAAGAATGGGAATTAAGAGGGAGGTGCCACAGGTAAGCAGACCTGACCTATGTGGTGCTGCCCAGGTGAGAGGGGATGGAATGCCTGGATAAGGGGTTACCAGTGGGAATAGAAAAAAGACAACAAAAAGACATGTGGAATAGCATAATGTACATGTGTATTGATACATGTGTGCTGTGGTTGGGGTACATGAAGGAGAGGCTATATCAGAGAGGATGCCCTGTTTTTCCTATTTAATGACCTGGTGAAGGTTAATGCTGTTATCCCAGCTGCTATTTGATAAGCAATGGGACAAGTTAGGCTGATTTGACATGCTGAGTTTAGTATTTCAAAAACATTTCTAGATAATAGAAGGCTTATGTAAGTCAAAGTTTAGTTACAAGTCTATTTTACACTTTATGATAATATAAGTCATCATTGGAGAAACACTTGGTACTTGAGTTGGGCAACTTGACCTTCCAACCCCAGGATTCTGTGATTCTATCAGAATTGTTTTCCGTTGAGCCGGTTTTGAATTTTGAACTGATTTTCCATTTCTCCCTGTCATTTTTCATTACAGGAAGTAGAATCACAGTATAAAAGGAGTCTCTTGGTTTTCTTTAGTTTTCTAGTCACATTGGCAATAGAAATACAAGAATAAAGTGCTATATGCTTTTTAAATTCTCCTTCACACGTTTTCTTTTTAATACAGCTTTACCATCAGGGACTCCAGCTATTTTGTTTCTCCCCTTTAGCTAGGATCTAATCAGCTCCTTTCTATTTTGATTTCCAAGAAAATCAACCTGATACAAACTGTAAATTGAAAGGTTTCACCTACAACTGCTTACAGGCACCACTGAAGTTTCTCTTTTCAGAACCCAGCTCCTGTGTAAGTAGGGCGAGCTTATCTCTGAGATTCACTGTGGGTGGTAAAGGCCGTTTTTGCCTTTGTTAGAGTGATCCAAGTAATGTCGCCATTCAGATCTCATTTATGTTGGAGTTCTCAAGATAACTCATATCATCTGTTCCTTCATTCCTTGGCTTACAAGATATCTTCAAAATAATATCTGGTGCTTGGGGGACGTGGGTGGACTCCATTGTGACTTGAGGTTAACATGAAACCTCAGGTATCTCTTGAAATAGAGAAGAGTTCAGTGGAATTTAAAAATTGTTGATATTGAGCATAGACCCAATTGTTTGAAAAACTCAAAGATTGAGAAATTCAGATAACAATTATGCTCCCAATACACTGGTTATAGTACAGAAGCAGGTTGCTGTATTCAGTATCAATAGGAATATGTCCTTCCCTACCTGTGCTCACTAAGACCTATCCAGCACTACCCTCTTGATGGTGGTGAAATGCCTTCCCTCATTCCCCCTTTCATCTCAGGGCCAAACTCATTACTTTATGCATAATAGGACCCCAATAAATGAATTGAATGTCTTCTAGCCAACTTGCTTATTACTTTGAGAAATATTTGTACATTGTGTAATAACTATTTAGAGAGTGGGAATCAAAAACTAAATGGCAGGGGTGAGGTTGAAATAATTGCAGGCATTTTGTTTCAAAGAAGATCCAGTTCTTTATTTTTAATTGAGATAACACAGATAAACTTTACCATCTTCACTATTTTTAAGTGTACAGTTTAGTAGTATTAAGTACCCTGTTGTGCAATGGATCTCCAAAACTTTTTCATCTTGCAGAACTGAAACTCTACCCACTGAAAAACAACTCCCCATTTTTCCCTTATCCAGCTCCTGGAAACCACCACCCTACTTTATTCTGCTATGGATCTGATGCTTTAAATGCCTCATACAAGAAGAACAATAGAGCATTTGCCTTTTGTGGCTGGTTTATTTCATGTGGCATAATGCCCTCAAGTTCATCCATGGTGACAGAATTCCCCCCTCCTTTTTTTTTAAGGCTGAATAATGTTCCATTGTTTGTACATACCACACACATTTGGTTTATTGATTTATCCATCAATGGACATTTGAGTTGCTTCCACTTTTTGGCTATTGTGAATATGCTGCTATGAACATATGCAAGCAAAGAGAAGGCCAAATTCTTAAGGTAATTATAATACTTCCAAAATGAGCTTATCTTAAAATTGCTAATGCTATTTAACTAAAATAGAATAGTGGCAACAGAGACAATCATTTTATTACCATTGAAAATCTACTCTGTGTGGCTTTGAAGAAAGCATCTGGTCTATCTATACAGAAGTATATTTGTTTGTTTGTTGCAAAACATATCGTAAGGGCCTTTTACCTCATTTTCTTTCTTGATAGTCTTTTCTAGCAAAATACGCCAGCTGCATTTTTTTTTTCAGAATGGCATTAAAAAATATCTTCTCAAATTCAAAAATATTGTTATCCACTTGACCTCATTTGCAAAGATAAACACCAATATGTAATCCAACCTTCTGAAAAGTAACATACAATTGTGGTTTAAACAAAAATGCATCAATATCTAACCAGATTTTCTTTTTTCTTATTTTTCATGGCAGTTGTCACAAAGTACACTTGGCCTTTTGGGTAAAGTACAGGCACACAGTTCTGGAGAAGGAGTAATGCATGTAGAAAGCAGAGATATTTTGTAATATTTTTAAGATAATGACTATCAATACTTTATGCAAAGGAGAAACTGGAGGAGCACATAAAGGAAGACAAGGAGAAAGAAGAGAAAAAAGGGGGAGAGTTAGGAAAAGAAAGGACTGCATTTTTCTCAGTCCACTTCTTTTTCCAAAATACTATAGTATAGAAGACAAGCTCCTCCTTCCATTCCATCAAAATATAGCTTGTTCTTTGAGTGATCCTTCACAAGCCAGTCTTTTAAGTGGTGCCAGTGTGCTTTACAGTTTAAAATTATTAATCTGTGATGGCTGTTATAAACAAGAGCAGAGGTCTTAAGCTTCATGAAGAGGTAAGTTGATGCTGTCCTCTTCCCTCATCTCTTCCGGTGAACTTAGATATTTCAACTCAATATTAATTTGTGAAGTACTCTTTTTTTTTTTTTTTTTTTTTGAGGCATTGTGCTAGGTGTTTGGGGTGAGTAGGGTAAACATAGTTTTTGCCCAAAATAAATTCATGATCTAATTGAGAAAGCCAACATATATCAGTGTATAAATAAAAGTACATAAAAGTGATCCACGGGTCTTTAAGAAGGATGAATAAACTGACTGGAGGAATGAGAGAAGGTTTCAAGGAAAAGACGGCAATGGAGTTGGGTCAAACACAGGAGAAGTAATTCTAGACAGAAGGATTACCATGTGCAGACTCACAGAGCTTTCAAAGCATATGAAATACTTGAAGGAACAACCTCATATCCTTCATCTAAAGTTAAGGTGCTGGAATAATTGATTCATAAAATCCCTCCTTCCTTCTGTTAGTTTGTAAAATATATAGTTTTTTTCTCTCATATTTTACTGTTTCAAAATCTGACATTGTCACCAGTCTCGGGAAGTATGGGATTATGCCCAGATTTGGACTTCCTTCTACCATCTTCTGAAGCATCGCCCAATTGTGAGAATCCAAGAGAAGAGTCACTGTCAAGTTTTAGATCATTTATATATTAATAACATCCCAAGCAGTGTTTTTTCTTTTTTATTTTTTAAGACCCAGATACTCTATTTAATTTTTCAAATGGAAACTTCTCTGAATTATCTGTTTGACAAGCCAGGAGTATAAAAATCAACATCATTATTAGAGTGGCTGCTTTCGGACATAGTAATTTATTTCTCTTATTTTCATACATGTGAACTGTTTCCCCCTTCCCTTCTTCCTCTCTTGACTCTTCCCTCTAACACACCTTTAATTAAACTGAATGTTTCTAAAAGGAGGAAGTTAGACTCCCTGCCTTCTAGGAAATCATAGTCAAGTAGAGGAGATAGACACAAATCAATGTAATGCAAGGCAGGAAACTGCCTTTCCTATGGCAAAACCAGAAAGTGCTTTTGACATTCAGACTTGGGTGGCAGAGGGGAATCCTGTTAGGAGACCGCAAGAAAGTTGCAATTGAGAAAGATCTTGAAGGGCTTGAATAAGAAAAGCATTTTCTACCTGACGCAACTTGCTACACAATATTAACATCCTTTGGTTTTGGTTGGCAAAGCACAGTTGAAGTTCTAAGACATTCTCAGTGGCAGGTTACCTTAGTGCCTGGAGTCTGCACTCTGATCTAAGCAAACACAAAATCAAGAGGGATATTGTTTCAGATGCCGGCAGGCATGAGAAGAGGCTGTGTCCCCCATACCTACTTCTCTGCTGGAGGCTGCAGTAAGTGGCTCTCTCTGTGTTTCTTGGAAGTCACACAGTCGAGTCCTGCTCCCTGCTGCCAAGTCTTAGTGACATTGATGCTCTGTCAGAACGGTACCAGGGAATGCACTTCAAGAGCCTCTCAGTATCTCCTCTTGAAAAATTGTTCTCTTTACACATCTTCCCAGAAACATACTGCTGGGCAGTAAATGAAATGATGTAAAAACCACTCTACCGCTATTTGTATTTATTTACCAAATGAAGTAAATGCTTACCATATTGATTAGAATTAGCATCAGATTGTCCTATCCAGATAATGCAAATTACAAATTGAAATGTTCATGCTAATTAAAAATTTATCTGTGTTTTAGGTTCACTGAGAACCTAGAGTATGTTTGGCACTACTACATACATCATGAGAAAGTGTTAAACAACTTACACTTTTCTACTTCTACTCTTCTTTTTTTTTTTTTTTTTTTTTTTTTTCTGAGACGGAGTCTTTTTCTGTCACCCAGGCTGAAGTGCAGTGGCAATCTCAGCTCACTGCAGCCTCCACCTCCCGGGTTCAAGCGATTCTCTTGCCTCAGCCTCCTGAGTAGCTGGGATTACAGGCGGTCGCCACCCTGTCTGGCTAATTTTTGTATTTTTAGTAGAGACCAGGTTTCACCACGTTGGTCAGGCTGGTCTCAGACTCCTGACCTGGTGATCCACCCGCCTCAGCCTCCCAAAGTTCTGGGATTACAGGTGTGAGCCACCACACCCAGCTTACACTCTTCTACTCTTATAGTGCTCTACAAATGTTATTGAAAAGTCCCAGGAAAAAAAGCTAGCATTTATTCAGCACATACTATGTACCATAAACCATGCCAAGTAATTACTATAATGTATTTTTGTGTAGCTCAAAATAATCGTATCAGTATTTTTATTTCTATTTCAAAGATGACTACCAAACTGAGAGACAGTAAATTAGTAAGTAACCTACATTTCTACAGTTATTTACTTAAATAATTAAAATTTAAAATCAGGATTCTGATTACAAGTCAAACACTCTTCTACTCTTGAGACAGTTGGTTCTTTTAAATCCTGATACTACTTATGTAAGCGTCTCTCTTTCAAACATAGCTAAGGATAAAAGTAAATGTGCTCACAGTCTCTCTAGCTCTTAATATAGTTACTGGGGTGTCACCATCTTTCTTTTGTATTACACTTTTTATCTCCTACAACTCTCAAGTAATTTAGGAAGTTGATGAAGAATATTATTATACATAGTGGATTGCCATCATCTAAAATGGGGTCATCTCTAGGGTAAAATATAACATCTGTTTGAAGAGCTACACAGATTTCCAAATTTGAAGCCTAATATATTTTCAAAAGTAGCATTAAACATAATGCAGTGTTCCCTTGTAGCTTCCTGCCTCATTTTTCACTTTATACCTGTATTTGTTCAATTTTAGATGATTTTTTCAATTTTAGAAAAGGATGTGATATTTTTCCCTCTGATAATACTATGAGGCTCATCACTCCCTAGCCCTCTGCTGTGCTAAGTATGGAGACTAACAGAGGCCATTCCAGAGGCCTCGTTGGAATCACAGATTATCAGTGCTAAACCAGACCATGGAGGGCACCATTTCCTCCCTCCTTTTATAGATTAGGGAACTGGAGCCTAGCAAGGGGAGGAAAAACCCAGGATCTTAGACCAAGTTAATGGTAATAGCAACACCAAATCCAGGTCTTACACTACTAGTCCCATGCTATGTGTTGTGTATAGCCGTGGGAGAGTTTGTGGATATTTATATGTGTTTTTCTACTTGTGGAAACAGATAACTTTTCAATAATATTTGTAAAGAGGTATAAACTTGGTGAGAGTAAGTGTAGCACCTGTGAACTTGGTCCCTTGGATCTTTGTCTCACGTGCTATTTATATCCATTTAAGAAAGTTGTAGTAAGACAGTTTCATCCCCATATAAGTTTAATGTATTGAAATTTAGTTTAATATTATTTAACTTTAATGTAATGAATGAATCTGATTACTACTCTGTTGTACCACATTTAACCCAATTACTTTCATTAAAAACTACAATAGTACTTGACTGTATAGATTAAATTCTATCACAGTTCTCTTAAAAAACTTTCAATAGCTCTCTGTTGCCTTTAAGATGAGGCACAAATTCCATAGCAATGCATTCTATTCGCTAGTGATTTGTTATGATTTCTATCATTTATCTCCACACGTCTTATTTTCTCGACCTAATAAACTGTTAACACTCTCCAAACACTGTTCATTCATTTACTGTTTTGATTGATTTAATTTTATTAATCATGAGTTTGACACATGAAAAATGATAGTAAGACACATAGGGTCACTGCCCTGGAGGACATCCACAGCCTGACATAACCCTGATGTTTGCGGAAGCACCTTTGTGCTTTTTCTTTCCTGTCTGTTTAGAAGGCCTTTCTCAGACTTATTCCTGGGAGACTGCATCCCACTTTTCCTTAAGTGAGCAGTTCTCATGTCACTCCATGGTGAAACCTTGTAAGGACCCTTCTAATTGAGAAGAGTGTCCTTCTCTCCTGAACATCTCAGCACAGAGCCTACCTTTCATTTGTATGTGCTTCATTCTGTTACTACATAAAATACCAGGTCCATCCACTAGACAGTACGCTCTAAGGAGAGAAATTATATTTTATTTCTTTATGTCTCTTATGTGATCAGCAGTTTGGCGTGTGGTAGGTGCCCAATGACTGAGGGATGGATGTAAAAGGAAAAGCACATAAATGCTTTGGTAGAAAAAGTTGGCAAGAGACTGCTTTTCTTCCTCTCCTTCACTAGTTCTTACCGTAGCATTTTAAAATTTTATACACACATATATGCAATATACATATAAAACAACAAATATGTATATACAGGACAACTCACCTTGTATGCATCTTGTATGTAGTATGTATCATATTTTATGCATATATATGTATATTGTATATGCATAAAATTATACAGTGCTGAGGCAAGAAGACTGGTGAAGGGATAAAAAAACATGGTCTACTGCAAAGTTTTATATTGGTAAATAAAGAAATTGGTAAGATGTAAAGATATATGTGTGTGTTTGTGTGTGTATGTCTCTCTGTGTGTGTAAGGCGAATTATTGCTAAGAATAAACATTGCTGTTTACAGACTCTCTTCCTTTGGCATGTGATTCCAATTATATATATTCAGGACAAAGGCAAATTCATATCTTCGTGAAGTTTTCCCTAGACTATAGTTGTTTTAAAAGATAACTTGCAGGTTAATGAATACTCTAGCACCAAGTTGCAAGTTTTGTGTTTAATTGAATTCTTGAAGCCAAGATGCACAAGGGGTGAACTAATTAAAGAAATTAGTTATGTGACTATCAGATGCTGCAATATCTAAAACATATATTGAAGGCAATGCCTGTCTTGAAATTATCTGGTGGAGAAGATCCTGAGGCAAAGTTTGCATCCTGCCTTTCAGCTGCTATGTATTTTTGGCATGGTGCACCAGATGTTTTGCAAACAGCACTACCTGGTGAAGAAAATTCTCATTAGCATTACAAATAATTCTGTATTTTGATGATACTTCTATGGTTACAAAAATAGTTATGACTCTCTTATCCTATGCAATAAACCAGTGTGAGAAATTCCTACTGTTCTAAAGAATCCTGTTTTATTTGAAAATAGATGTCAGATGAACAGGATCTGGGGAAGTGGCCAGTGAAGAAATGCTTAACTAATTGGGGACATTTTGGGGAAAGCATTAATAGTCACTTTTTTGAAGATTTTATAATTCATTTGATCTTACCTGAAACAAATTTAAAGAGGGCAGGGTGAGGTAAAGGTCCGAAGAGAAAATGAATTTCAAATTTCAAAGATCAGAACTAGAATGCTAATGCAACCTTGGGCCACTTCCTCAGCAGCCTGAGCGTCTGCTTATGCAGCTATAAATTAGGCATATAGTGAATGTCGATAATAATAAGTAACTGTCTTACTGAGTGGTTGTGAGGCTTGAATGGGAAGCTTCCATAAACTGTTATTTTGTACATATTAGTTTTTGTTAGAACTTTTTTAAGAAGCCTAAAATGTAGTCTTTCATAGAAAAATTAAACCTTATACCAGAGAAACCACTGCTCCTAGAATCAGGAGGCCTAAGCTGTATTTCTGCTTAAGCTACCAAGAACTGTGTGACCTAAAGCATATTGCACCTTTCTCAGTCTTCAATTTCATAATCTTTAAAATGAGGGCATAAGCCTGAATAATTCTTAAAGTTCTTTCCATTTCAAGTATTGTATGTGGTGATTCCATATCTAAATCTTTGCATCTAAGTCTTTATCATGAGAGTCTGCTGCATTCATTTTGGAAATGATCTTAAGAAACAAAAAGTTTAAGCTCTTTGCCCAGGCTCTCTCAATAAGCTAACAGCAGTTATACATGAGAACGAAAAACCCGAGAACTTAGCGACTTAATGCTGTGTGAAGTTGCTCTTCTAGATACTTAGAAAATGGCTCCCTAAGATTGAATACTCCAAAAAGAAAATCAGAGGTTGGTATTTTATGCATATTGCCCATATAATTTCTAAAAACACTCACACATTTTAGTGGCTCCAGGAGAATTGGTTAGCAAAACTATACATACTTTCATTACACAAATTATGCAACAGGGGGCTCTCTAACAAAGAAGAAAATTAGTGAGCCACACATTTAGGCCTGATTCTGCTTCAGAAGCAGGATTAAGTCTTACCCCCAATTTTCGAGGAAGTGGACATGAGATGCTGTGCGATTATAGGGCTCAGTTAGGATGATAAACTCACGGAGCTGTCAGTGTCAAGGCTTACTTAGAAGATTTTCATGCACATCGGGTTTTCCCACCCTGCCCAGCCACGTGCTTTCTTTTCATAGAGAACAAAAAAGAAGAGCTATCATAGCCATCACTAGCACCAGAACTAGCACCCTTCCTCCCCCACTACACTGGGACCACAGAACTGAAAGGTGATTCATCCACTAGTAAGAGGCTGAACCCAAACTTGCTGAGTTCAAATCATGGCCATTCCCTTTGATAGCTGTATAACCTTAACCATGTTACTTTTTTTTTGTTCCTCTGTTTACATGTTGACAATAATACCAATGTAATAGGGTGGTTGTGATAATAAGTTGATACATGTAAGTGCTTAGCACTCGAAAAAAGGTTTGCTTTAAATATTATTGCCTTTATCCAGTTATAGAGAAGTGCTTTGTGGCACAAGTTAATGAGTCAGGTTTAGTTCTTCTGGGGACTGAGGGATCTAGCCAATGGCCTAGGGAAAGCAGGATAACCAATGCTCTTTTCACTTTAGTTAACTACTCTGAAGTTACTTTGGAAGATAACAGAAAATGCTTCCTACTTTGTTTTGTTTAAGTAATATGATGTTGGTGAGCTGTATATTTAGAGTCATAGAATTTTAGAGTAGAAAGAGACCTTAGCAATCATCTGGCTAATCTCATTTTAAGAATAAGGAAATAGAGACCAAAAAAGAGGAGTAATCTGTCCAAGGTTCCATATTGAGTAAGTAACATCAGAATAAAAATTCAGGTCAGGCTAGAAACAAGTCCATTAGAATGTATTTCCTCTGTTGACTCTCCTCACTGTAGAATTACCTCATTCTTTTGTCCAAATTATTACCAAACTGTTCATCAACAGTTATCTAAGATTTATTATCTATATAGAAATTGTACATAGGAAAAAAAAATACCAAAAGCCAAAAGCAAAAAAAAAAAAAAAAAAACTAAAGCAAAAACCTTTGAAGTCCAACTATGATAGGGACAGCTTTATGTTGTTTTGGGCCATCTCAACAGTTAACAGACATCTTCATACTTCTTTCCTTCACCACCAGCACCACTTATTCAGAGATAAAGGAATTCCGATTGAACTAAAATTGGAGAACTTAGCAGCTTCAAGAGGGTTTCGTTGAGATGAGTCATTTATTCTTTTTTTTTTTATGATTATACTCTAAGTTCTGGGGTACATGTGCAGAACGTGCAGGTTTGTTACATAGGTATACATGTGCCATCATGGTTTGCTGCACCCATCAACCCATCACCTACATTAGGTATTTCTCCTAATGGTATCCGTCCCCTGGCCCTCCATCCCCCGACAGGCCCTGGTGTGTGATGTTCCCCTCCCTTGTCCATGTATTCTCATTGTTCAACTCCCACTTATGAGTAAAAACATGCAGTGTTTGGTTTTCTGTTCTTGTGACAGTTTGCTGAGAATGATGGTTTCCAGCCTCATCGATGTCCCTGCAAAGGACCTGGACTCATCTTTTTTTATGGCTGCATAGTGTTCCATGCTGACAATCTTTGCTACAGCTACTAAAGTCATTTTTTTTTTTCAAGTAAGCAGTCACATTGAAAATACTTGGGTGCTTTAGACTATATACTTTTTTTTCTTATTGTTTAGAATCTCTAAAACTGAGTGTCACACGTGGTTCCAGAAGTAATCTTCCCAAAGTAATCTTCATTAAAGGACTTAAATCATAAAGATCATCGTTTATTCTTTTAACAATTTCTCATTTTATGGATGAGTAAATTGATGTACAGAGGTTAAGTGACCTTTCTGTGGTCACTCAACTTTCTCACCTACTGGTGGAGCGCATGCCTACTTTCTACTTTTAAAGATAATACTGTGCATGGAGTTAGTTAAACATTGTCAAGCAGGAAATGGGATGGTTGCCTTTCAACGCTCCTAACTTCGTGCATGTAGTGGCCACTGTTGATTCTTGTTGAATATCTCTCCACCCTCTTCATTGTGTTCTGTAGCATTTCATTGACAAAACACTTTTTTTTTTCCAGTTTGTAGTCAGTTTTCTCCAATTGGTTTTGAGTTTTTCCAAATTGTGATTCTCCTTTTTCTTCCCAAAAAAATGAAATCAAAGATACTATATGATGAGCTGTGAGTGTGTACTGAGATTTAAGTATTTCTTTCTTTTTGCCAATAATTAAGTGTAGTAGCCCATTTGATGTTGCTAAAAACGAATACCCGAGGTTGGGCATTTATAAAGAAAAGAGGTTTATTTGGCTTGTGATTCTGTAGTTTGTATAAGAAGCATGGCACCAGCATCTGTCTTTGGGGAGAGCTTCAAGAAGCTTTCACTCACAGCAGAAGGCGAAGGGGAATCAGGCAGTGTCACAGTGCTAGAGAGGGAGCAAGAGAGAGACTCTTTTTAACAATTAACTCTCACATGAACTAACAGAGCGAGAACTCACTCATTACCATGGAGAGGGCACCAAGCCGTGTGTGAAGAATCTGCCCCCATGACCCAAACACCTCTCACCAGGCCCCACCTCCAACATCGGCGGTCATATTTCAACATAAGAGTTGGAGGCGATGAACATCTGAGCTATATCATTGAGTCTCCAGATTTCTCTGTGATTACTTTTAGTGGAATTGGTAGATCTTGTAGGAAACAACCATGACTACAGGCTAAAGTAAGTATTTCCTTTTCACATTTTCTAATATGAGCCTAACACTTAACCTGCAGAAGGCCTGATATGAGGGAACCATAGCAGAGCTCCTAATAGCCCAATTTCCACCCTCCGACCATTTTCTTTTGGTCTGTGCTCACCTTTAAGCTCATCAGCTTTTGGTTATTTTGAGGTACCTTACCCCAAACTGGAATCTTTCCTACATAGGAATCCAAAAGAGTCAATGACCATCTTCCACAGAATCCACTGTAGTTTTGACGAACAACCTAGTAGCTTTTTATCTTGGCCTTTCCAGGGGAGCTTTCCTCACATGCAACTTAATAGGTTAATATGTTTTCTTTTTCTTATTCTCAAATACCACAACTCAGAGGAACATTATCATTTAGGTTTTCAACCGTTTGTTAAAAATCTACTTATTTAATCCATGATGCGAGCCTTTACAATACACATTTGATGCCATAGAGAAGTGTTTAGCCCTGTGCTTTCTTTCAGGGTTAGTAAGGATGTGCTTTCCATGACTATTTGCATGACTGTCTCCTTGAATCTTCCATCCTTCTGTCATTTCTCCCACATCCCCAGCAATCACTTTCATTATTGATTCATGATTCTTTATTTTCCCTTTTTTATATCCTTTAAAATGAACAAAAGTTTTCCCAAGTATTCCCTTGGATGCAGTCTATAATGATTTTGATTCACTCTCCACTCCCAGCAATGCTGACCTTAATCATTTTATAGAATACCTGTCTGATTTCTTGGAACCCACTTCCTATGGTGTTGCTCCTGATCTTGAGTGGAAAGTCTCTGATGGTGGGGAAACCACTTCCCCATTTTGCGATGCAATCTGTTCCATGGGTGGAATAGAGGCATCCAAGTTTGCCTCTACACACACAGAATATCTAGTTCTTAGTGTGAATCTCCTGCACACACAGGATATTCAAGTTCTTCAAATGCTTGAACATAGGCCTCACTTTCCTCAGTGTCTGTTTCCCCAGCTCTATTTGTTAACTAGTGTTTCAAATGGGGTCATGATCACCAAGGAACAAATAGCATGGATGCCCCTGACTTAGATTGTGGGTGACCTTAAATGATAAGTTATCTTACTTTTTTTTTTTTTTTTTTTTTTTACATTTCAAGAATATAAATTAGCCTCGTAAGTTCATTTTGTGGATTCATCATCTTTTAAAAAGTCAAGAAGAGAGCTTTGGATTTGGAGTGTGCTGAACTAGATTTGAATTCTGGACCTGACCCATATTTCAGACAATTAATTAACTTTCTATGCCTTTTAGTTTTCTTATTGTACCATGTGAATAACAATGTTGGCCTTGCCAGGGTTATTGTGAAGGTTAGGTAAAACAACCTGTGTAGAGCCCAGGACTGTGCATGGTGTGTAGAAGGTGTCTAATAAATCTCAATGTCCATATTAGGCTGTTCCCACATTGCTAAAAAGAACTGTCTGAGACTGGATAATTTATAGAGAAAAGAGGTTTAATTGGCTCACAGTTCTGCAGACTGTACAGGAAGCATAGCTCGGGAGACCTCAGGAAACTTAAGATCATGGTGGAAGGCAAAGAGGAGAGAGTCATATCTTACATGGCTGCAGCAAGAGCAAGAGAGTGAGAGGGGATGTGCCATACACTTTTAGACAGTAAGGTCTCATGAGAACTCACTGTCACGGGAACAGCAAGAGGGAAGTCTGCCCCCATGATTTTTACCTCCAACCTGGCCCCTCCTCAAACACTGGGATCACAATTCAACATGAGATTCGGGCACGGACACAGATTCAAACCAGAGCAATGTCCTTTCTATTCCCTACCCTATCCTTCCTGTCCCTCAAACACTTTTAACCTATAATTGGAACGCAGAGTTTTTTGACATTTTTCTGTGATTCAAAGGATTTGCCTGAAATTATATAAGGACTTGGTAAGGAAAACCCAATGACTTCTTGACTGACATCATACTGTTAATTCTTCATAGTCTGTGTTGAAGGAGAGCGTCTTGTAGCGAGGACTAACTCACCCCAGAGATACAGCTTGGAGGCTCTCATTAATTATGTTTGTTATTTCCATGGTGCCACGTAGTATGTAGCTCCTGGCCTAAGCTTTGACATATTAACTTTTTTATTAATTATGGGCAGCAAAAGAGAGACTGAGCAGGAACATTGACATAAGACTTTACTGAAAGCCAGGGCGTAACAAAGAAAATTACAATGTGGAGAGTAATTTGCATCTAACATCGACATAACTTGATATGGTTCACTCTTTGGAGTCCACCACTCCAGACTAGTATCTTAAAATAATCCCTATGAGATTGTTTTCCTGTGCAGTTCCTGGCTTAATTCTGCTTGGTAGAGGATCTCTTCCTTTGTCTGTCAGCACAGCCATAAACGTGGGCAAATTATTCAAAATCCAGACACAAAAGAACAAGGCACAACCTCTTTTTTTGAGTTTAAATGCACCTTCCAAGGCTCAGGTTTCTTAGATGTTGCCTGAAACTGTGATGTTTCCCTCACTTAGGGCATAAGCTTTCCCTTCCCTAGAGTGGTGTGGGTTTACCGTAGGGTTTTCTCAGGGTTGCTGCAGGGTTTTATCAGGAGTTCAGTATCTGCTAGATGTACAAAGGAGATAAGGGAAACTCTCCTAGATTAAAACCATGTGTTTTTGACCATATTTATCAAACATTTATTTCTTGTTTTAATAGCTACTACTTAACTGATGCTATCAGAGATCAAAGGTGATTCCACTATTAATAAAAGCATGCCGAGGGTTTTGCTTAAGGTGATATTTGAGATTATTCTTACTCATCCTGAACATTTATTATTTTTAAGTCAAAGTTAAAAATCAACACATGCTGACAGATTCTATCTTATATTCAAAACACTATACTACGTTCTTATAGGAGGAATAAAAATTCTAAGTCAGATTCTTACCCTCAAATTCTATGTCTACTCTTATACACAGGTCATTTTTAGAATTTTTTTGTTTTGTTTTTGGTAATGAATTCTACTTATCTTGGCATGAAGTCAACATTCTTTCCCTGCCTTTTGTCCTCACGAATTAATAAACACTTTTGGTTACTTATCTTCTAAAGGCCAGTTATGGCTATTTTCTTGTCATGGCCTTTTATAGAAATGAGAGAAAGAACTGTCAAAATGCAATGAGGATCATGCTGCTTTTCCATTGCCATGCCATTAGCATACTTAACCAACCCGGAGACAATTTCCAGCCTACTTTTAAATAAATCTCTTCTCTTAAACTGCTGCTAGCTGACTACAATGTGTATACATTATCTACAGTAGGCTGATGACCTCGTTAACACTTCCAGTTAACACTACAAGTTTAGATATGATTATCCTGTCCAAAACATTGGAAAAATATTATTTCTTCCTGCTTCAAATACTGTTTAAAGAAATATTCTTATACATTATCTTATACCTGCTTTTCTGGAGAGCTGAGCATCGAAATGCATACCTATCTGTATGTATCTATCTGTCTGTTTTGGCTGTAGACTTTGCAGTCACACAGACATCTACATCAATGCCTCCTTGATGTCATGTTGCAGGTTGGAATACTAGGCACAGGGGGATATTATTTTATGTAAAAATGATTTTTAAGTGAGTGACAGATTTTTATTACATACTTTCATGTACTATCCTACAATTCTTCAATGCTTTTAATCTGCTAAGACGCTCCCCACATCTTGTTAAATTTTTATTGGGAGCAATTTTGCTTAGCCTAAGAAGGCTAATTTAGGGATATTTAAATGAAATATGCTATATTTCCTCCATACAAACATCCATCCACTCATCTGCTTATCTGTTTATTCATTCATTTATTCATTCACACTTTTCCTCATTTGACAAATCAGTGCCATCATTTCAACCTATTATTTTCCCCAATTTAGGTCCTATAATATAGTTGTTCTACAGGCAAATAAACTTCAACTCAGGCAGACGAAGTAGCTTTATGTAAAGATAAATTATGTACTCTAAATTGCATAATCTTTCTACTTAACATTTTACTCTTAAGAGAATTCTACAAAATTAGGATAAGAAATGACCTGTTGGTCACCTTGTCCAAACTTCCATTTGATCCTCTGACAGTTTTTTTTCTAATCAGTTAGTATATTTCAGTTATCTCCAGTAAAATCTTACTCAACATCAAATACCTGTGAACATAGGATCAGTGAGAGCTCTCATTAATTGTTACTTTCACAGTGTCTGGTGCTGTGTGCATGCAGAGGACAAAAATATGAATTTATTGGGGTTTTAATAATATATTTTGAGTGTCAGTCATGTGGTGGGTGCTGTAAGAGACTGCTATTTCAACAAGATCCATTCCCTGAAAATTTGGAATCTAAATTTAGAAATAAGAGCAACTAGGAATGGCCCATGGAGAAGGAATCTCAGTGAACATGGGTGACAGTATAAATGTGAGGATCATTAAACCATTTTAAGGTCATTTTAGTCATATTCTGAGACTTTAAAGTTGCCTACTCATTTTACCTGATGTCTGTGGCTCTGTTTGCCTTATTATATTCCTTTCTTCTGTGAACATGAGTGTGTGTGTGTGTGTGTGAGAGAGAGAGAGAGAGACAGACAGAGAGAGAGAGAGAGAAAGAGAAGTATCAGAACTGAAAATATAGGCCTAAATATGGGGATGGAGGTTGCTCAGAGCAGAAACCTAGGTACCATGTACCCTCTGAGGATATCAAATTTAATAGATAGATTGGATTTAGGCAGAGAATTTTAGGAATTGTTGATAAAACAAAACAATCAACTTTGGAAATGTGGAGGCTACCCTTGAGTTACTTGAGCTTATTTCCTGATCCAAAGAGTTGATACCCCATTCTTCACTTTGGGATGCCTGATGCATCTATTTGACTCAAAAATCTGGGTGGATGGATTGATGAATTAATTCATTTATGTGAGTATTTTTTGAATATCTGGCTATGTGCAAAGATTATTTTAAGGACTAGAGATAAGAAAGTAAACAAAATAGACAATGCCACTGTCCTTATGGGTTTTATATTCAAATAGAGATCTTCTAGCCGAGTTTCTCTTTGAAAAGGAAAAGGGTTTTTTTGTTTTGTTTTGTTTTGTTTTTTTTACATTTACAAATATTAAATTTATTATAACTAAAATGAATTTAATTGTTCTCAGATTTGGCCACCTTATAGCTCCATTTAAGGAAAGGATTTGTTAAAAACAGAAGTGCATTATAACTTGGTCAAATTACTTTCACATTAAGGAAAAAAAACTTCTAAAAAGGAAAACAAGAAAAGTAATTCTTCAGTTTCACATAATTAAAAGAACAGGAGAAAGCACATAAGCTACATATAGCTAAATTTACAAAACTAACCAAAGCCAGGGGGATTTCTCTTCTGATGATGTGTCATAAAAAGGTCCACTGTCTTATATACACATGTATCTAATGTTACATTCCATCACCGTAAAAAGTCCCCTTTGCCCCCTTCCCCAAAAAGTTTCTGTCTAGTCTCCAAACTTGGAAAGCGGCGCTCGCTCCTGCTGCCGGTGCAGTTCGTTCTGGGTCAGCAGCACTGGGTTAGTGACAGTGGGACTTAGAGTAGGATTAAATGATGGGCAGTCTGTTGTGACAGGTCTTTCAGCATCTTTAACCAAGTACCAACCATCTCCTAGGTGGTATAAGTCAAACCAATGTACATTTTTAAGGAATGAAAATGGAGGAAATTTACATTTCTCCCCTTGTAAGTTTCTTTAATTTCTGTTTTAACTTAGTTTCCCTATGATTTTCATATTGAGCTCAACTTGAATTACTAAACTAAGAAAGAGAGTGTTTCAAGACCACCCTCCTGGAACCAAAGAAAACATAGTACCCTACCGTGGCCAACAATAGTAAAACCAGGAGTAGCTCCCTCATCTAGAAAAAGGTAAGAGCTTCACGGGGAGAGAATTTGGGATACTTGTTTCCTCTCCCTTCCAACACAAAATGATCTCTTCAAGGTCATTCACAAGATGTGAAACCATGTTAGAAGCTAGTGAATGGAAGTACATTTGGCATTCTTAATTTTCCCCTCCAGGTTACTTTAGTTAGGGCAGTAGTCACATTGCAGTTAGAAGGCCTGGATTAAACTCATAGATCTTCACTCATTGATTGTATGACCTTGGGCTATCACATTACTTACTGGAGTCTCAGTTTGTGAAACTGAATTATTATTTTGCCTTTAACTTCCATCATAAGATTGTTGAAGAGTCTCAGTGAGATAATACATGGGAAGATGATTTGTAATCAGTAAAGAGTTACATAAATGTATGTGATTTGTATATTCTTATTTTATTGACTTTATTACATGATTGTAATTATTCATGGTGTTATGTTTTTGTTGACATAAGTATGACACAGAAGAAAAAGGGAAGCTCTGGAAATAAATTATATGGGTGTGAATCTGAACTCTGGCAATTCTTAGCTGAGTGACCTTGGTTAAACAACTTAACCTCTCTGTCCGGGTTTCTTCATTCATAAAATGGTGATATGACAGAACTTACCTCATAGAGTTGTTGTGAGGATTCAACGTGTCAATAATTGTAATGCATTTATAGGTGTGCAGGGCACTTATCATTGGCTCACATTAATTATATCCATGTTTCTTATCAAAACACCTATTCTCCAAAACATTGAAAATTTCCCTATTTGGGCAATGAGGATACCACTCTTCATCTGTGTCATAAAGAGGAATTAAATCTATTCTCTTTTCTGTTTTGGAATATGACCAAAACCAGATGGACATATAACATGTAGTAATTCAGTTTTCAAATTGTTGAATAAAGCACCCTGAATAAATTTGCTATATAAAAGAATTTACAAATTATTAGAAAGTAGTTGTTTATATTGCTTTTGTCAGCCTATTGTAACTGACAATATGTCAGAGAAAAGCAAGTGGAAGTACAGCTACTTTATATAATAAAATTCATGGAGAAAAGGTCTTCTTCCATTTGCTGTGGCAGAGCCCAGTGAGTTCATATTCACCCAACTTTGAGGCAGGGGCCTGATTTCAGAGCAAGATGATGTAAGAGCAGAGCTAGGCTTCTTTGTGTTCTCAAGACAAGGACATTGACAATATTTCACTAATGAAAATTCTGTTTGCCATTACAATGTCAAGGTTAATCATTCATTTCAAGTAAATTTTCAGCCTTTGTTAAATACATTCCAAGAGTGAATGATGATGTGTATGAATCATAAGGTGTGTTTTCTTGTTTTAAGAAATCTGTATTTTATGTCAGGGACTTAATTTAAATGGAAATTTTAATAACAGCATGGTCATTCTCATACTTTACATTATTATCACATCTTCTTTGAGCCTTGCAAGAGCCTAGTTAGTTAGGTACTGCTAGTATTATTATGGATCTGTTTTGCAGATGTGGTTTAGAGAGGTTGAATAACGTGTCCAGCAGCGTACAGCTACTGGGCAATTACAACAAGAGCCATGAAAGATCATAATGTCATGAACTGGAAGCTTGTTGAGGGCAGAGAGATTGTGGAGGTGTATGGAATTCCCCGGTAACTGACAAAGCCCTGGATGCAATCTGTGAACAATGCAATGTTTAAAACGAATGTGTAAACTAGCCCAATAGTAGATTTGGAAGTTGAAAGACTTGGCCTATGAATAAGCAAAAGACCAAAAAGCCTCTGTTTTTCCTTTTAAAATGTGGAGATAATTAAGACTGCCCATGTTTTTATTTGTTTGACTAGAGGCCAAAAACATAGACTATATATATATAACTAAATATAACTACATAATTATCATTTTGATATGCATTTGACAACTTTCTTCAAAGTAATTAAAACTTCTTCTGCTCATAATGTCTTCAGAAGAGGAAGAAGAAATTCTTAAGTTGTTCAAAGAAAGATAGTGTAAAAATAAAAGTATTGGTATCCCTGAGGTACAATCCTTTCAAATACTTGGTTGTTAATTTAACCCAAATCATCAGTAGGTTGGCTTAATTTCCTGATCCCAAAATGCAAAGATATTGGAAATGTACAAGTATCTTTGGAGGAAGACTTACGAGATTTAGTGGCCCAGGTAGGAAACCTACAAATTTCTATATACAAAATAAACTGATTTAAGAATTGCTTCTGAGCTCAATATCCATATATTTAGGTCCTAGCTAACTTCTTAAATTTCTTTATACTCACACCTCTTCTCACTGGGGAAATGGAGTAAATGATGCTGATGATGACTTAAAAAGCCAAAAAGCACTATGACAATAGCTGCAGGAGTGCGTGGAAAAAAGGAGTCTTTGTTGTCCGATTGAATCCAAAGCACTACATTCTTTTAATAGAGATCTAAACACAGAAATAATGTTGCTCTCAGAAAGCTGACATTGATTGTTTTTGTTCTGTTCTTTAAATGCCTAACTTGATGTTGTCATGTTAAGACAGAGAGGAGAACTTCAAACAGCACCGGTTACCTTTTTCATCTTTCCTCCTAACTTCCTTCTCTCCTGTGCCTCTGTTTTGGTTACCTTCTGCATCAGCACACCCTCATATCTCATCAACCTACAGAAAAAAATCAGCAACACAAAGACTCAAGAATACACATCCTCTTTCCAGGTCTTTTGTAGGGGGTGTGGGTGCACAGGACTGCAGTTCTGGAGAA
The DNA here is from genome assembly GCF_037993035.2 of Macaca fascicularis. Lineage (NCBI taxonomy): Eukaryota > Metazoa > Chordata > Mammalia > Primates > Cercopithecidae > Macaca > Macaca fascicularis. The sequence goes on from NC_088376.1 coordinate 6,226,104, forward strand.
ATGTGCCATGTTTTACTTCTGTCTTCTAGTATTATTTAGTTTGCAAACATACATTAAACTCTGAAACTTTGACACCCGGAGAAATGGTTAAGAATTTAGATTCCCAGGCTCTACCCATACAGACTTCGACTTCGTGTTTTGAGAGACCGTCAGGAATCGGCATGTTAACAAGCATTTCAGGTGAATCTCATGCATTTTCTTTGAAAAAAAAAAAAAAGCCATCCTTTTATTCATTCATTTGGCATTTTCCAGTTTTCAGAACGCTTACATATGCATATTCAGTTCTGCGAGGTAGATGAGAATGATTATCCCCATTTTGAGGATATAAAAGAGACTCCAAATTTAGCAATAATTTCCTCAAGGCCTCATTATACACCCCCTCTTGCCTATTTCTCTGGCTACTCCCCTTAGCTGACCTTTGTCTGTTTGGGTGTTTAATTGCAAGGCAGGGAGCCCCCAAAGCCCACTGTACTATCCATGTCTGCCTTGCTCAAGAATGAGAGAAGTCTTCTGTTAGCCACGGAAGGAAAATAATTTTATTTGTGGAATGTGAGATTTTCCTAATTGATATAATTACCGGTTGATGTTCAGTAATGCCCCTCACCCCATCCAGATGCACATATGGAAATGCATTCAGCCTTGCTTTGGTACTTAAGGTATGTGTGCGTGTGTCTTTTTCACGTGTTTGGTTCTGTATTGCTAGAATTCCAAGGATATATCCACTGTCTTCATTCAGCCACACTGAACTGCTGCAGGGGATGTGTGCTCCCCAAATGACAGCTGGGATTCTCCCTTTCCTCAGGATGTCTTGCCTATTTAATCCTCCTCCCAGCTGTTTGTCCCATGAGCCCCTATCTGCCAGCCTCTGCTTTGCCCAGCTGGCAGCCTGGAAGGTCCAGGCCCCTGGGCATTGTAGGGTGTTAGACTCCTGCTTGATCTGAACAACGTCACAGATCTCAATCCTTTTCATCTCCCACGTGAATCTTGGCTAGGCCCATAGGTTTGTGCTCGTATCTAGAGAGCTCCTGGGGTCCTTCTGAGTCCCACATCCATTTTCAGTAGCTTCCAGGGCCTGCATTTTCCTTGCCTTCTATTAGGATGTTTCCAACATACACCTGACTGTGCTTGGAAATCATACATTTAATCCTGCCGCACTACCCTAGATGCTTAGTGAGGTGTCTGAAGGAGAGAGATTAGGGATATATGAAGAGAAATTGTAAGTAGAAACCAATAGCCGCTCCCAGACTTTATCATGAATGGAAGGTGATTAATGCTTCATGCTGCATTTTAACTTGGAGAACTGCTCTGCCCAGTGTCTCCAACATCAGACATCATCACACTCACGTCTGGAGACCTGATTGCACTCCACAGCTTGTGGTTGACTGTCCTTGTCCACATCACTCCCTCACCGCACTTGGAGTCATCCTCTGTGCGGGTTGCTTATTTGGGCTCTCTTATTAGGGGCTGAGCCTGCTTTGTAGCTTTCCAGACAGAACCAAGAAATCCGGGTTCCAAGAAGGAGGGAAACACTTTTTCCTGCTCCAAAATGAGCCATAGGTGGGGCCCATGATAAAGTCCAAGAGGTCATTGTTACTTTCTCCAGTGTTCACTTTCTTCCTAACTAAACAGAGAATTCTACGTGCTCAAGCTTATAGGAGAGAGCGTGGACTGCATTTTCTCAGCTCCCCCATCTCTCACCCCTGCTTTGCGCACCTAGGGTCCTTTAACCCCCACTGTGGTTGTGTTTCTCTTGTGGGAGGGACCGGACGGAGCGGACCCGAGCTGCAGTTCCCTTGCTCTGCCTCTGAGAATTTCTCATCCAAACCTCAATCACGTAGGATTGCGTAGAGAGGAGAAAAGGGGAGAGACAGAAAACACAGAGAGGAGGGAGAGGGGTGGCGGGAGGGAGGGAGGAAAGAAGGGAGTCTGGGAGCCGAGGGCGCGAGGAAAGGGAACCTGACTAGAGCGCGCTGTGCTTCCCAGCGCTCCAGGAGCCCGGCCCCCAGCTCGGCCCCACCTGGGCGCTCTTTCGCTTTTCCGTGGGTCGGCGGGCCGTGCGGGAGGAACTCTGGCTGCCGCCAGCTCTGCGTCCCACCCGCCATCTCGGCGGCTCTTGCCCCTGCCCGGAGTTTCCTGCGGAGCTAACACTCCAGCAGAGCCAGCCGGTGGGGCGGCGGCGGCGGCTCCGCGCGCCCAGAGCCTCAGCCCATGAATGGGACTCCGCCCTGAGCGCCCCCTCCCGGGCCTGGGGAGGCGGCGGCGCGGCGGCGGGGGGCGCCCCGCAAGCCCGCGGCTCTGAGCGGCCACCCGCGCAGCAAGTTGGGCGAGTTGGCAGCCGCCGGCACCTGCCTCCTGGCCCCGGCCCCTGATTCTGCCTCCGGCCCCAAGTGCCCGGGTTGCGCCCTCGGCTGCCTCCCGCGGGAGCCCCAGGAGGCCTAGGGGCCCCGCCTGCGCCCCCGGCGCCAGACCATGGTGGGCAGCTCCGGCCAGGAGCCGCAGCCTCCGCGAGCCGACGTCGCCTGCAGCCAGCCCCCGCCCCACCCGAGCGGACGCGCGGGTGTTCGCAGCGCGCGGGTCACTTCCTTCCTCGGCCGGGATGGGCGGCGCGGGACTGAGTGATCGGCCTTGCGTCCGGCGGGTAATCCCCATCTGATCTGCTGCCTGTGAGCTGCTGACTGCCGGGGCGCGCGAGCCTGGGGGGCACGGGCAGCAGCGCGGCGATGACCTGATCCCGAGCCCGCCAGGGCGCCCCTTCCTTCCCTCCCTTCCCTCGCTCCCTCTGAGCCTGTGCGGAGACCGGCTCGGTGCGGCGGCCCCGGGTGGACCATGGCGGGGAGCTCCAGTTAAAGGCGTGTGGGCGCCGAGCTGGAGAGGACACCTTCGGCATCGCTGCCTTTTGAGGGGGCTTATTTAAACTACTGAGTCATTCCAGATTTAGGATTCCCTAAATAATCACCAACTGTGCCCGTCTCGTGCCGGAAAGCAAGCGGAAAGAGAAAGAGCGCCCACTCTTGGGACCCCGCAGATCGCCTCTCGCTGGTTTCTCCCCGAGGGGTGCTTGGCCCTCGAGGATATTCCCTCCCTCCCTGCCGCCCTCCCCCCTCCCTTGCCTCCCGCTCTCTTTGCAGTGCTGCTGGCCGGGAGTCGCTCTCACCGCAGCTGGAAACAGCTGCCCCCGCCCCGCGCCCCTACCCAGACTCCGGGTAACCGCTCCCACTTCGCGCCTCTGGGAATTCCAGAACTCGGGTGGCCGGCCCCTGGAAAGCCGCAGCCGGCGCGATGCATTCTGTAGACCTCACCCTGCCGGGACGGACCTCCTAATCTTCAGAACCGCGGGCCGCAGGGAGTTAAATTGCTGCCTTCCTCTCCTCTCGTGCGGTTGGTGGCTTGTTTTCTAAAGGAACGTTTTATTCACTTTTTAGTATTTTCTACCCGGGGCGCGCTACCCGCCTGGGTCCAGACTCTGCTTTGTAAACGGGTTTTCTATGTATGTATGTGTAGGTATACTTTGGACACCTTACAACGCTTGCGCCTCTCCAACAGAGGCACGGCTTGTTATTTTGGACATCGTTCTTCCCCTTCCACTTGGTACCCCGAACGCAGTGTGACTAAACTCCCCACTGCCCCTTGGACGCCGATCGCCTTGGGGTGCAAGTTTGGGGTGCAAACGTCTACTTCGCAAGAGGGCCTGGGACCGCCCCGCCCCCGCCGCCAGAGGTTGGGGAAGTTTACATCTGGATTTTCACACATTTTGTCGCCACTGCCCAGACTTTGACTAACCTTGTGAGCGCCGGGTTTTCGGTACTGCAGCCTCCTCAAATTTTAGCACTGCCTCCCCGCGACTGCCCTGTCCCTGGCCGCCGAGTCCTGCCCTCACCCCGGCAGAGCGCGAGCCGGAGGGCGCAGTAGAGCCTGGGGCCTGGGGCCCTCGCTGAGCAGCTATGGCTGCGGCGATAGCCAGCTCCTTGATCCGACAGAAGCGGCAGGCGAGGGAGTCCAACAGCGACCGAGTGTCGGCCTCCAAGCGCCGCTCCAGCCCCAGCAAAGACGGGCGCTCCCTGTGCGAGAGGCACGTCCTCGGGGTGTTCAGCAAAGTGCGCTTCTGCAGCGGCCGCAAGAGGCCGGTGAGGCGGAGACCAGGTCAGTAGAAGCCCGGAGAGTGGGCTCCCCAGAGGCGGACACCCTCTCCCCCCTTCCTCAAAGCACCTCGGGACGCCCGTGGAAGGGAACCAGGATTCCTCTTTTACCTTCTGACCCCTCTTCTCTCATTTCCAGACTTCTCTCTTTCAACCACTCTGTCAATTAATAGCTTCTTGCCCCATATTCAGCAAAAACACTTTCTACTTTGATCAATCCAGGGTTTGACTAGAAGAATTACATGTATAGATGCACTTATTCTAAAAGAGCCTGTAGAGTCCTTGAGGGGAGTGAGTGACCACCTCATTCATTCATTTATTCATTCATTGGTTCTCTCTCTCTCCCGCTCTCCCATCCATCCATCCATGCATCCATCCGTCCATGCATCCATCCGTCCATGCATCCATCCATGTGTAGAGTACCGTACTTACGCTGCCCACTGAGGACCTAAGGATTAATACAGCTCTTCCCTTATCTCTCATAATCCATGATAGACACCTAGTAGACACCAGATGAACTTAAATTTATTATTTTTCCAACTCTTCCTCCAGCAACACTTGGCTTTGCATATTTCAGACGCCCTTGTCAATTTCTCACCTCTTCATTTTTCCCTCATGCCCTTTCACTTCCTTTACACAGTCTTCATTTTCCTGTTATTTTCTTCCAACCCCTCTCATGGTTTCCAAGGACTCTGCTCATTAACGTTTCTGTGCTATTACCACACTTAGCACACTCACACTTCTGGGACATTGAGGGAACAAGACAGTATACACAGTTTGGCTTCAAGGAGTGTATAGAAAACTTCAGCTTGATCAGGGATTTTCATGGCATGGGCTTTTCTGCAGCCCTGACCACAGATGATTGTTTTGGATATGTCTCTACTTGCAAAGGGAAATTGGACACCCCAAGTTTCGACATGATGATTCCCAGCTCAAGCCAGGCCAGTGTTCCCAGCTTGAGAGAATGAAAGCAGAATTGCGGAGAGATCTGTGCTTCCATCAGGCTGTTGGTTTTCTGGTTGTGGCTGCAGAACCATTTGCATTCTGCAGATACTCTACCCCTGTTGTGGACAACTGAAAGGCAGCACTGTCTAGAAAGGGAGCCTGCTCTGTACTTAGTTGGCTAGTTTGTCTCTTTGCAACTCTGACTGTGGTGTGCTGTTGGTTTCTAGCAATGAGGCACATGGATGGGTCCATTGGATGAAGGACCACACTTGGGAAGTCTGGACAAGTGGGGCTCAGAATTAGCTCAGAAATTTGGAATTAAGCCTTGTGAAGAAGCGACCCTGTTTCATTTTCCATTGGGTTTTCATGACATTGTCCACTCCATACTAGGTTCATTTTCTTATTTTGTGATGAAGATAAAGTAGTAAATCTCAGGAGTATACAAAAATAGTTATGATCCCAAGACAGGAGCTACTAGTCTATATTATTTTATGTCCAATTAGTATAGCATGTTCATTTTATAAAGTGAAGATTTATGCAATAGTTTGAATTACCCCTACAAAGGAATTCACCTAGTGGAAAATAAAATAACCTGTTCTGTTGTGGAGGGATAATTTGGAGGCCTTCTTTTCTTAAGGCTTATGTGGTCTACAGAGAACTTCAAGGTTCTGAACTCAGTGTGACTTTTATATCTCAATCTCTGAAGTACGTGCTTGCGGTCTCGTTGGGATAATTATATGATGTCTTTGAGTTGATCCTAGTCAGCCTCTTCTAAAAAACAAGATAGTAAGAATGATAGGTGGATATATGTGAACGGATAAGATAAACTGATCCTGATCTCTGGAGTTGACTTGGAGATGATCAATGGGTTACTTCTGCATGGCTTTATTTTTATGGCTTCATTTTGCATGGGAAGGAAGGACCGTATTTACTGCTTCCTATGGGCTCTTCCTTAGCATTTCATTAGAAAACAGAGATTTGAGGCAATTTCTGAATTTATGGTTTTCTTCAGTGTTCATTTAATTTGCCTCCCTTTTTCTTCTACATAGTGTTCATCTTATCAGAGAGGATCCTGACTGGTGACTTCCTATAGCTAAAGTGTCACAATAACAATCTGGCAGAGAGATGGCAGGACCTATTAAGACATTCTCAGTGCAAGGGCAACCTGCGTGTATTTGTATACCATTTCAGTTTGTTCTGAAGCTTAGCTTAGAAGAATGGGCGTGTGGTGTGTGGAAAAGCTTTTTGGGAAAATGATAGTGTGCTATTATCTTTACTAACAAAGCCAAATAATTAATCTGTTGATTTGCTGTCAGCAGCCATGATTCACATAGCATGGAATAAGTCTATTTATAGAGAGATAGCACCCTCCACATATCAGTTCCAGAGAGGAATCTTTAGCTGGATTGGGAGGAAGTTGCTAAACACCAAAAAGAAAACTATTTGAATCTGTTTTATAATCACTTTGATGTTGTATTCACTTAATGTTTGACTTATTCTTGAAACCACTAGCCTTCCTAAGCCATATCATCGTGAACTAACAAAGTAACTCACAAATGGTAAAGTGGCGAACTGGAAGAATTTGTCCTGATAAAGAATTTCCACTCTGAATTTCTGTCACTGAGACACATGTTCCATTGAACAGACTTTCTAGGGGAGTGAGGCTTAGGAAGTGAATCTAAGGCAAGAGTTTGATGGGAAAGGCCACGGTTGTATTTCTGATTTCAGGGCTGACACACTGAGTATCTCTGCTTCTCTTTTTTCTTAGCTAACCAAGTTCTGATATATGTAGTGTTGAATTTTTATAAATACAGTGGCGATCCTGAAATTACCATGGCAAAGGGTTCAGATTTAAGATGACAGTAACGCAGAATGAAAATATGGGAAATGACTAGGTACGGCCTCACATCACACAGTTTCAGGGCCAGGGTGCACAGTGGATCCTTTTTGTGCAGCAAAATCTCTGTCTTTATAGATGAGAAATCCTGGAGCCATTGCAAGTTTCTAATTTATCTAGGGTTGCACAACTAGGTTTTGTCAAAATTGAGACTAGAACTAGATTCAGTTGACTTTCTTTCCTACCTTCTTTGCAACACAGCAGAAAGTATTGTCAACTAGTGTGAAGAACTGGATGTCTTCTGTCACAGTTTTAACCATTGGTATTATTGTTATCATTGTGATCATTATTTTATAATTAGAACAGATATAGGGTAGAGTAGAAGAGGTAACTTGTAGAAGAAGGCATAGGCTAAGGAGGCCATTGGACTTCAGCAATGACCACCCTATAGCATTATTGAAGACCTATAGGCAACATAGGGTTAATAAGTCCCTTAGACACTGTGTGGGCTGTAGATCTTTGAAAATGAAATGTTGGAGACCCTGAACTGGAAAGTTGGATGAGGCCATTGAACTGTGAAAAAGCCTTTAGAACACTTCTATTTTGTGTACTTTCTAATGAGAAAAGAGTGTTCTTATAGTCATTATTTGAGTCATTATTTATGTGTGAAAAGGCTGTATTAGTCGGGCACACTAGAATATTTTCCTAAATGTTGATACCACTTAATTTGCTGTATCTAGACTATTAGCACATCCGTATGAATTATATGCTTATTCATGTCCAACCTTTTGCTTTATTTTGAATAGAAACACTAGTACAAATGATTGACTACAAAATGATGTATGTTTTGACTCATAAGTTATTACAGACAAAGGGTAAAACTCACAATCAAGGAGGGAAAGGTGTTTGCAGAATCTGAATGTCTGAGTGGCCACGAACCTTGGAGGTCATCAATATTACTCTTCCAGTTTTCAAATGAGACCCTCTCTGGAAAGAGCAAAGCAGTTGATTAAGCCTAAATCTAGGTATTTTAAGTGATGTGGGTGTTTTTATTATATTTCTCTATAGCTTAGTTTCTTACCTCAAACCAGAACATTAAAAGAATAATCAATCAGGAAGAATCTGTCTTAAAACCTAAAGATCTTCAGAATTTTTTTATAATTTAAAGATTTGATTTCATACACTGATCCCTTTAAAAAGTGATGGGGTAGAATTACCCTACATGGTAAAATAAATCAAAGTAGTAATTGTAATTTACCCAATTTTGTTGATTTTCATTTACCTTATCTTTCTGAGTCCCTGTTTCTGCTGTTATAAAAAATTGTGGTTATTCAAAATATTTCAGTATTATTTTAAATTGTTTTGGTAGATGCATAGTGTTTAACAGTATACTCAATCAACAGTTTTATTATAAAACATATCCTTTTGCATAGAGGAAGAAAATATCATAGGAAATAGAAACTTCAAGAAGAAAGTTGAGAGTAAAGGTCAAATGTTTAATCATGTGATTTATGGAATATGAGTTAGATTTTTATAAATTGCAATAGTTTTGGCCAATATATGGGTCAAGAAGAGATTTATATGACAGGTGATATTTTACATTTATAGGAAGTACTTTGATTACATTTTCTCTTTTACAAGTATGACTCATATCTGAACTACAAAATCAGCCTAATTAAATGATATTTGGCTTGATGTTTGTTGAAAAAATAAAACAGTGAGACCCCTAACTTTTCAGAAACCCATCTTAGGGTTTAAACTGATATTTTGAACGTGCTTTTAAAATTCTTTTCTCTCTACAGCAGTGCGTTCTCATCAATAAATTATGTTTCCATTGCAAGAACATTTTAAAATAGCAGTTATTGTGATCTCTTGATTTCTTTCATCCCACAGAGATCTCATCAAGCCATAACTCGAGATTAAGTCTTTAAAGTTTTAATGAATTTGTTAATCTTGAACAGAAGGAGAAAAACAATTTATAGGAAATGAGGCAGTCTCTGCATTTGAGGAAGCAATAGGAATATTTTGGAAGATCTTTAGAAATGTAAGCTTTGTCTCATAAAATTGTATTTTAAAAGGTCCTGGACTTAGTCGTATAGAAACACATTGCTTTTATTCTTGGTGAGAGAAGAAATTTGCTCTGGAAAATTTGTAGATTTGCTTTGGAAAATGTGTTAATAGTGATTAATTTTTTCTTGTCTCTTCTTTGACTGCATGATCATCATGTATATTTGCTTTTGACATATAGAATTATTATAGATTTTATGATGGTTCCACAAAACAGCCTTGTTAGACATAGGAGAAACACTTGATATGCTACATTTTGGATTTTATCTTCTGGCTTACCCATGGAATTACAGAACTTTTCTTATTTTCTAAAGAAACGTACACCACATCTAAAGGGCTCTGATTCCAAGACTACCTCCTAAGCATCTGTGAGTTGGGAGAAGCTTAGATGCAGAATGCCTATAAATTAATCATCTATAATAATAAATTTTAATAATAATAACTTGACTTCAGGATTTATAGAATTTCTTTACAATTTTTGCTTCTTTTACTTTTCATAGCAGTCTGCTGAGATAGCCCCATCTTAGAAAAAAGAAAACTAAGCCTCAAGTGGCAATGAGACTTGTTCAGATTCATGGAATCAGAAGATGACTAAGTGTCACATGGCCCTCAGTCCCACACTGCAGATAATCTGCCTTTATCTCCCACCACACTGAGGGCTAGGAAGCCCTGAATCTGAAATAACTTAATGTGACTTGAAGCTGGGAAACTATTGTTGGGGTGAATCTGATAAAAAGTCCAAGAAATGTAGAACATGATTACATGGTTTGTTTTGCTGTGTGTGTGGTCTAGAGCCCCTAGGGTGGAGGAGAGAAGTGGAAAGCTGATGGAGATCTTCAGGGCAGGACTGAAGAAGCAGTCCCATGGCTATGTTGTTATGTGCTGAGCGGCTTAGGCTCCTGGCTCAGATGTTCCTATCTGAATGCCAGGAGCCTTGAAGATATCAAGGGTTGCCACAGGGGATACCTAATGACCCTCTGGGAGACTTGGGCCCAGAAGGCCAGACTCTCTTAACCATAAGCATAAACAATTGCTTCAGATGTTTTGGAGAGTGAAGAGGTTAACACCAAGTTAAAGAGAGCCCTGTAAGATTTAATCTTTTTGTTTGTTTGTTTAACTTAAGTGATAGCATAGCAGAATGATTAGGTACCTGGACTTTGGAGTGGGATGTGAATTCAAATTATGGTCTTATTATTTGTAAGAACATTAGGCAAGTTTCTTAATATCTTTGCACCTCAAAGATATCAGTTTGCTGATTTGTAAAATGAAGATATTACCTCTAACTTTTGGTCAAGAAATGCCTCTTTGAGGAAGAATCATTTAAGCTGAGCTGCAAAAGATGAAATAGGCATACAGGAATGGAAGAACATTCAAGGCAGAAGAGAACAACTTGCATGAAGATTGATGTGAGAGGGAGCTCGGTGCTTTTGAAGAAATTGAAGTATAGCTGGAGCAACGAGAACAAAGGGGAGAGGGGTACAGATGATGTTGGAAAGCTTGGCAAGAACTGCAGGACCTTGAGAAGCCTAAGATGAATTTTGTATTTTAATCTAGGGTCCAAAGAAAGATCAGCAGTATGGGGTGATATCATGCAACTTATATTTTTAACTGGGCACTTTGGCTTTGGAGAAGAGAATGGATAGCAATGGAGCCAGAGTAGAAGCAAAGGAACAGTAAGGAGGCTAGGGCATCAGTCTGGACCAGCAGTTCTCAAAGTACAATACAGAGGCCCTAGAAGCTTCCCGATAATCTTTTAGTGGATCCACAAGGTCAAAATGATTTTCATAAAAAATATTTCCTAATACCACTAGTTATTTGCCATTTTCACACATTCTGTCACAAGTGTCCACTGGAATGTTCCAGAGACTCTGTGATATATCCACAATCGTCTGTAAAAGGTACTAAAAGTTTCCTCCCTTTTCAACCACGTTTCTTTGTGAGGCCAGGTTATCCTTATGTACTTCATCCACAATCAGATATCAAAAGAGATTGAATGCAGAAGCAGACTTGAGAACAATGACTTCTATTAAGCCAGACATAAAAAGATTTACAAACAATTTATAAACTAGTTTTTTCATTAATTCCTTTTTGTTTGTTTTGGAAAATACAGATAAGTTTTATTAAATCATGCTATTTATGTTAACACTTAGTGGAGCTTATTATTGTATTAATAAACAAATAATCATTTGAAAAATTTCACTGTAACTTCTAAATATAGTAAATATTGAGAGATATAAACTACATAAGCACAAAGCTCTTTGGGGGTACTCAGTAATTTCTAGGAGTGTAAAGGATCCTGAAAACAGAAAGTTTGAGAACCACTGGTCTAGGTTATAGATGATGTTGAAACGAAGTTGGTGGCCAAGCATATGAAAAGAGTGGGTAGAGGTAGAATGAGCAGAACTTCATGAGAGGTAGACTATGAGTGGAGAGTGGAAGGTGCCTGGATGATTCCTGGCTGTACTATTCCATCGTGAATTGCATGTTTGTGGAGATGGAATGGGGAAGGAGCAGGGTTGATAGAGGTCAAATAATGTAATTGCCCAACTACAAAACACTATAGAATGTGAAGGTGGGGACTGCGCCTGGTGGCTCACACCTATAATCCCAGCACTTTGGAAGGCTGAGGCAGGCGAATCACAAGGTCAGGAGTTCGTGACCAGCCTGGCCAACATGGTGAAACCCTGTCTCTACTAAAAATACAAAAATTAGCTGAGCGTGGAGGTGGGCGCCTTTAATCCCAGCTACTTGGGAGACTGAGGCAGGAGAATCGTTTGAATCTGGGAGGCAGAGGTTGCATTGAGGTGAGATTGCGTCATTGCACTCCATCCTGGGCCACAGGGTGAGACTCAGTCTCAAAAAAAAAAAAAAAAAAAAAAGAAAAGAATATGAAGGTGGAAGATTGGGTTTTATTTATTGTTAATAGTTTTACAATACCCATATATATAAGGTTGTTTACTTTATTCTTGAACTCTGAAGTAAACAGTTGCCTTTGAATAGTCAAGTGACTTTACAAACACAAATTTTGTAAACTACTCTTTTTCTGCCTATTGTTAGTGATTTGATTAGTTTGTAGTATTTATAGGCCTCCCAGACTCCATGCTTCTAACCACACTTACGTTAATGCCTCATAATTGAAAATTGGACTGACGGTTTTACATTTGAAGATTCAAACAACCATGGATGGAAATATTTCAAGAAGAAAACCATAGTACAACCATGCTATGCAAATACTATGCCATTTTATGTAAAGGACTTGAGGATCCTCAGGTTGGGTATCCGGAGGGTGGGGGTCCTGTAACCACCACTCCTTACCCTGAAGACAGGGAGGGATGACTACTCCATACAGTCTTGTCTTCATTACTTTTTAGGAGTCAGCAGAGGAGCCCCTAAGGCCTAAGACCAAACTTGGTTCCCTAGAAGTAAAGAATGACATGGGACAAATAGGATCTGTATGTCGAATCACAAAATGTTAGCACTTAGAGCTTATATAAGCCAGTGGTTCTCAGCCCTAGCTGCAAAATGAAATCAACTGGGAGTTTTTAAAATGTACTAATGCCAAACACCTAGAAAGTCTGATTTAGTGTGTTCAATCTGGGACCCAGGCATCAGCCATTAGTTTTGTCTGCTTGTTTTGAACCCCCTATATGATGCTAATACGCAGCCAGGATTGAGAGTCCCCAACCTGTTCCAATTCCTTTATTTCATAACTTGTGGGCCTTAAACAAAATGAATGATTTTATTAATGTCTTTAGGAACACATCCATGATGCCTAGAAATTTTATACACCAATATAATTTATCATGATGGTCTCTTCTGTCTCAGTCCATTCTGGTTGTTATGACAAAATACCATGCACAGGTGGATTAAACAACAGAAATCTATTTTTCAGCGTTCGAGAGGCTGGCATTCCCAAGATCAAGGTGCCAGAAGATTTGGTGTCTGTGAGGGCCTGCCTCCCTGGTCATAGTTGGCAGTCTCTGCTGCCTTTTCAAATGGCAGAAGGGGCAAGGGCTCTCTGAGGTCTCTTTTGTAAGACCACTAATCCCATTCGTGAGGGCAGAGCCTTCATGACTTAATCACTTCTCAAAGGCTTCCACTTCCTAATATCATCTTGGAGGTTAGGATTTCAGCATTGGGCAGGGGGAGGGGCACGTAAGCATTCCGTCCAAGGCACCATTTTTCTTTCTTTTTTTTTGCTTATATTTGAATCTTTCCTGTGCTTAATGATGTCCCAAAACTGAGCTGCATCATCGTATGGAATGCTTGCATGCCTCGTCTTCTTGGTGAAAACTTCAGTTCCCAAGCACAGGACCTGGTCAGCACTAGATTTCTCAGCACTTAGCATACTGCCTGTGTCACTGCAGTTCTTCCGTTGCCGTTAAATCAATGAGGAAATGACATCCTGACTCATTGAGCAAGCCTCAGAGGAAGAAGGATCCTGAAGTTAGCATTTCTCCTTCCCACCTAAGGATGCTGAGATCCTGGGACTTCTCAGTTTCACAGGACTGGTTAGATTCTGAATTTGAACTCAGGTTTGTTTTTCCTAATCTAGTTTTCTTTCTACTCTGCCAGTCCTGGAAATGGACCTCAGTTTCTGTCTTTGAAAAACAAACGAGTTATATATAAGAATATATAAGAGCTAGCCTGGTGCGGTGGCTCACGCCTGTAATTCCAGCACTTTGGGAAGCTGAGGCAGGTAGATCACTTGAGGTCAGGAGTTTGAGACCAGCCTGGCCAACATGGTGAAACCCTGTCTTTACTAAAAATACAAAAGTTAGTCGGGCGGGGTGGTGCATGCCTGTAATCCCAGCTATTTGGGAGGCTGGGGCAGGAAAATCACCTATCCCGGAAGTGTAGGTTGCAGTGTGCCAAGATCGCGCCACCACACTCCAGTCTGGGTGACAAAGCGAGACTCTGTCCCCTTGCCCAAAAAAAAAGAAAAAAGAATATATAAGGGCTTTTTTTTTTTGAAACCTAGTCGTGCTTTGTTGCCCAGGCTGGAGTGCGGTGGCGCCATCTCGGCTCACTGCAAGCTCTGCCTCCCGGGTTCACGCCATTCTCCTGCCTCAGCCTCCCGAGTAGCTGGGACTGCAGGCGCCACCACCACGCCCGGCTAATTTTTTGTATTTTTAGTAGAGACGGGGTTTCATCGTGTTAGCCAGGATGGTCTCGATCTCCTGACCTCGTGATCCTCCCGCCTGGGCCTTCCAAAGTGCTGGGATTACAGGCGTGAGCCACCGCACCTAGCCATAAGGGCCTCTTTAGCCTGAAAAGCCATTAACTGTGGCTCCCCTCACCCCAGGAGAAACATTTGTGACTGGGAACATGAAACACAAATCTTTTCCCTGCTTCTTACTTGAAGGACAAGACTATTTTCTTAGTATGCTGTTTTGGATGTTCCTAACTGCATCCTATGGTTTAATTACTCACAATGCACTAATAAAGAAATCTGTCTAAAATATCAGTCTTTCTCTTGACACCAATTTAGGCTTATTTTATCTCTTCAAGGATTAGGAATTACATCAGTGTGCTGCGTGCTGTGCTATAGATTTTTTTTTAAAGGGGGTTTGAAGGGAAGAATGAAATTTGTGAAAGAAGAACTATAAACCTGGATAAGTTGCATAAGTTATAAAGATAAAATAGAGTAAAAAGTTCATAAAGTTTTTTTTTTTTTTTCAATTGCACTGGTGATTTAAATGTTGCATTTTAATTTTGGGAACTCAAAAGATGACCCAGATCACCTTCACAGTGTCCTAGAATCAGATAATGCTTTAAAAATCATTAAGAAACAGGGGCGGAATTTAAGTAAGTGCCCAAAGTAGGGATCTGTATTCAAATTTCGTGGTTAGAATCGGTGTCAGGTTCTGTTTTCAGTCAAATAGCTCCAGCTGTCTACACAACATTACCGTCTACACATGATACTACATTTGAGAAGGGAAAGTCATCTAGAGTCACCCCCAGAGGCCGCAACAGAAAAGCTTCATCCGTATCTGAATAATTAATATAAAATGATGGAAAATACAGAGGATCTCAAATTCTATGGAAACCAAAGTTTCTCAGTGAGGAGCGAGTCACATACGTGTTGCTGTCCTGCTTTGTTGCTTCAAAGGATACTGCAGTGGGTTTTTGCAACTCGAGTCTAGCTAGGAGAAGAAGAGATGGCCTATGAGATGATGGTTCAGAAGCTCAGAATTCTAGGAAAGGAAGTCACAATGATAGAAACCCAGACATCCTCTGTAGTCTTCTTATAGGATATTCCTCTGAGAAACTGGAGCTTTACTTTCTTTTCGGAAAAGTAGAGAGGATTCCTCATGGCCTCGTTGCCTCACCTGCCTTTCCCTGACAATCCCTGGGCCATTATCCTCTGCAGCTTTTGCTCAGGAAAGGAGTTGGCAGCATTGTGGCCAGGCCGCCTCCACATTCTGCAGCTCTGGTTTCCCAGGCATTCTATCTACTCCTCCCTCTCCACCTACAGGTCATGAGAAAAGCAGGACCAAGAAGGAAACTTGCTTTGAAATGATGCTTTTCCTGGTATTGCCACAAAGCTCCCTTCTTTGAAATGCTCCCGAGTGCGTTTTCTGGGTTCCCACATGGCTTTATGAGTTAGAGTTCCATTCATTATGATTCTGCTAATGGAACTACCATCTTGGTTGGGAGCCTGCCCCTTTGGGGTAAGTTTCAGTCTGGTGAAGATGGAGGTTCCTTGGTCCTGATTCTTGTTATTTTCAGTGAAACTGCTGTCCTGCCTGCTGTCTTTTTCATGCTCAGCAACTACATTCCTTCTCAAGCTGGTTTTCTTTGAGATTATGCGGACACCTGTGAGGTCTGAAGAGCAGCAAGCTTTATGCACCTGGGTTCATTATTTGAATTCAAACTCTGGTTGAACTGGCACTTTGATTAAGACTTTTGTCTCAGGCCATTATATATCTTGCACTTGGAGTTGAGTACCTGTGACAATAGCCTTGAGATGTCCACCTGGTAGGGTATATATGGAAAGTGTTGGTGGGTTTGAATTGGTAAACAGAGCTCATTACAATACACCTGCCCACCTCATGGAAGAAGGAGATGAGACTCATAGTGGGTGTTAGGTCATACAACTATGAAAGGCAGAGCAAGGACTAAAATTTGCGATAAGGCTATACCTCACTGCTGCACCACAGCTGCCTCCTTTTGGGGCCCGTTGCCCAGTGCTGGTAGCAAGAGCTATATGCCTGTTCTGTGTCTGGAGCAATATAAATGTTGGGTAGCTGTGTTTAAATATCTATAGTCAAGTTATGTTGCTAGATACCTATTGAGTATTTGTATATCATGTGCTTCGGAGTGGGATATAGAAATACTGAGAAATCATTGTCTTCTTTTGTGTAAGGTGGTATATAATTAAGATTTGTTAACTCTTGCCTGATTTGCGTTACTGTGTTCCAAGTTATAGTTTTGCTGTATTATTTTGGACCGTTCCTCCTTTAATGTCTATATTTCAAGAAAAACAGTAATTTCTTAATTTAAAAAAAATTAGCCACAATCTGTCTTTTAAAAATACATGTGTGGGCTCAATGCCTGGTTAAGAGCAGACAGATTATTATTGTATCATCAATATGAATAGGCTCCACAATCAAGGTTCTTTCTCCACCCTTCCCCACATACTACTCTAGCTGACCCAAACCTTCTTGACATTCATAGAACATTTACTGCATCTGTCCATTTCAGTTCTTTTAGTTTATAGATGTTTTTATTTCTCCACGAGGGATGCCATTAACCTCCACACCTATCCTTCACTTACCCAGAGACAACCCCTCATTTATCCACTCTGCTGCAGTCCTGCCCATTCTTCAAAGCCCAGCTCAACTCCCATCTCTTCTGCCAGATCTTCGCAGATCCTTCCAGGTAGAATGAATCACTGCCTGCCCCAGGCTTTGTACCCTGCACTGTTGTCTGCAGTTAGTCTGTCTTGTCTTATAATTGCTCTGTAAGTACCCCTTTGTCTCTGCAGCTGGAGAGTGAGTTCCTGGAGGGCAAGGGTCCTGTCATTTCAATGCTTTCTACATAGTAGGTGATCAGAAATAATTCATCAAAACGAAATTAATTCCAATGGTGACTAATGTGCTCATGGCATCAGTACTAGTCAGGCTCTGAGGGAATTTCTGCATATATATGAAAATGTTGGGAAAGAAAATAAATCAATATTTTTGGCTAATACAAATATCTCTTCATTTGATATTATTTGAATATTTGATATTATTTGATATTCATTTGAAATTCCAAAAATATTGTTACTCCAGTTTAATTTGATATATAGCTGTTAGATAAATACTGAGAACGTTATGTCTTTACTTATTCCCCAACCCAACTCCTAATGGCCATCCCTTCTTATACTTAGTATTTACTTTGCCTAACACCTTCAAACTGTACCTCTTTCTTACCAGAGCACCCACTGATGCAGGGGGCAGTTTCTGTGGGAATGCTGAAAGAAAGAGCGTCTTTATATGAATTTATGTCTTTGCCCCAGAAACCTAGAAGGAGTGGGTGGTGCAGCAAATTTGGAAAAGGGCCCACTTCTATTTTGACTGGCTTAGGTTTCTTAATGTAAGGTTAACGAGGAATAACCTTTCCATCGACCTCTGATTTCGTCATGTCTGGTCCTTACATTTACAGCTGAGACCAACAAGTCATTTTAGTGTTAAATACCCTTGAGGGAACATATTCACTCTGGTTTCACTTTCTTTGGTGAAGTGCTAAGTGATGGGGAAATACAGTATTGATTGGGTTTAATGAAAAAGGTTCTTTCCGTCAACTCTTGATTACCTCATTGGTTTTTCTTCTTTTCTCTTATTTTAAGGCTATTGATAGCAGCATTAAATAAGTCTTCTGTGTATGCTACAGTTCTCTGTATTTATTCTCTTGCTTGGTTTGAAACCCAACCTTTTTAAAAAGAAGATATAAATAAAAGAGGCTTTTGATTCAGTCTAAGGTAAGATGATGTCAGAGAAAAAATACTGGACTTGGAGTCAGAGTCCTAGTGACCTTGGGGAAGTCGTTTTTCTTCTCTTCCACTTAGTTTCCTTATTTTCAGCATAAAGGGGTTACTATCAATGATTTCCGAAATTCCTTTCAGATTTATTATTCTTGATGTATATTTATGGTGCTGATACTCAGGGAGGACAGGCATATGTATTCCAAGATATCTGTATGTCAGATATAAGAAAATGGCTTAATGATGTTTGATATGAAGTTCTAGAAGATTTGATATATATTAAATGGAATATCACAAATTCAACAAATATATTTTTATTAGCTTCTCTGTTGTGTATTCTTTATTTGTTCTTAGATTCATTCAATGGGACACAAATTGACTGTATTTCTAAATTTTCCTTATTTTAGTTTCTAGCACTTTGACAGGCCTTCAAGGTAGACCATTACAGAAGTTTGGACCTCAGCCCCAGAGGAATTTAATAAAATAGTGGAACTAGTATTTGTTTTAATTGCAAACACATTTATTTACTAGCGTAGTCTCAAAGATAATATAACAATTTTTAAAAAACAGACAGGAAAGGAACCATGTGATTTTGAGTGAAAGTTGGAGACTTTATGTCTGAGTAGGTTAATATGTAATGTCATATTGCAGTACAGTTTTAAGCAATAGAAATGTGGTAAGGTATAGGATGCCATGGGAACTGATTGGAATTTTTGTGGAGAGGCAAATCATGCCTTAATTATCAAGTTTTTAGATTTCCCAGACTTGGAAAATAACTTTTAGATATGTTTTCCACCAGGACTTCATCAATTATGGAAATTTTAAAAAAGACAACATTTACTAAATATCAGTCTTGACATTTTCTTAGAATCATCACGTTTAATATTATGGGCAGTTTGTGAAATTACTTTATGCTCATTAGTGATAATAGTAGAAGACTTGATAAGGAAGGATATGATTAAAATATATCCTAAAATGATATCTTAGAGTTTCTGTGAGTTTAATTTATGTATATTATCCACATTACCTACTTCCATAGGTGTTATTGGCATTTGACCTTTTTCTTTTTTCCCCCCATTTCCTTTATCTGTGCAGTATGATTACAATACACACAGGAAAATTCAGTTTTATCTTTTGTACCATTGATCATGTTACTTCACCAAAAAGAAGCTTGGCCTCCTCCCTGAGTTTGAAGTATAATACAAAATCAGTTTTAACCACGAGAAGGGCTTTTTCTTTTTGAGGAAAGTGTCCTAAGAGTCAGTTAGAGGCCACCTCATAGTGTGTATCAAACATGAGGAAGCTTTTACAAAAACAATTTGGAGAGCTCCTATAGGATTATTTCTCCCTATTTACATATGAGTTGAGAGTGAATGTAGGATTCTACTGAATCACTGGCTAGTTTACTGTTTGATTAGAACAGGGTGCTAATAAAGTCATTTCTTGAGTTTAGTCCTTATGTAGAACATGGTAAAGAACAAAGCCTAGCATGTTGCTTGACACGCAGATGTCACATCAAATATATTTGTTGGATGAGTCACCTTACCAATGACATAGGCCTAACAAAGCATGGTAAATGCAGATTATCACTCCTGGTGGAGAGGGAGAGTGAAAGGCACTCAGCAATGCTCTATGAATACTCATAAATAGAGCCATCTTCACATACACTATGAACTTTTGGGAAATTCGAGTTTGTTAGGTGAAATGTGATTCTGCTCTATCCCACATATAGATAGAATTAAAAAGCAAACCTATACCCCATTAACATTATAATCACAGAGTCTTAATATTGTAGAAAACTTCACAGGCAATGTAACTTCATATTTGAACCCACTGACTGCATCACCACTGTGCATTCATTTACATTTTCAATTATTTGACAAACATCCATTGTCTACTTCTAATCTGTCTAGTACTGAAGTATGGGTCAATAGAGAGAAAAAAAAGGCCTTTATCTTAAAAAGGTCGTGGGTTAGAGGAGATGCGGAACACCACAAATTACACGTGTAGTTCAGCTTGCTTCCTTCTTCCCTCCCTCCCTCCCTCCCTCCCTCCCTCCCTCTCTCCCTCTCCCTCTCTCCCTCTCCCTCTCCCTCTCTCTGTCTCTTGCTTGCTTTCTCTCTCTCTCTTTCTCTTTCTTTCTTTCTTTCTCTTTCTTTCTTTCTCTCTCTCTCTCTCTCTCTCTCTTTCTTTCTTTTCTTGAGTTTCAGTCTTGTTGCCCAGACTGGGGTGCAATGGCGCAATCTTGGCTCACCACACCTCCTACCTCCTGGGTTCAAGCGATTCTCCTGCCTCAGCCTTCCAAGTAGCTGGGATTACAGACATGTGCCACCATGCCCAGCGCCTGGCTATTTTACTTTTTATTTTTGTATTTTTAGTAGAGATGTTTCTCCATGTCGGTCAGGCTGGTCTTGAACTCCCAACCTCAAGTGATCAGCCCACCTGCCTCCCAAAGTGCTGGGATTACAGGCATGAGCCACCACTCACAGCTTTAGTTCAGCTTTCTACTTGAATCTTATGATCTTCAATGGATGACACATGTTGTCAACTCTGATTATTAAATGATTTCCCCCAGTATTAATTCAAAAATCTGTCTTTTGGAATCTTCTTAATTCAAGTCTTCTGAGAAGCAAAAATAAAAACATAGGAAAAAATGTCAAATCCCTTCTCTCCGTAATAGTTCTTCAGATCAGCACTTCTCAAACTTGTGAAATGCAGATTCTGATTCAGCAAGTTGGGGGGTGACTTTGGAATTCCCTCCCAGGCGATACCATCATTGCTGCCGGCCTGGTGCCCACACATTCAGTAGCAAGGCTTTAGTAAACGTAAATCTTTGATTATGCAACACTGCCTCTCCCCTGCTCCTCAATCCGTGTCTTACTGCCTCCCATCTAAGTCTCACTTAGTTTCTTAGTTCTTTCTGATACAAGGTGGCATTAAGCTCATCTATAGAAGTAATATCGAAAAACTGACATGTCAGAGAGACATGGTCAGCTTTTGAACTTTTCTAATCCTCACTTTTCTTGTCTGAAAATCAGGACACCAAACTTACCTATCCTAAATTTGGAAAGAATTTATTTGAGATGAAGAATTTACAGCACCTAGTATAAAACTGTATTTCATGTAGGAGATTTGTTCACCTCCAGTTTATCAATATCACTGTAGAGGGTGTTGCTTGGAATCAAGTATAATAATCCAGATTTGGTCTGATAAACCCAGAGTAAAATCCCTTCAGTCGAGATGAGAATTTCTGTGAGGCCTTTAAGAGATCACTTTATCCCTCTGCACAGTGATATTTGGTGAATAATCCTTGCAACTGCTGTTGATAATGTGCTTTGAGAAAAGAACTTTATAATTTCACAGTAGGGATTTTATTATTTTTTAACGTTAACCAAACTCTTAGGATTTTCATGAGATGTTTTTGCCTGCATTCTAAATTAAGTCTCCAGTTGGTCTAGACCTCATCTGAATTGATTCAGGCACTTTCGCAGGTAGATTTCACAGCATGTAAACTAGATGCTCGAAGGCATTACTGTGTGTTAATTTTAAGAATTCTGAGCATATTGTTGTCCACAATTTCACTGTTACAGTCTGAAAAGTATCATAATGAAGAGATACACATTTTGCTAATCCCCAAACAGTACATCTTTTTGTCCTCCTTGGGCTCATGCTTTTCTCTTTGCTTGGCTATGGTTTCTCCTTGGATAAGCTCGTTTTTATTGACCTCACTTGTCTCCTCTATATTTTTGAGCCACAGATTAACATCTGAGCTCCTCATCCATATTTTCCACTACATGCTAGATGCCTGCCAGTAGTTGTTCCACTGGTAACTCAAATGCAATTTGCCTTGATTTGAATGTATTATCTTCCTCCAGAACCCAACCTGCTTTGTGTCTTGAGTTTCCCCTTTTAGTCAACGGCACTACTAATGATACCTAGTAGACACTTAGCAAATATTGGTAGTTTTCTTACACTGACCCTCTTGTTTGCCAAGCTGGGGACTCCACTTATCTTTGACTCATCTCCTCATGTCAGTCACACGCCTCGTTGACTCTGTCTCTGTAACATTTTATTCTATTGTTTATTCATCAGGTACTAACCGAGGACTTTCTGGGAACTATAAGGGATAGTAAGATGAATTAGCACAGTCCTGGCCATCACATAGCTAACAGCTTTTGTTTCATATAACCTTTTCTTCATCCCTCCTGCCATAATTTAGGGGCTTGTTGTTCCAACCTGAAATGCTGTAAAATCTCCTACCTGGTGTCTCAACCTCCCTTTTCTTGAATCCCTGATTATTCTTCACACAGAATTTTTCAAAACATATTTAATGTCACATTACTTTCCTATAAAAACCTTTGCAGAGGTTCCCAATTCCTTACAAGAGCACCTTTAAATGGCTTTAAAATGACTGTACCTTCGTGAGATCTTATCTCATCCAATCTCTTTATCCTCTCTCTCAGCTGTATCCACAGCCCCCACACTCCAAGTATGGCATTTGAGCCAGGCCGGAGAAGATGAGAAGAATTTCAATAGGCAGTAAGTGTGGGCGGTAAACACATCAACAAATAAATGAATAGAGATGGGAAACTGTATGGCTGCGTGTCTCAGCAGTTAAGGAAACTCAGAAATACATGACATGAAAGCTCTTTCCCTCATCCCTCCATTTTGACATTTTTCACGTAGTGTGCTAGAATCTAAACAGCCATTTTGTATGTGTTCTAAGGAAGGAAAACCCATGGACATTTGAATGTTTTTCATAAACTAAGTGAACTAAGTCCGTGATCATGAGTCAGCCTACAGGACAGCTCTTTCTTTATATACCTGGGTTACCATAGTGCCATTCTTGGTTTAGATTAAACATTTTAAAATTGAAAAGGGAAACTTAGAACATGATAAGTAAAGGAAGTTCTTGTTGTTGTCCAGATATTATGGGTGATGGTCTTAATCAGACATATAATAATTATTTCACCATTTGTTCCTCGAAGTGATTTTTTGTGCCATCATCTAGTCTAATTGTAGTTTATATTGGACACTTCTGATTTATCAACTCTTGTAGAAATTATACATTTTGAAAAGTGGGTCTAATAATAACTAATGAGAGAATGCCTTTTTATTAACCTTTTGTATCAAATAAAGATTTTAAAATAATTTTAAGTAGAATCAAAATAAAGTTGAGTTGATCCAAATTTTTGTTCCCTTTTTGCTTCTTTTTATTTTGCTAGATCAAACATTAAAGATTAGGAATGTTTAGTTTCTTTTTTAAAATCTAGAATAGACAAATGGAAATGCTAATGCTGAAAGGATAGCATTAAAATGCACGTATGCTGTTCCCAACCTTCCCCTTGAGGAATTGTTTGATCTAGATTGTCCCAGACCTCAGGGGAAGGTTGTGGAATATGTATAGTTGTTGTTGTTGTTGTCTGAGATGGAGTCTCCCTCTGTAGCCATGCTGGAGTGTGGTGGTGCCGTCTTTTCTGCTCACTGCAACCTCCAACTTCCAGGTTCACATGATTCTCCTGCCTCAGCCTCCCGAGTAGCTGGGACTATAGGCATGTGCCACCATGCCTGACTAATTTTTGCATCTTTAGTAGAGATGGGGTTTTACCATGTTGCCCAGGCAGGTCTGGAACTCCTGACATCAGGTTATCTGCCTGCCTCGGCCTCCCAAAGTACTGGGATTACAGGCATGAGCCACTGCGCCCGGCCATGTATTGTTAATTTTAGTCTTTTCACATTGGTTAGCCATTGATTATGTTTCGTTGTAAGATTATCCTTTTATTTTTTTTCTTGGTTACCTTAGTTTCCTTTTTATTTTTTGGCTTCCTTTTTTCAGTAATTTGGTATCACAGACATCAGTATCAGGAAATAAGTGACAAAATTTTGGCACCACTTTATATTTCATAAGACATAGTGAAAATTTTTGCTTATTTTGTTATTCTTCTTTTCCATATGTTTCATTTTTTTAAAAAATTGAATATCTTTTAAAATATATTTTTCAAACTTGAATACTTATTTATAGAATTCCACAGTCTGGCATCATATAGCAAGTTGCTTTCAAAATGTGAAATGTTTTTAAAATATAATTTATGATGACTTTAATTTTAAGAAAATGACGTTAATTTTTAAATTTTTATTTTACCTTCTATATTCTATCTTCAACTCTTATTCCATGTATTACTGTATTGAATTTATGTGATTATAAGTTACACATCTTTCTTAATAGTCTGAATTCTGTTAGGACATGATACATATGTGATTTCTAATTGTGATCTCTACAACATCTGAGAAAATATCTAGCACATAATTATATTTCTGTAGACAAAAAATAAATAAGAAGCACCTAACATATGTCAACCTCTATAACTTCACAAATTTTAAATAAAATGCAATATAAATTATGATACCTTCAGTATAATGACTCATTTACTGTAGCTGATATTACATTGTATTATAATGATTTGGATTGTCTTTGTCTTTGCTTATTTTTATAAACACTTACGTTTTATGTATTATTATTTTTTTTTAGATAGGGTCTTGCTTTGTCGCCCAGGCTGGTGTGCAACAGCAGTGTGGTCACAGCTCACGGCAGCCTTGACCTTCTGGGCTCAAGTGCTCCTCCTGCCTCAACCTCCCAAGTAGCTGGGGCTACAGGCACATGCCACCATGCCTGGCTATTTGGTTGAATTTTTTGTACAGATGGGGATCTCTTTATGTTGCCTATACTGGTCTTAAACTCTTGGGCTCAAGCAGTCCTCCCACCTTTACCTCCCAGAGTGTTGGGATTCAGGTGTGAGCCACCCCCTCCCCCCCGGCCTTATGTATGTTCAATTATATAAAATAACTAAGAGTAGCTATAATCAAACTTCAAAGTCATGACATTTCTATGTTGTTACTTTTTATTTTTTGGAGACAGTGTCTCACCCTGTCCCCCAGGCTGGAGTGCAGTGGCATGATCACACCTCACTGCAGCCTCAACCACCTGGGCTCAGGTGATCCTCCCACATCAGTCTTCTGAGTAGCTGGGACCACAGGCACGCACCACCACAACCAGATAATTTATATATATATGCATATACATATATATGTGTGTGTGTGTGTGTGTGTGTGTGTATATATATATTTGGGTTTTTTTTGTAGAGATGGGGTTTTGCCATGTTGCCCAGGCTGATGTTCAACTCCTGGGCTCAAGAATCTTCCAGCCTTGGCCTTGGCCTCCTAAAGTACTGGAATTACAGGCCTGAGTCACCATATCCAAACTGTTTTGTTATTGTTTTATTGAAAATAATTATACTACTTTATTGCAAGAATGAAATAATAAAAAGAAATCCATTTTTAGACATTTATTAAAAATTATTGACGCATACCTGGCTTTTTCAGTTATTTTATTAACATGCCATTTTCTTTCTCCCAACTTAAACAATAGAAGACAGATTTGGATGTCTATCCTATAACTAGATGGCGAGATATACTTTTAGTTTATCTAAACCTTAAAATTTTGAGCTTCTAAATAGCCCCTAACTGGTCTTAGACTTGTCACATCTGTTCTGTGAAATCATAAAAGGGCCAACTATGAGATGTCATTTGAATTCTTCATGTGAGATATAATAGAATATTAACCAGCTCTTCAGTAGGGTGCTCCTAGATGCACGCATGCCAGGGAACATTGTGATTCAACGATAGTAATGGGATCTGATTATGATCCTAGGATTTGCAGTGCAGTGAGACAGGAATACCATGGTTATTTCTCTATATTCTTTCTCAAATACAGTGCACAGCCCTGCTAGCAGTTGCCCCTTTTTGTGTTCATATTACTGTTATTTATATTGTACAATGTGTAGAGATATTCATATTATAGATAAGGGAGCAACAGACAGGTGAATGTCAACCTTATCGAAGGTTTGACACTTTTAACAATAAAGTATATACCTGTACCTGGAACATTGTAAGTGTTCAGTGAATTTTAGTTTATTTTTTGCCTCCCCAGCTTTGGACTTCAATTCCAGTGTTCTTTGTATTACCAGAGATTACCTCTCCCAATTGCCTTTTTATTGGGTAGGTCAGAAATAGTTTGATTTCTTCACCTACTCAATTCATCATTTTCAATTTGTGTTCTTCAGACACGTCTCTGTTTCTATTCATGCATTACCTTGTATGTAGAAGGAAAAATAGAATAATAAATATTACATAAATTACTCTAATGATTTTACCAGAGCCTCCCTTTAACTTTCATATTCATATTTATTCTGGATTCCAGCTGGGAGACAGAATTTATATTTACAGTAAATTTTTTTAAAACAAGAAAAGTAATTTTTAATGGAATTTGAATGCGGTTTTGGATGGTGAGGTTTATAAGTATTGCATTCCTGAGTCATAAATCAGCCAGAACTTATGACAGATGAAATTTGTGTAGGGGAAATCAAATAATGAAATGAGACTTAATAATTTCTGCAAGCCATATTTAAGATTCGTTCCCAAGATAAGCTGCAGCTAGCATATACTGTGTATATGTATGTATATACATGTATGATTACACACTAACATAAACATAAATGTATGAGTGAATGAGCTATCAAGAAGAGTATTCAAGACCATGAGAAACTAGGATAGCAGTATGTACTGAAGTCAGCCTGGAACTGTGGAATTAGCTCTGGAGAGAGAAAGAGAAGACTGTGTTCCTGTTGGAGACAATGTCACTACTTAGGTGTGTGTCATTTATTCCTCATTTATTCACCCCATATTGAAAACTTACCATATTCTAGCAACTGGGCTAAGTAGCTGTTGCTTAATCTTTCTGAGCCCCAGTTACCTTCATGTTAAAATAGTTTAATGAGAATACTAATGACTTTTAATTATTGGGCAGGGGCCTTTGTCCTGGACTCACTCAGGCCTTTCTCCAGGCATGTCCACGTCTGTGGCAGCAAGGAGTCCATGGGAATAAGGGGACATGTTTACCTGGAGCCTGGGCTTCCCTATTCTGTACCACACTCTGGAATCCCAGAACTTCCTACCCCGACATTACCGAGGCTGCTTCCAGGAGCCGTGTGCTCCTCTTCCTTGGCAGTACTTCCAAGGGCAAATTGCGTGGCAGAGAGTACATGCCCCTGGCCTGAAGGTTCACCAAGGCTGTTAGACAGAGGCGGATGTTGCTTGGACATGAAACAATTGTGTCTATGTGAATCCCTGTGAGTCCCTGGCAGTGTCAGTTGACTGGAGCCCAGAGTGGGAAGAGAAGAGGTCTGAGCTATGAGTTGGGGGGTGAATTCGCTCAGTCTTGCTTTGTTTGGTGAAAGATCAGATCTGAGGAGCCCAAGAAATCTGTTTGAATTAGGAAAACACAATTTTCAAGTAGCAAAACTAAATATCCTTTATTTGACAGTTAGTTACTTTGATTTATAAATTTAAATATTAAACATACGATATGGGAGTCTCCATTTGTTCTCTTGCTTTAAGCCCTACAGTTATTAGGGCTGAGTTTGAATACTACCTACCTTAAAAGTGTGTGCTGTGAAACAAACAAAATATATATGTTAAACTTTCATTTAAATTAGAAAACATCGACATAAATTTAGGATATATCATAACAATATTATTATTTTTATATATAAATAAATACTAACTGAGCTCCATGGTAATGAGATACTTGATACTTCACATAGAACCTCAGCACACGGTGTTCACGACATTGTAGGCACTCACTGCCACGGCCACACTGAAATTCATTTAAATATGACTAGCAATTTCATAACTTAGTCTATGAACCTGATTCCTGAAAAGCCATTTCATCTCCCTTTTCCTCAAATCTATCTATATATCTGCATTTCTGCCTACCTACCTATCTGTTGCTACTGTATATACATGTGGACATTGTAAAAACAGATGTCACCCAAATGAGAGTGACAGAGTTAAGAATTGAGGCAAGTTCTCCTGACCCTTGTAACAGTCCCTTTTCACCCTCTCTGTGCCTAAGGAATACAGAGGTAACTGACCATTCAGTGCATCTGTACAAATGGTGCTCTGCACAATTCTTGGGATGTGACACTCACACACACATCAGTGAATGTCACCCCCGGAGTCCGAAAGTGGGAAACCTGTGGTGGCTCCCAGGAAAAGTCATCCTCAGCAGATATTCAGTGTCATCCGAGAGAGATTGTGTATGTTTGTGTGTGTATGTGCATAAGTATTTTTTTCTCTTTAAGAATTTTCATATATATATTAAAAATCTTGAATGAGAATTACCTGCTATAAAGAGAAGTCACCACATTTGGGAGCTCCTTAGCACTTTTGCATCTGAATAAGCAAATTAACATCTGTTCTATCCTTCTTTCCTTCTGTTAGAATGAAGATGTTATTTCTTCTAGCTAAGACCAATCTCCTGTGTTCTAAATCTCATCCCCTCTCACCTTTGTAAGGAAGATACATCACCTTTCATCCCCTCTCTCCTAGCTTCTTGCTGTTTTCAATTTAATATGCTTAAATCTTTATAAAATATCAATAGTCCCAATCCTTTTTCAGGACTGAAAGAGCGCCTACATTTCTTCTTTTTGATTTTTAACCTTTTAACAAATTCTGTGTATTCACTGTTGGCTTTTCTTTACCTCTCACTTCTATCTCATCTTTTTCTAATCTGGCATTTGCACTCAACACTAACACTAACAATACTCTTCTTGCCACCGTTACCAATGACGTCTAATTTACCAAATCTAGTGGATACTTTGCAGCCCTCATTTCTGTGATTTCTTGATAGCAGTCAACACAGCTGGTTGATTCCTGTTTTTGAAATATTCTTTACTCCCACTTTTCTGGTTTCTCCTTAGTCTCCTTAAGCAGTTTACACTCTTTTCCATCTTTAGAGATCCAAGGCTGAGTCCTGGATCTTAAACACTCACTTTGTACTTTCATGGCTTTATTTATCAAAACGTCAACTCCTGCCACATTTGTATCTTCAGGCAAGACTTCTCTGCTGAGCTCTAAACCTGTAAATCCGATCCGTTTGGTGCCTCCAACTGAAAATATCCTCAACTTAATTCGTAGGTTTATTTCTACATCTGTTCCTCTTCTAATAGTTCCCTCCTCAAATAATATGGTTATCATGTTTAAACAAAGTGTGTACCTTGTACCCACTTTGCCAATGGTGTAGAACCTCAAATATACAGGCGTAAAACCTAAACACCTTTGCACAAATTTAGCCTTTGATTTCATCTACCTTTGTCCAAGAATAATGGCCTTTCTTTCCTTTCCAATTATTAGTGTGGTCTTCTATGTTACCTATAGCAGTAAGTTTTTTTTTTAAATTTTTTTTAATTTTTTTTTTTAATTAGAATCCTTGGAACCATGTCATGTTAAGGGAGTTCTGACCTCAGAAGTTTATCTGGGTTCAAAGACTTGTGAGAATAACTTGTTTTATTTAAGACTGCCTTGACTGCCTTTTCCCCCTCTGGTTTACTGTCACATCGGCACGTGAATATTATAAAGAGGACACGCAACAGCAAGGATACAATTTCTTATAGCATGTGCAGCCTCTGCATTGGCTCTCTCATTTCTCACAGAGGCATGCCGGGCTCAGTAGTCAGTGCCGCTCACAAGGAGAGAAGTATGTTCATCAGCTCAGAAAAGTATCAACTCTGGGTTTTGTCTTCCATGCCATGCTGGGGTGTATATGTTAGTTTGGGGGAGATAGACCAGTGAAGGATCTACTTTGCTGTCTTCTAAGAAGATGCCTGTGCCATGATTACGTACTTCCACTTTCTATTTTTACTGCCCTCCCACACATTTCCCTTTTTGCCCACATGCAATTAATAACTAAGTCAAGACAATTTTACATCTTCACAAACACTCCTTAATCCAAGTCACTGGCATCTCTTGACTGGCCGTGTTGTTACTTTCTCACTTGTCTCCCTGCTCATCCTCCTATCTGTTCTCTTGCTGTCAGCCGCTACTGAGCTTTTAAAGTACAGCTTAGATACCGTTCTTACCCTTAAAACTTTTCAGTGACTTGCCATTACTCCTCATAAAAGTGAAAAGTTTAAAATGTAGGCATTTCTTTTACAGGGTAATTTACATTCAAATTTAATAATTGTATATTTTGGGGTAATACAGCTTATTAAACAGAAATGATGAATATGTCTTATATAATTATGAATTATAACTGTTACACAATTTTAATTTATTTAGAACCAACCTCTTTTGTTTGATTACTTGCTCTGTGTTAGTTATAGCAAAGGAAGGAAAAACCATGTTATTGCTTGGGTAAACCAGCTGTTTTGTGCGACTGACTGTTTCTTATAGCAATGTATTTTTTTTTGTTACTATAGCTAATAGAGAAGACCACACTAATAATTGGTAAGCAAAGAAAGGCCATTATTCTTGGACAAAGGTAGATAAAATAAAAGGCTAGATTTGTGCAATGGTGTTTAGGTTTTATGGCTATATATTTGAAGTTCTACACCATTGGCAAGGTGGGTACAGGGTGATGAACTGTGGTGTAGCATTTGGTTGATGGACAAGCTCAATAGAAAGTGTTATGCTAGGCTGGGCATGGTGGCTTACACCTGTAATCCCAACACTTTGAGATGCCAAGATGAGTGGATCACATGGTCAGGAGAACGAGACCATCCTGGCTAACACGGTGAAACCCCATCTCTGCGAAAAATACAAAAAATTATCTGGGCATGGTGGCACATGCCTGTAGTCCCAGCTACTCAGGAGGCTGAGGCAGGAGAATGGCTCGAACCCGGGAGGTCGAGGTTGCAGTGAGCTGAGATCGCGCCACTGCACTCGAGCCTGGGTGACAGAGCGAGACTCCATCTCAAAAAAAAAAAAAAAAGTGTTATGCGAGTCTACATCACACTTCCTATATGTCCTATGTGTCTGCCTTTTTCCATTCAGAATTTTCCAGATGACCCTTGCTTTCACACTGCTTCTTCTGCCGTGCTCTATCACATTCCAAATGATCTGAACTCCTCTTGAGCCACTGTCCAGACTCTTGGTCTTTAAACTCCAGCCACACTTTCTGTTGTTTACATTCACCAAAAAGTCCTTTCTGACCTTGAACCTTTTCTTTTACTCCTGTCCTTGTGTGGAATGTCATTATTTTTTGCTCCTCAGTTTTTCTGACACGTACTCACTTCCTCTAGCTAATTCCTTTTTCTTTACACTCATCTTCAGTGTTCTATCCTGAGGGAGCCATTTTTGACTCCCTAGGGATTAGGTGAGGTTCAACCTCCATAGCAGCCAGGACTCCTTCAGAACACTTCTCATATTTGGAATTATAATAACTGATTGTGGAACAATTTATTTAATTTCTTTCTTTTTGACAAGAGGGTCAATTTCATGAGGACAGTAGCCATCCCACCTTGTTCATAGTTGTGTTCTTTGGCGTGGTATCAAGACCAGGGCATTGGTGGAAGGAAAGATCAAGGTTAGGATGGAAGGAATGAAGGCAGGCAGGCAGTAGGTTTAGGATATAATTTTTGCTTGCACCATATTTGGTATGTATTGGTATGTATTTTTCAGAATGTACGTGGTCTTTGATTACCTGTACCTTGTTGTTATCAGTATTAACAAGGTCGTCAAGATCATTGTTGCTTTGTATAATAAGTGGTCAGGTGCTGCTTGGAGAAATGTGTCTGTCAAGATGTCCAACCATCTAGGGCTGTGCTATGCAATATGGTAGCCACCAGCAACATGTGGCTTTTGAGCACTTGAAGGTGGCTAGTTCAACTGAGATACACTGTGATTGCAAAACACACAGTGTGTTTCGCAGACTTAGCATGAAGAAAATGAATGTATGATATTGCAATAATTTCTATATTGACTACTAATTTGGGATACATTATGTTAAATAGAATATGCCATTAAATATATACTATATATAAATAGAATACTGTATATAAATATATACTCTATATAAATAGAATATCTACTTTCACCTATATATTGTGCTTATTTAAATATGAGTGCTAGAAATGTTTGAAAATACTTACGTGGGGTTTGCATCATGTTGCTCTTGGATAGTACTGGCCTAGACATGAAACTCAGCATTCTTTCCCTTGCTATTAGATCCCAAGGGAGACAAAAGCCATTCTGGTGAAATGAGGCGACTATTTTTTTTTTTCTTTTTTTTTTTTTTTTTGAGACGGAGTCTCGCTCTGTCGCCCAGGCTGGAGTGCGGTGGCCGGATCTCGGCTCACTGCAAGCTCCGCCTCCAGGGTTCACGCCATTCTCCTGCCTCAGCCTCCCGAGTAGCTGGGACTACAGGCACCTACCTGCCACCGCGCCCGGCTAATTTTTTGCATTTTTAGTAGAGACGGGGTTTCACCGTGTTAGCCAGGATGGTCTCGATCTCCTGACCTTGTGATCCGCCTGCCTCGGCCTCCCAAAGTGCTGGGATTACAGGCGTGAGCCACCGCGCCCGGCTGAGGTGACTATTTTTAACAACGTGCTA
Source organism: Macaca fascicularis (assembly GCF_037993035.2). NCBI lineage: Eukaryota > Metazoa > Chordata > Mammalia > Primates > Cercopithecidae > Macaca > Macaca fascicularis. The sequence goes on from NC_088376.1 coordinate 6,258,506, forward strand.
TGAAATCTAACAAGTTGTACTCTACTTTTTACTGGACAATCAGGGGCGAGTTTTTCTGATTTTGCCTTACTATCTTGCTATCAGAAATTAGAATTTCTGTACATAAACACTATTTTCGAAATAAAATAATTGTTACCATATGATAGTGTTTTATGGTGTAGAGCATTTATTTATAGTTAGATTATTTTTTCTCTCTCATGAACTTATACTCTAGTAGGCACCATCTATACTTTCTTTGCTAGATTCTAGAATGTGGTTTGTTATGTTTTCATTTAGGCAAATGAAAGTTGATAAGATTTCAAGCTTTGAAATAAACTTGGAAATTTTTCTAATGTGACAGAAAATGTTGAAATCAACCATAAATTATCTCACAACTGATATTAAGTCCAGAACTCTGAATTTTAAGAAGATACCAGTCTATTAAGCAAACAGATGAAATATACTTTGCCTAAAGGTTTATCTGCAGTGCAGTCAATTGTAATTCTTAATAATGAGACAAGGAAGGGAAGCTTGGACACCTGGAACTGAAACTACACATCACCCATTTAATTATTAGTGAATATTAATTATTATTGCCTAAAGTTGGATCTGATTTACTGTTCTTAGAGATTTCTGGCATAGCCTTTAATTTAAATCTTGTTATTAATTTCCGGTTATTTATTTTCCCAAGCAGTGAGCTATAAAAAGTATGTTATATACCACTGTGGTGTTTGAACGTGTTCAAATCTGGGTACTTTATGGTACCCAATAACTAAAACAGAATTAAATCGTAAGTCACTGTCTTATCATTACCACCATTATTGTTTTAAAGCCATAGAACAAAAGAGCTAAAAAAGATCTTGATGATCCAATTCCTTTGGAAAGCTGAGTAATGGAGTGAATGGCAAAGCCGGGACTGGGACTTAAGCCTCCTGAATCCTAGAGCAGTGTTCCTTCTGCGGACTTCTCCTGAGAGTATATTGGTTCCAAAATGTGGTGACTTACTATTGTTAAATTGAGTAAATAAGGCAGCATCCTTAGGTATGTTAAACTTAATAAAAATCCACAGTTATCTATTTGTGTGCGAATGCATGTGTTTGCATGTGTGTGCATGTGCATATGTGAAATTTCAATGTCATTCTGGGAAATAGCCACTTTGTAAATATTATTGCTGTGCTAACGATTCCCCAAAGGACTGAGAGCTCCTTCAGTGTCCCTCATGTCTTTATCTTTTTTTCCTTTTTTTGTTGAAGATAACAGAGTATAAAAGGACATTTTTTAAAAACAGACTTTTTTTTTTTTTTTTTAAGAGCAGTTTCAGGTTCACAGCAAAATTGAGTAGAAGGTGTAGGGATTTCTTATATATCCCTTGCCCCACACAAAATGACAATTTCTTAGCTTATCTCCAGAATACATGATTTTATTTGTATTTATTAATATATTTATTAAATAGTCATATACACATGTATTTATCACATAGTCATTTGGGAAAGGTAGGTATGAATTATGGAAGCTGAATGGCTGCTTTTGCAATTCACGAGAGCAAAGTCATACAACGACCTATATACCCATCAGTGGTGGATTGGATAAAGAAAATGTGGTACATATATACATATGCAGCCATAAAAAATGAAATAATGTCTTTAGCGGGAACACTGATAGAGCTGGAGGCCATTATTCTTAGCCTAATGCAGGAACAGAAAACCAAATACCACATGTTCTCACTTACAAGTGAGAGCTAAACGATGAGAAATCATGGACACAAAGAAAGGAACAACAGGCTCTAGGACCTTTTAGAGGGTAGAGGTTCGGAGGAGGGAGAGGAGCAGCAAAAATAACTATTGGGTACTAGGCTTAGTACCTGGGTGGAGAAATAATCTGTACAACAGCCCCCTTCCCCACCATGGCATGAGTCTGCCTGTATAAAACACCTGCATATGTATCCCTGAACCTAAAATAAAAGTTAAAATATGTATATAGCCCACAACCCCATACCTGCCCCCCGAGATCCCCCCAAAAAAGTGCTTTTGATTCTTGGAGTTTGGAGAAAAAGGATTAAAAATGAAACAAGAAACAACAAATAAATGTGATTTTCTTAAATCAGAATGTAAACTTATACCAAAGAATATTCTTAAAGAGCTGTTTGCTAAAATGACGAAAATGAATCCCTGCTCCCTTACTTTTGGAAATCTTAAATTGAAGTTTACTAAAATTATGTTTATGAATAATCTAAGGTTTACCTATTTAAATTTCCAGTTACAAAAGTAGTTATGTCTGTATCTTTGCATTTTTGGGAAAGTTATTTTAATAGTTAGAGGAGACCAGGCACAGTGGCTTATACCTGTAATCCCAGCACTTTGGGAGGCTGAGGTGGGCGGATGGCATGAGCCCAGGTGTTCAAGACCAGCTTGGGCAACATGGCAGAAACCCTGTCTTTACAAAAATACAAACATTAGCTAGGCATGGTAGCACACACCTATAGTCCCAGCTACTCAGGAGGCTTAGGCAGGAGAATCTCCTGAGCTCGGGAGTTGGAGGCTGCAGTGAGCTGTGGTCTCACCACTATACTCCAGCCTGGCCGACAGAGTGAGACACTGAGAAAAAAAGAGAGAGAGAAAGAAAGAAAGAAAAGAAAGAGAGAGAGAGAGAGTGAGAGAGAAAGGAAGGAAGGAAGGAAGGAAGGAAGGAAGGAAGGAAGGAAGGAAGGAAGGAAGGAAGGAAGGAGGAAATAGAAGAAAGGGATCTCGTCTAACTTTGATCAATGTGTAATATCAGAAAAGTAATTTTTTCCTGCACTAGGGTTCTATTTCTTCTAAGGAGTGGCAATAAGAACAGCTTTCCTGACTGGTGGTTTGCAATTCTCTAAGGAAAACCTCTCTTCAAATATGTTATTTTCCTTAAAGCAATAGAATAAACTATTCAAAAATTATTTTTCCTTTAAGATTTAAAATTTGGGAACATAAACTAATAAGCTCCCTATTGTGTCCCAAGCTCCTTGGATAGTGTCTGACCCTGGAGACTCTCAACTACTAAATACCTGACACTTGGAAGGGATCCGGCAGATGTGTTCATGACTCAGTCCTTCAGAGTGTTTTTATGTCCTGTTTGCACAGTTCTAGCCACAATGATAATTTTGAATATTACACAGTTTTGATGTTACCCCCATAATGTACCACTTGTTAGAGGCATAATAAACATTGATACCGAAATAAGACTTCAACCATTGTAATCCGAGCTGTTACGAAATGATTCTCCCTCCCACTTAAAATTGGTGAATCTGCTGGAGAAAACATAACAACAAAAATTAAAATGCATAGTTGCACTCAAAACCAAAAAGGGGAAATCACTACGTGCCAGAAAAGAAGAGGGAATTTATATTTATCGAGACGAACAGGAACTGAGTTTCTGTACTTCAGGTGGCGATTACTAGAACGGCATAGGCATCAACAGGTGAGGATTGGGCTTAACCTTTATGTGGGCACAGGAGACTAGATGACAGAGGCAGTGCTCCGTCTGAGAGACGGTGATCTAGAAAAATTCCTATCTGCCCAGGAAAACTAAAAAGAACTTGATGTGTCCACCTAGAGCAATGGGTGGGAAGTGTTGTCTGTGAGGAATTAGAAACCCAAACGAGAACCACTTCCTGGGTGAGGTTCAATATCAAACTCTCCTTGTTAAGTTGGAATTCCAGACTGAGAAGCTAACGTAAGAACTTCTCTCTAGCTGGGGAAATCCACAAAGTACTACAAGAGGCCAAAACAAAGCCTTTCCATGGGTTTCACAGTCCAGGGAAACACAAAACAGCACAACTTTCTCTGAGGAAAATCTCAGTCTGATAACTGGAACCATGTAAGGATATAAACCATCAAAAAGAAGAGTAAAGCACAACAAATTGCGTAATTCATACCCCAGAGTTGTAGATATTAAGATGAATCTAAAATGAATTTTTAAAATAGTATTTAAAATGTTTATGAATTAAATGAAGCAGAAATCACAAGACAGGAAAAGGGCAGTATAGAAAAAAAGGTGAATTTAAAAAAAAATAATTATATAGCAGCCAGGCGTGGTGGCTCACGCCTGTCATCCCAGCACTTTGGGAAGCCAAAGCAGGCGGATCCCCTGAGGCCGGGAGTTTGAGACCAGCCTGACCAACATGGAGCAACCCCATCTCTACTAAAAATACAAAAGTAGCTGGGCGTGGTGGCGCATGCCTGTAATCCCAGCTACGTGGGAGGCTGAGGTAGGAGAATTGTTTGAACCTGGGAGGCGGAGGTTGTGGTCAGCCAAGATCACGCCATTGCACTCTAGCCTGGGCAACAAGAGTGAAACTCTGTCTCAAATAAATAAATAAATAAATAAATAAATAAATAAAATAATAATTATATAGCAATTACATTTGTAAGAAAGAAAGCTTATGTGTGTGTTCAAAAATAGGCGCTAAATAATAGAAGAGAAAATGATTTAATTGGAAATGAAAGCAAACAAATCAATTCTTCTGAGAGATTAATAGATGGAAAACATTGAATGAGATTTTAAGAGATAGGAAGTATGTATAGAGAAGCTCTAACATGCATTTCAAAGGAGTCCTGGGAAAGGAGAAAAGGTACAATACCAGATCATCTATAATCAAAGAGATTAAGATAGAGAATTTGCAAAACACGAAAATTCATAAGGACTTTTCCCATCATGTGGATTCTTAAAACAATCCACACCTGGGAATATTATAGTAATATTATAAAATCACATTTTGATGAAGATACAATATTTTAAAAGAAGTCAGAGAGAAGAGACAGATTAACTACAAATGAAAGATAGATTGTAGACTTGTCAGCAACAATAGTTGCTAGAAGATGGTGAAATTTTTTTTCAGAGTACTGAGGGGAAATAAGCATCTTTTTGATGTTATGTGTCCAGTTAATTACAATCAAAAAGAGAGAGGAAGAAATAAACAAATGTAATGCCAAACACTGAGACATTTTTACACTTTAATAGATTGGTTCTTTATTGGTTCACAAAGAGGGGGTTGAGTCTAGGGAGAATGAGGGGTTACAATGGTGAGTGAAAAAGATGGTAAACATGTTTGTAAATCTATCATAATAAATGAAAAAAATCTTATGACGAGCATTTCATGGGTTTAAAAAGAAAATAGAACTAAAATACTAGACAGTAATAGAAATATGTGGATTTGAGTTTTTAGCCATTTGCATTATTTGATAAAAGCTTAGTAATTAACAGTTAAATTTGGATTTTGTTAAACTACAAATTTATTTAGATGTGTAAGGGTTACTACTAAAATAATAGAAACAGAACTGTAATTTCCAATTCAAGATAAAGGGAAAAATTGGAGGGAGTATAAGGGAGACTAAATCAATCTAATTAACATAAGGATAAAATAAAGAAGCAAAGAAATGCGTAATAAATACCACAAACTAAGATGATAGAAATAAAAACAGCTAAATCAGAAAATTAAAGTTAAGGCAAAATGATTATAGTCATTTATTATGGGAATTTCAAATCAGATGAAAATTCAAAATCCAAATACATGGTATTAATACAATGTTGAATGAGATAATCAAATTGCTTGATAATATACATGGCACATTTTTATGTTAAAATGCACAATGCACAAAACGCAGTAGGTACTTTTTGTGGATATTTACAGAGGGAGTACAGGCACAAAAATATGAATAGGAATGCTACCTCCCAAATTCAGAAATATGGTTGCATCTCGCTAGCAAAATAATGGAATGGAATTAAAGAGATGACTGTAATGGTTTGATTCTATAAAACGATTTGAGGCAATTATGGAAAATGCTAGTGTTTGTTAAATATGGGTGATGAGTACATGGTTATTTGAGAGGCAGTGAGAATGATAATCTGTTCTGTGGGTTCTGGAGCCAGGCTGCCTGTGCTCAAACCCTTACAGCCCTTCTACTTATGAAATATGGGCGAGCCATTGGGTACTCACTTCACTTACACCTTAGTATTAGCATCTATAAAATGAGAGAAAAAAATACTAACTTCGTAGAGCTAATGCAAAGATGGAATGAGTAAGTACTAGACATAGAAATCATTTGAGTCCCTGGCTCATGGTAAGCACTATTAAAGGTTATTATTATTTTTCTGTTTTCTGCATGTTTGAAATATTTCCTGTTAAAAAGGTAATTCAAATTAATAAAACTGTTAATGGATAGGTAAAATTATAATAAATCTTCAAATCATAATCAAGATAATCTTCATCAAAGCAAATTAAATTTACTAATAAAAATTCCTATGTGCTACAAATAGATGTTTTTAGAGCCTCAATATCAGAGTGAAAGAAGAAAATCTTATGAACGTTGTATCTAATTTGTTTTTCCATTTATGACTACAGAGGTGATGGATGGACGGAATGGATTATGTGTGGATACATACTTGGGAAGAGTTTCAGTTTTTTAATCTTATGTGGTCACTAGAAAGAAAACACAGAGATTCTAAAATTAAACCAGTTTTTATAAAACAAAGTACAAGATTTTGAAGCACCAAACAAAAAACCCAATGTTTTTGTATTTTTGATTCTGTAACACATAAACAAAATTCAACATACATTTTAATGTTTAGTTGTTCTCCCAAACATGTGCCCTTTAAAAATTATTTGTTGACAAATCATGCCTTTTCTTCATACAACGTGTGACATGTTAATGGGAAACTGTTTCAAGTTTTAAAATAGGTTATAGGTGTTAAAGTCAAGCTGGCCTTCTCCATAAGGTTTGAGAGAATCCTTAGCTATGACTAGATCAATCCTTGCTGTACTGAATCCTGAAATATGCTTCTTGGAGTCGGCCATGAGAGAAGTAGACTTTTGGTCATGTGTATCTACAATCAGATCAGCCACCCTTGAAAGTATTGTCCTAACACTTTGTCTGAAAACACTGGTTTCTTTATTCATGAGATCTTAGCCTCTATGTCACAGTACATCATTATCAGTCACAGTGGCAGTTCCTTATACCTGTTTCACTTGTCCCTAAGAGCCTCCCAAAATGAATGAGTTACAGTACCCAACCCATGTTTACACATTTACCGTGTGTGTGTTACCCACATTTGATAAATGTTTTCAGTGCTCTTTTGTGTGATGTACTATCAAGTAATAAATTAATTGTATTAGTGTAGTTTGTCTAGATTATAATTTAATTGAAATTTTAATCTTCATTGATTGACAGTGGTAAGAGATGTATCTATTAAAAATATTTTATCCATTTTTAATTCTAACTTATTAAAAATAGCTTGTAAGTATCTCTCTTGACCTGAGAGTCCCTCAGGTTTCTGGGACCTAGACTTGGAGACACTGAACTTTTCCAATACAGTCGTTTTAGAGATGAAACCTGAAGCCCAGAGAGAAGAAACTAGGTCACTGAAAAAAACTATGTTTGCTTCCTATGTGCTACTAGGCACTATGCTAAGAACTAGGTATTTTGTAATAAATACAAGTTACATGGCCCAACCCTCAGGGATGCTACAGTCTAGCGTGGGAAATAGACAGTAAACTACAAAGAGAAGTAGCTATCTAGTTACAAATTGGTAAACCACAAAGAGAAGTAGCTATCTAGTTACAAATTGGTAAACCACAAAGAGAAGTAGCTATCTAGTTACAAATTGGACTCCCTGCAATGAAGGGAGGAAAAAACAAAACCAAACAACAGTGTGCTGCCAGATAATACCTGTACAAGTGTGGAGGCAGATTGAGGTTGGAGGCCTAGACAAGACCTCTACGAAGTTGTATTTATGCAGTGACTTGAATTTATTTCAGGAAGAAATCAATCCAGGCAGAGGGAAATACATGTGCAAAAATCCCTAGGTCTGAACAGAAAGAGGGCACATGTGCCGAGAGCTTAGTGAGCCAGGGAGAGAGTAAATCGAGATGATGATGAAACCGTAGGCAGGAGCCAGATGGTGCAAAGCTCTCCCGGCCATGCTAAGGGTCTGACGTTTTATTGTAAATGAAATGGGAAGCTGCTAAAGAGTTTAAGCAGAAGAGTGGCATGATCCAATTTATATTGTAAAATATTACCTTGACTGTAGTGTGGTTTGGAAGGGGAAGAGTGTTAGTGAGGAGGCTATTAGTGGAATCTAGCCCGGAGCACTTGATGGCCTGAACAAAGGTGGAGGCAGTGGGGAAGGAGAGGAGCAAACAATAGGAATTAGACCCCAGATGTCTGGATCCCCCTGCCCTGCATATGCCGCTGCACCACAGTGCCTGAGCTTACCAGGGTCAAGGCTGATGGATATGTTCTTGGAACTCTCAACTGCTCTTTTGCCAGAAGTATTATTACACCACTAGAACTCACTCTGGTTGACCCTGCAAAAGCAAAGCATTTTTTTGTGTGTGTGATGTTATGAAAAGACGATAGACAAAAATCGCATTTAACAACAATAATAATATACTTGCAGGTGATTTACATTTGGGGTGCATGAGGGAATTCCTCAGGCTTGCCAACCTGGGTAAACAGATCTCCTCTGATATCCAAGGCAGTTTCAGGACAAGTCCAACATTTGTGCAGCTCCCCTGATGTCAGGGAACTGTCATGCCTGTGCTCGCCCAAATAATGTGTCCTGTTCATTTATTTCTGGTGCCAAAAGATGTGTCTGTGAAAAAAGAGCCCAACTGAGAAGATTTTTCTATGCCAAATGAGGATGCTTTTATTACAGAAGACTTTCTGTGTGCATAGAAGTGTCTGCATCCCTGCCACTTTTTTGTGACAGGAGGCCAAAAGCTATGTTTGCAACTCCAGTTTAGTGTTTGCTTTTTATTCCTGGCCCCTGGCTTTATAGATTTCCACAAGGTTTGTGGGCTGGTCACAGTTAAAGAAGTAGAGAGATATATTAGCATGTTAGAGTTCTTCAAAAGACAATTGATGATTAACAATGAGGTGTAAAGCAAAAAGCTTCCACCGTGGCTCTGGCCTGGATTAACTCTGTAATTTAGCACTAGCGAGTTAACCTGTGTAAGCTTCAGTGCCTTAATATTATGTGAAAAAAAAGCCCAAGGATAGCACCTGCCTTAAATTATTTCAATGAAAATTCAGAGATAATCCACATAAAGTGCCTGGCATTTGTTAACTCCTTGGCATTTCCTTTCTGTGAGTGAAACTCAGGAGGATTTGCCTGTTGCTACTGCTTAACTAACCCTGGATTTTCCTATCTACATTAATTCTGTCTGAAAGTTAAACCTACCATATGAGCATGGCGTCCTAGTCATAGGGCACACTATAATGTGTTTTCCTAATTTCTTAGAACAGCCTTTAGTTGAGTGGGTCTTAGTCATCTAAACAATTTCACAAGAAGCAAAGTATGGCTGTGTATGAAGAAATGACATAGCTTTCTGGATACCATGCAGCTAGTTTGGGATAAGATCAGGAAACCTCTGGGAGGCACAGAACTGGAAGATCCTGGTATATTAAAGGACTCCAGGGATTGGAAGATGCGCTGCCATGCGAATTTCCCCTCTCCCTGGTGTTTTGTTTCTTCATATGTAACATGAGCCTTGAATTCGATTATGCGGAATGGCTTGTCTGGCTCTGAAATCTTAAGATTTTAGGATTATCTTCGTGTTTGAAGTGTCTTGTGGTCTACATTCTTTGAGCTGCCTGGAAAGCCACATTCATTCCAGGTCTACTTCTCTGGGTGATCATTTGAGAAAGACCAGGGAGTTGTAATCCAGTGAAGTTGACCAGGGTCAAACTCTCCTCCATGAACAGAGATTCTTAAAAGGCAAGAAGGTATTTGGCTTCATGGGAATGCCTGCGTTGAGCTTTCTTCACCCACACCTTCATTAATATTCTACATTTAAATAGTGCTCCCTTAGGAAGATAATGATTGATTTGGATTTGGATTCGGGATTTGGATTTACGACTGAAATGAGACTTTCATTCTTAAGGTGGCTGAAACATTAGCACACCAAGCAAGTCAGTCCTCTGTGGCAGCTTTTCCATCCCCGTTGCCACTGCCTACGTAAGGCCCGTATTATATGGAATAGCTCTGTAACTGGCTCTCATAACCGCAATATCACCCATTCTAACTCAGCCTTCACTATTGTCCCCCACTTCGACTTTCTAAAATACTACCCTCATAATTTTAGCCCCTGACTTAAAATCCTTCCCAATTTTCCCATTGCTTAATGCATTGGCCTCTGAAGCATGTGGGGCATGACAGCCATTGGCATATGAAAAAAAACTATCACAACTTTTTTTTAGATACAGGTTCTCACTCTGTCTCCCAGGCTGGAGTATAGTGATGCAATCATAGCTCACCGCAGCCTTGAACTTCTGGGCTCAAGCGATCCTCCCACCTCAGCCTCCCCAGCAGCTCGGACTGCAGGTGTGCACCACTATGCCTGGCAATGACAACTTTTGTTTGTGTTTATCATTGATCCCATTTTAAAATTCCTATTTTGATTTATATCATACACAAAATTTACAGAGTGGCACATACACGTGGCATAAATTATACATGTACATATATGGAGGCTGTGGGTTTAAAATATTTTACTGACAGAGATGTATAATTAGAAAAGTTTGGAGATCATTGATTTAAGGAATAAACTAAAACTTGTTATTAGCTTTGCTTAAGGATCCTCAAGTGTACTGGACCCTGCTTCTTTTCTGCTGTCGCCTCTAGCCCCTGCATGCACCCCCGTATTTCCTTCACCCTGACCACACCCATCTACATGCATGGTCCTTGCACATGCTAAGCACATGTGTCCGTCTGTGCCCTTGCTCCTGCTGGTGCTGCTCAAAGCAAAATCCTCCTGCCTATTCTAGGCTAACTATAAAATGGTGCTTCATCTTTAAAGCTTTTTTCAACTGCTTCTTGTCCCAGAACCTGCCATCCCAGGTAAAATTAGCATCCCCATTCTGTGATTCCATGGCATTTTGTTTGTTCATTTATGACAGCACTTTTCATGTTCACTGAAATAATGATTAGTTGTGTATGTGTCTCCCTGATGAGGCCGTGGGTGCCTTCAAGGCAGGAATTGCATCTTACTCATCTTTGTACCCAGCACCTAGTGCATATCGGAAGTCAATAAACGGTGCTGGAGCTATTTTAAATTTTCATGAGCATATTACAGAGAAGAATCTAGGAGGAAGGGGGCTAATGCTATGAGGAATAAAATTGACTCGGTACAAAAACCTTGTCCCTACTGGCATTTCACATCTTAGCTCAGTTTTCCTGCCCTCCGTCTCCTGTCTTCTGCAGCCCAGACTGCTTTGGTGAAGAGGAAACTCCAAAACTGCAGGGTTTTTTCTTTCCATTTAGCTTTGAGACAGTATGAAGGTTAAGGATTGCCTGTCTCAAGGTCATTCAATTCCCGTTGAAATGGGAGGCAACTCAGGGCTTTGGAGACTGTGCAGTTTATCGGGGAGGCTGCTGTGCTTGTCAGACTGTGTTCAGTGTGCAGGACAAAATTGGAAGAAACGCACTAGAGGCCAGAGGCATTATATTAAAAGGCTATAAGCAGCTAGCTCTTTGCACAAATGAGAAACTCCTTTGAAAGTCACAGGTGACCAAGGAAAATGCCAGGTATATTTTATTACTTTCGTTCCTTCAGCATACAGACGCTCCTCATCTCCCTTGTGCCTGGCACTGTGTTCGGTGCTGGGATACAGTTGATGAATAAGGTCTCTGCCCTGAGAAGTTCGTAGTTCAGCAGCAGAGACAGGGGTGTAAACAAGCACCTCTAAAATAGTGCACAGCTCTCCTAACCTGTGCACACGGAGCTCTGAAGAGGAAGTGATTAATTTTGCCTCAGGGTGTCAGGGAAGACCCTGTGGAAGAAAGCAGTGCTTAGAAGGCTCTGGAGGACCCCTGGGCAGAGGAGGAAGGCAGGGGTTGTGCATTTCAGGCAGAGGTATCTACAGAAGCAAGAGAAAGCAAGTAGAGAAAGGGCTGGCGGACTTTCTCATTAAAGGGTCTGTTGGTAAAGATTTCAGTCTTTGCAGGGTATAGGGTGTCTGTTGCAACTACTCACCTTTGTTGTTGTAGCTTGAAAGCAGCCAGAGACAATGCATGAGTGAATGGGCATGGCCATGCTCTAATAAAACTTTATTAACCAAATTGGCAACCACAGGGCTACAGTTCGTGAACTCTTGGCATAGAGGAAGGATCTTCAGAGAGCCTCTAATCTGTTGGTTGTTAATCTTTTCAATTATTAGGATTGCTTTACACTTGCTGCTCCCTGCTCCTGGAATGCATTTCTGTTAGATATCCTTAATTGTTTCCTTCCTCTCTTTCTTTAGGCCATTGTGATGTTATCTTCTATTCATTCTGTGGACAATAGCACATCCATCCCTTGCATGCTCTATCCTTTTCTATTGCTTTAATTTTCATCATAGCACTTACATGAACATTTTATTATATATTTTATTGTTTATATGTTTATTTTCCATCTTCCTACTAGAATGCACGCTTTATGTTTTTACCTCTGTTATATTCAGTGGTGAGCTGAGCTGATGGTGCTCACCTCTTTCCAGCTTCACGTCTGTGTTCAGTGATGTCAAGTAGTAGTTTTAAATCAGTCATAGTTGAAGTATTTGCACTGTGGAAATCATCCCATGGACGTCTAGTTTTGGATTTTCTTTTCTGCTTTGTTTTTCTGGCAGGGGAGGGAGGTGGGGGAGAGTTGGTTTACTAGCATGCACTGATTATCCCTTTTGCCCAGAAGAATAATTGTCACAAAGGCTGCTGCTTAATAAATATTCATTTTTTTAAAATAAAAATGTGCCATTAGTGTCTGTTGATAAAGAAAAATAGATATGCACTTAGTTACAGAATCCTCTCGGAATATTAGCACTTTTGGGGTTGATTCATGGCCCTCGGGTCGGTAGCTGCTCATGGTGTCTCTCATCTTCATTTGGCCGATGGGGAGATTGAAGATGACGGACAGGACCTGACTCATTTTACTCCACAGAGCAGATTATGCCAGGCTACAGTGACACGTCTTCAACCTTATCCTTTCAGTTCTGGAAGGTGCTCCTCTAGGTCTGTTCACGCAGTCTCTCGAGTGAATGAGGGGCCTGAGGCCTGCTTCTCCTTTACGAAATAGCATATATTTTTAATGAATCCCCGTAGCTCAGTAGAGTCGCAATTTTTCAGTGTGTTCAGAAGTCCAGGTAAGTTCTATCCCTTTTCAAATGCTTACTGTAGCTCATTTCTGATTTGTCGGAGACTTTGATTTATGGTATGTAAATATGCCCTAGTCTATCCCCTTTAGTCATGATTGGTCAGAAATATATTTGCTTACGAACATTTTCTAACTCTAATAATCTAATTTTGAAGTCTGCATCAGTGTAATGCTCTGGAAGCACTTGACAAGAATCGTGTTTAACAGCTTCTCAATCTCAGTTCCTTCAAGTGGACAACATTAAATGTTAATACAGAAGGCTCATTTGTAAACCCAAAGAGACTGATTAAAAGAACCCATCAAACTACTCCACAATCCATGTTTAACATTTATAAAGAAGATTGCATTTTCTGGGTGCCTGGTAAACCTTGTTTTTAATTCCCTGTCTTACGCACCAACTAAGGAAACAGAAAAGTGAAATTGTATTTAGTGGACCATCCGGCTTATCCCAAAGCTTTCCAGGACACCAGGGTTAGAAAGGATCTTTCATTCTCACTCAGAGTGTCTCAGCCTCTGGAGACATCCACGTCCTTCACAGCTGCTCTGACCTGTAGTTTTCCTGCTTCTTTCTGGCTATATCCAGAAAGAGTGATAGAAAACTCACTCTTTCCTTAGGCAACCTGTTCTCTCTTTGAATACGATTAACAGAGAGTTCTTTTTTATCTGCATACCTGGTAACTTTCACCCATTGGCCCGAGGTCTATCTCTGCGGAGCCACTCAGAACAAATTGGCTGCTTCTTATTTCTTTGGATTTTCAAGAATGTGGAGACAGCTCTCCAGATCCCCCCTTTTCTAGGCTCTCACATTCCTCCAAATCCCCCCTTTTCTAGACTGCACAGCCACTGTTAATTCAGCCATTCTTCCTACGACAGTCATTTATACCCTCTTTATTTGGCTCCCTTTCCTCTGGGCATGTTCCAGTTTTGCCAGTATTCTTTTTAAAGTGACTGAACAGTGCTAGAGAGTGGCTGTGACTTTGGGTAAAAGTGATGCATCTTCCTGGAATCTCAAAAAAACGGAAAAAAGAGAAAAAAGTACCTCATACAGCCAGTTGTTATGCATAATAAATAAAACCATAGTAAAATGATCAGAAGCATACCGGCCACGAAGGAGATGGGTTCAAAATATGGCCATTGTTATTAAAAGTACTATTAATTCTCTAGATATGGCCTCCATTACATGATTTTCCTTAGTATTATAATAGTTTTCATTTTAGATTGGAGTTTATATGTAGAATCTTTCTCTGAAGTTTGGGTATAGGTGAATACGCTGGCCCTAGAAGATTTTAGTATCAAAGGTTATATATACACATATTTCTTGCACAGTTTTCCATAACTGCTTCTCTATCAACCCATACTTTAATAACTGATGCACAGCTAGATACTCTCCCCTCCTTATTCTCTCCTCTCTTCTCCCTTCTTGCTCCCCAACCCTGTTTTAATAAGGTAAGAATTTTGCTCTTTGGAAAGGAAGGGATGATGTCCATTCCGTTTATAGGAACTGAGTTCTTGTCTGAACTCATCCACACTGTCTCTCCCAGCCAGAGGTTTTTTTTTTTTTTTTTTTTTTTTTTTTTTTTTTTTTACCTTTGAAGCTAATGAAGGAAAGTGTCGATCCTTTCCACGTCTAAAATTCATCCTATTTCCTGTAATTGAATATTCATCCTGAGATGTGTGACCGGGACCCGTTGGCTCTGTCTCTGTTTTGGGTTTCCGTCGTGTACCTAGGAAATACTCCGTATCACTAGACGGACTGTCAAGCTGGCAGGAACATCTAGATAGCTCTGGCATGTGTCAGCTTTTCTGAGTGGCTCTGAATTCAAACCTTCTGCTGAAATTGCCATGTCATCCTGATGGGAAGCAGTATTGAACCCGAGGTCCCATCCTTTACCTTCTTTATCACTCGGCCTCTTTGAGGAAAACATGTATTACTTGCTTTTTTGGCTGTACTTAGTATTTTTAATAAGCCTATTATTTCAGAATTTGTTTAATTTATAGAGATGTGAAGATAGTACAGAGTTCCTATATACCCTATATCCAATTTCCCATAGTAACAGCTTACATTAATGTACAATATTTGTCACAATTAAGAATCTATATCATTACAGTATTTTTAACTAAAATCCATACTTTATTCAGATTTCCTTCATTTTTACATAATGTTCTTTTTCAGCTCTAGGATCTCATTCAGAATACCCTATTACATTTAGTTGTTATGTCTTTTTAGACTCCTTTTATCTATGACTTTTTCCTAGACACTCGTTTTCTTCAATGACATTGATAGTTTTTTTTTTTTTTATTTTTTACTTTTAACTTTCATGGGTATATGGTGGGTGTATATATTTGTAGGGTACACGTGATATTTTGATGCAGACATACAATGCATAGTAATCACATCATGGCAAATAGGTTATCTCTCACCTCAAGCATTTATCCCTTCTTTGTGTTATGAACAATCCATTTTGAGGAGTATTGGTCAAGTATTTTGTAGAACATTCTTTAATTGGCATTTGTCTAATTTTTTTTCTCATAATGAGACTGAGGTGGGTTTTTTGGAGGAAGATCACAGAGGTAAAGTGCTATTCTCATCACATAATCTCAAGAGTACATACTATCAGCATGTTTTATAATTGATGATATTAACCTTGATCACCTGACTGAGGTAGTGCTTTGTTTGTTAGGTTTCTCCACCATAATATTACTGTCTCCTTCCCTTTCCGTATTGTATTTTTTGGCAGGAGGTTCAAAGCCCATTACACTCAGCCAATGGAAGTTTATTTCTTCTTCAGTTCACTGCCCAAGGGAGGTGTTTCAATGGCTGTCATCTTTTCTTTACCTGTTATTCAGGGACCCAACGTTCTTCCCTTTTGTTGCTTCTGTAGCCCCCAGGGCTATGTTATCTTAATCTGGCCAGTGTTAAGGAAAAGAGAATGTGGAGGAGAATGTTTGCTTTTAAAAACCTTGGCCTGAAAATGGCACACATCACTTCCACTTACATTCCATATGACACTCATTCATCTGCCAAACCCAACTGCAAGGGAGGCTAGGACATATGGTCTAGCTGGGTGCCCAGAAAAAAGAGGAAATGGATTTCAGTGAAATGCTTGCAGTATTTGCCACACCACTTTAGAGCACAAAAGGGAACAAACCAACCATTCCTCCCCTACCATCTAATAATATAGCCATCATTTCATTAAAAAAAGAAAAATAGTAATGGAAGAGCATAATTTTAAAATCAAGGAGTCATATAAACTGAAAAAAAATTAGGTGCATAGAAAACCTATTCCATTGACCCTATTTGTCTTAGTGTCACTGTTGTGTTATGAACATTTGTTGAGAACAGGCACTTACTTGCATGTCTGCATTTGAGAACCCTTTTTTCTATTCTGTCTGTACCAGGCTGCATCATGCCCAGAGTTGTCATGTTTTGTGTGGAATGCCTTTCCTCTGGTTTCCTTGCCTACGGCAGTCCTACTCATTCTTCAAGTGACAGATGAAGTGTCTTATCCCAACCTTCAGACAGAACTGGTCACTTGCTCCTTGGTGACATCACATTACTGTGATTCACTTCCTCGTTTATCAACTCTCCCACACTAGTATTATACACAAATATGTTTCATGCATTAGACTGGGTGCTCCCTGAGGACAGCAACGGTTTTATTCATATCTTGGGGTCCCAAGCATAGTCTGACGAATAAATGTGCATTCGTTGAATGTACCCAGGATGCTGGATATGCTGAATATGCTGAAAAGTTGTCTCATTTTGTGCCTCCTTTCTTTAAAATAGAGCAAAACATGTTCTGGCTTTCCCCCTTATAAAGGAGATCCTCACTTATGATAGTCGAGCCTTCATGGAGGAGGTGATGTTGAGCTGAACCTGGAAAGGTTGGTAAGACTTGATAGATGGTAATAGACATAAAAGATGCCAGTCAGGCTACACAGCTTTCTGTGCCCCATCTATGTTATATATGTTCAGGGTATTTTTTTCAACAGATGATCAAGTCTTCTTTGGAACTTCTATAATATAGGATGTTCATTTTCACATATCACAAGATAATTAAAACGCAGACTCTGGGCTTGTTCTGGCACTGCTCTCAGAGATGGGTGCTCAGAGTCTGATGCACATTATCCTGAGCCGGAGTTCCCAACCTGAATTACCAGGGCTCCAACAGGGGATGGCTCCACCAAGGCTAAAGAAGTATTTAATTACAGGTACAGAAAGAGGAGCGCGAAGAAAACAAACAATCATTTACAGGTTTTAACGACTAAACTGCCATGCATCTCATTACCAATAAAAAATGACTTCTTAAAGTGACTTTATCAAGCTTATTAGAAATAAAGTATGAATTGTAAGAAAGTTGTCCTCTTCCTCCCTTCTATCATTTTCTATCCTGTGCTTTTAGCTTTAGTGGCTTTACAAGCTCAGTTGATATTTTACTAAAGCAGACGCTGGAGACATATTCTTTTCTCAGAATGCTGCTTTTACCTCCCTTATACCGTGTCCTTGATTTTCATAGTTGAAACAGTAGACTTCAATTAGGATGTATATTTTATGGGTTTTCTAGTTCGTACTTTGTCATTATTCATTTTAAATTTGCAATGATTATAGAGTAGCACTTTTAAAAAATCTTACTATATAGGTACAAAAACTTGAAACTCAAATGTTAGTTAGATGAGTTGCTCAGGGCCACACAGCATTTGAGGTTCAAATCTATCACATCAGAAACCGCGTGTCAGCCAGGCAGCCAAAGGCAGAGGCACACAGAGAGCTGTTTGCAGCAACTATCACAAGGACAGAAAACCAAACGCTTCATGTTCTCACTCATAGGTGGGAATTGAGCAATGAGAACACTTGGACACGGGAAGGGGAACATCACACACCAGGGCCTGTCTAGGGTGGGGGGAGTGGGGAGGGATAGCATTAGGAGAAATACCTAATGTAAATGACGAATTAGCGGGTGCAGCAAACCAACAAAGCACATGTATACATATGTAACAAACCTGCACATTGCACTCATGTATCCTAGAACTTAAAATATAATTTCTTTTTCGAAAAAAAGAGAGAGTTGTTTGCAGCGTTAGCTGGCCATGTGTTTCCCCAACTTGTCCATAGTTGTGGGAATAGATGAGCCTATGGAGGAAGTGCATTGAAGACAAATCCATTCTTCTATTTCTGCCAGCATTCAAGGCAGAGGATTCTACTGTGCTCAAAGTAAATAGAGACTCATATGAAGGAACAAACAATCATTCAGTTTAACTTCAAGATTTTTATTGATGAGGACATTGAAGTTCACAAATTTAAAAAATTGAATTTATTTAACTCATAAAGACAATATCTACCTATTAATTAGAATGCCTAATTTCCAGTTCAGTTCTTTGCTCATCAGCCTGCTTCCTCATTCCCGATTTCTTTGACATGTCTTTTGCTTCTTAGGACTGCTGTGAAAAAGACGTGTTGATAGAGACATTGCCCCATATTCCCAAATAATGTGAATGTGATCAAGTCACATGTGCAAAAGTCCCAGCGACAGACGCTTGTTACAGGGTGTAGGCCAATTCTCAAAGAATTAATCACATTGAATGTTTAACTAGAATTCTCTTTTAGACCTAAACATCAATAAATGCATTCAGTGTAACACAGAGTGGCTACCATATTGCTGGGCAGAAAAAAGGCATTCTTGGTAAAGATTAGTTGAAAAAATGGGTGAAGGATGAAGTTGACTAGCTTAAATTCAGTGATTGTCCTTCTGAGGATACCATGTTGCTACTTTAGCAATCATATGATTTCCATCTTTGCCTCAATTTTTATCTCTAGAAGCAGCATTTTTCTTTTTCTCCTCATTTTAATGAAATAATTAGGGCTATAAGTGCCCTAGAATAATTCATTTTTGCTCAACAATAGAGACAAAAATGGTGATGCGGTGGAAATTAGATTGTTGCTGGCAGCCAGCACTGCAATGAGAAAGCTTTAAATATTTATATTAGCTGATGCACAAAAATTCAAATGTGTTATACAAAGGTTAGTTTGAAAGTGTTTGTGTTTAGAGGGTTTTTAAAAGTTGAGCAATTCTGGTTTGAAATACCTAGAGAAATATGTATGACTTGATTTTTTTTTTTTTTTTTTTTTTTGTACTGGAGAAATGAACTTTGGAATACTGAGGCTCCTCTCTGAAGAACTATGTAGTGAAGGTGAAATTTACATTTCCACATATTTCCCGGTGTCATCTCATGGCCATGGAAGTTTTGCTGTTGCCTGTGGTTCTTCTCATCCAAACTATTCTTTCTGGCTGAACTTGATCACAAATTGAAAACCCAGGAGCTTCTGATGGAAAGCTGATATACTACAGAAATAGAAGTCTTATGAACCTGGTTATGACTACTAGAAACTTAGAAATTACAGAGGCATTTGGCCTAAACAATAATTCTGGAATGAGACTATAATGTTGGTGAAATCTTGCAGTCAGACACCAGATGTACAAAGGAGGAAAATAATTCACTTTTTAGCATGTCTTGGTATTTTCCTTATCATAATTTGCTTTTATTTATTTGCATTTAGTTTATTGCTAAAAGTGTTAAAGCTCTACCTCTAGATGGAATAAAAAGCATAGATATGCTACTGAAATACCCAACTCCCAAATACGTAATTCAATATTTAAGCTATTGGCATTTACGTATTTACTTACAGGATGTTTTTAACAATTTGTAAGTGTGCATTTGTGTAAGCCAAATAAAAATTTGAATAATTATTTTGTTTTGCAGAACCCCAGCTGAAAGGGATTGTGACAAGGTTATTCAGCCAGCAGGGATATTTCCTGCAGATGCACCCAGATGGCACCATTGATGGGACCAAGGACGAAAACAGCGACTACAGTAAGAAACATCAGCTTCTTACAATCTGATTACAAATCAAATGTAGGGCCCAGTGTATCTTATACTTAAAGCATTGCTAAGCTGCCTTACCAAACTATGCCTTTCAAACTATTTAACTATTAGTAAGCTGGTGTCTTTTCCTTTATCCTTCTTGCTATGATTTCCTGCAGCAAAGACACAGTATAGGAGGGAGGTTATGCAGGTAAGAGAAGGTAAGAGGCTTAAAGGTATTTCCTTTGGTCAGTGGGCAAGAATATACTCCCATCACGGTGTTTGTAGGCAGCATGATGATAAACACTCCTAGGAACAATACAAGCACATCTTCCAACACGGGATGATATTTAAATCCCGGAACCAAGAGATGAACAAGTTATAGTTCAATAATAAACAAGTTATGTATTTCTCAGAACACAATTTCCGACAGACAAAAATTACCTCTTAAGGTAAATACTGAGTACATGTATGTGTGTGTATATATATGTGTGTGTGTGTGTGTTTTATATATATATATATAAAAAACATACATATGTTATTTTATGTTAAAGGCAAAATTGCTGATTTTAAAAGGAAAATATATTTAAATATCATGATTACATATGGCACATATAATAAATATATATAACAGTAAGAAGATAATGAAGACTGATAGACCTGACATGGAATTTAAATTTTTGGGGGGGAAATAAAAATGCTGAGCATTCAAAGATTAATAATAATTTCTCTGGATATAGTTTTTAAGTGATCTAACTTTAGAGTTGACAAGTTCAAAAATTAAATGCAGTCATCAAGGTATGACAAAATGAATTTGCAGTCTAGAAAAATTTCAAATACAAGCTCCAGAGGCAAGATTGATAGCTCTCAGATCTTTCAAATTTTGCATAATCATATACAGATACCTGAGGGCAAATTTGTGTCGTTCTAAAATTATGTATGGTGCCATATTGTTTCCTAATGTTTGTCTGTCTTCATTGCTAGATCTTTAGTGTTGAGCACACAATAAATACTCATTGATATCTGTCCAAACAAGTTGTGATTCTGATGGATGTAATTTTGTGATCAGGCTGATAATCTACTAAGCTGCATAAAGTAATATAGGAAGCTAGATATTTTATAGTGAAATATCTTTTAAATTATTAAGAAATATTTGAGGAAAAATTTAAAATTCCTAAAGAATGAAAATGATCTTGTCCACCCTTTCTAAGTTATTCTTTGTTCAGTTAATATCACACATTTAGAATATAATTTACAATAGATAAAAGATCTTATTATAAAGAATTTCATTTCAGTTTTCTTGCTTTCAGATTTTTTGCTAGGTTGTTGATTGACTTATTTTGGTTTGCATTGGTGGCGTGTTTTTGTGAGAGCATTCTTTAAATGATTAAAGCTTTCAGCTCAGTATAGAAGAATCAGGATAGTTTTCTCTCCGTGTATTTTCATTTATTGCATCTGTCATTAAATGTCGATTTAGTGAGGCTACAAATATAGATGCAAGAACCAGGGAACCACTTAGTTGTGTCACTTATCTGCACTAACTCCAAGATACTACTAGTTCTCAGGTTTTATTTCTATAAAATGTGATGGCTGGAGATGGTGATGATATATCAACATCTCTGTCAGCACCATCCATCTAACTTTAAAAAAAATTGAAAAATTATAAATTGATGAAGATAGAATCAATCCCTAAGTAAGACAATTAGCCATATTCAATCTACAAAATGCTATCTTTACCCAGCCAACTATCTTGCAAATGCATGACATTTATCATGGGGCAAAGACAGAAGGGTGTGGAAGGGCAGGTTTGGGGTCAAGCTAGGACAAATCCTTCCTGCATTCTTTCTAGGAAAATGATTGACAGTGCTTGCTTTGTTGATGCTGGGTTAACTGCTCGTGTAAATCTACACCCACGTGTACATTTGTCCCTTCCTTCATGCATATATATATATCTCTCTCTTAGCATAATGTCATTATGCCTACCACACACAAATACACATACACACACACACCCCAAAGGGCATGCATTGTGTCAAATACGTACTTTAAAAAATTCTCTGAACTCACAGATTTAAACTAATATTTTATTAAGATAAACTACCACACACACTTTTTAATCAATTGTTTTTAAAATCATTTAGGTGTGCAAAATATAAGGATTAATACAAGTTTATCTGGATACCTACCACTAGCTTTTTTAAAATTAATTAAAAATATCGATTATCGATATAGTTTAACCTCCTTGTTGTGATATCCCTGATGGAATCTTGCTTTCTTTCATTACCAGTTATAATAACTCCCTGGAATTTTGTATATCTCATATATATGCAATTTAATAAAAAATTTTAATTCATAACATTGTTTTGCATATTTTAAAATATTTTATAAGTTAGAACATTATCATAAATATGTTTTATGTACTTTAATCCCCAACATTATGGTTGCGAGGTTTGTCTATGGTAATATATTTATTTGTTTTATTTCTTTCATTTTTGTAAAATATTCCACTGTATGAATGTATACAAACATATTTATTCATTTTCCTTTTTGTGTATAATTATTGTTTCTATTTTAAGGCCATTACCAATAGTGCTGCTAAGATCTATCTTACAGATGTTGAAGATGCCTTCTTTAACAGTCCTCTAAAAATTACACTTCTCACCGTGGAACTCTCTATTTTCATATCCCACTTTCTGAAATATGTATTATTGCTGTTTATTTATTTTTGATCTTCTTTCCCAGAAGAATGCATGTTCTGTGAGTGAAAAGATTTTGACTGATGCCTCATGCACTATTAGAACCTAGAATGAATGGTCTGTAACACACAGTAAGCACTCAATACAAAGTGAGTGAATGAATGACTAGGTGCATGAATGTCTCTGTCAATACGTACGAAAGTTTCTGTAGGTCATTGGCTAAAATACTGTTATCCACATTTTACTTTTTTGAGACGGAGTCTCACTCTGTCACCAGGCTGGAGTACAGTGGCGTGATCTCGGCTCACTGCAACCTCTGACTCCCTGGTTCAAGCGATTCTCCTGCCTCAGCCTCCCAAGTAGCTGGGATTACAAGCACGTGCCACCACGCCCAGCTAATTTTTGTATTTTTAGTAGAGACGGGGTTTCACCATGTTGGCCAGGATGGTCTCGATCTCCTGACCTCGTGATCCACCTGCCTTGTCCTCCCAAAGTGCTGGAATTACAGGCGTGGGTCACTGCGACCAGCCCCACATATTTTTTTAACTTAAAAAATCATTTAAGATTTCAGAAAAATTACAAAGTAATAAAAGTGAATTCCTTTATACATTTTATCCAGCTTTTCCTAATGGTATCATTTTACATAACAACATAATGATCAACGTCAGAAAATTAACACTTGTGAATATTATTTACAGAG
Source organism: Macaca fascicularis (assembly GCF_037993035.2). Taxonomy (NCBI): domain Eukaryota; kingdom Metazoa; phylum Chordata; class Mammalia; order Primates; family Cercopithecidae; genus Macaca; species Macaca fascicularis. Next base: position 6,281,898 of record NC_088376.1, read on the forward strand.
AGCTATAGCTTTTATTAAAATGTTATCAGTTTTTCAACTAATGTGCTTTCTTCTGACCCTCTCCCCACATATTTTAATGAAGAATATCAAATAAAAATAAATAATTTTACATATACTTTGTCTGAGTGGGGATTAGAAGTAAAAATATCAAAGAAGGATTTAAATTCTACTCATTTCTTTTATAGAAAAATTATAAGCTTCTAAGTTGTTAAAATGTCTTTTCTTCCTCTACTTTGTGTGTGTAGGAGTAGAAGCAGTTGATTGTTTGAAAAAAGAATCTTGTTACTATGAGCATCTGTCAGAAATGTGTTGTTTGGTTCACTAGACATCATTAGGTCTAACCAACCTTACCATAGCATCTTGCACAGAATTGATAAAGACACCTGTTCTTTTGTTCATGAAGAAAAGACTAATTATATGTAACTGAGTACAAAACACAAATGGATTTGTCGGCAGTAACAGATAAGAATCTCTGCAAATGTAATGATAAAAAATACAAAACTGTGTTGGAACACTGGAACAAAAAAGACAATGGCAGTTTGGAGGGTATTAATAGGAATATTTTACATAAAATTAAAAAGCTAATTATTTTGTTTCCTGAGTTACCATAAGACAAGACACATTTGAAGAGGTCAGAAATGCTAGGGAGAAAACAATGAAGATATTATAACCAAAGATACTGTTCTCTTTACCTCTGAACAATAAAATTTTAAGAGCCATTTGACTATGGAATGGGCTGCCTGACAAGTTAGTACAACGGTGAGACTGGAGATATTCAAGCAGATGCTGTCCTGGCACTTGAGGCAAAGGGAGAGGTTTACAAGAAAACCCCCTTGGTGTGGGAGGAGGAAGCAGAGTGGTGGTAGGAGGGCATGGTTTCAGAACTCAGTGACTTTTCAGGTCTCCTTTAGTCCTGATATTCTTTGAAAACTTATTTTGAATAGGTAAGATAAGTGTATGGTACCAAATTGTAAAGGCACAAAAGGGTGTGTAGTTGAGAAATAGCAAAACAGTCCCTGACAGCCAGAAGGTGGCTTGGCACCCCCAAGAAGACTTGGTCTCCTTCTGTTGAATATAGACAATTTCACAACATTTGAAATTAGACAAAGCCGCTGAGACATGAAGGGTCAAGATTAAAGCAAGACCCTGTAATCATGTCTGAACACGCCAGAAACAAAAATGTTTCCTAAACTACAAAATGACTAAATATGTCTCTGTCCTGGATTATGTGAGTGGCTGCTGCTTGTTTACCAAACACAGCTTTAACCTTGCTCTGTTCTTGCCTTCTAGAAAAGAATTACTAAGATAGTAGCCATAGAATTACACCCACATCCTTAGAGAATCCAATCTGGAGCAGATTCTCATTTCTTTGAGCCCTCCTTAAAACCACTTGCTACACACCCAAATCCTGTAAATCTTTTCTTAAATCCTCTTCCCAAGACACCCCAGTTCTGCTCTGGTGTGTGTTTTTCCTCCTTGCTGAGCATTATTAAAACAAACTTTGTTCAACTATGAGTGTGTTTATGATATTCACTGGAAGTCATTGATGCAGTCTAAAGCAATTTTCATTCACACCCCTCCATTGCCACCTAGGCACATTCTTGGTATTTTCCTGATATAGTCTATGCACTTATCAGCATGTACAATAACTATCCATCCAGCCATCTGTCTATATCTATCTACTATATTGATCTATCGATCAGCACCTTCTTTTAACTTAAAATGTGTATCTGCAAGATTTTTTCATATTAATACATATTTAAATGGATAATTTAAATACTTAATTTCCTATTAGGCATTTTGCTAATACAAACAATCGCATAAGAAAATCCTCCTATATAAATCATTTTTAATATATACAAATGTATTTATAGGATGGTTACTTAGAATTGCTGGGTCAAGGGTATGTGCTTTCTTCATTTTGAAAGGTATCACCTAATTGCTTTCCATTGTACAAATTTACTCTAAAATTGTCTGTTTCCTTATCATCTAGTCAACAAAATGTGTTATCAAACTTTTGGTTCTAGCTGGTCGCAGTGGCTGACACCTGTAATCCCAGCACTTTGGGAGGCAGAGGTGGGTGGGTCACCTGACATTGGGAGTTCTAGACCAGCCATGGCCAACATGGTGAAAACTTGTCTCTACTAAAAATACAAGAAAAATTAGCCAGGCATGGTGGTGCATGCCCGTAATTCCAGCTACTCGGAAGGCTGAGGCATGAGAATTGCTTGAACCAGATAGGCGGAGGTTGCAGAGAGCAGAGATCTTCCCACTGTATTCCAGCCTGGGTGACACAGCGAGACTCTGTCTTGAAAACCAAAAACAAACAAACACAAAACTTGGTTCTTTGCTACCTTAAAATAAATTTTAATTTTTTTCAAATTATGAGTTAGGTTGAACACTTGTTTAAGGGTGATCTGTACTCCCTTTTCTATGAACTGTCTGTCGATATCTGATTCTATGAAATGTCCTTTTTTATTTTTAGGAAATCTGTATTTAAAAAATCAGTTTTTTGTTGTGATTTACCATTTTTTTTTTTTGCTAATTCTGTTGCCTTTGATTTTTTTTTTTTTGCCATGCTTTATTCTTTTTTGTTTTATTTTAAATGTGTTTTTCTGCCCTTAGCTTTTCTTTCCAATTTAAAAAGTCTTTATTTATTCAAAATTATTAAAAAAGTCTCCTGTGTTCTGTTTTTAGTAATGTATTCTTTCTTTTCTTATATTTGCTATTTAGTTAATCTGGAAATTATTAAGATTCTCTCAGTCTAGATTTCTAATACTTTATGTTCTTATCAATTATGAATATAAATATACTTTCTTTAGATTTTATGAATGTATTAAATTCACTATGAGTTTAGCATCAACAAACATTTCAAAATGTTCTGTGTCTGATTTTCAGAAAACCAATTGGAAATGTAAAAGTTTAGTCATTCAGTTATGTTTTCTATACAATACCAAACATATGATGTTTTGATACCACCAGTCACAAGTATATAGACACAGCCAAAGTCAGCAGAAGCTTTTATTGCTAAATTATCAACAGAAGTATGATCCACATGGTTAGTTGAGGAAAATTATGAAGGAAATCTTGTATTTGTTATTACAAGGGCATGCAGGTACTACAAAAAATTAAACAGATGTTCTAAATTTGTTAGAAATTTGTTTTCATTGACTATGTTTTAATTTTAAAGATAGTGCCTCCAAATAATATTTGTGGAAAATTTGAGCAAACACTAATTATTTTCTTGAATGACTTATCCCCTTACATAAAATCATAAGGGGATAACTCCTGCAGACTTTTTAGCCTCAACTCCTCACTTCCTTCTTGATCTTATATACATTTTTTATCATAAGACTTCTACTCCCATGTATCTTTCCGGTCAGTAAAGCAAAACACGAGTCATTTGAAATTATATTCTTTCCTATTTACTCTGTGACTTTTTATGGGCGTATTTCTAGGCAGAATACATAGTAGTTAAAAATCTTATTGGAGCTGCTTAACCAAATGTATTCTTAGAAAGAGCTGATGACTGAGGTTGTCTTTGATCTGTTTTTGGCTCTGTGTGATGACTGGTGCTTTGGCCTTGAGCAAGTCACATAAACTTTCTCTGATTTATACAAATTCAGATAGTACAAAATTAGAGGAGCCAAGAATCGCTAAGATTTTGATAGTCTTTTATTTACTTCTGATATAGAAGTAAAGGTATGTTCAGAAAAACTGATTGACAACTTCCGTTTCCCTAAATACCCTTTGTTCTGAAAGATATGTTACCAGCAGGCAGGAAATCATCAGTTTGCAAACCCCTGTGTGATAGTCTCAAAGTGTGTTTAAAGATCTAGAGAGTTGAACACATAAATGCTAGAACCAGAATTTGGGTCCCAGTAATCTGACTTGAGATTCTTTGCCTTTGAATTAGTTATTTAACCCCTCTCTGTTTTAAATTTCCTCATTTGTTAAATGACAATAATAATAATATTTAGATCATAGGGCTGCTGTGTAGATTAAATGGTTTGATTCCTTAAAAGTGCTTTAAGCTGTATCTAGAACACAGTAATTCTTAATAAATGTCATCTGCTGTCATTATTTTCATCAGTAGGGATGAGAGACCCTTTATTTGCAAGGAGCTCATGCACAGTGACCATTTTAACAGAAATACAATTCTTAGCAGTGGCAGCTATTGTTATATGGAAGAATTTGAAGGTGTTTACACTGGTGGGTATTGAAGAGTAAGTCAGTGATTCATAAAATGTCTAGTCCCTAGACCAGCAGCGTCTATGTATCTGGGAACTTGTTAGAAATACACATTTTCCAGCATCACTTCAGACATGCTGAATCAGAAACTGTGAGGCTGGGGCCCAGCAATCTGTGTTTTGACAAGCCGTCCAGATTATTCTGATGCACTGCAGCAAGTACAACTGGCATCTTTCCCCTACCCCCAGGATTTGAAGTACTCACATTTGCTAATGAAGGCAATCTCTGTTCTGGGACTGTGAAGCCTATTTCTATGGGGATCTGACTCCTAATATAACAGGGAAAGCAGAGGTCTGTAGGCACTGAAATTCAAACTTTCTACCATCTTAAACATGTGTGAAATCTGTTACATTTTCATTAATTACTTGAAGAGAGTCAAAGCTCAATTCTGGACAGATATATGATCAAATATAAGTTTGGAGAATTACAAAAAAAAAGAAAAAAAGATGAAAAATATGTAGTGAAATAGGTAAGCCTGTATCACAGATTTGTATGTCTTGGAGCTTTTGCATATGCAAATTTCTTTGGCTTGTGAGGTCTTTGCCAATCTTATCCACAAGGCAAGCCACTCTCACCCTTCAGAACCCTCCTCAACTCCTGTTTCTTTCATCCATGTGAGGTCTTCTTTAGCCATCTCGTCTCAGCTGTCACCCCATACAAAACCCCACGCTCACTCACTGCACTCTACTGTATTTGAGGCTTATGCATGTTTACAGCTGCACAAGTCACATTATATACTGCAGTTCCTTATCTGCTTTTGTGTTTTCCCTATTAGAGTATGACTTCCTTATTTGCCCTTCTGCCTAGCCAAGCAATGGAGATTTTCCAAAACCTGAAGAGCTGCAAATGTGTTTCATTTAGCTGGCACGCCTGGGAAGCAGGAATGATTGTATGTAAGCAACAGATGCATCTACTTTTTTTCCACATTTTCTTCCTACCTGCCTAGGCCCTGAAGACTTTTCAGTTTGAGATACCTGTGGCTTTCACTCAATGTTTGTTAAATCAAAATAACAGAACACAACTTCAAAGGAACAGTACAACCCCCTTAAATATCACCAATTTTAAGACAAAGTAGCTTGGGCTGTGAGTCAGACAGCCTGGTTTCCAGTCCAGGTTCTTTCTCTAAATAGCTGAGTGAACTTATTTAAGTCCCACAAACTTTCTGTTCCTTGGTTTACTTCCCCCCCATCATTTCTCCTCTGAGGAATGAATCCTTTGTTTTCTAGTCTGTAAAATGAGGTGTTTAGAAAATATAATATCCAATATCTCTGATAGATCTGAAATTTTTCAAGCCTTAAGTTGACACTGATTTTTGTTTTCACCTTTGAAAAATGGGAAACTTTTTATTTTAAAAACATTACAAAAGAAGGCGAAACTGTAAGAGCAAATAGTACAATCGTTTTTGCATTGAATTGGAACACAGTAGTGAATTCACCACTACTTTCAGTGTATATGTACACAGATTTCAAGCAATTCTCAATACCCCTATTGCCACTCCCTAGTCCAAGCTACTATCCTCTTTGTATGGACTCTTGCAATAACTCTCTAACTGGTCTCTTTACTTCAAGCTTCCCGCTGCCAGCCTATTTTCTATACAGCAGCCAGAGTGACCCAGTTAAAAGATAAAATGAAATAAACTCACTTCTTTGCTCAATCCCTTTCATCGCATATCATTTGGGGTTAAAGCCAAGACCTTTTTCCTATGACCAATAGCATTTTATATAATCTCAACCATTGCCTCCTTCATCCCTCCTCATTATCTCTCTTCTTTCTTTCCACTGGCCTTCTTGCTGTTCCTCAAACCCGCCAACCTTGTTCTTGCCTGAAGGCATTGGGACCAGCTATTCCCCTCTTTCTGGAATGCCCTTCCAAATATTTAAATAGCTTAATCCCTCATAGTCTTCATACCCCACTCAAAAGAGAAGCCTTTTCTCGAAAAGATCTTTTCTGGTTAATCTACATACATCTCAGTCCCTGTCCTCAATATTTCAGTCTCCTTTGGCTACTTGAATTTTGTTTTCATCTTTAGAACCCTTACCACTATCTAATATACCTACTTGTTTTATTATGTCTTCTTACTACTAAAGTATTACTTATATATACCATACATTTTTTTCATTCTATCGTATACTTATGTTATTTCTTCCACTAATTATGCCATCCTCTAAAAGCCTTTTGTCTTTGAAACCTATTTCTGATTTAACCGTACATTCTACTTTTTCTCTGAACAAACTATATATCTCATGATTTTATGCTGTTTCATCTGTATGTATTTATTGTGTATATGACGGCTGACTTCTTTTTGGTTATGAACTGCTTAAGGGCATTGACGATGCCTGCTTTAATCTCTGTGTTGGCCTGTAATAAGTTCTTAATAATGAGTAAGGCCTTGATAATGGATACGGATAAGTTCATAGATAGTAGCGATAGTATAATCATTATACCATTGAAACTGAAAGACTTAATTAGAATGTAATCTTCATGAGGGCAATGAGCTTTGCATTTTGTGCTGTTATGTCTCCAGCACCTAAAAGAATACCTGGCACATATTAGGTATTCAGTATTTGTTGAATCAATGAATGAAAGTGAATTCACAGAACAACCCCATCAAAAATGAATATGACTTTGTGTGACAATGCCCAGCTTGAAAAATGAATGCTAATTGGATCATGCCTGCATCTTGTTTTGAGAATGACAGATAATTTAAGAGAATTCAAAGGATGAGTAAGGAAATTATTTTCTATTATGAAAATAGGAAGAATATTGAGTATGCTTAGTTTGGAAAAGTGAATTCTATAGCAATAGTAGTAAAAGAAGACACTTTCACAGTGTTACATATATTCTCAAAGTGTTACATGAATATATATACATATATATTCATGTTGATAATTATAGAGACATCATTTTCTTAAAATATGTAAATGGTATATTTGCCCATAAGAGAGAGAGTCATTTTTTTATTATTCATCTAAGGGCAGCAGTATAAATTTAAACATATGTTGCAGGAAAAAGAAAATACACACTCAGGTGTTTTAAGAATAAGAAACTAAAAAGAGAGTGTTTCTTGAAGTAGTGGGAAAAGGTATTAAAGTTTTGATGAGTGAGAATTAGAGATTACTTTAAAATTCCTGAAATTCATTACTTTACTTTGAGGCTCTGAAGTGAGAGTTGATTTGCTCTCAGCTCAAGTAGAGTGAGTAGAATTCAGTTCTACTATATCCGTATCCTGTGCTCCATCTTCAACATAAGTTACTGATTGCAAGGTTGTATAGATTTGTCCATATTCTTCATGAATTGCAGCAGAGTTTCCTATATGTCTCTGGTTTGATTAAGCACTACTTTTAGCCACTGACTAAATAAGGTATAAATTATAAATGTATACTCATATGGATTAGTATTTTCCAGGGCATACTACCATGAAGGATAAAGAAGAACTACATATTTGGAATGAAAGATTTGGAAAACAAAATGGTCATCTATGTGTTAATCATTATTTCTTAATCTATGACTTGGGGACATACCAGATAATAATAACTATTTGCTCAACACTTTCTAAATGTCTAGTACGGGTATGAAAAATTTCAAAATTGTACTCAGTTAAGTCTTGTAATAACCCTATAAAAGGTACTATAATCATTTCTATTTTGAAGATGAGTCAACTGAGGCACAGGAAGGTTAAATAATTAGTCCATGGCCATACAGGTATTAAACAATAGACCCAGGATTTGAGTTCAGCAAGGTTAGTTCCAATGTTAATACCTTTACCCAGTTTACACTATATCTCGAATTTATTTTTCCTGGTTAATATTTCCCAGTGCATAATAATCTCTTAACTCATACCTCTGCATTCTTCTGACAGCACTTTTAAAAGGCATTAAGAAGGCGACGTGGTTTAGTTCTAAAACATTATGGTAGTTTACTTTAGACAGGCTAAACAGTGAACTTGCAAGGATTTTTCAATATGTTTGATGTATTTAAAATATAAATTATAACTTTTTTTAGAGATAGTAAACCATTGTACAATAATTTTAAAGATTTTAAATAACTCGGTTGCCTATTTCATGTATCTGATTTGAGAATTTTGAGGTGTGTAGGATGTGTGTGTCTTTATGTGGATATATATTTTCATGTATTATTCAGCAGCCTAGATAGAGTGGTACTGAACAGGCATCCAGCCAAGATCTAGTGAGGTCGCACTTGGTACATCTGCTTCCCTTGACATTGAGACCGAATGTGGAACACATACCTATGTCCAACTATGTCTGTACAGCATTATTAAGCCCACTCCACAGTATTACAATTGAATTTTTACAAATATCCTAAAGAGAACTCCTTGCTCCTTCCTACTGAGGTATGAGCAGAAAACATCACTTTTATTGTTTCTGTAGTATGCACCAGAATGTTTCCCATACTTGAGGAAGCAGGATAGTGTTATAAATAGTCCATTTGATTTTAGGGACAGACAGTCATGGATATTCTTATGGGTATCTCCACCTGCCAGCTGGATAAACTTGGGCAATTAGTTTAACACTTTGAAACCAGAGTTCTTCATCCACAAAATGGGAATAATATGTAGGAGATTTAAGTTAATAATATCAAAAGGTATCCTTATGGAAGGAAGTGGCCTGGAAAGTCTTAACAGGAGACATCAATGCTGACTGAAGACTGATCAAGAGCAATTTCAGGAAAAATGAAGGACTTGAGCTTTGACAAACTGGGTGAGAGGCCATTTTTGAACCACATCTGTAGTTTCAGCACCCTTTTAGGCCCTGGAGCAACCTTCGTTTCTTTGGGAGAATTGATCGACGTCTAATTTAGATAAGATTAACGTCCAGGGCACTTGGAGTTTCCCTCTGAAGGGGTTGGAGTGTACAGTTACATATGGTCTCTTCCCAGTCTTTGACACTACTGATGATCTGGGCGGAAAAGTGCTACCGAGACGTGAAGGAAGACAGCAGCCGCACCTCATAGATCCATGTTCTCAACAATGGCTTCCAAATCTTGGTTTTTTGAATCAGTACGTCTGGATGAGGACCCACACTTTGAGAACCAAGCACACAGCACTTCTCAAACTTTAAATGCATTGTAATTGTGTTAAAATGCAAATTTTGATTCAATAATTCTTGGATACAGCCTGAGATTCTGCCTTTCCAACAAGCTCCAGACGATGGTGATGCCATTCACACTTTGAGCAGCAAGGTTTGGTTCACTGATTGGTAAGGTTTAGGAAGAATCAGTATAGCACGTGAGCTTGCTAGAACTATCCCAGGTTATTGAACTTGCTTTCAAATTGTTAAATTGAAATTGTTTTCAATGATGAAGCATACTGGAATAATCTGAAGAGTTAAAAAATACTTGTCTTCAATTCCAGGCATTTTTATTTAATTATTATGAGAGTAGTCTGGACAGCAACATTTTCAAGCTTTTTAGAAGGTTTTAATATGCAGCAAAGTCTGTGAACCATTCAGCTAAATGACTCCTGGAGAGTTGGTTTTTTCCTTCAATTTTTAAAGTTTGCATTCCAAATTTGTATTATTATAACTTTGAGTCAAAGTTATACAATAAGATATTGATTTTTAAAGTACAGTGCAAATCATTGCTGTTCTTTTATGGAATGTTTCACGCTATTTTATTATAAAAGGAGGCCCTCAAGTGGGAGATGACAAATCAATGGCTCAAGTACCCCCTCCTGTGTTCGCTGCAGACATCACTAAATTCTCACAACATTCATTGTTGCCTGGCTTCAATTGTCTCCTTAAGACATTGTTTCGGGCAGTTACAACCAAATGATTGAGTTTTCACATATGCCTGCCATATGCATGCTTTATTTTCATTAATAGCAACATATTGATGGCCAACTGCGTCCTAGTTACTGGGTTACAAAAATGAATCTGATACAATTCCTGCCTGCTAGCTGTTCCCAGAGCATAAAAGGTTTTACATCTTAATGTAAAACAAAAAGTGTCACTGGTACTACCAAGTGATTAGAAGAATCACCAGATTTCAGAGATCTAACAGATCCTCAAAAGCCATAGTAATCAACAAGTTTGGGTTTAACCCAATTCTTGAAGAATGGGAACAAAATAAATAAATTAAGATTAGGACAGTTGTATTTCAGTTAAGGAGGCACAAAATTAGGAAGTGGAGAAAGCTCCCACCATGTTAGGGAAAAATTAACCCACTAGCTTGCATGAAGCAAAGAGATTATTTGGAAGTATCATGGGGTCGTATTTTAGAGTGTCTTAACTGACACTTAGGGGAGTGTAGGCTTTATATTGTAGGAAATGGGGAACCAATGCAAGTTATTGAGCAGTGACTGAAATTCTATACTTTAGAAAAATTTTCTGACTGGAGATTATAGTAGACATGGGTTGAATGAGAGATTTTGAAGTAGAGAATAGTAAGGACAAAATCATTTTATTTTTCAAGTCCTTTTTTATCCCTTAATTTCCAAAAAAAATATTTCCACATTATGTTTATTTCTATAGATCCACTTAATATTTTTGGAATTAGGCAGTCATATTTTCTTATTTAGGTATTAATGATAACAAAGTACAAAGCTTTGTTTGAGCGTATCTAAATCAACTCAAATAAGTGTGCTTCTATTGCCTGTGTGTAATTTTATCTAAGAAATACTAAAGATTTCGTACCTTTTGAGTAGAATGGTTCTACTTGGCTAAAAAATTACTTGTCAGGTTTTCACATTTTCTTATTATAGTCTGTTTTTCCCACTTTCTTCACAACTACTTGAGTTATTATCATTAGAATTTTATTTTATATCTTAAGAGCAATAATATTTTATAGCTTCGTAGCCCCCAGAATCTAGGTTCACAGCTTAACTTTTTCACTAGCTGACTTTATAACCCTCGGAAAACAATATCTCTGAGTCCCAGTTTCCTGGTCTGTAAAGACGGATACATAGTACACATGTGGTTACTTTTATCTATTTTAGACTTTAACTACCATGATGGCAGGTACCATCTCTGTCTTTTCTACCACTGTGTTACAAGCGCCTGGCACAATGTCTGGAATATATGTGATGAATTAATGAATAAACCTAATAGGCCATAGTATTGATTTTGGCAACATAGTGTTTGATGAAAGGTTTATAGAGGATGCAAATCTAAAAGCTTCAAAACATGCAAAGATTTCTTGGAAGATGTTTCTGCCCATTGATCTTATGGACCATCACCTGTGCTGTTCACTGAATTCTTCAGACGGGCTCCGAGACAAGTCTGTGTGAGACAAAGGGCTCCGGAGAATGAGTAATGACAGGCATTTGCTTTCATTATCGATAGTGATGTGCCTCATTTTTCATCTTAATGGAAAAAAGAATCACGTTGAATTGACTTGTTAATTATGCAAATTTTTGAACATTTTTGAACTATGGTAGGAAAGGTTATATTATATTATCAGGATTAAAAGCCAATGACAGGACTTCTACCAGAACTAAGGCAAACATTTCTACTACCGTTTATCAAAGAAAGAGATCACAATGCTGCTCATTTTTATTATGCTGAAAACCCACAGTGTATACCGTCAGCCAATGCTTAGAAGAAAAATTTAAGTCTCTGAAGTCCCAAACCACTAGTCAGCTCGGTAAGTCAATAAATTCAGTGGGAAAATAAATCAGTCAGTTGGACTATTTGGCCAGTTGTTTATAAAATAAGGCATCATACTTAAAGCAGTGAACCAATATAGCTTGAAGTATGTTGATGTTTACATTCTTAACAGTGTTTTATTTTAACTACGTAGTTGTTTTGCTTACAGGAGCTTCAATAATAGAAGATGAAATACGTTCTTTTTTTTCTTCCATAACATTTTAAGAAATTTAAGTTGAAATATGGAATAATGATCACCCAACCATGTTCCTCCTACTATGAAAACTCCAGATGTGGAGATATGAAAACAACAATGGGAACAAAACCACTGGCAACACTGATAGTGATGCATTGTATCCTTTATGGTTTAAAAAGTGGTTTGTTTTTATTATCTCATTGATCTTCATAACAATCCAGTGAAACATTCAGAGCCAAGAAATGTTCAAAGTGGTTAACTCATTTATGCCTAGTGTTCCATTATTGGAACACTAAGCATGTGGGAGTTATTTATATCCTACTGCTCAAAGTCATTGCCAAGGTCTGATTGCAGAAATTCAAAAAATTGCAACCTCATTAAATTATTTGGAGTCACCAAGACCACAAAACTGTTAAATTTTAGAACTAGGGCTCCTGACCCACAGCTATGTCCTCTACATAGCTATGTTCAGTCCTCATCTGAGTCTTGTTCCCTTGACTTAAAAGCTAAAAGAATAGGGCAAGTTACATCTTTCCTTTAATTTCTGTAAGAGATGCTGTTTTAGAGAGTTAAATTCAGTAACAACAATTGTTTAGGCTTTATTTTGAAATGCAATCTGGATGCAAAACAAAAACAAATACATATTTTATACTCTAAGAATCCCTAGTTTTCAGGGAAACTCAGACAAACATATAAATATGAATAAGCACTGTGATAAGTGCTGTGTATGGAATGCTGTGGAATTAGGGTAAAGGAATGAATAATTAATTTGCCTGGGTGAACATTCCATTGTACCATAATTTAACCACTTTTGTATTGGAAGATTTAAGAGCTCACTATTTTGCTGGATAGTCAATAATAGAATTTTCCTATTGAGAATGGGGAGGGCGAATAATTGACTTAAGTAAATTATAAATAACAGAAGTAAATATTGATTTCATAACTAAGGAAAAACCAATTGAGTGGCCTGCAGATATTATAAATATCGTAATTACAGATGTTATTGTGAGAGACTGTAGGATTTATTGTAAGAGAAAATAACCTGGTACTAACTTAACTTATAATTTAAGATTTTGTAGGATATGATCGTATTCACACTCTGATAAAATATCTTGATGGAGAACATTTTGAGATGTTGGAAACGATACTGAATTTTCAATGAAATCTAACGTTGAAAATGCACAGATCATAAACCCAAATATCTCCATTCTCTCTCAGAATGTTTCCCTTGGGTTTGTAATGGGTCATAGGCTGCATCTTTTTTATTGGCCATTTGACAAAATAGACCTAGAATTTCTAAAGACGACTGTACCCTTTTCTACCTTTCTTCGTTACAGGCAATAACGAGTCTGTCCTTAGAAGTTGCTCGGAAAGATGCTGGATTTACGAGTTCCAGAGACAATTTGTAATGAGCCTTTTTTCTCCTTCCTTCCCTCCTTTCTCCCTCCCTCTCTCCCTCTCTCCCTCTCTTCCTCTTCTTCTCTTTCCTTGCAACTTATTGGTTGTCACATTGTCTTCCTATGTGTTTTGGATTGTGACCTTTTTCTTACTGGAATAATATGGTGTGGATAATGCACAGGTAGAAATTAAGCTGAGTGAAACATAACACTTTTACAACGTACACTTTTTGGTCCGATATCATTGGACAGGATGTTTATCTTTTATTTTATTTTGTTGAGACAGAGTCTTGCCCTGTTACCCAGGCAGGAGTGGAGTGGTGCAGTCATGGCTTACTGCAACCTTGACTTCCCGGGTGCAGGCAACCCTCCGACCTCAGCCTTCCAAGTAGCTGGGACCACAGGCACACACACACATACCTGACTACATTTTTTTATTTTTATTTTTGTTTTTACAGAGATGGAGTCTCCCTGTGTTTCTCAGGCTAGTCTCAAACTCCTGGGCTCAAGTGATCCTCCTGCCTTAGCCTCCCAAAGTGCTGAGATTACAGGCATGAGCCACCACGCCTTGCTGACAAGGTGTTTAATATCTCAATTGTAACAGATTCCCCAAACTCTTTCCTTCCTCTTAACTCCCTCCAACCTTGCATCACTCTACACACATGTACTCCTATCCTCACCCGGCCCATGCATCCCATGATTCTGCCATTTCAGACTTTGTACCATGTAGGTTTTTTGGCTTTCCTTTAGTCTATGTGTAATACATATTATCTTCAATTTTTTCTTACATGCTAAATTATAAAAATGTGTCCTAGAAAAGTTATGAATAAACATGAGCAAGGAGAAACTACTCGTCATTCATTTATTTATTCAGCAAATATTGAATAACAGTGTCTAAAACCAAGATATCATGCTAGGCATTAGGGTTCATAATAAAAGTTTCTGGTGCCTTCAACTTGCCCTTAAAATAGTGGAAACCTCAGAAAGAGTCACAAATAAGAGTCTTTTCACTAGAGACCACATCTGTTATGTTCTTTTTTTTTTTTTTTTTTAGCTTCAGCGTGATATTTGGCATACAGTAAGTGCTCAATAAATTTTTATGGTAAGAATAAATGACTTCTAAGTTAGGTTTTTACAAGTGCTGTATGCGAGCTCAACTTACTAAGGCCAAGGTCCTACCCCAAAGGTTAGGATGGTACTTTTCATTTTCTCAATTATTTTTCACTTTGTACCCCTCAGAGAAGTTAGGATTTTTATATACTGTTAAATGACTTTAAGTACTTTGACTACTTCAAGTAGTCAAATACTGAGTTTATAATAAAATGGCATTTTGCATATCAAGATGCCTAGCAGGATGCCTGAAAAAAAGTAGACATTCAATGAATATTATCTCTTTAGTTTTTCTTTTCTCATTTGTTACTTTCTCTCATCTTCTCCTTCCACTGAAATTTCAGCCTGAGAATGACTTAGGTTTTGTAGGTCCTGAAGCTTATGTGGGATTCTCCCTCAAAAAAATAAATATAATTAAATGAAAATTAGATGCAAAATTGAGTATTTACAGTGAGAAAATAAACCACAAAAGTTTAAATTTTGAAAAGCTGGGAACTATCAAAGATGATAAAACTCAGGAAAATAATACAGTATTTTAATTAATTGCCTGATAGCAGCAAGTCTATGCATTTCCTTCCCATTATTGTGGATATATGATTTTTGAATGTCTTTCCATATGACAACAATTTTTTATTATACATTTCTTGTAGAGATAAATATAGAGATAATTCAATCTTTCATGTAGCATGATTAATCAAAGTGATCCTTTAATATTTTATAACTTGGAAGTGTTTATTTTAGGTTCACAGCTCATTATCTGATGATTAGTGATGTTGAGTATCTTTTCATATATCTGTTGGCCATTTGTATGTTGTTCTGGAGAGATGTCGTTCAAGCCCTGTGTCCATTTTTTAATTGGCTTATTTGTTTTATTTTGTTTTTGCTATTGAGTCATAGGAATTTCTTATGTACTCTGGATATTGAACCCCTACCAGATATACAATTTGCAAATATTTTCTCCCATTCCATAGGTTGCCTTTGCATTCTGTTGATTGTTTCCTTGGCTCTGCAGAAACTTTTTAGTTTGATGTAATCCCACTTGTCTATTTTTTTGCTTTAATTTGCCTGTGCTTTCAATGTCATATCCAAGAAATAAATCTTTGCCAAGGCCAATGTCAACTTTTTCCCCTATGTTTTTTTTTTTTCTATGGGTTTTACAGTTTTAGGTCTCACATTTAATTATTTAGTCAATTTTGAGCAAATTTTGTGTATGGTATAATATAAGGACCCAATTTCATTCCTTCATATGTGAATACCCAGTTTTCTCAACACCATTTGTTGAAGAGACTATACTTCCCCTTCATTACCTTTTCCAATACCTTTTTTTCCATGAGGTTTTATGATTGAGCTTGGTTTATGGAAGCCAAGAGTACCAGCTCCATTATTTCAGTTTTTAAAATACAAGAGTCAACTTTACAAAAAGATTTAGAACAAGATACCCCTTTTGGAAAGGACAAGTTTAAGAAGGTCTTTGAATGTCAGATTAAATACTTGGACTCTATTTTGTATATAATTGTAGTATTTAGTCCACAAATGTTTACTGGGATTGCTAATATACACAGAATATATACTACCCTGCGTATTCTCTCTCTCGTTCTCTTTCTGTGTCTCTCTGTGTCCTCCTTTCCTCGTATTATACAAGTGTAGTTTCGATGTGAGTTTTGTTTTGGAGAGCTTACAATCTAGTTGTGGTTGGGAGAGGAAACAGATTTTTTAGAGGAATAAAACTATAAATTGTGATAAATATAGTCTGGATCCAGGAATAGGGCAGCTAAGAAGTGAAAGAAAGCACTTGGCATTTGGTGTGTCATTTCAAGTATGTCAGGGATTTCAGTGTGAAGATGTAGGGAGAGTGACATTCCAAGCAGAGGGAACTAAGTTAGCAAAAAGATGGAGTTTAGAAGGTAGGAGGAGGAAGAGCAAATTACTAGAAGCACTCAGTATTGAAGTGAAAGTGCCATGTAGCACAAATGTATGTTGTAGATTAACCTTGAATATCAGGCTGAGATGC
This sequence comes from Macaca fascicularis, assembly GCF_037993035.2. Classification (NCBI taxonomy): domain Eukaryota; kingdom Metazoa; phylum Chordata; class Mammalia; order Primates; family Cercopithecidae; genus Macaca; species Macaca fascicularis. The sequence goes on from NC_088376.1 coordinate 6,298,464, forward strand.
TTTAAGTTTCTAATTTCATTTTTATCTTAAAAAGAACTTTCATTGTAACAAGGAAACCTACATTCCTGGAAAGAATGTGTTTTTATCATAACCCATATAATAGCATTTATTTAATAAAGCTATGTACTTGTAACTGGGCTAGACATTACAGCAACTACCCTCAAGAATCTTGCATTGTAGGGATAGAGACAGAGATATAAACAAAGAACTCTAAAACCATGTTCTAAATACCATTACCAAAATATACACAAGAAATAAGCCATCTGGAAAAGGGAAGTATTATTTCTGAAGGGCTTTGGGCAAGACTTATGGGGGAGTTCAACAAGGTAGGCCTTAAATGATGAAAAGAGTTGGCCAAATTTAGAAGTGGGAAGATAAGCTTTCCAAAAAGAGATAGAGGACAAAAGAGGACAAACTCCAGCCTAGTTAAAGATTGAGGGGGAACTTAGGAAATGGCAAAAAGCTCTGTGAAGCCGGTTACAGCAGATGGAAAGGGTGACAGGTGATAAGCTGGAAATGTGGGTTGGAGCCAGGTTGTAAAGGACACTGGAGACAGGGAGGAAAGGAATCACTGCAGGTTGTAAGCAGGAAAATGGCATAAGAGGATGCAAGGGACTTAAAGAGTGGGTGGAGTCAAGTAGCCCAGTTACTATGAGTTAGGACAGTGGCTTTGAGGAGTAGTGAAAGGAGTAGCAAAGGGCTCCTGTGAGCTGGAGCCAGAAGATAATTAATGGATAAGAGTAAGTCATTTGCCGCCTTTTGGGATTTTTAGGAGGCAGATGAGGACGTTTCCAGAGATACCGTGTTTAGCTTTTACCAATAAAGTCGCATTTCAAATCATTTACTGATTTTTAAAAATGGGCTTGGTATGTCTCACAAAGCAAACCAGCTAAAAGCCATTATCATCTTGTGGTTCATATAAAACTTTCAAACAGGTTTCTTGTTTTTGTCCCTGCCTAGCGTTATCAGTTTGCTGTCATTCTTCATGTAGGAAAAATTTTATAGTTGCTTTTCCTTCTATGGTGAGCTACGTAAACCAGTGTTCCTAGCATTTATCCTGGAAAGTCTTTTCTCCTTCTCACAGTAATTGTCAGTGAACTTAATATTTTCCAGTATTTGCTTTTATTTAAAATGAAGTACCTTGCATCTAGTTCATATCTTGCATATGAATTCTGCTTTCATTAGCATCTCTATCAGTTAGGATTAGAGTTGGCTCTGCATTGCACAGAGTAAAATAACAAGGACTTATTTTCTCCCATAAAAGCCAGACCTGGGTAATTGAATGTTGGACTTGTGCCACTGCTCCACAAAGCTCTCAGGGACCCAACTCCTTCCAGCTCACCTGCCAACACCCGCTGGGGAGTAGTCCTTGTTTTTGTGGTTTCAGATGATCCAGCTACCATATCTCCATTCAAACAGCAATAGGCAAAGGTTGAGAAGGGGTGCAAAGGACACCTATAAGTTGTCTGTAAGGAAGGATTCCTCAAGCCTGTAATGATGTGATGACTCACATCTCATTGACTAGTAGTGAGTTCATAGGACCTACATCCTACATCTGGTTGCAGGATATGTAAGAAGATGTAGCTGAATAATCTGTTTATTTGCAAGAAGGTAAGAACAGATATTAGAGGAAATTAAAAGAACAAAAAGGGGAGGCCGAGACAGGTGGATCACAAGATCAGGAGTTTCAGACCAGCCTGGCCAACACAGTGAAACCCCATCTCTACAAAAAATACAAAATTAGCTGGGTGTGGTGGTGGGTGCCTGTAATACCAGCTACTCGGGAGGCTGAGGCAGGAGAATCACTTGCACTCCAGCTGAGTGACAGAGCTAGACTCTGTCAAAAAAAAAAAAAAAAAAGAAAGAAAGAACAAAAAGATGAAATATGATGTTTCGAACAGGTAGCCCCATTAGAGAGCCTGAAAGCCTTTGTTTAGATGCATTTTCCCCTGGGTTAACTCTAAATCTTTTTGTACTTCTAAAAATTAAGATAATCATTCTGTCCTAAATTCTTCACAGCATTTATGGTTGAGGATCAAATATAATTAATGAACATATCAGCACTTTGAAAATTGTTACACAAATATAAAGTATTATATTTTAAAGCATTAAAACAATCTGCTGAATATAAACTAAAAAGTATTACTGAGGCAATATGTCAGTTTTTACAGTAGCCTTATGGTAACTTTACCTGACAAACAGAAGAATTAGGTGTTCATGACAAATAGCTCTTCGAGAGGACATGTCTCTGTGAATCACTTTCAGAAACATGACAATGCATTTGGTTCTATCAACTCTGTGCAATAAGGATTATCATGTGCATTTTACAGATAGGAAAACTAAGGCAGAGAAGTTAAATGAATAGCTCAAAGCCATGTAACTTAGTGGAGGGTTTAGAAACTGTGTGTCTGCAAATCTCATACTCATAATCTGTGTTTTTACTCTAGTTTTCATATGGCACACATCTTGTTGCCCATTTGGTAAAGTCTAGATATCTAAGATTAGAGCGACAGGCTCGCAGTTATTTATCCTTATTTTATTTACATGGTGTTCTTTCTCATTTCCCCCCAATATAAATCAGATCCTCCAATCTGCCAGTCCCTTTCTGCATACACACATTACTCTGCAAAACCACCTAACTTCCTGCCTCACTAAAATGTTTTCTGTTCTTGGCTTTCTCAACTTCTGCTGCTTCTTTAAGTGTCAACTCAGGTTCCATTTTCTGTGTAAGGCATTCCATGAATACTTCAGGCCACACAGAGCTTCCATTTTCCTGAACTTCTGTAATATAGAGAAAAAATATATATAGAGAGTGCATATATTATATTTAATTATAGAAGTAAATTATACACTGTATCATATTATTCCATATGTCTTAGCTTTTTCTCCCCAACTAGACTTTGTCTAGTTCTTGTGTTTCTTAAGTTGTTTCAGTAACACAAGGACACTGGTAAGAATATAGCAAGAAATAAAACCAGTTCAAATCTAAATTGAGCCAACAATTAATCTATGAGAAACTACTTATAGTTTCTTATCTAGTCTCAGTTTTCATGACAAATGTGGAAATGGGTTCAAAGAGGCAAAAAGACTGATCCAATGTCAACAGCTAAGAATGGAATCCTGTTCTACCAAACCTGTGGTCTAAGGCTTGATCCTCTACACCTGTCCATTGAACATTGACTGAAAGCCAAATACTGTGAGAGTGTGTGTCTGCGAGTGTGTGTGTTTAGCTTACTATTTTAGGTTGAGAGAAGCCCAGGAAAATAGAGGCATCCCTGAATAACAGTAGCCCTCGGGTTAATTTATGTGTATCTTGTATTAAAAACGAAGAAGACGAGAACCGAGAGGAATTTTATCAATAGAAAAGGTGGATGAGAACTTCTAATGAAGCCAGGATACTGAAATGAACTGCAGAGATATTTTCGTATGCACACAACCATGAGATACTTAATTCATATCCATGTTGCCATCTACAGAACCTAAGTGTATGATTGCTTTTCTTCCATATGCAATGTGAATTGTTTCGGGGTGGGGGCAATGTTTTCTGTTTATGCTCATTTTGTGATCTCAAAAGTAACTGAAGTTCTCCCAAGGACACAAATACATTGTTGGAAGAAAAATAGAAGGTTCTCTTAGGTATGTTTTTTTCTGATCTATAAATTCCATCTCCAAGTGGACATATAGACTATTGAGTACTTTGAGTGATGAGCAACTCGAATATGTAAAGACTGCAAGCATGTTCCCATTTCATCTTAGGATGTTGAATTACTTTTGTCAAATTAATTCTTAATGGTTTTGGGTATATGTGTGTGTGTGTATATATATGTGTATATATGTGTATATATGTGTGTATATACACATACATATATACACATACATGAATTTTTCCCACCTGGATATAAATATATAAAATATATCCTTTATAGCTTAAGCTATCTGTCAATCATCTATCCATCTGTTTATCTTTCTTTATTTACATGTAAAAAATTGAGATATCAAGAAAAAAGTTTTATCTGAATGTTACCACCAATAGGTCAGTAATTTTTGCATTCTTCTTCTGTGTTCAATATAACGTTTGGAACAACAAGGAAAAGACTAAAAACAAGAAGCTTTGGACTGTTGTAAAGATAATATTTTGTTATTTCTTATGACTACAGATACATTTTCTCCTGTTGAGAATTTTTCGGTTCATATTATTTGTTTGTTAGAAAAAATTACCTTATATTACCCTGTTTGAGGGTAATTTTAAGGATCAGGAATCCTGAAATCTCAGATCCGGGCCTTTAGAGACCTTCTAATCCAACCCCTTTGTACAGAGTTTATGTAACTTACCTGAAGTTACATAGGTAATTAATGCTGGCACAGGGTCAAGAAGTCAATTTCCCTCATTTTTAGACCTCTCTTTATTTCTTTCTCTCTCCAGTTTTCTACCAAGTTCAATTAATAGGTTTTAATTCTCAAAAGAATTATTATAAGAAAAAAGATTATTTATTCAAAAGGTCACTGATCCCTTCCTCCTTTCTTTTTCTCCCCCCAGCTCTCTTCAATCTAATTCCCGTGGGCCTGCGTGTAGTGGCCATCCAAGGAGTGAAGGCTAGCCTCTATGTGGCCATGAATGGTGAAGGCTATCTCTACAGTTCTGTAAGTACATTGTAGTGTGTGTTTGTGTGTATGTGTGTGAACTACCACTGAGAGGTAATGGAGTAACCATCATGTTAGGCAAGAAAATTGGAAGTTGAAGTCATTTTATATTTTGTGATCCCGTTTTTCAGGATTATTTTGAGGTTTTGTAATTTAGAGTGTTAAGGACCATGTCTTGTTGAATGACTATATTGCAGTTACTCTCCATGCAATATAAATTCCTTGTGTCTAGCTTCCATTTCTGCAGAATATTCTCCCTTTGGAATTTTACCTTTCTGTCTAATTCAAAAAGCAAGACATTTTTCTTTTCTCTTGTTATCTCTCCTTTAAGCATAGAGGACGGCTCAGGAAGGAAAATTCTTCAATTTGTCTGGAAATAGTCTCTGTCCTACCATGGAGAAAAAAACTTTCATAATGGATTGTGGCTTTGTTTGTATTTAGTAGGTCTATGTTTTATCTACTGTGTCAGAGTCTCAGAATAACTTTAACTTAAAGGCAGTATGAATTTATGGAAAGAGCTCTTGATTATGAGAAAGGATATTTGAGTTTTATTTGCATTTCATGTACTATCTTGATATCCCTTTGGGCAAATTATCTTCCTCTGCTGGCTTAATTTTGGACCTTTCAAATGAGCATGTTGGACACCATGTTGTATCATGTCTTCTTTCACATCTCAAACTGGCAAAATTAGGTAGCATCAGTGGCTACGTTATCAGCACTGACATATTTTAAAGTTACGAACACAATTCTGCTGCTTCTCTCACTCTCAGGATAATAATTTATGTGTTGAGGCCGGACGCGGTGGCTCACGCCTGTAATCCCAGCACTTTGGGAGGCCGAGGCGGGCGGATCACGAGGTCAGGAGATTGAGACCATCCTGGCTAACACAGTGAAACCCCCTCTCTGCTAAAAATACAAAAAAATTAGCCGGGCGTGGTGGCGGGCGCCTGTAGTCCCAGCTACTCGGGAGGCTGAGGCAGGAGAATGGCGTGAACCCGGAAGGCAGAGCTTGCAGTGAGCCAAGATCGTGCTACTGCACTCCAGCCTGGGCGACAGAGCAAGACTCCATCTCAAAATAATAATAATAATAATAATAATAATAATAACAATAATAATAATTTGTGTGTTGAGAGAATGTGGCTGCACTGAATGGTGTGTGTGTGTGTGTGTGTGTGTGTGTGTGTGTATTTCCTGTAAGAGAGTTGGCTATTTGTAGTTCATGAAAAAAATTCATTGAAAATCATGGTTACAGATTTCCACCCTTACTTTCTATGATCTCAGTAAATAGCACAAGGTTATTTTGGAAGTTCTCATATGTCTGCTGGATTCTAAATTCGTTATTGACTAGTTTTCATTAGGCTCTTCCAATGTTCAATTAAACAAATCTCTGGTATATTGGAGCTCAGAAATTGATACCCTCAAATACGGTGTTTTTACATGCTGTACACAAGCAGCCGCCTCAGAGTCTCGCTGAACTCCCTCTGCCTCCTGTGGCTCAATCCTGTGTCTCCCAAAGCACAGGATGAAGGTGTTCTCTGGAGTGCCCTTATCTGCCTAAGCTCGGACCTGCCAAAGAAGAAAACAATTACCTTTGGTCTCTTCCCAGAGTTTTCATTAACTGAACTCATATCACAGGAAGGAAGACTGAAGTTCATCAATACACCTAGGCAGCGTTTTGTCACAAACCACGGTCTGCTCTGCAGATCCAAAAGACTTCGTCCCAGCTCATTGTATGTTCTTTAAGTTCATTGAACTCCCCCCAGAATCATTTGCTATCGCTATAAAATCGTCCACACCTCCCCATCTCCCTTTCCTCTAAAAAGAAGGGTATTGGCCAGGCGCGGTAGCTCACGCCTGTATTCCCAGCATTTTGGGAGGCCGAGGTGGGCGGATCACGAGATCAGGAGATCGAGACCATCCTGGCTAACTTGGTGAAACCCTGTCTCTACTAAAAATACAAAAAATTAGTCAGGCATGGTGACGGGTGCCTATAGTCCCAGGTACTCGGGAGGCTGAGGCAAGAGAATGGTGTGAACCCGGGAGGCAGAGGTTGCAGTGAGCCAAGATCGCGCCACTGCACTCCAGCCTGGGTGACAGAGCCAGACTCCATATATAAAAATAAAAAATAAATAAATAAATATAAAGAAGGGTATATAACCATGTATACCACATTTCACATGGTGGGGTGATCACCCTGTGATTCTCCCCAGTGCACGTTAATAAATTTGTATTTCTTTTTCCTGTTAATCAGCCTTTTGTCCATCGATTTTCACTTAATCTACAGAGGGTGAAGGGAAAATTTTCCTTTGGCTCCAACAGGTACATCATACTTGCTTATTAGTAATACATCTGTCATTTGTATTACAATTATTGAAGTTAATATTTTACTCCTGAAAATATTCAGATCAAAATATACACTTAACATGCTATATGTGTACATACACATTTTTTCAAAGTTTCTGCTCAAAATAACACTTAAATACATTTTCAGTCAAAATAATGGGCTCTCTTAGTGTATCACAGCTCTGACAATTCTTAATGTCCAGTTATTGTGAGTCCATTTTAAATGTAAGAATTAAAATAAGAAAAAAGACAAGATGATGTTATTTTGAATATTTCTAGTTAGTCTTACTTTAAAGATTTAATCAGTCATTAAATAAGCAGCTAAATGTAGACTGTATTATGTGTATTTAAAAGGTCATAATTCAGGTTATAATTCCACAGCAGCTGTAGAGTTCAGTTTATTAGACTAGAGTTGATCCCCAAAGGTCCATAACAAAGAAAAACACAGAAAGTTTGCCAACAGTATTGTAAGCAGGAGACAATTGTATAAGGGAAGGAGGGAGTTTGGAGGGATTGCTGGGTTGTGGTTTCATCCTCTGAAGCTTTTCAGAGATGCATTCCTTCCCTCTTTCTGGCTTAGATCTGAGGTTAAGAGGGGGTGGGATCTTGAGCCACAAGAGGCAGTTTCTTTTGTGATGGAGTTTACCTTTGTAAACCTAGTGGGGTATCTAGATTTTCGGTTCTTCTCTCCACTTAAATCAAACTTGCCTCATACTTACAATCACAATGCTTTCCCCTGGTGAGTTAAAAATCATCCGTTAACTTTGACTTTCCTGAGGTGTTTCTGGTATGCATTAAGGCTAGAATTTCTTTGAAAAGCAATTTTCTATGTCGTGGGCAACACTGTAGTTGGGCAACCAATAAGGGTCATAACTGCAGTTTATTGAGAGAGAGGAGAGGGCTGAGGCAAACTAAGAGAACCTAGATAAGCTCATTTAGAACCCAAAAGATTCACAAGTAGTATCATTTTTCTAGTGTCATTTACGTCATTTACCTGGCTTCTATTTATTTTTAAGCTAGGAATTAATTCCCTTGTTACTTTTGATTTCTATTTCTTCACCAGGAAGCAGGAGGAGAGAGTGTCAAAGATGGAGTGACTGTTAGGTCTAAAGCACAGAGCTGTAGTTTTAAAAGTTGCTCTGAAATTTTGTGTTTTAATAGGTGAGTTTAATCCATATGTATTTGATGAGATTATTGACGTATCTGGATATGTTTTTACCATAGTAGTTTGTATTTTTCTAAATTTCCTTTTGCTTCTCTTTTCTTCTTAAAAAACATTCTGTTGTTTTATTCACATGATTTTATTTTATTAAATTCTTCTGCAAGTTTGTAACCCTAGACTATATTTTTATTCCTTTAGTGGTTAGTCTTATTTTTAAAAATCATGTATAAATAACGACATACTTTGCTCAATATTTTTGAGTGTTTCTGTCTTCCTTTCCAACAGCTTATGGACGTTATGGTGTTTTCTTGCTAGTAAAGACCACAGCCTTTCTTGCTGCCGGTTTGATTAGTTGCACTTTAAAATAAAATCATATGCACAATTAGTTATTTTATAACTATTAAATTAATGAATGTTTTGAATAATTTGTATGCGTAGAATTTTTGTTTGTGTGTGTATATCAAATTTGGTCTCTGATTTCACTTTTCTTCTAAACTAAACCTTTGATTGTTTTGTGTGTGAGGGTGTGTGGATGGTGAACTTGCTTTTGGTATCCATGAAAATGTCTTCCTTTCACTTTCATTCTTGAATTGCAGTTCAGGTAGTTATAAAATTCTGACTAGACCAATATTTTTCTCAGCATTTGGAAAATAATATTACATTGGTTTCTGGTATCTATTGTTCATTAGGAGAAGTTGCCATCAGTTTAATATTCTTTCCTTTGTAGGTAATCTCTACAGAAACTTTTTTCTGTCCTGAAAAACTAAAATTCTGTATACCAATTGAACAACACCTCTCTTTCCTCTCTTCCCCCAGCCCCTAGCAAACACCATTTTTTACTTACAGTTACAAAGAGTTTGACTACTTTAGATATCTCATATAGGTGGAATAATGCAGTATTTGTGCTTTTTGTAACTGGCTTATTTCACTTAGCATAATGTTCTCAACATTCATCTATGTTGTAGAATATGACAGGATTTCTTTCTTTTTAATGTTTAAAATATTTTAATGTATGTTATGTACATTCCACATTCTGTTTATCTATTCATCTATTGATGGACATTTAAGTTACTTTGACCTCTTGGATATGAGATTACTGCTGCAAGGAACATGGATGTACAAATACCTTGTCAAGATCTTGCTGGATTATATGGTAACTCTGTTTGTTTTGTTTTGAGAAAACACCATACTGTTTTCCCTATCAGCAGCATCATTTTACATTCCCACCAACAGTGCACCAAAGTTCCAATTTCTTCACATCCTTGCTAAGACTTGATACTTTTTGTTTCTTTTGATAGTAGCCATCCTAACAGGTGTGAGATGATATCTCATTTTGTTTTGATTTGCATTTCTTTAATAACTAGTAGTAATGAGCATCTTTTAACATACCTGTTAGTCATTTATAAATCCTCTTTGGAGACCTGTCTATTCAATTCCTTTGCCTACTTTTTAATTGAGTTGTTTTGTGTTGTTGTTATTGAGTTGTAGGAGTTCTTTATAGATTCTGACTATTAAGCCCTTACCAGATATATGATTTGCAAATATTTTCTCCCATTCTGAATGCTACCTTCTCACTCTGTTCGTTGTTTCTGTTGACACGTAGAAGTTTTAAAGTTGCATGTAGTCCTATTTGTCTATTGTTGCTTTTGCTGCTTATTCTTTTGGTGTCATATCCAAGATGTAGTTGCCAAATCCAATGTCATGAAGGATTTTTCTATGTTTTATTCTAGAAGGTTTTTTGTTTGTTTGTTGTTTTTGTTTTATTTTTTGTTTTTTGAGATAGAGTCTTGCTTTGTTGCCAGGCTGGAGTGCAGTGGGTGATCTCAGCTCACTGCAGCCTCCACCTCGTGGGTTCAAGTGATTCTCCTGCCTCAGTCTACTCTTATGCATAGATTTGTAATCCATTTTGAATTAATGTTACATGCGGTATAAGGTAAGGGTCCCATTTCATTCTTTTGCATGTGGATATGCAGTTTTTCCAACACCACCTGTTGAGAGGCTAACCCTTCTCCATTGTGTAATCTTGTTGAAGATGATTTGACCACACATTAGAGGGTTTATTTCTGGGCTCTCTATTGTGTTCCATTGGTGTTTGTGTCTCTTTGTGCCAGTACCATACTGTTCGATTACCATAGTTTTTTACTATGTTTTGAAGTCAGAAAGTGTGAGACCTACAGCTTTATTTATTTTTCTTAAGATCGTTTTGGCTATTTGAGGTTCCTTGAGATTTTATATAAATTTTGGAATGGAGTTTTCTATTAACGCAAAAAATGACATTGAGATTTTGATAGGAATTGTATTGAATATATAGATTGTTTCCTGTAGTATGGACATTTGAAGAATATTAGGTTTTCTGATTTATAAACATGGGATTTCTTTTGACAATGTTTAGTAGTTTTCAGTATACATGTTTTTCAACTCCTTGATTAAATTTAAACTCACAGTGCCTTTTAGAAAGGAAGACCAAGATAATTTTAATGGTATTAAATAACTTTAAAAAATTGAGTAAATAAAAATTTCTATAAGGCATCTCTTTCTCAAACAAAAGAAGGTTAAGCATGTTGGAAACTTATGTTTCTGAAACACCTTCTTGGATAGTTCAGGAAATACCATTCTGTGTTACAATCTGTTGAAACAGATTTTTCTACAAATTTTACCTTATACATAGACAGTGCCTTTTAAAAATTTTGCTGTTTAACCAGTTTTGATTTAAAATGTAATATCCTTTAATGTTTTATTCTTTTTGAGTTTTAAAAGTTTTTGAGGCCGGGCACGGTGGCTCATGCCTGTAATCCCAGCACTTTGGGAGGCCGAGGCAGGCGGATCACAAGGTCAGGAGATCGAGACCATAGTGAAACCCCGTCTCTACTAAAAATAGAAAAAATTAGCCGGGCGTGGTGGCGGGCACCTGTAGTCCCAGCTACTTGGGAGGCTGAGGCAGGAGAATAGAGTGAACCCGGGAGGCGGAGCTTGCAGTGAGCTGAGATTGCGCCACTGCACTCCAGCCTGGGCGACAGAGCGAGACTCCGTCTCAAAAAAAAAAAAAAAAAAAAAAAGTTTTTGAAAAAAACTTGTAAGACCACCGACATTTTCTCAAATGTTCACAGTGCTTAAAGGCATTTCGGTTGGGAGTGAGGAAGGAGTTGTATATTTTCGTTTTATACAGAAAAGATAAAAACCAAGTAAGTCCTCGACTATCCTCTGTAAATTTACTCACATCTTTTTATATTTGAGTTGCTTGAACTGAAAGTTGTTTAAATAAAACAAATATAGATAAACATCATTTGGTATGACATTAGTTATAAAGCTAGATTTTCAAATTGTAGTTAGAACACTAGTGATATAATATTTTAGGTAACTTGATAGAATGGTATGTGTGATAAAATATGTAAAGAATAAAAACAATATTTACTAAAGTGCTATCACTGATACTGTTATGTTTGCCTTTTTCTCTTCTGTACCTGTGTAACTCATAATTTTCCTTAAAGCTCAGCTCAAATCTTACCTGATATGTCGCCTGTCTCCATTGTCCATCCTCTGTGAGAATTAGATGCTACTTCTGCTGTGATATCGGAGCACTTGACTTTTATTTTGCTGGTGGGCACGAATTACATTGTATTCATCTTTGCTATCTGGGCCGTCTGGGCCACGTATTTTTCCCAACCACAGCATTAAACACATTCCCTGGGAAAGGAAGATTCTCAATAAAGACTTGTTGAATTTTAAAGAATTGCCTATTTCAAGTATAGATGGAACAAATTCCATACAATTGTTGCACAATTAGCTATGATTACATTGATCAAAGTTTAATTGGTAGTCTTACAAACCACTGCACAAATGCTGGTTTGACCTCAAAGCAGTCTCAGCAAACCTGAAGTTTGTTTGATACATATTGATTGAAACTCTACCACATCTCAGGCACCAGACTGCGTACTGAGCATATAAAGGTGGATGAAATAGATACAGTTCTTATTTTGTTATGGTTTGCTCTTATAATCATAATTAGTTAGCTGTTGTAAGGGGTTTAGGCCAACTACAAAGTTAGAGGGCATAGTCCTCAAGACTGCCCTCACTCTGGCACCAACTGCAAGTTTGTGGCCTCACAGAATCACCTTTGGAGTGATAACTTTCCGGAAGAACTCACAGGACTCACTGAAAACCATGGTTCTACTCATGGTTACAGTTTATTGTCAGGAGAGGCACAGATTAAAATCCGTCAGGGGAAGAAATACTTAAGGCAGGATTCAGTAGAAGTACCAAATGCTGAGCTTCTATTGTCATCTTCCTAGAGTCAGGACATGTTACTCTTCGAGTACCAACATGTGATAATACACATGGAGTGTCACCAACAGGAAGCTCACCTGAGCCTCTATGTCAAGAGATGTCATTGGCCCCTGTTATGTAGGCAGGATTCATTCATTGCCCAAGTGCTTGGTCCCAGCCTCTGACTCCACAGATATTGTGTGACCCAAAGCCCCTACCCTAAATCATAGTGTTATTCTCTATTTAGCCCAAGGCTCTCAGGCAAACACAAATTACCTTCCAGAAACCAACGGCAATGACTGCACCTCTTTTGGGGCAAGTTCTTTATGTGTCCAATATTCAAGTGAAGTGAGGGCCAAACTCCATAAATATGTACCCGTGGCTCTGTCTCCAACCCACCCCCTCACTCTTCTAACTACATCTATTTTCTTACCCCAGCTCAGAAGAAGAAAATGATGAAGGAAAAGAAATGTATGGGTGTAATATCTGGCATATCAGCACTTGGGAAATGAAAATATAACTTACTGCTTTGTATAACTTTGGAGCCTTGACATTTGCATCTAGGAAAATGGCGCTTAAAAATAATGCGGTTTGAACTTGGGCAACAGGTGAGAATCTGTCTCTACAAAAATTTTCGAAATTCGCTGGAGATGGTAGCATGCACCTGTGTTCCCGGCTACAAGGGAGGCTGAGGTGGGAGGATTGCTTCAGCTTAGGATATCAAAGCTGCAGTAAGCCATGTTTGTGCCATTGAACTCCAGTCTGGGCAATAGAGCAAAACCCTGCCTCAAAAAAAAGCAATTTGTATAATTTGAAAAGTGGCTAGAACGTACACCTAGGCAAAACATTGGACCTTTTTTAATGAATAGTTTGATGTGCTTAGCACACATATCACTGGCATTTTAGTGGTTAATATTGGTTAAAATGTTTTTAAAAGGTTTATTTTTTCTAACTACAGCTGTGATTTGTTTACTTTTTATAAACTTAGACTATTTGTTGCCCAAATCTGAATTAGGTAGTTTATGAACTAAATGAGAATTTTTTTAACTGACGGATAAACTAAAGTCGAATTATACGAACACAGTTTTTTATTTGAACAGGGCCTTAACCTGTACCAATTGTATTTGAAGCTGAATTAGTGATAAAGATGCTTATTTTAGTCAGTCTATATTCTAATAAATAAGTAATATTATAAGTTATTATCGGAGTAGCTGTAACCATGAAAGTAATAGTAACAATATTAATGGCTGTACTAGTGCAAATAATACACTGTACTTTAAGTTTTTGTTGTTTCTTAAGGACTTTTAGATTTGTATTTAATATCACAGCAACTCTGTGAGGAGGGATGGAAAAGAACTAGTAGATATTGATGAAGAGCTGAGGCTTAGTGAGGTGCTTGACTTAAATAAGCCCATTCTGGTAAGTAATGGAACTAGAGTTGAAATCTAGGTCTTAACTTCAAAAACCATGAGCTTTTCATAATACCATACTGCTCTTGGCCTTATGTGTAATGAAACCTTTCCATTGGAATGTGTCTCATATTTTCCCATGTGCTTTCACATAAACTGTCACATTTGAGCCTTGCAATAACTCTGATATTTTGCTGAGTGACCAAAGGTACGCCTGGGAAACAGAGACATTAAGTGACTAGAATGAGGTCACTCAGCATAGTGAGGTAGGTTAAGAAAAAGCAGCTTCTAGTTTAATATTCATTTCTTTAATCGATAGTGCTTCTCCTATTTGCTGTTGCAATTAAGGATGTGCCATACTATAGTGTTTCAACATAATATAAAAAGTATAATTTTTTGAGAACCAGGGCAGCCTATCACCTTGTTTGTGATGGCTTTATTACAGCGATAACACCAATAACAAAAATCGAAGAGACTGCTTGATTGATGCATGTCCTTTGCGCCATTTAGAATTTCTCCTTTAATGTGTTGCCTCAGTGTGAGCAGACAATGTCAAGACTGTGAGATGATGATACTGATTTTATATTGAAAAGCTGCATCAGGAGTTACTGAGAAACATGAGTTGGGGGTGGTGACTTCTGAGGAAGCAGAATGAAAGGGCCACTATTGATAACTCTGAGGAGAAGACTATTTGATGTCCACAAGGTAGGTGATAGGAGAAAGTAGTTGTTATTCCCTCCTCTAATTTCTTTTACTTCCCCACCATTATAGATATCCAAATTTCTCTCATCATTTAGGACCCAGGTAATATTTTCCCAATTTCTACAGCCCCAAATAACTTCCACATTTTATCCGTTGATGGGACATTTATCTCTGTATTTCCTTTCTTTTATTAGAATTTATTCTTAATGCTTTTTGTATCCTATCAGATGCAAATTCATTGGGGTTAGGGATCATATCTAATATAGATTAATATCTCTCATAGCACTGAAAACTGTAATTCCAATGTTCAGACATCTGCCGAAGTCTTGTTGAATCAGTTGATAGAGGCATCATACAGTTTAATTTTGGCAATAATTCACTGGCTCTCTGGACTTAATGGGATTTATAATAAATGTCCTGAGTATGAGCCTACACACTTTCCAGTTCAGCGACTCGTTCGCTTTTGAGTAGTCTGTTTCTATTCTACTGAAGTGTGTAAAATTTACTAGAGGAATCTTACTGTTCGTGCCCCTTCTCTACTGAGGTTGGTATGGTGCTGTAGTTTTAAGAGCTGATAGTGCCATGGTGGTCTTTCTGTACTAAATACTGTGGTAAGGGAGAGGTAAAGGTTAGGCATGATACCTTCCTGGGAAGCCTCCTGGTTTTTACAGTTAATCTCTCACTGAAAGAATTCTGTTCCATCCTAAAAAGATACACAGACTTTTAAAAACAAGCATATCTGGAATAGAGGTACAAAGCAGTTACCCATTCTGGAATTTGAGTTTCCTTATCAAGTTACTTTCTCATGGAAAGTTCTGAAAGCTGAGGCATATTCACAGCTCTTTCTTGGGACAGCAAGTGAGTGGTGTCTCAGAAAAGTGAAAGACGAGAGAGAGAGAGAGAGAGAGAGAGAGAGAGAGAGAGAGAGAGAGAGAAACAGGAACCTTAACTATTAATGTCAAATGAATCATAGTTTGAAGTTAATGATGCCTAAATAGAGAAAAGTCAAAGGCCAAATCATAGAGGCTTGTTCAACAAGTAGATTGTTAGATATTCAGTTTAGATCATTTACATAATTTTTTCTTCTCATATACTCGTGATTTGCTTGACCTTTGTAACATTCCTTTTTTAAAAAAAATTGGGGGCATAGCACCTAGAAAAGGATTATCCATTTTGCCTATTTCTTTTTTCACCCCATATATATTTATTAAATGAACTGGAATTTTTTCCAGTTAAAGAAAGAAAGAAAATACAGAATTCTGTCAACCCACGCACCTGGCAATTACTGCTTGCAAACATGTGACATGGGCTATTTTTTGTTGGGATTACATTGTCTTTCTTCAGAATCAACAGATTATTAGTTATACTTTCAGTAAGGATTGAGTAACAGTAAGCATCCATTTTTAACTTATAATGTATTCATAGTAAATAGTGTTGGTTTTCTTCTAAGAGTTTATAATTTATGGAAAATGTTAATACTTTAGCTCCAGGGCTAAGCTTAATTGGAAAATTAGCATATATGTTTCTAGTAACATTTTTCATTAGAAAATAAAAGCAAGGCTCAGCTTTTGAGAGCAGCACTAATGAGGACCTTTGGTTAAATTATTTGAATATGATGCCAGATTTCATATTTTTCTTTTCCATCTTGTCATTATCCACATTAGGCCAAAAAGTAGTCATATTTCCAAAGTTTCTAAATTGTATTTTTTTAGTCATCAGTGAATCAGGGAATATTAAGTAGTAATTTAAAATATAAGCTTTAGAAATAAAACTGTGTTTGAATCATGGCCCTATAACTTACTTCCTTTGTGAAAAAATTGGAAAGATTTTTAACTTTCTAGATTGTTTTCTTACATGTAAAACAGGGCCCCTAATAGTGAGAATATGGGCTTCATAGAATTATGTAAGGATGAAATGGAAAGATGCATGTAAAGCCCTACTGCAGTGTATACTGTGCACTCAACACTCAGTGTTAGCCATAAGCAGTAACAGTAGTAGCAGTAGATATATTTTAAAAAGATGCTCGGTGTACCCTCAGGCAGCTCCTTAGCATCAATCCATAAAGTTTCTGTAGGATTAATCTCACTGCTAGTTTTAGTGCTGGTTCCTGCTTTGCCTAATCTAATATCTTTAGTCACTCTGGTCTTGGGGGGTTGCTTGAAGAGTATTTCTCATCTAGTTAGGGCAAATTAGCTTCAGGCTCAAGACTTTATCTGTTGAAGGAGAGTTGCCTTTTACTATTATTATTTTTAATTTTAAGTTTTGTGGGTACGTGGTAGGTATATACATTGATGGGGTACATGAGATATTTTATTTAATTTATTTGTTTATTTGTTTTATTTTTTTGAGA
This sequence comes from Macaca fascicularis, assembly GCF_037993035.2. Taxonomy (NCBI): domain Eukaryota; kingdom Metazoa; phylum Chordata; class Mammalia; order Primates; family Cercopithecidae; genus Macaca; species Macaca fascicularis. Next base: position 6,315,334 of record NC_088376.1, read on the forward strand.
CAGAGTCTTGCACTGTCGCCCAGGCTGGAGTGCAGTGGCATGATCTTGGCTCACTGCAACTTCTGCCTCCCAGGTTCAAGCAATTCTCCAGCCTCAGCCTCTGAAGTAGCAGGGACTACAGGTGCACACCACCATGCCTACCTAATTTTTTGCATTTTAGTAGAGATGGTGTTTCACTATGATGCCCAGACTGGTCTCAGTCTCCTGAGCTGAGGCAATCTGCCTGCCTCAGCCTCCCAAAGTGCTAGGATTACAGGCATGAGCCACCATGGCCTGCCACATGAGATATTTTAGTACAGGCATATAATGATAAATAATCACATCAGAGTAAATGAAGTATCCATTACAAACACTTATCCTTTCTTTGTGTTCCAAACAATTCAATTATACTCTTTTAGGTAATTAAAAATGTACATTAGCTTATTGTTCACTGTGTTGTGCTATCAAACATTTGGTCTTAAACATTCTATCTGACTATATTTTTGTACCCATCAACCATCCCTACTCCCCACATCCCCCTTTCCTGGCCTCTGGTAAGCATCATTCTACTCTCTATCTCCGTGTGTGTAATTGCTTTAATTTTTAACTCCCACGAATGAGAACATATGACTCTTGTCTTTCTGTGCCTGTTTTGTTTCACTTAGCATAATATCTTCCAGTTCTATCAACATTGTTGCAAATGACAGGATCTCATTCTTTTTTGTGGCTGAATAATATTCCACTGGGTTTATATACCATATTTTCTTTATCTATTCATCTGTTGATGGATAGGTTGTTTCCAAATCTTGGCTATTGTGAATAGTGATGTGGTAAACATAGGAGTACAAATATCTCTTTGATATACCTATTTCCTTTCTTTTGGATATACCTAACTGTGGGATTGCTGGATCATATGGTCATTCTATTTTAGTTTTTTGAGGAACCTCCGTACTGTTTTCCATAGTTGTACTAATTCACATTCCTATCAACAGTGTTGAAGTTTTCCCTTTCTTCACATCCTCGTCAGCCTTTGAAGTTGCCTGTCATTTGGATAAAAGCCATTTTAACTAGAATGACATGATATCCCATCATAGCTTTGATTTGCGTTTCTCTGATGATCGGTGATGATGAGCACCTTTTATATACCTGTCTGCCATTTGTAAGTCTTCTTTTGAGAAATGCCTCTTCAGATCTTTTGCCAGATTTCAGTAGTTTCATACTTTGAGGTCTTAGATTTAAGTCTTCAATCTATTTTGATTTTATTTTTGTCCATGACAAGAAATAGAGGTCTAGTTTCATTTTTCTGCATGTGGATATCCAGTTTTCCAAGCACCATTTATCAAAGAGACTCCTTTCCCCAATGTATGTTCTTGGAAACTTTGTCAAAAATGAGTTCTCTGTAGAGGTATGAATTTATTTCTGGGTTCTCTATTCTGTTCATACAGTGGTCTGCATATCTGTTTTTATGCCACTACCATGTTGTTTTGGTTACTATATCTCTACAGTATAATTTGAAGTCAGGTAATGTGATTCTCTCAGTTTTTAAATTTTTTGCTCAGGATAGCTTTTGCTATTCTCGTGTGTGTTTGTGTGTTGTGTGTGTGTGTGTGTGTGTGGTTTCATGTAAGTTTTAGGAATTTTTTTCTATTTCTGTAAAGAATGTCATTAGTATTATGATAAAGATTGCATTGAATCTGTAGATTGCTTTGGGTAGTATGGACATTTTAACAATATTGATTCCTCCAATTCATGAACATGGAATCTTTTCCCATTTTTTTTGTGTCCTCTTCAATGTACTGAATCAATATTTTATAGTTTTTTTTGTTGTTGTTGTTTTTGTAGAGCTCTTTCCCTTCTTTGGTTTAGGTAATTCCTAGGTATTAAATTTTATTTGTTGCTACTGTAAATTGATTTTTAAAATTGCTTTTTCAGATTGTTCACTGTTGGCTATATAGAGAATGCCACTGATTTTTGTATGTTGATTTTTGTATCCTGAAACTTCACTGAATTTGTTTATCAGTTCCAAGAGTTGGCTTTTTTTTTTCTTTGAGTCTTTAAGTTTTTCAAATATGCAATCATATCATCTGCAAACAAAGATGATTTTACTTCTTCCATTCCAATTTGGATGCTCTTTCCTTCTTTCTCTTGTCTGATTGTTCTAGCTTGGACTTCCAGGATTATGTTGAATAACAGGAGTGAAAGTGGGCATCCTTGTCTTGTTCCCTAATCTTAGAGGAAAGACTTTCTGCTTTTCCTTGTTCAGTATGATGCCAGCTGTGGGTCTGCGATGTATGGCTTTTATTTTGTTAAGGTACGATCCTTCTATACCCATCATGTTTAGGGTTTTTATCATGAAAGGATGTTGAATTTTATCAAGTGATTTTTCAGCATCAATTGCAAAGATTATATGATTTCTGTTCTTCATTCTGCTGATATGATATATCATATTGGTTGATTTACTAATGTTGAACCATTCTTGCATACCTGGGATAAATTCCATTTGCTTATGATGAATAATTTTTTTTTAATGTGCTGTGGAATTTGGTTTGCTAGTATTTCGTGTATTTTTGCATCAGTATTCAACAGAGGTACTAGCCTATAATTTTTGTTTGTTTGTTTCTTTCTTTCTTTTTTTGAATGTCTTTATCTGGTTTTGGTGTCAGGGTAGTACTGACCTCACACAATGAATATTCCCTCCTCTTCTATTTTTTGAAATAGTTACAGTAGGGTTGGTATTAATCCTTCATTAAATGTTTAACAAAAGTATTCAGCAGTGAATCCACTAAGTCCTGGTACAAAGTTTCTTTTTTGGGAGACTTTTTGTTACAGCTTCGATCTCATTGCTTGTTATTGGTCTGTTCAGGTTTTGGACTCTTTCAGGGTTCAATCATGGTATGTTGTATGTGTCTGAGAAGTTATCTTTGTCTTCTAGCTATAGTATTGGTGTGTAGTTGCTCAGAGTAGCCACTAGTGATCCTTTGAATTTCTGCAGTACCAGTTGTAATGTCTCCTTTTTCATCTCTGATTTTACTTATGTGAGTCCTCTCTCTTTTGTTGTTCATTGGTCTGGCTAAAGGTGTGTTGATTTTGTTTATCTTTTCAAAAAAACAGCATTTTTTTTCATTGAGTTTTGTATTTTTTTAAATTTCAAGTTCTTTTACTACTGCTCTGGTCTTTATTATTTATTTTCTTCTCTTAATTTTGAGTTTGATTTGCTCTTGTGTTTTTAGCTCTTCAGAATGCAATGCTAGGTTTATTAGAAATGTTTTACTTTTTTATGTAGGCATTTATACCTATCAGCTTTCCTCCTAATATTGTTTTCACTGTATCCTATAGATTTGGGTATGTTGTATTTTCATTTTCTTTTGTTTCAAGAAAGTTTTACATTTATTTCTTAATTTCTTTATTGAGTAAGAAATATTCAGGAGCATATTATTTAATTAGTTTTCATATATTTGTAGAGTGTTCAAAATTCCCCTTTTTATTGATTTCTAGTTTTTATTCCATTGTGGTCAGAGAAGATACTTGATATTATCTCAATTTTTTTGAATTTTACAAGACTTGTTTTGTGACCTAGCATATAGTCTACCCTTGAGAATAATTTATGTACTGAGAAGAATGTATATTCTGGAGGCCTTTGAATGGAATGCTCTGTATTTATTAAGCCTGTTTGATCTATAGTGCAGATTAAGTTTGTTTCATTGTTGATTTTTTGTCAGGATGATCTGTCCAATGTGAAAAGTGGGGCATTGATGTCTCCAGTTATTATTTTATTGGGATCTCTCTCTTTAACTCTGATAATATTTGCTCAGTGTTGGGTGCATTTATATTTACAATTATATCCTCTTACTGAATTGACTCTGTTATTATTATATGATTTTTTTTGTCTCTTTACGGTTTTTGTCTTGAAATCCATTTTGTCTGATCTATGTAGAGCTACTCCTTCTCTTTTTTGGTTTTCATTTGCATGGAATATCTTTTGACATCGTTGTATCTGTCTATGTGTATCTTTCTAGGTAAAGTGTATTTCTTATAGGCAAGACATCATTGGCTCTAGTTTTGAAATCTATTCAGGTAGTCTATGTCTTTTGATTGGAGAGTTATTTCATTTACATTCTGTGTTATTATTGATAAGGAAGGAATTTTGTTCTGACCGCTTTGTTATTTGTCTAATGGTTGTTTTGTAGTCCTCTCTTCCTTTTTTCCTTCTTTCCCATCTTTCTTTTAGTGGAGGTGATTTTCTGTGGTAGCATGTTTTAATTTCTTGCTATTTGTTTTTTTGTGTATCTGTTGTATGATTTTTGTCTTCAGGTTACCATGAAACTTGCAAATAATATAACCCATCATTTTAAACGGATGACAACACAGGTTGCATAAACAAACTAACAAAGAAAAAAAGAAAAAAACTAATAAAAACTCTACATGTTGGATTCATCCCCTTGCCTTTAAACTTTTTCTGTTTTTTTAATATCTTATTATACTATCCATGTCTTGAAAAGTTTTGTATTTTATTTATTTATTTATTTATTTATTTAGAGACAGAGTCTTACTCTGTCACCCAGGCTAGAGTGCAGTGGTGTCATCTCAGCTCACTGCAACCTCCGCCTCCCAGGTTCAAGTGATTCTCATGCCTCAGTCTCCCGAGTAGCATTACCACACCCGCCTAATTTTCGTATTTTTAGTAGAGGCAAGGTTTCACCATGTCGGCCAGGCTGGTCTTGAACTCCTAACCTCAAGTGATCCTCCCACCTCGGCCTCCCAAAGTGCTGGGATTACAGACGTGAGCTACTGCGCCCAGCCTAGTAGTTATTATTTTTGATGGGTTCATGTTTTAGTCTTCCTTTACAGGATGTGAATGGTTTATATACCACAATTACAGTATTATAATATTCTGTGTTTTTCTGTGTATTTACTTTTGCCAGTGAGTTTTATGCCCTCAGATGGTTTCTTATTGCTCATTAATATTATTTTCCTTCAGACTGAAGAGCTCCCTTTAGCGTTTCTTGGAGGACAGGTCTGGTGTTGATAGAATCCCTCAGCTTTTATTTGTCTGAGAAGATCTTCATTTTTCCTTCCAGGATGTAGGATATTTTCCCTGGATAATTCTGTTATAGGATACAAGTTTTTGTTTGTTTGTTTCTTTGTTTGTTTCCCCTTCAGGACTTTAAATATGTCATGCTATTCCCTCCTCTTGGCCTATAAGGTTTCCACCGAGAAGTCTGCTGCCAGATGTGTGGGAGCTCCATTGCATTTTTTTTTCCTCTTGCTGCTTTTGTGATCCTTTCTTAACCTTGACCTTTAAAATTTTAATTATTAAATGTCTTGAGATAATCTTTTTTTGGGTTAAATCTGCTTGGTGTTTATAACCTTCTTATGCTTGAATATTGACATCTTTCTCTAGGTTTGTGATGTTCTCTATTATTATTCTTTTGAATAAACTTTCTACTCTTATCTCTCTCTCTACTTCCTCCTTAAGGCCAACAACTCTTAGATTTGCACTTTTGATGTCATTTTCTGGATCTTGTAGGCATGCTTCATTTTTTAAAATTCTTTTTTCTATTGTCTTCTCTGACCGTGCGTTTTCAAATAGGCTGTCTTCAAGTTCCCCAAGTCTTTATTCTGCTTGTTTAATTCTGCTGTTAAGAGATTTTAATGCATTCTTCAGTATGTCAATTGCGTTTTTCAGCTCTATAATTTATGCTTGATTCTTTTAAATTATTTCAGGCTCCTCATTTAACTGATAGGATTCTCAATGATTTCTCTGTGTTATCTTGAATTCTGTTGACCTTCCTCAAAACAATTATTTTGAATTCTCTATCTCTCTGGGATTGGTCCCTGGGGTCTTATTTAGTTCTTTGTTGAGGCCATGTTTTCCTGGATGGTCTTGATGCTTGTGGATGTTCATCCGTGTCTGGGCATTGAAGTTAAGTATTTATTGTAGTCTTTGCAGTCTGAGCTTGTTTTACCTGTCCTTCTTGGGAAGACTTTGCAAGCATTCAAAAGGACTTGGGTGTTGTGATCTAAGTTTTTAGCGATTGCAGCCATACCTGCATTAGGGGGCACCCCAAGCCTAGTAATGCTGTGGGTCTTGTAGACTCACAAGAGGTACCATCTTGGTGTTTTGGGTAAGATTGGGAGAATTTTATGGATCACCACGCAGACACCCTTGTTCCTTTCTCTTACTTTCCCCCAAACAAATGGAGTCTCTCTCTCTCTCTCTCTTTCTCTCTCTCTGTGCTAAGCTGCCTGGAGCTGGGGGTGGGTGACACAAGCAGCCCTGTGGCCATCACCACTGGGACTGCACTAGGTCATACCTAAAGCCAGCACAGCACTGTGTCTCCTTTATGGTCTGTGGTGAGCACTGCCTGGTTATTACCTATGTTCACTCAAAGCCCAAAGGCTCTATAATCAGCAGGTGGTGAAATCAGCCAGGCTTGTCTAACTTTCCTTCAGGGCAGCAAGTTTCCTTTTCCCCCATGTAGGTTCAGAGATGTCATCTGGGAGCCAGGGCCTGGAGTTGAGACCTTATGAATCTTCCTGTGCTCTTTTCTACTGTGGTTGAGCTACCACCCACGCTGCAAAACAAGTCTTTCCCACTCTTCCTTGTTCCCTTTCCTTAAGCAGGAGAGTCTCCTCCTGTGGCCACTACCATCCCTGGCCCACAGCACACACTGCCTGGCTACTGCCAGTGTTCACTCAGTGCTCCTCAGTCAGCTTGTGGTGAATGTTGCCAGGGCTGGGTCTCGCTCTTTAGGACAGTGGGCTCACTTCTGGCTCAGGGCTGGTCCAGAAATACCATCCCGGAGCCAAGGCCTGGAGCTGGGTACCCTGGGAACCTACTTGATGCTCTACTCCACTGTGGTCAAGGTGGTGCCTAAGCGGCAAGAGAAGCCCCCCTTACTCTTTCCTCTCCTTTTCTCAAGCAGAAGGAATCTCTTCCTATAGCCACTACATGTGGGGATGTGCTGGGACACCCTCGAAGCCAGCACAGTTTTAAGTCTCACCCAAGGCCCGTGGCCTCCACTGCTAATTATTCAGAGTCCAAGGGCTCTTAGGCAGCCGTTGATGGATCCTGCCAGAACTGGGTCCTCCCCTTCAAGGCATTGGGTTTGTTTCTGGCCCAGGACATGTCTAAAAATTTCATCCCTGAGCTAGGGCCTGGAATGCAGACCTCACGACGGGTGCCCTATTGTATAGTGGTCGAGCTGGTATCCCAGTTGTAAGGGAAAGTTTTCTTTCCTCTCCCCTCTTCTTTCCTTAAGCGGAAGGAAGAAGTCTCTCCATAGCTGCTAGCGGCACTGCCTGGGGTTGGGAAGGGGTGATGCAAGCATCCCCTTAGCCACCTGGGCTGGTGTCTCACTAGGTCACATGCACCCCGAGTCCACTGGCTCAGCGCCCAGCTCAGCACCAGGACTTGTCCAGGAATTGCAAGCTTTGTTGTCTAGGCTGCATTTCAAGTTCATTTAGGACCTCAGTGGCAAGGCTTGGCAGAACTCAAGTTCTGACCACTAGGATGGATAATTCACCTCTGGCTAGGGCTGGTCTGGGTGCCCCCTATCTGGGCACCTGGAAGTTCTTCACTTTGCTGTTTTCCACTATAACAGGGAAGCACCGAGTTCTAATGCAGAGCCCCACAGCCACTGTACTCTCCTTACCCCAAACACACAGATTCTCTCTCCATGCCATGCAGCCACTAATGGGGGATGGAAAGTGGTGATATAGGTGATTCATGACTGTCTTTCCTACCCTCTTCAGTGCCTCTTTCAGTGATACGAAGTTGAAACTAGATACCATGACAATTCATCTGAGTTTTGGTTATTATGAAGTGTTTGTGTGTGTGTGGAGGTAGTTATTCATTTTTGTGTTTTAGCTGGGAGGACAACTGCTGCAGTGTTCTATTTGCCATCTTGCTCCACCTCAATGATCTGTTATTAGTTTTTAAACTGGATTTGGAGCAGAAAAGATAAAGGGACTACAACCATCTTAATACCACAGCGGGAGATCCTTTCTGCGAATGATTCCCACATTCAGAGGACAGGAGGTCTGGTTCAAAACATGGGAAGCAACACGTTCTCATTCTCATCCTTTGAAGTTGTATGTGGAGACACACTTGAAGCCAGCCCTACCTCCAAAACTCTCAGTTACCTGAGCCAATAATTGCCCTTTTTATATAAATCATTTGGGTTACCTTTTTATGATCTGCTAAACTGATAAATCAGTGAACCAATTTTTGAGAGTAGTAACATGTTCTGAAAAAGCTGAAGCTCCATTTAGTCCATGTCCTCCTTGTTGTTCCTGCCAAAGCATCACACAATGACCTTCTGAAGAGTTACGGCCTTGCTGTAGCTTTCTGGTCCACCCCGATTTCCGAAAGATCTCCTGTCTTTATTAGTTCTACTTTCTCTTGCTGTTCTGTACCCCAGTCTGCAAAATGTAAAAACATTAGTGGTTGTCATATTTGAATGTTTATTGGATTTTTAACAAGAAAATCCTAAAAAAGTATTGGTCGCTTATTTTTCCCCCTAGGATGACCTGGTTTTTCAACTTCTGGGCATTTTCCTTCTTGGAACTATCTCCTTATATAACTCACTTGGAGGGAAGTATATGACATAAAATAAAGCTACAGTCCAGGACTTTCATCGCCTTCAGGGAGAGGAAAAGAGAAAGAATATATGTGTCCTAAAGGCAAAGGGGAAATCAGGGGATTTTTCAGTAGAAATTTGAAAGGAATAGAGGTGTGGCAAAGCAAAGAAGCAGAAACAAGTCATTCTTATGAACAAGTCTGTAGAGAAGTTGGCTTTTTGAACATATAGCACTGAGAGAAAAGACATAAAACAACAACAACAACAACGAAACAAATTTTAAACACCTGTGATGGGGTCAAGTAAGAACAATGATAGACAGAGATAGATCACAGAGTGCAGCACGCTCCACAAGCCCACAGTCTCCTATATTTATGGTATACCTACTGGTTATTTCTGCACCAAACAAAAAATCTAGTAGTTATGTTAGGGGAATATATAGAATTTAAATGGCATACCTTTCAGCCAGCTACAACTGAAATGAAAGACCTTTATTTTGAGGCCACTGTGAACATCATTCTCCCATGGGGTAACTCTATGTCCTGATTCATCCAGAAGAGTTCTCGTTTATGCCTGATATCTTAGTGTAATTATTGGTGGCACCTATTTAACCTTCTAAAGAATCCTGGATTCAGATTTTGGCAATAAGTATGCAGTCACCTTACACATGCCTTCCACATAATTCTACATGTAACTCAGTGGATAATTTGAGTTGTCCATACATGCTTGAAACCTCACTAAGAAGAAAGTTTCCTCTTCTGATTTTATTTCCTAAGACCAATTATTAATAACAAATTTCTTAGGTTTACTTTCCTGTATCAATGAGGAATTGAGTCTAGCTGTGAGGAAAGTGATGCCCATAACAATGTTTTAAAGGAATCAGAGGTTTAGGTTTCCTCATACACCCAGAAGTCTAAAGATAGACATTTAAGGGTATTGGTTCATTGATTGACTCGACAGGCCCATTATGTCCAAGGCCTCTTTACATTTGCTTGGCCTTTCCTCCTGGCATGGATGGCTCTTAAATCCCCAGATAACATGAGACCTTTCTAGGCAGTAGAAAGGGGCACGAGGAAGAGATGGTGCCTTTATCAGGAAAACTAACATCTTCCCAGAAGTTCCAGTAGATTTTGCTTAACAATCCTTGGATAAAACTATATCACATGATGAACCTTAAGTTAAAAAGAAAAACAAAAAACAAGGTAATGCCTCTTTTAGCTTTTATTTTTCTTTTTTTAATTTTAATTTTTAATTTTAAGCAATATACTTTGCCATGTGTATCAAACCAGAGTTGCCTTAGTTTGTTTGGGCTGCTTTGACAAATTACCACAGACTGGTTGGCTTAAATAATGGACATTCATTTCTCACAGTTCTGGAAGCTGGTAAGCCCAAGATTAGCGGGGCAGCATGGCCAGTTTCTCGTAGGGGCCATCTTCTTGCTGTGTACTCATGCGGTGGTGGGCAGAGAAAGAGGAGGCACGTTCTTCCCTGTCTCTTCTTACAAGGACACCGATCCTATTTATGAGGACTTTACCCTTATGACCTGATTACTCTCCGAAGTCTCCACCTCCAGATAGCACCACATTAGGAATTAGACTTCAATATATGGATTTGAGGGTAATAAAAACTTACAGACCATAGCACCTGGCAGCAGCCACACCTCTGTAGACCAAAAACTTAACTGTACATAATATAAGACTTTAGGACAAGAAAGAGAGAGAGAAAAAGGGAGTAGGCTGAAGCATAGATATGCGTACATAGTCTCTTCATTAGATTGCATATTATCTTTCGATCACCGTAACTATTAGTTGACAAGTTTATGAACCTCTACTGGGAAGCCGAATATTGAATTGTAGAGACTACAAGGAAGAGAGATTACCTCTAATTTTATTCAGGTCTAAATAAATTAGAACTCATCTGGGATTTGGAAACAGAAGCTTACTGCTTGATGAGTGTGTTCACTGCAGATGGCTGGATATTGCCTCTAAAATTTCTACAGCGAGGGCAAGGATGAATAAGCGTTACTACTTCAACCTTTATTCTTTGATTTCAGTAGATGGGAAAAGGTTCTCTCTGCAGGGAAATGTGGAAGGTTGTGTGGGAACTGAAAGCCCTACCATGAAGAAGGACATAGCTATGGCTTTGTGCAGTCATGTTTGCCTGTGGTTTCAATATAGCTATTCCTGAATATCCAGTGATCATCAGTTTGTCTATGATCCCATTTACCCAATCATTTACTACCTATTTATTTAAAAGTATTAATGTATCACACATTGTCTTAGGCATTGGAAGTAAAATGAAAAACATTCCATCTCCCATATTAGGAGAGCACAATAACATGTAAACAAATAAATGTAAACATTTACTATTTAGGATTAGTGCTGTGAAAGAATGAAATATATTTCTGTAATAGAGAATAATAGAGGAAACTAATTTAGACAGAATTTCTCTGGAAATTTCTTTATGGATATAATACTTAAGCTAAAACATAAAGGATAAAAGGGAGAGAAAATTATGCATCAAAACAGGGAAAAAGTGCCAATTCTAGAATTCATTCATTTTAATTTGTTCTCCTATTCAATTCAGAATATTTTTACTTATCATGTACCAAGTTAAAGATGCTTTAATCATGGTAGAAGACAAAGGTAAACACTATACTTTAATACTATAATAAAATATTTACATTGTTAGGTGTCATAAGAGAGAGAAGCAGGGTAATAGAAACATTAAATATTTTGCATCTTGGCTTTTTTTTTTTTTTTGAGATGGGGTCTCACTCTGTTGCCCAGGCTGGAGTGCAGTGGCACGATCTTGGCTCACTGAAAGCACCATGGCATAAAATTTTAAGTTTTCATTAGCTCTCATGTAATTTCCTTGTTTTGTATTTGGATTATCTTTGCATTTTGACTAATTGTACATATAATCCAAGAACAAGATGTTTAATTTCTAAAAATGTATGTACTACTTGTTGAAATGCTTTCTTTATTATTTACATGCTTATGGAATTTCCACAAACTTTTTTAGTTATTTCAATGAAAAGATCTTGTTGCCATTGTCTGAAGACCTTAAGAAATCTGACTGGTAGAAAAAAAAAATTTATAGGCTAAGTTTTCACATGACATATGAAAAAGTAACCCAAAATGGATCAGAGACCTAAATGAAAAAGTAACCCAAGATGGATTAGAGACCTCAAACCTATGGTTTTAGAGCTAAGACCATAAAACTCATGGAAGAAAGCAGAGGAGTAAATCTTCATGACCTTGCATTAAGCAGTGGTTTCATGGATATAACATCTAAAGCACAACCAACAAAAGAAAGAATAGATAAGTTGGATTTCATCATAATTAAAAACTTTTGTGCTTCAAAGAACACAATCAAGTGAAAAGTCAATTCACAGAATGGGAGAAAATTTTAAAAATCACATATCTGATAAGAAATTTGTATCTAGAATATATAAAGAACTCTTACAACTCAATAATAAAAAGACAAATAACCTAATGAAAAGGGTGCAAAGGATCTGAAAACAGATAGATAGATAGATAGATAGATAGATAGATAGATAGATAGATAGACAGACAGACAGACAGTCAATAGCAATGTGAAATGATACTCAACACCATTAGCCATCAAGGAAATGCAAATTAAAATCACAAGGAGATACCACCTCCCACCCGCTGCAAAGGCTATATTAAAAAAGACAGATAATAACACAAGTAGGCGAGAAATTGGAACTCTTATACACTGCTAGTGAGAATATAAAATGGTGCAGGCATTTTGTAAGGCAGTCTGGCAGTTTCTCAAAAGATTAAGCATAGAGTTATATGACCTGACAGTTCCACTGCTAGGTGTGTACCCAAAACAATTTACAACAGATGTGTACACAAAAAGTCTTGTATATGCATACCCATAGTAGCATTATTCATAACAGCCTAAAAGTAAAAACAATTCAACTGTCCATCAACTGATGAATGGATAAATAAAGTTTGGTATAGTCATACAGTGGAATATTATTTGGCAATAAAAAGCAGTAAAGTTCTGATGTATGCTACAATAAGGATGAACCATGAAAATATTATGTGATGTGAAAGAAACTAGTCAGAAAAGATATGCTTTATCATTTCATTTATATAAAATATCCAGAAAAAGCAACTCTATTGAGACATAAAGTAGTTGTATAGTGCTGAATGGGGATGGGAGGAATGGGAGGGGTTCATGGCTAAAGGGTGTGGAGTTGCTTTGTGAGGTGAAGAAAAATTTTCTAAAATTAATTGGGGTGACGGTTTTACAACTCTGTGAATATTTAAATACCATTTAACTGTACACGTTGAATGAGTGAACTATATTGTATGGGAATTATGTCTTAATGGTTCTGTTATTTAGAAAGAAAATTTGTCCAAAAAATGCTAAAACGTCAATTTAATCATTATTTAAATGAGATTAAACAGGAAATAAACTCATTATTCTTTATGTATTCAATACACAGTAATCGAATTACATTTTTTAAAGTAACACAGAGGTGTGAATTTCTTCACAACTGGAGAGGTGAGACAACATTTTAACACTCTGGTATTGTACCAAAACAGTGGAATTAGTAGTGGAAACAGTGGAATTAGTAGTGGAAACAGTGGAATTAGCAGTGGAAACAGTGGAATTAGCAGTGGAAACAGTGGAATTAGCTGTGGAAACAGTGGAATTAGCAGTGGAAACAGTGGAATTAGCAGTGGAAACAGTGGAATTAGCAGTGGAAACAGTGGAATTAGCAGTGGAAACAGTGGAATTAGCAGTGGAAACAGTGGAATTAGTAGTGGAAACAGTGGAATTAGCAGTGGAAACAGTGGAATTAGTAGTGGAAACAGTGGAATCCATGTTTCAGTTGTGAAGCTGTGTCTTACAACTGTAAACACAATGATTTTCACCACAAAATACTACTGTGCAAGAAAAGTTTTCCTGATGAAGAGTTTTCCTAGGACTGGTATTTAACTTTACTTACTGTGCTTGGGCTTCCAAATTACTATTGTCAGCGCTTAAAAAAATCATACATATCTCTTAATGAGATGGTACATTTGGTTAGGTATTAAATTGCAAAATAGATTTTTGCTTTCTCCCCTTAGATCAGTTTAAACATGTATTGTGAGATATTTTATAATATTTTGTACCTTAAAATGATACCTTTGAGCTATTTAATGAAAAACAGGTATAGAAATATATGTATCAGTTCAGCAATATACATTTTGGTGCCTTGCATCAGAGAGAATATTACTTCCTAATACGTATTTGGAAATTTCAATTTATGGTGCAGTTTTAAGTATAAATATTTTAAACAGGTTTTAATTGAAGTTTGAAGCCCATAGGAATCTTTATAGAAAGATACATGAAGACATACTTTCTATAATTAAATATTTATCTTTAGTTCATACAGTTTATGATAAATCACTTAATGATCATCTCTAAGATATCAAAATAGCACACAGTTGAGGGGCAACATGTGTCTTCCACTCTCAGTTTAGTTTAATTCACCTTCTTCATCGTTAGACATAATAAGCTCATCTAAAGCCATTATAGAAGTCTATTTTGTGAAGTGTGACTATTAATCCAGATTGTATCTCTTGGCATTGCGACAAATACTTTACCAACACTTTTTTTGTGTTGTTACAACATTCTTATGTATGTTACTCAAGGTCAGTGGCTGGGTTAATCAATATTACTTTCACTCATTCAATCAGATGAGATTTCATGCTCAATAATTTACCGTTTTAAATATTTTGTATCTACTTCACCTTGTGTAGTTTAATTCAGGCCATCTCTAAAAAAAGAAGAAAAAAAAGAGTAAAAGAAGTACTCTAAAATAAATACTGAGAAGTACAGAGTTTTAAGAAGGATGAAAGATTTTCAACATAATTTAGCCTAGAATAACGTTTTCTGATGGGTTCCCTCTAGGTCTATTTAGACTCTGCTTGAACACGTTGAGGTCTGTGGGGGCATGCAACCCCAAAGGCGTCTCATGCCGTGTTCCAACAGTTTGGTGTAGTGTAAAGAACGGTGTTTGGAAGCAGTTATGCTTGGGTTGAAACTTCACTTCTGCTGCTGGTTCAATTTGGGTGATTAACTTAATGTTTCTGAGTTCTTCCTTATCATTTATTTTTGTTTTTATTATTATTATTATTATTTTTAGAGGCAGAAGTCTTTCTGTATCACCCAGTCTGTAGTGCAGTGGTGCAATAGTAGCTCATTGCAGCCTGGAACTCCTGGGCTCAAACAATCTTCCTGCCTCAGCCTCCTGAGTAATTGGGACTATCGGCCTGTGACCCCATGCCTGACATCATTTTTGAATTGGATATGTCATATCTAGCTTGTAAGTTTGGTGGAAGAGTTTAGAATGATAAAATAATATGTAATATGGTCAGATCAATAATTAACACCAATAAATATAGTTCTTTCTTCCTACTCTGTATAAATATCAAAACACTTGGCAGAATAAGAAATATCTCAGTGTAGTATGTCTGGTTTGCATGCAAAAAATTTCTTATTTACCTATTTTGATTAAGGGAAAATGAAGTGATTCTTTTCCTTTTGTTCATCCTTCCTGTTAACTTCTGTATTACCTCTGTTCTCTTTTTTCTCCCCAGTCCCCCGTCTTGCCAGCTCTGGAAGAGTGACTATGTTGCTGCCCCCATTATTTTGTATTCCACCCTCTTCAGGGTGACTAGACACTTACTGTATCTAAAACCTTCAATGAATTCTAGGAACTTATGTATAAAATCCCAAATTCTTTGGCAGGCCTTCTAAACTGTTTAACAGTTTGACCCCAGCATAATTCTCTGGCTTCATCTCCATTTTCGTTTACTTTTATGACATGTTTTCCTTTCCCTTTCCGTCATTTCATATATCTCAACTTTCCATACACTCAGTCAGTGCTCATGGCTTTTCCTGTCATCATTATTTATCCTGTCCTGTTTCTTCTTTAAGACCCAGTATACCTCCACCATGAAATCCTCGCTGTGTTTCCTGTTGAAACTTTCCTTATCCTTCCATAGCTTTTTGCTTGTACCTCTCTCCCCCCTTAGATTGAGTTTGTACTTTTGTCTCCAGAGCTGAATTATCAGCATCTTGAAGGCAAAGCCTGTGTCCAATTTATCTTCCGGTTCCCATCTACCAGTTTCCTGCAAACTCGCTCACCCCATCACCGACCCAACAATACCTCCGCAGAGATGAAGGCGTTGTCTGTTGCCACGGTTTCTTCAAATATATGGAAAAGCTTTGTGTCCTCACTGTGGCCACTTAGGAAACCATAGCAGATTGGATATTTGGGAATTTAATCTTAATGAGACTGACACAAGTTACGGTTTCTGCTTTGGTTTTCCCTGAATGGTCTAAATCATAAAAGCAGTCTTTCCACTAACGGCTGTGTTGTGCTCTTCATTTTATTCTCTTCCTTTGCACCCTGCATATTATTTTTTATAGGCAATTTGGCGTGTTTATGGTTACATCTTTGCTTTAAAATGATGTGATAGCCAGAAATGGAGTTGCTCTTACATGATAAATTGAGGGTGATTCTTTAATTTACAAAAAGCAAGTAATATTTCTGTAAACGAAATACAATATTTACATTGTATTTTATGTTTTACATTGTATGTTTACAAAACATGTTTGTACTTCTTGTTTCATAGGAAAGATAAGTGGGTACAGACCTTGAACTAATTTTTCTTTTTCTTTTCTTTTTTTTTTTTTTTGAGACGGAGTCTTGATCTGTCGCCCAGGCTGGAGTGCTGTGGCGTGAACTTGGCTCACTGCAAGCTCCACCTCCCGGGTTCACAACATTCTCCTGCCTCAGCCTCCCGAGTAGCTGGGACTACAGGCACCTGCCACCATGCCCAGCTAATTTTTTGTGTTTTTAGTAGAGACAGGGTTTCTCCGTATTAGCCAGGATAGTCTTGATCTCCTGACCTCATGATCCGCCTGCCTCGGCCTCCCAAGGTGCTGGGATTACAGGCGTGAGCCACCGGGCCCGGCCTGAACTAATTTTTCCATGCTTACCGTAAGATAATTTATTTTGTAGAATTCTGGAATATTTAACATTTACATAATTTAATTTATTAAAATAACTTACCTGTAATCTTTCCCCCACCCAATGCTCCATCTAGTAAAATGGATTGCTGTAGGTTTAATGGTTTAAAGGACCTTATTTGGTTTGGACTTTTAACAAATTATTTATTATTTATTTATCTATTCATTCATTTTTGAGATGGAGTCTCGCTCTTGTTGCCCAGACTGGAGTGCAGTGGCGCAATCTCAGCTCACCGCAACCTCCGCCTCCTGGGTTCAAGCGATTCTCCTGCCTCAGTCTCCCAAGTAGCTGGGATTACAGGCACGTGCCACCACGCCTAGCTAAATTTTTTTTGTATTTTTAGTAGAGATAGGGATTCTCCATGTTGATCAGGCTGGTCTCGAATTCCCAACCTCAGGTGATCTGCTCGCCTCGGCTTCCCAAAGTGCTGGGATTACAGGCATGAGCCTCCGTGCCTGGCCTCTTTGATATTTTAAATTTTAAATATTCTTTTATATTTTGTTTGTTTTGCCATTAGATCTGCCAATGTCACTTGCCCTCCAAACGGTTTAACATCCTATTAGTTTTGAGTGCTCTAATAATATCTGAGGTTAAATGTGATTGAGACGGTTGCAAATTGGGTTCTGGTTATTTCCACATTTACTTGTTTGTTCTTTTAATGTCTGGTTTTTCATGTGAATATCGTTGGAGAGTGGTTTTCATTCTAGAAAGTTTTTAATGGTCTGCTAATTTATCATCTCAACAGTGATTTTCTTCATTAGTATTATAATTTAAAATGTAAGTATGGAGCATAGAGCTGTAGATAATTATAGTAAGAATTCATTTCTTAAGATTTCTAACGTGTGTTTCTTGGTCCTTATGCTCAAATCTATATTTACAAACAGATTGCATTTTTGGTGTCTTATTCTTCACAAAATGAAGTCCCTACTATCTAAGCTGTATTGTGTGAAAATTTAAAATGGAGTTGTACAGCCTAAGTCTCAGATGAAAAATGCAGAGGGAAGTAATTGGCCACATTCCAAACTCTTCTGAGAGACTGATCCAGTAGTCCAAAATGGGAAATGAAATTTCAGAAAAAGCATTCCCCAAAGAGGCATGATTCATCTTGCGTGGCAGTAAATATAACTCTTTGAGCACTGTTATTTATTTGACCACTTCACTGGGGTCCAGGCTTGCCTATCTCTGCATATCGGCTTCTCAGCAAACTCTTAAAGCCCAATCTCAGTGCTTCCTATAACAATAAACTGTTGTCATTGTTGTTTGGTTTATTTTTAAAAAAATTCTGCCTGTAGAATTGAGAGATCTTCCAAATATGCCAGTTCTGTCTCTATCTAGCATTGTGCCCACTCTAGCTTTATCTATTTTAACTTTCAGTTGATAAAAATGATCATAGAGGTCGGCTAGACTAAATCAGTGGCTTTTTTTCTAATATTCACCACAATTAGAATCTGGTCATTGCTGCGATCTCTAATATTAGAACTTTATTACCCAAAGCGTACCCTGGAGGTGATGATAAGGACCATTTTCTATTTATTGGGCCTTTTTTTGGTCCTAGTTTTACAGTCTGGCATCATAGAAAATATATGTTGATTGCTTAACACATGCTTGGCACATGGTTAATGTTCTAAAGCTGTTGGTTGTTGTAACGATTAAAAGAATTGTTCTGTCTCTATCTCCATTTTATTTCTTATCTCAATCATTATCCATATCCATGTGTATCTATATATTTGTCTTCCATCACATAAAATGATGCCTAAGATATAGTAAGTGCTGTAGAAGTGTTTGAGAAAATTATTATTTTTCACATAACGCATTTTCAACTATTTGTTGATCACATTTAAATACTATATGATGTGTGATCATAGTGTCCATGAGAATATTAACCATATCTAATTCTTTCACAGGTACTTTGCCCATTTTAAGTAAATAAATTCTTTTTTTTTTTTGAGATGGAGTCTAGCTCTGTTGCCCAAGCTGGAGTGCAGTGAGGCAATCTTTGCTCACTGCAAGCTCTGCCTCCCGGGTTCACGCCATTCTCCTGCCTCAGCCTCCCGAGTAGCTGGGACTACAGGTGCCCGCCACCTCGCCCGGCTAATTTTTTTGTATTTTTAGTAGAGACAGGGTTTCACCGTGTTAGCCAGGATGGTCTCGATCTCCTGACCTCGTGATCCGCCCGCCTCAGCCTCCCAAAGTGCTGGGATTACAGGCGTGAGCCACTGCGCCTGGCAATAAATATTTTTTAATAAATAAAAGAACAAGTAAACAATAATATTACTAAATTTTGGAAGTGGAAGGAAACATAAATTATTGGGTTCAACCCCTTTTTATCAGATGAGAAAATTGATTTGGACAGCCTGGACTTTTAAAATCCTTTCATTATCCAGAGGTCACTCTTATTTATACTGCCTCTCCTGGAATGTGGTATTATGTAATCTGTGCAAGTGATATTTCATTAGCTTCTGCCCTGGGTAAGTCCTTGATGACAAACGACTCTCTAGGGCCACCAGAAAACCATTCATGGTCAACATATATCAATCAACAATACGGGATTGAGAACTAGAATTCATGCATTTGCCCCTTAGAAATATATGTTAAGAAAGTCTCTTTAGGTTGCCCAGGCTAATTTTCAACTCCTAAACTCAAGCAATCCTCCTGCCTCAGCCTCCCAAAACTCTAGGATTACAAGTGTGAGCCACCATGCCCTGCTTCTTTGACCAGTGTTTCTGGTAGTGATTATGATGCCACCCAGAAAATTGATGCCCCTTTTTGTCTTCTCAGAATATTCTGTCATTGGAGAATCATAACCCGCAACTCACCCGAACTGGGGGTTAGGGCGTGTTTTTGTAGATACCTGGTTGCAGTAGTGGGAATTAGTGGCTTAGAGCTTCCATCATGGATGGATTTGTGTAAGAATTTCCAGCTTGTTTTGTCCCCTAACATATAATTGAAATCATATAAACAAAAATGTGCATTCAGAAAAGGTATCCGACAGCGTATTTTTGTGTACATTTTTAAAATTTATGGTAGAGAAAGGTTCCCGTTTGTAATGACACTGGATCCACATAAAAACCCCAGAGACGGGCGGATCATGAGATCAGGAGATCGAGACCATCCTGGCTAACATAGTGAAACCCCGTCTCTACTAAAAATACAAAAAAATTATCCGGGCATGGTGGCGGGCACCTGTAGTCCCAGCGACTCGGGAGGCTGAGGCAGGAGAATGGCATGAATCCAGGAGGCAGAGCTTGCAGTGAGCCGAGATTGTGCCATTGCACTCCAGCCTGGGCGACAGAGCGAGACTTCATCTCAGGAAAAAAAAAAAAAAAAAGAAAAAGAAAAGTAAAAACAAATATAGAAAGTTTCTAAAAGGAAATAGGGGTCACTAATATCAGTGTCAGACACAAAAACTCAGCTTCTTAACACTAGATCTGGGAGTCTTTTCACATAGTTTTTCATAGGATTTTCATATATATATATATATACACACACACACACACACACACACATACACACACACACACATTTTTTTTCCTAAGCCTTCTTTATATCTTATTTGAAAAATAACAGTTCTATCATGTGCAGGAGTTTAGAATTTCTATTTAAGACTTTTATTTCTTTGTTTGTTTCACTGGAGGCCAGAATATTGGATGGGGTGTGTGTCTGGAAGAGTGACGTCGATGGTTTGAGGACATGAGTGCTGAGGACTCGAGCAAACTGATGCGTAGAATCTGGCTGGGAGGTAGAGAAGGAGTGGGAGGTATATAGAGAAAGGGCAGCTCGACATGTATTTCTGGGAAGAAAAGTGAAACACAAGCAAAGCTATTATATCTCTGTTTAAATATTTTTTTTCTTTTTTTACATTTAGCTTTTTGAGTTTGTATGAAAATGAAACTTGTTAAAATTCCATTTTTTTGACACCCTGTAGTGGCATCAGTCATCCTAAGGACTAAGAAGTGACATACAAGAGTGACAATAAGAAACAGTGTTATACTCTATCTGAGAAGTGGTGTAAGAGTTGTATTTAAAGTAGTCAAACATCTTTGAGATCGCTCCTCGTGCATTTGTAACAATTTAGTTTTCTTTCTTCTGTTTCCATCTTTCCTTTTTCCTTATTTCCCTCCTTCCTCTCTTTTCTTTCTCTGTTTATCTCTGTTGTTTTTCCTCCATTCCTCCAATCCTCCTCCTCTTTCTCCGTCCCTTTCCTTTTTGTTTTTGTTAGTATTTCTTTAATAGATATTTGTTAAGCATGTACTAGTGAGCTAGATGCTTTGGATGTGTGTGCTACAAACAGTGACATAAAACTTCTGCTCTCAAAGGAGCTTATACAGCAAGAAAACTAAACAGTACAAAAATTAAGGCATTCAAAGTGGGATCTACTAAAGTTCTGAGTATGGAATAAGCGTTATGAAGCAGAGAGGATATTTTAAAATTTTAGCTTAAAAGTGTAGTCCATGTCAGTAAGTCTTACTGATTTGAGTCCAGGAAAATACTGGCCATTGTGACCTGTTCTTAACTGTATAACAGATTCATCTATTATAACATGTAAAGTGTGGTATATGAGATAATTATATTATACCTTTTTAATATTAAATATTACTGCAAGCAGGTGGAATTGAGTGAGAATTGAGAAACTGACTTAGTTCCTTTAAAAATTTTTCCTGTTCTTTCCTTTCTGTGCAGGAGAGCATTTTGGTAATAAGATAAAAAGTAGATACTCTGTTTAGACAGACCTGTGAGGAACTATACGCTTGGTAGCACTTGCTTAATCAAATATGCCATGGACTATCCCGAATTTTTAGTTATGTGTTGAGCAGGAGAATGGTAATTTCATGGAATGGAGAGGTCATCAGGAGGAGACAGCAAAAGCAAAGTGCTCAGTGCCCAACAGAGGAAGCAAGTGTCTTGGGAATAACCTCTAGCATGCATGAATGTGTTAAAAAGCTGTGGATGGTTAAGAGAGTTTTGGGCAATATCCCTTGGATACATGTGTTTGGGGTTCTATAGCATATTGCTTTGGGGGTCATTTAGTAGGAATTAAAAACTCTCTCCAATTTAGCAACCCCTCAAGTTCTCACGGCATTAAATGATGGAATGATAATAATTGTTAGTTAACATTTTCGAGTGCTTACTACAGTCTTCACAGCCAGTCCCTGAATCATGTCCTAGCATTATCTTCGTCGGGCAGGTGAGGAAAAAAAGATGAAATAGCTTATTAGAGATTACCCAGATGGGAGCTGAAGCTATTAGCTATATTAAATACTGTTTCCCCAATAGTAAGAGAATGTCAGTTAATATTTATTTACATGAAGTTTGGCGGTTTGAAAGGGTTTTGATATCTGCTATATTTTGTGATTAGCACAACACTGCTGTGCATGTTAGGCCAGGCAATGTATGTATCTTATTTTAAGAGATGAAAAAACTAAAACTCGGGGAAACTATCATGCCTAAGAACACATGGGCAGTAAGTGATAAAACTAACAGTCACCTTTAGGTGTCTTTAAAACCTAAGCGTAATGCACCACACTCTGATATCTGATATCCACCATACTCTGATATTTAAACATACAGGCATCTAATTTAAGGCAAATTTCCAATCATGCTATTGAAATTCTAATAGTCCCTGGTGCATGGGAATGTAAATTTCAGTCTCTTAGTAATTATCTTATCCACTATACAGTCTTCACTGGAGTTGCCAGATAAATGAGATGTCATTGCACTTAACAGCAAGGATCACTGCCGCTGGCTTTTGATTGGCTCCATCTGTTGCTAGGAGGAGTTACTATCTCTCAGCAGCTGCCAACCAAGCAGGCATTTCTGAGTGGAGCTGAGTCTAGGTTGACAGTAGCTAGAAAAGGGACATATCCTAACCTGGCAAGGACATCCTTCAAGTCGATGTTTTTGTCTACTAGTGTGACAAAATTTCTCATGTTGATGCATTTCATTGCTTTTTTTGAAGTCCATTTTTTTCCATACTTAAATTTGTGTAATGGCCGACAGACCATATTCATGCACCTTACAAAAGAAAAAGTACATTGCAATTAACATATGAAATGCGGAATTTAGTTCCAGCTCTATTGGAAAAGTGATACATTGTTTGATTCAAAAAATAAGGATTGTTTTTTCTAAATAAGGACTCTGGGCACACATCATTTTCCTAGCAATTACAAAAGAGATTTAAAAATGTTCCCTTTAGGATTTTGATAAAAGAATGAGAATTGTCTGATTTGGGTGGCTTCCCATGTTTAAAATCCTGTTTATCTGCAATGTGACTGAAATAGATGCTGGGGAAGGAAAAGCATTATGTTCGTTCTTTCCCTTCTTGCCTTTACTTATAGTCTGTCTGCCTGGAATGTTCTTCACCTTGTTTAGCTAACTCCTCTTCACTCCTTAAGATCAGGCTCAAATACAAGACTTGTGACAAAACTTCCCACATGTACCTCTCCCATTAACACTTACTTCCTTCCTTCTTAGTGGTCTCAGAGCTCTTCCTTTGTATGTCTAGGTTGATACTTAGAGCAGTAAACTCTATATGCTCACTATTTTCTGCATGGCCTTTTCCATTCTGAACCCATTGAATGTCTAATGTGCAAGGACCACATTTTATGCAATTTGGAATTCCTGGGACCTAGTCCTGTGCCTGGCCTTAGCAAACACCCCTCCTTAAATCCCCAACACCAACGTCAAGACATTTAGTGAATTAGTAAGTGCATATTATGGTATATTAGTCTTAATCTCTGAACAGCTCAGTTTAGTTTCAAGTTTCTCAAAAGTAGGCTTAAAAGGGGGAGAAATCCCACCCCAACAACAAAATCTTAATTATATGTCTGATCCCTTAAATATATTAACTGCCTCCAATCATACACAAACGCAGATGTATTTGAGCATTTTCTAATGACAGTCTGAAAAATGGAGCACAGTCTGTTTAACCTGGAAGAAACCGAACATAGTCAGTTGCCTACAAGCTCTATGACAGATATGAAAGGAAGGCTCCCAGAGGAGACATGACCTGCCTAAGGCCAACCAGAGGGCTGGTGGCTCTACTTCAACACCTAGCAGGTGTTCTATTAGATTTTTTTCTCCCTCTCACTTGATTGTTCTGCAAAGCAAGTGTTGTGCTCACTTTTATATTCCCCATAGCACCATCTTAGTTGTACATTTTGGATTCTTGGTAAATATTAAAATGAAATAAGGCTTCTCTTATTCTCTTCATCATATTCTTTTCATGGCCAAAGGTATAAGAGAAACGATAGCTCTGATTTGAGAGTAAACGAAAGAAGAGGTGGTTGCTCAGCCTCCAGTGAAAGGATTAGATGGCAAAAGTTTGCCTCTTCCTCCTTGTTTCTTTCCCTGCTCCCTTCCTTACCTGACTTCTACTCCCATACTCTCTTTTCTTCTTCTCAAGGTGGAGAATCTACCCAGTTTCTGCAGTGTGTTGAAGAGTGTCATAATTCAAAATACTAAGCAGCAGTACCCTCTTTTTCTACACGCTTCTCCCTTCATCTGGACACCCTCCCTCCACTCTGCCTGGCCTATTTGTGCTCATCTTACAGGTCAAAGCTTCAACTCCACTGACCACGAGACTGTGTATGCCTTTGTTGCCACAGGACTCTCTTCCTCCATGGAACTTATCATAATTTTTTGGGTTCTTACTCATTTAATTAATGCCTGTCTCTCCAAGTCGACTGTAAGCTTCACAAGGTCAGAGACCATTTGTGGTGTTTCTATACCACTGGATATCTATCACCTAGCTTGTGGTACCTGGCACATAATAAGTGCTTAATACATTTTTACTTACTGGATGAATTGAGTAACTAAACAATAATTAGTAGTTCTTGGCTATTTCCACCAAGTGACTATTTAGTGGGACCCTGTTTCTTTAAGACTCTACTTGCAAGATAGAGAGAATATTCAGTTTTCTCCCTGATACTTGTCTTGGAATGATTTCTCCATGCCCAGTGATTCATTTATCTTTACCTAGTCCTAACCTATCCGCTTCCTGATATTGCAGACTCCTTTTCTGTTGCCCTTTTTTTTTTCACAGTAATATTTTAAGTCCATTTTTCTTTGGACTTTCAATACCTCATTGTATTTTCCGTATGGAAAGTGACTCTCTGCTCTTCTTTGTCCCATGCATTTGCTATGCTTGCACATTAACTGATTACTGGACAGTCTTTCGGGAATTTTCTTTTTCTTTGAGATAGAATATCACTCTGTCATCCAGGCTGGAGTGCAGTGGGGTGATCTCGGCTCCCGGGTTCAAGCAATTCTCATGCCTCAGCCTCCCAAGTAGCTGGGGTAACAGGTATGTGCCGCCACCACACCCAGCTAATCTTTGTATTTTTTAGCGGGGGTGGGGTTTCACCATGTTGGCCAGGGTGGTCTCAAACTCCTGGTTGCAAGTGATCAGCCCCCCTTTACCTCCCAAAGTACTGGGGTTACAGATGTGAGCCACTGCGCCAGGTCAGCCTTCAGGGATTCTTAACTATTTGGTGCCATGGATCACATTGGCAGTCTTGTGAAGCCTAGGGATTCCCTTTTTAGAATAATACTTTTTAATTTATAAAATAGAAAATACATAACATTACAAAGAAAATGAATTATTATGAAATATAATTATCTACAACTCTTGACTCTTCTCATGACCGCCCCCAAGAAAGACCTGACTTGACCAAAATTGGCACCTACCATGCTGCGCCCAGGCCCTGGCCCCAGGCATTTGGAAGGTAATAGATTGGTTGTCCAGGACTGTAATGTTGGGCTGTCTCTGTTTAAGCTAAAAATTAAGGTAAACTATTAGGTCCCTTCTGGACAGCCCCATTGTTACGTTTTATATAGCCTTTCATAATCAGCCTCAGTGACAGGTATGTCCAGCAAATATCCAAATTGGTTTTAAAGTCAGTTGCATCATCATTTGCTGATATTTAAAGTAGATCATTATAATTTAATAAGTACCACTGGTGGCTAGCTCTGGGAGGAGGCTGCCATGTGACAGAGTAGGTAAGATTTTCCAACCCAGGACACCTGGCAGGTGCTATTAGCAGTGATACCAGGGTCTTCCTGAGCATCCCCTAGGGGTGGCAGAAGGGATTGCCTGTGATCCTCTATGTTTTGCTAGAGTTTCTGTTGGCTTTTGTGGGAGATGAACACAATCTGTAGAGAAAATAGGCCCCAGTGGGACAAGTGGAGCAATGAGCACAGGAAGAAAAATAAAATGCATAAATACCTGAGGCAACTTTGTAATTTCAATACTGAAATGAAGTCCTTCTAATGAGGAAATATCCAATAGAATCAATATATCTGTGGAAAGACTATGTTAGGCTGGGATCTGGAAGACTTGAGTTCAATGACTGGCTCAGCGTTTTGTGCCTTACTCATTGCACAGAGAGTACTATCTACAACTTCATGTGGCATTCCAGTCGTACTCCTCGCAGTGTGGAGTCACTCCTCCTCCCTTCCAACTGTAAACTCATCTGGTAATATTTCATTAATAAGAATTTATGGAACATTTTTAGTATATCAGCATGGTTAAGACATTCTTTTGGGAACAACACCATATCCTCCATAATGCCTAGGACAAAATTTAGCATAAAATGTGTATTTGAGGAGTTTTTGTAGACTTCTTGTATAATTCCATATAAGTAATTATGGTGTACTATGCCATAGAAGTCTTTCAGCCTTTTATTCAAAAGAGACTTACATTTTCTCATTTTGAAAATACAGTATACATTAGGAGAGGTAACAATCTGAGGAATATTTCAGACACATGAAAGAATAAGTCATGTCCTCAAACACTGTAGAAGCACACATTTACATACAACCAATCTGTATGGTAATCACAGGCCAATCTCATCCAGAATTTCTCAGTAACACAAATCAAGTTTGAATGTACAGAGTGTAGTCAAAAGTGCTATAATTTCAGATACAGATTTCTCCAAATTGGTGGTAGCAGGAAAAGCTATTTCTACTTCTTGGCCTTCCCTCAATCTGCAACAATCTTCTCCAATTTCTTCTGCCTATCAAAATCATGCAAAACCCAAGTGAAACTGCATCTTTTGTGAAGCATTGTTTTGAATCCTCACAGATATTGATTGGATATTTGTCCCTTCCGAATCACGTGTTGAAATTTGATCCGCTCTGTTGGTGGTGGGGCCTGGTGGGAGGTGTTTGGGTCATGGAAGCACATCCTTTATGAATTGCCTGATGCCGTTCTTGAGGAATTGAATGGTTCTCACTCTTAGTTCCCATGAGATCTGTGTGTTAAAAAGAACCTGATGTGTTCTCTTTGTTCTGTTGCTCCCTCTCTCACCATGTGATGTGCAGACTCCACCTCCCACGTCTCCTTCCACTGTGACCAGAAGTTTCCTGAGGCCTAACCAGAAGCAGAGGCTGGTGCCGTGCTTCTTGTAAAGCCTGTAGAACCATCAGTAAAATAAACCGCTTTTTTTTTTCTCTTTGAGACAGAGACTTGCTTGTCACCCGGGCTGGAGTGCAGTGGCGCGATCTTGGCTTACTGCAACCTCCACCTCCTGGGTTCAAGTGATTCTCCTGCCTCAGCCTCCTGAGTAACTGGGATTACAGGCATGCACCATGCCTGGCTAATTTTTGTATTTTTAGTAGAGATGGAATTTCACTATGTTGGCCAGGCTGGTCTTGAACTCCTGACCTCAAGTGATCTGTCTACCTCGGCCTCCCAAAGTGCTGGGATATTACAGGCATGTGCCACCATGACTGGCCAAAATAAACCTCTTTTTAAAATAAATTACCCAGCCTCAGATATTCCTTTATAGCAGCACAAAATGGACTAAGACATTTACCAAATAGAAGTATTTCTTTCTTCTTTTGTTCTCTGACCCTCCTGTTCTTCTATTGTTGTCTTTAACCATCTTCATTTTTCACTTACCTATCTATCTGTAGTTAATTATAAACTCTATGAGATCAAGGGACAGATAACATTTTTCTCTTCTTGTTGCTAAATCATTCAGTGATTTGCAGATAGCAGAGTTCAACAAATGATGATTGATTGACTGATTAAATAAATGAACAAATAAATATATGAGTTAATGCAGCTGAGAGAACATTAGTTTTTTATGTTGGGATGACTGCTGATTGCTGTGTGCCATGCACTGTGTTCAGTCTTGGGTATATGATGGTGAACTTGTGCTTGCCACCACAGCACTAATGGCCTAATCTTTTAATAACGGTTACAAATGCCTTCTCAGTGTTATATTCAGAAACGTAGACATTCTACCATGTTTGAGAATGTGTGGAAAAATCTGTGACTCTTAAAAACTGAACACACATTGGAGTACTGAAGTGAGCTTTCGAGAAATATAGTCAGTATAAAGAAACCTACGGGTTCAGCTATCAGTGCCTAAAAATATTAAAGATGTTAACCGTATCAAAACAGCACTGCTAACTTTGAGGATGTTAGAGATTCTCTTTCAGTCTCAAAACAAGATTCCTTTTTGAACTTATCCAAACCATTTCTTGCTTGAAATCCTCAGTTTTATAATCAATTGCTCATTCTCCTGACAAATGAGTATTCTGGGGATTAATTATTGTAAAGCACTTTGCAGATGAAAGGCCTATATAAATTCTAAGTGTTATTGTTGTGTCGTGGGTGATGTGCCAGGGAAATATTGACAAAAGCCCTTATTTGCTAAAGCTTGCATTGATGTATTAAACTCCTGCTATAGAACAGTGCCTCTGGGAGTCTTGTATATTCTTTTCTTTAGATATGTGAAATGGCAATTAAAAATAATTATATTGCAGGACTCTGTCATGCCAATCAAGAAATCTGCATTGAACAACACAGGATGTGGTCTTTGAGTTCCAATTACCAAATAGTGTACTTTTCTCTTCCCTTTCAAACAAAATAGTGCGTGTGAACCAGTCTAGCAATCCACGAGATGTTTTTAATTTTTAAAATTTTTGCTTCATAGCATATTTGCAGAAAAGTGAATGAATCAGTCTTTTTTGTGGGCTATGACTCAAATCATGGGAAATTCTAGCCAAATAGGTTTCTCTCTTTTTATTTTTTTGAAGCAGACATACCTATATTTTGACCCTCGTACTTTTATTGTTCTTGACAACATGTGCTGGTAGAGGGGATAGTAAAGGGTGAGCAATAACCATGTTGTGCCAAAAAGAAGTCTAGATAACGAAACTTGAACAAAGCAATTGGAAAGAAGTTCAGTTCTCGTTTAGGGGCACTCTGCTGACTACCTGGATTTTATTCCTTTTGTAAACTTGCATGTCAGCCTGTGTTCTCTGGGTTTGGGCTAAAATGTGTTCAGGAATAATGTTACCAGTGCAAATGAGAGAAGAGAATTAGGCTGTACAAGCTAAGTACTGCACATGTTTTTTTCTGAAATCTAAAGTTTGGACCTTAAAAGTATTTTATTTTTAAATTTGACATTATCAAATTTGCAGGACATTTCTTAAGGGATTGTAAAAGTTTCATACAGAATTATAGATGACTTGTGTGCTTTAAACTTGTAAAGAGCAATATTTCATTTCTTATGAAGACCTAATAATGTTCTTTACAAAGAACTAAAGAATCTGTACAACTAAAGATGATAAATATTAATATCATGTTTTGGGATGTTGTCTTTTCTTATTAAATCAGGACAATTTTTGAAGATTTGGTTTAAAAATAAAATGAGGCTGGGCACAGTGTCTCACACGTGTAATCCCACCCCTTTTAGAGGCCAAGGCGGGGCTATCACTTGAGCTCAGGAGTTTGAGACCAGCCTGGGGAACATGGCAAAACTCGACTCTACAGAAAATATGAAAATAAGCTGAGCATGATGGTGTGTGCCTGTGGTCCCAGCTACTGGGAAGGCTGAGGTGGGAGAACCACTTGAGCCTGGGAGGTCAAGGCCATGATTGTGCCACTGCACCACAGCCTGGGTGACAGAGACCCTGTCTCAATAAAATAAAATAAAACAAAAACATTGTAGGCCAGGGATGGTGGCTCAGGCCTGTAATCTCAGCACTTTGGGAGGCTGAGTCAGGTAGATTGGTTGAGGTCAGGAATTTAAGACCAGCCTGGGCAACATGGTGAAACCCTGTCTCCACAAAAAAAAAAAAAAAAAAAAAAAAAGGAAAAATCAAAGTCAGTATGGTGGTGTGTGCCTGTAGTTCCAGCTATTTGGGAGGCTGAGGTGGGAGGATTGCTTGAGCCTTGTAGATGGAGGTTGTGGTGAGCTGTGATAGTGCCACTGCACTCAACCTGGGCAACAGAGCAAGACCCTGTCTCAAAAAAATAAAAATAAAATTTTAAAATTAATTAATTAAATATTTCTATTGCAGTTTTTAAATCACAGTTGTATTAGAATAGCTGTGAAAAATAGGAGTGTTTGTGATAAAAATAGTCTATACCAACTTGATTTTGACAAGTATTTCAGGGAAGAGATTTGATTTTGTATGAGATTCACTATTCTTTAAAGAGAAAATCTAGATTTACCTTTAAGACACTCTTTCATAACAATCATTCTAGGTTGATATATTTTAATGTTGCTTCCTGTTGAAACGTTTCATTAAGATTCCTGCTGTGATTATATTTAACTCTTACTCATTGGCTAGAAAATTAAAAGAGAAATGTAGACATTAATTTGATGTATCCACACTTGGATATTCAGTCTTCGAATTCTTCTTCAATATAACACATTATTTTGAGGTCTTATGTATGTTGAACAGTGATTCAGGAGAGATGGCATCTGAAGTCCATGCTGCCGTGGGCAGTGATTCTGGTTGGGTGAGGCATAAGGAGATTCCTGGCATATTAGTGGTGCCAGTGGTTATATTCAAAGGTCATGATGACCTAGTGGTATAAATATTTCCAAAATTAACATGCTGTTTTGTAGTGGATAGATAAGTGAACCGGGAGTGAGGAAATCCAGTTACTAGTTCCAGTCCTGCCACTGACCCACACCAAAAAGTACAATGCATCGCCAGAAGGCTCTAGGCAGTTCTCTCAGATAGGTCTGCTTTTGTAAGCCAGAGAGAGCAGGAGGTGGGGAGGTGCCTGAATGCCAGCAGGAGAGTGAGGCAAGAGTCAAACCTTTTTTCTCCATCACTCTGAGTCTTAAAGCCTCATCATTTTTTGTCACTGGAAACAATATGTTTACATCTGTACAGAGCTCCTGTCTTCGACTGGTAGGATAATTAATCTGCCAGAGTCCACTGGTATTATTGTAAGTTACGGTCTTATGGCCAAAATTCTGAGAGTTTGTGTCTCAAGAAACCAAACCTCTTGATGACTTCCTGGTTTTATATGCTCAAGGGAGCCCTCTTAGTGTTAAACAATATGTCTTTATAGAGAGATATTATATTTTTCTGAAAGTAGTTACCTCATCTAATTAAAGTTTATTTACCCCGATCAATTTAGAAGATTGCTGTTGCTTATCTTTTATTTTATGTTAGAGTTGCAAAATGTTTCCCTATCGGCCAAAATATGTTGGAAAATCAGGAAGAAAGCAAAAAAGCATGTTAAACATTAAAAAGACAAATTGTGATGTCTTTCTATACAATCTCATGCGCTTTACTTGTAAGTGTAGAAATTATTCTGCTTTTGTGTGATCTGATATCTGTGCTTCTCCCAACCTAGGTTGTTTTGTTTCTTTGCCTAAGGAGATGGGAAGCTACACTTAAAAAGGAGAAAAAGAAAAGAGGGACAGCGATAACGGGGAACAGTGCTATGACTGGAATGTTTGTGCCCCCCTACGTTCGTATGTTGAAATCCTAACTCCTAAGGTGGTAGTTTTAGGAAATGGGGCCTTTGGGAGGAGATTAAGTCATAAGGGCTCTCAAAAATGTCCTAAGTGTCCTTATATAAGAGACCCTGGAGAGCTAGTTAGCTCCTTCCTCCAAGTAAGGACTCAGTGAGAAGGTGTATTAATCTGTGTCACGCTGCTGATAAAGACATACCTGAGACTGGGAAGATAAAAGGTTTAATGGACTCACAGTTCCACGGGGCTGGGGAGGCCTCCTAATCATGGTGGAAGGCAAGGAGGAACAAGTCCCATCTTACAGGGATGGCAGCAAGCAAAGACAGAATGAGAGAGAAGTGAAAGCGGAAACCCCTTATAAAACCATCAGATCTCATGAGATTTATTCATTACCATGAGAACAGTGCGGGGGAAACCATCCCCCATGATTTAGTGATCTCCCACCAGGTCCCTCCCACAACTTGTGTGAATTATGGGGGTAAAATTCAAGATGAGTTTGGGTAGGGACACAGACAGATGGCCTCATGTATTGACCAGAAGAGCAAGCACTTACCAGACACTAAATCTGCCATCACCTGAATATTGGACTTCCCAGCTTCTGGAACTGTATGAAATAAATTTATATTGTTTATAAGCCATCTGGTACAGCTTCCCAAACAGAAGAAAATAAGCAAGAACTAGGAGAAACAACCCTGAATCAAAAGAAAAGGCAGACGAATGTTGAATATATATTAGAAAACGTTCCACACAAAAAGAAGGAAAGTGAAAGGTACGGAATCTCTAAATCTTTAATTAATTATAAATGGTAGTCAGTGCTACATTCCTGAGAAGCTCAGTATACTGAGACTTTATTCATGTGCATTGTTCTCTTAAGAACCTCACAAAATTTGGCACTTCCTTTGGATACAAAGGATCTCAAACTGATAGCAAATCAAAACACTAGAATAATCCCTAAATCAAATTAACCTCAAGGGCATGAGGATGTGGTGATGGACAGATATGTTAAGTTTTATTTTAGAAAACCCTTGAGAATGAGGTTCAAATTTAGCACTGGAAAAATGACTGGAAATCTCCAGATATATATACTTCATTTTCTCTTCTGTTAACAAACTGTAACACGTAAATTTTCGTGTGATTTTCTTTTATTTCCCAAGAGAAAGTGTTTTTCTTCCTCTAAATTCTACCTTTTTTTTTTTTTTTTTCCGGAAAACATCACTAAGACACAGAATTAGATTAACCAGAGAAAACTTTGATTGAGTTAAATGAAATCTCTCTCTTTCCTTCTTCAATCTCTCTTTCTCATCTGTCTATGAAAGAAATTTAAATGAAATTCTGAGAGATCATATGATCAAAATTACCTCTCAAGAAGTCATTTGTTGGCTCATGCCTATAATCCCAGCACTTTGGTAGGAGGAAGTGGGAGGATTGCTTGAAGCCAGGAGTTCAAGATCAGCCTGAGCAACTTAGCAAGACCCTCATCTTAAAAAAAAATAAAAAAAAATGAAAACCTAGCTGGACATAGTTGCACCTGCCTGTAGTCCCAGCTACTCAGGAGGCTGAAGCGGGAGGATCGCTTGAGCTCAGGAGGTCGAGGCTGTAGTGAGCCATGATCACACCACTGCACTTCAGCCTGGGTGGCCAAGCAAGACTCTGTCTCAAAAAATTGAAAATAAAAAAGAAGTCAGTTGTTCAACTGGTATGTTTGTGTTGAACTGTGTTGCTTGTTGTTTTAGATATGTATGTTTTAGATAGAAAGTGAGGCAGTCAGAGAGAGAGACTGACTTTACAAACCGGAAAATTGTATAGACCGTTAAAATCTTTTCTGCCATGTTTATTTCAGTATCTTAGACTTAAAGCAATTGCATACATATTTGAATAAATGAATGCATTTTCATTTAATATCCTCGCATTTTATTATTTTATAAGTAAGACAATATAGAAAGAGAATAGACTCAGATGTTTCCATTTTCCTTTATTAAGATGAGAAATTAGCACTGATTAAAGGCCTTTTGAAGCAATCAAGGTCACTGTCCTTAAGTAAATTATCACAAATTCTCTTTATAAAACTTAGAAAAGGATGCTGACTCATTGCAACATACTGTTTTATGTTTGTGACTGTATATTATTCTACAAACACTAAAAAAAAAAATTGTTTAGTATTCCTGACACGATGACCAATAAAATGCCACAAACGCAAAGCATTTGAAAAGAAATCACGTGATTTGTCAATAGCTACTTGGTCCATATGTGAACACAGTAACTTGCCCTTAGAAAGTCGCTCATAACATGCTGAACAAACTTCTGATTCTGAGCAATAATAGTAAGTAGTTTTAAATTTACTATGAGTGTGATCAAAATTTGGTGTGAATTTTAGCCATTTTCATATTTTGGTTGAGTGTCAGCACATGTTTTGAGCTTTGATTGTGAAATTATTACGATTTGCCTTCCTATTTCTACTTAAGCTGGCGTTTCAAATTGGGTTAGATGCATGGTTCCAATGCCAATTTGATACACATGTTGTCAAATAGAGCACACTTTGCTTTTATGAGGACTTCGGGAAAATAGTTCTTTCTTCCTTTTAATTAAGATTCACAATCTTTTGCTCCATAAGTTTAGTGTCAAAGGTTACATAACTTTAGTATTTCCTTTAAAACATGGAAAGAATGTCTTTCTGTGGCTAATTTGTTTCCATATATTTATTTCCCCTACTTATTTCCATAGGTTTCTCACATTTATTCTATTAATATATACCTTTTGCTCTGTATCAGTAAGCCAGTATTTTCCAGAGTATTTATTTGAGGAATATTTTTGGGTAATATTCTGGAACAAACCTCTGGCAGTGGTGATTTTTTTTTCTTTTTTCTTTTTTTCTTTTTTTTTAGACAGAGTCTTGTTCTGTGGCCCTGGCAGGAATGCAGTGGTGCAATCTTGGCTCACTGCAACCTCGACCTTGCCCAGGCCCAAACAATTCTCCCACCTCCGCTTCCTGAGTAGCTGGAACCACAGGTGTGTGCTACCACACCCAGCTAATTTTGTTTATTTTTTATGGAGATGAGATCTCACTATATTGCCCAGGTTGATCTCAAATTCCTGGGTTCAAGTGATCCTTCTGCCTCGCCTTTCCAAAGTGCTGGGATTACAGGTATGAGCCACCATGCCTGACCTGTAGTGATAATTTTTTAGAAAGTAACATGCGTAAGATTCTCAAACTGTTATGTCCATAGACTAATTAATAAATTAAAAGTGTTTTATAAAAATGTATACACATATATCAGATATTCTTAATATCCAAGAAGCTCTCCTACTCAATGGTAGTAAATCACCAGATGATAATAAGAAAAGCAATTTATTTATGCACAAATACATGTACAGTCCATGAACTGGAGATATGATATTTTAATATTATGTAATAAGCAAGGGGTAGTGACATTGCAGATGTAGATAGATAGATAAATACACACACATATATGCATAGAGGTGAAAAATACACACTTATATGTATAGATGTTTTTCGATGTATATGTGTATATACATGTACGTTATATACATATTTTTTATATGTGTCCTTTTTTTTGAAGTAAATAACTTTATAGCTTTCCAGACCAGAATTGATTGTAAGACTCCTATATTGTTATTAATAAGGATACAACCTGCATGTAACTAGTGGGGTATTTTTGTGTTTTAACAAAGAGTCACTTTAATACAATACAATTTAAGAACCTGTCTTTTCTGTGTAGCAAGTGGAATTTCCCAGCTAGTTACATGAAGAAATAAGTATCGTGATGTGTTGGAAACTTGAGAGGTCAAATCCTGGCCCTGCTACTCACGAGCAGCACAACTTGGGCAAATGAATACTCTGTGAGTGTCAGGTCGCATGCTGGGTGTTTCACATGCTTTCTCTTACTTAATCATTAGCCCATTTAGATGCTGTAAATACTGATCTACATTCCAGATGTATATTAGCATAGAAGCTGAATTTCTGAGAAGAAATGTATCTAGAGTTGCATGACTAATAAATGGCACACCACAGGGTTGGGCTTAGCTGTCTTCAATAGGCTTGCTCTTAACCATTGTAACTAGGAATTGTACTCTATAGACAGATCGCAACTCCTACGACTTCCCCTTCTTTCACTGCTTTATGAAAAACTCCTACGCCTTTATCTGAAGCCGCGATTTACGTATTACTGTAACAGAGATACCATCAGTAGGCAGTGTAGTGCAGCCCAATCTTTTAAAAAACTAATATTTTTAATTGAGAAATCATAATTGCATACATTTATGGGGTACAAAGTGGTATTTTGATATATATGTACAAAGTTGAATGAATAAGTCAAGCTAATTAACATAGTTATCATCTCACATAATTTTCTGTGGTAAGAAATTTGAAATTTACTATCTTAGTAATTTTGCCTTATACAATATATTATTCTTGGTTATAATCACTCTGCTGTGCAATCCATCTCAAAACTTACTCCTCTTGTCTAACTAAAAGTTTGTACCCTTTGACCAACAACTTCTTTGCCTTTCCTCCATCCCCAGCCAAGAGGAGATATTAGTTGGGTCTAACTCCAAGCTCCCATGCAAAGCAATCATTTTGCAAATGTCACTTGATCTCTTTGAGCTTCAGTTTTCTCATCCATAAGAGAAAGATGATAAAACCTTTTCTGAAGGGTTACTGGAAGGTTGAATGAGGTACTGTCAGCTGTGTTATAAAATAAGTTATTATAACTGGGCTTGATATCTCCTTGTAATCCCTATTTTGTAAATTCTACTTATTCCCCTGGTAAAGAGAGAACTGACATTTATTGGACATCTAATATGTACCAAGTGCTTTATTTACACTAATTAATATTAACTACAAACTTAGATATTTGATGTTACTCTAATTTTGTAGTAAATAAACAAAAGTTAAAAGTGGTTAACTCTCCCACATAATGAAACTAAGAAGAGATGCAGTCAATAATCCCACTCTGGATTGTTTGCTCTTCTCTCCTGCAGGCTGGAGCCAGGCCTGTGCAGTACCCAGCAAGATTCCAGTCTCTTCCTCACACATGTCGACTTAGGATGGTCACTGTATTTTCCCATTTGAATCCTCTACTTATTTTTTTCTTCATATCTTCCAGTGACTGTTCCTTCTTGTTTTATTCTTACCTTCCTTTTGGCACAAAAGCTGAGATGCGATCCTTTTGCTCCAAATCACCAGTCACATTATCTATTTTGTTGTCATTGTAGCACTTGTCACTGTCTGAAATTATTGATGTGTTTAGCTAGGCACTGATGGACTCATTCAAAGGAATGAGTTCCACGAGACCAGGGACCTTGTCTGTCTTCTTTGGTCCTGCATCCCAGCACTTAGAATGGAGCCTGGCATTGTAAATACATAATCAATAACTGTTGAATAAATGAATGAAAGATGCTCGGCTATTTCCCCAAATCTATTTTCTATTGTCAGAGGCTGATCAAATCCTTTTCAGTATAACCTTCAGGTTCCTGCATGATTATCAGTGTTTTCCTTGAATGTCACCCAATTTCCTGGAAAGATTTCTTGGTGGTAATAGACTTGAGTATCAGTGAGTGATTTCCTCTTGTAGCGGGATGTCAAGGGCACTCGGACACGGGGCTTTTTTTGGTATCATGAATGGTAGTTCTATGACAAAAGTTAAGCATAAAAGGCATGGTACACATGAGAGCTTAGGAAATGTTGAAGATGTTTAAAATGGAAATACAGTGTTTATATCCTGAGTGCACAGTTTGCAGCCAATCTTTAAAGTGCTATTTCAAATAGAAAAATGGATTTATAACTAGGGCCCATGTTCCTTGGTAACCAGCACGAACTAGTTTTGGGATAGACTAAAATTTTGTCTACTTTGAAATTGAAAAGCCATTTAATAAGAATTAATTGGAGCTCTATTGCTTGAGTACATTTATCATTGCCAAAATCCTAATTATGAACACTTTATAGTTGATGATTCAAGAAAATAGGATGGCCATGGATGAACTTTCAGGCTGTCAACTGGAAATGTGGAATCATCAATTAAGATATAACTATCATTTGTATTTTAAATATAAATTTCATCTGGATATCAGCTATAACAGAAGAGCATACCATAATTTAGTAGAAATTTAAAAAATTAATCACAGGCATAAATCTAATTTTGAAGGAAGATTCATGAATCCTTTGGGAGAATAGATACTATATTTTGTCTTTCTCTTAAATGATACCTAGATGGTTTATGTAATTGCACTTCAGCTTTGATAGTACTTCTTGATGTCCGTGTTAAGTGTATTCTGCATTAATTGCTATAAATTGCTCTGGTTCCTGCTGTGAATTTATTTTTCTGTTAGGTAATTGTTTGTATTTTGTGAATGATGCATCTTTGTCACACAGAGTAGCACTGCAGTTCACAAACTAATTTTTTCCCTGCCCACAGATCGCTTGAAAACTTGTCACTTCTACCCAAAGTTGTGTCTATAATAAACACCCCAAATCCTGAAGCACTTTTGGAAGATTCTTTTTTTTATTCTAAAGCGTTTCCTTCAACTTATTTCTAGGGGTGATTAGTGATTAGTGCCTTATTAAACAGTAACTGACAATAACTACATTTTCTTGGTAACTGAGTTTATCAAGGAAAGTTACTACACCAGGAAGCCCTTTTTGACTTAGGCTGGGTTGAAGAAGTATCTTTTGTCTGTGCTTCTGCTCTAAGGTGTTTATATTTGTCATAACATTTGCCACTTTTTTTATTTTTGTTTTTGAAAATAAGATAATGTATCCCTTCCCACTAGTAGACAGTGAGTATCTCAAAAGCAAATGATCCAGATGCCATGTCAAGCTTTATAAACTCAAATTCTAGCATAGTTCTTGGCACACAATAACTATTAAGTAAATAGTTGTTGAACTTGAAATCTAGGTGAATACTCTTTTCATTTACATTCTCAGAATCATTTACGGTTTTGCAATCATTTGCCCCTCCACTGAAGGACCCCAGTCTACTTTGGGGTTAGTGGTTTTACTATTTTGGCTAGCTTTTTAAATGGAATCTCTTCTCACTTGTGCTAGCTTTCAGAGCTTTTCTAGTCTGCTTTGAAAAGCTGCTAGAGTTTTTCAACTGCTGCTTTTAGTCTGCTTTGATGCAACAGACCAGATAGCTAAACACATTAAAACAATAAGCTAAATTTCACAGACTGTTAACCTCTGAACAACTGCTGAATAAAGGTATATGCATAGCATTGTGTTAAATATCATGAAGATAAAAAGAAAATACAAGACACAGTTCCTCCCTGATTTATTTGGAAAGACAATATGCAAAAAGGGAATACAATTTGAGAATGAGATAATATATTCAGCAGTGAAATGTTAAGTGCAGATGAGGGTAAAGGAAGTAACACTAGGGGAATTAGTAAATAAAGGAAGGTTCATAAATTATTATGGTAGGCTATGCGATTAGATCTAAACCTTGAAAGTTAATCAAAAAGAAACAGATAGGGTGATTGACAAAATGTTTTTGGAGAAAAAAGGTTAGTATAGTCAAATGCTGTATTTTTCTTATTTTAAGCCTGGTAATCTTTAATTTATTCCGAGTCATTTGGACAGTTCCATTTATGTTTGATCATTAATTTTCTACTTCAGCTTTTTTTTTTTTAAGTTTGTAGATTGCCTTTTTATCTTAGAATTGGATAGGATGGAAACTCTGAAGAAAACATTTTGAAAGGATGACATATTTTACAGCAACACTTCCTTACATTGTAAGTGTGCATGCCATGGCTCAGCAGCAGATATATAGTGTCTTCAAGTTTCCCATAAGTCGTCAAAACCCTCTCCTATCATGGAACTATTGTGTTATTTGATCACTTGTTGATAAAAATGAAGATAATTAAACAAAAATCAATCTCAAGAATATACTCAGAACAACCATAAACCGTTGTCTTAAAAGTTTTGTGAATATTAATGAACACAATAGATAAAAGGATTTCTTTTTCATTCAGTTATTTCTTCATTCAGTAAGAATCAGTCCATTCCATTCTCTCTTCTGTACCTTTTTTGGAGATGATTTAACATTTCCTTGTTGAAAACCTCTGTATCTACCATTTGCAAGCATATGTGAAACAACCAAAACTGGTCATGATCACAGAAATCAATCAATTCAATCAGATTGCAGATCATTCTGAGCAACTGAAAAAAAAGGGTAACAGATTTCTTGCTGCTTTAAATTCCCCATAACTCAGTAACACCACAGTACTCAGCACTAGTAACAGTGAATGGAAACAGTGAGTGGGAACACTTGAAAACAGAGTCTACCATGGACGCATATTTGAGTTGGAGGGTTGTCTGATCCGGTGAGGACCTTTGGGAGGCTTAATGGCTCCGTCAGAAAATTCACCTCTCTCTGATGGGCACCAACAGCACATGGAATGGAAAATGTAACCAGAAATCCAATGATGGACAATTCAGAGCTCCAGGATTGATCCTTTTACTCCTTAGCTTTTTAAAGTTCCTATTGTAGCAAAAGCATGTCTGTTATTTCAAGATTCAGTTGTCACCTCCTTATTGGAGTTTTCACTTGCTTCAGATGAATGAATGACTGGCCTTCTCTAAGCCTGCCATTCTTTGCTTAAATGACTAAGTTTGATATATTTTTGTTTAATTGATTGTGTATCCATCTCTCCTAAACTGCAGTCTCATCAGGGACAGGCACCAGGTTGTACTAATTTTTGTGTCTCCAGCACATTGTAAATACTCAAACATTTGCTGTCACACTTGAGGAGCACACGGTTAGTTCACTCAATTATCTTTGGTTATTTCCACCAAAAACAAGATAACCTTGAAATAGTCTAGAATACTGTCACAATAGGAAGTTATTTCTTTTACTTCATGCAAGAAGTTTTAATTACTAAAGGCAGCCATGAAAATAATTTTAGTTTGACCTAAAATGTGGTTCACAGCATAAACACCAAAAATGAAAGTATAATTAGCTTTTTGGACATTTCAGTTTTATTAGAGAGAAAGTGAAACAAGAGCTTCAGAATTTAAAAGAATTTCAAGTTTTAATAAGAAAATGACAGTAACTGAACTACACTCACATGAGAGATTCTTAGAAAAATGCTTATTTACATAGGTCATTTTTGAAAAAAAATACAGGAGCAAACCATATCAATGATATTTAATTTACTCATGTTGCAGTCCCTATAATAAGCTGATATTCTTCTTAAGTCATTGATCTAGAAAATCACTTCTTGATGTGA
The DNA here is from genome assembly GCF_037993035.2 of Macaca fascicularis. Classification (NCBI taxonomy): domain Eukaryota; kingdom Metazoa; phylum Chordata; class Mammalia; order Primates; family Cercopithecidae; genus Macaca; species Macaca fascicularis. The sequence continues at coordinate 6,355,935 of NC_088376.1, forward strand.
AGATGTTTGCTTGAGATTGTAGTGAAAAGAGCATGAGGTTTAGACTCAGGAGGCTTGAATTTTAGTACTGGCTTGGCCCATTAGAAATAATGTGCTTATGGCCAAGTTCCTTTATTTCTTTGAGGCTTATATAGCTCATCTGTAAAACAGAGATAATAATTCCACTCTCACAGGTATTAATTGCTTATCAACTACTAAGAGTCATGGGGATTAAATTGGCAGGAGATGATTTATATTACATTTCATTTCATAGGGCAGCAGTGTACTCAAGACTTGAACACTGCATTTGTCAGGTCATGGTAAATCCCAAATAGTACTTAGTGTACTACAATAGCTTGCTATACAGCTCTGTAATGTGTCTTCAAATAAAAGCTATGTCTCCACTTGTACCTTGGTGGAACCGAACTAGTGTAGCTCCTGGGCAGTCCAATCAGCTTGTTGAATGTAAATCCCAGTAACGTACATAACCTCAGAGTCACCAGCAATCTGGTATGAACCCAGTGCTTGCTGCGTAACACCAGGGCCAATGAGTTAAAATCCAGCTTCCCCAGTAGTTTTCTAGATGACTCCAGGAACTCATTTCAACACTTCCAGCCTGTTGATTCTATGACTTTATGAAAGCCAGTATATTACATTACAGCTTGTCTAGATTTCATTGCTTTCTGAGTTAATTAGGAACTTGAGATTTGGAGTTTTGTTCTTCTCATTCTCTAACTCTATTGATTTGCCTTGAGAATCATGACAAAAATTACTCTCTGCCTGTGGAATGCTAGATAAAATGCTGTTCTGCAGTGTGACCTGCTTCTCAAAAATCAAACAGATCAATACATTTTGTTCTTCCTATTTTTTTTTTAAATCTCCTCTCCCTTATGTCCCATCTCCTGGATTTAGCTAGAGTCTCATATCATTGGGAAGCTAAATTGCAAAGGTAATACTATGTTTTTTACATTTGTGTTGGAAACTTCTAGTGTAAAGATTATTTGAAGGACAGAGTAGGATATAGAAGCAATTGGGGCATATTTTAGCAGGTATCTCAAAGAGTTTTATCAACCAGATTTCCATTTGAGAATACTAACTGAACATCCACAATGGGCACGGTGCCCTGTGATCATCAGCATGTCACCAAAGGTAAAATGCAAATATTCCATGATCCTCCTCATCAAGAACTTTCTAGTGTAGAAAGAATGTTGAGGTTTGGAGTAATGATTTTCTAGGCTCTAACTAGTAGAAAATAGGGACAAGAGTGCAAATGGGGATCAAAGTACAGTTTTATTATTAGTGGCAAGTGTCTAGTAGTTGGAAAAGCTGCAGTGCAGAATTCAGTGTTGCTCTGAGACGGAAGTGTAGGATTATTTCTGAGTCTCTGAATTAGACCTCAGGGCCTACCTGTGGAGAAGGCTGTGTCTGTAAGTGATCCCAAATGATCTTATGCATTCAGCTTCATGGAGTTTCTCTGGCAGAGCAGGAAAGAAGGAGAATTTCAGGCTTTATGAGTGCACTGAGATGAGAGAACCTGGGCTCTGTTTTAGAAGTGCTGACCACGTGGAAATAGGAGAGGAATTCTTTGTCGCTATTCAGGCAGTGATATAAAGTAGTGCTTCCCCCACTGACCACTCTCCCACCACCTTTTAAACCTAAATAATCCTATTCATTTTTTACATGGCCCAGTGAACATCAAGTTTTGACTAATGAGATTACCTGCATCTCATATGGAATAAAGATGTAGGGGGGCCACTGAAAATTGGTTTCTCTGTTGTGACAAATAAAGGGGGGAAAATTTACCCTTCTAAGAGAAAATGAGATTCTCTTCCAACCAATAGTGATGACATGTGTACACAAATAACTATTTTAAGTAACATCTCCTAAACATTGAAATCCTATAGCTATTTAATTATATGTGTGTGAAAATTATTTTCAATCCTTTTGTGAATAGAGCTGAATATAAATGATCAAATAAATGCTTGTGCTCAACCTCATCCTTTAACGAAGAGTTTAGTTGCCTCTCTGATGTCAAAAAATTATTAAAGATAATAATGTTTTTGTTTGGAAAGAAAACAAGGTGAATCACAATGTTCTACCTAGAGCGAATCACAACTGAAAAAGAGCTTTTCATACTTTTATTACTATTATAAATAACATAAATAATAATAGTTCTTATAGACTGTGGTTCCATATGTGCTAACCCCAGACTAGGTGTTTTATGGTGGTTACATTTATCTAATATTTTAGATAACATTCAAAAATATGTTTTATGCCATTCATGTCATGAAAATTTTTCTCATACCTGTTGCATGAGAAAAGTTTACATTATTTAGATTATTTTTACATTATTTACATTTTTTACCTTTTTTACATTGTTTATATATTTTACATTATTTTTACATTATTTTTCAAGGGCCAGTCCAAGAGCCACCTCATCTGAAAAGTCCCTCCCAGTTTTCCCTCACATACATCATTTCTTGATTCTAGGAAATGCTGTAATGCTGCCTGCAAAACATGGTCATCCCTTTTTCAACAGTACAAGGCATCCATTTTTTCTGTTTATGGGTATAGCTCTCAGGTCCCCCTTACCTCATGGGCAAAAATTAAGCTTTACATGTCTCCTCGCTCTCCCCGAGTAATCACATCTGGTGCCTTATTTATAGTATATACTCTCTGCACTCTCTGTGCAATTTCTATAGACTTGAAACTGTTCAAATGAATGAACCTCTTAATGTGGGAAATAAGAGTAAAATATTAATTCAAGGTCGTGTTGTTATATATGTTACAGCTCTCTGTCTCATATATATGTGTGTGTGTATATATATACACACATAACTATATATATGTGTGTGTGTATATATATGAGACAGAGAGAGAGCTGTAACATATATATATATCGATATACAGAATCTGTAGACGTAAAGGCCTATGGAGCTTTTATATTTGACCCAATTAATTGACCTAGAACTCCTTGGAAGCCACAGTGAAAACAAAGATATAGTCATTTACATACTTACTTTTTTATTTTGGTACACAGTACACTTGGCCACTCCTTAAAGAAAATTTTCAAACATCTCATCGTGGGAGTGTGGAGGGACAGCACACAGTGGAAGAGAATCCAAAACACAATAGCTCTTCTAGTATAAATTACTTTTTGACTAGAGTAATAAGGGGGCATGTTCTATATTTAAGAATCTAGCAATTTTGCATTCTCTTGTCATCTAGATTCACCCATTCAGCCAAGTTCATTAACTCATTCATTCGTTTACTCAAAAAATATGTGTTGTGTTGAGTACCTACTATGTACCAGATGTTCACTTAGATATTGGTGAGAAATCTGAGAACAAACGGAGCTTGCATTCTAAGGAATTAATCAGACAATTGTTCAGAAATATTTAGAAGATTGAAAATATAACCTACATAATAAAATACACGTTTTACTCAGTTATGATTTATTACAAACACCACATACCACTTATGAATGTTCTTAAAGTGGATGAAGTGGCTACCTACAGCAAATGAATAAGTAGTGTGTGCTCTATATGTCATGGCAGTCAGATGAGTGTAGGTTAATTCTTGTTTCTAATTTATGCTGTTATTGGAGATTTATGGAAACAGTTTTGCAGGAAATCTCCAAGTAGCCATTTTCACACTAGTATCTGCAGTATAATCAGGAAAGTATGAGGATTTGAAACTCTGAAGCCTTTCCACTCTAGGATTGCATAAGGGCTATAGGAAACAGCTTTGGAAGGGCTGAGGCACATATTCGTTATGTTTTAGGTAAGCCCTGGTTGCACTGTACTCAGAGGACTACCCCTAATCCTTCACCTCAGTCCTTTGGGAGCTCTGAAAACTGTTTGCCCATGTGTTGCTAAGTGCCCAGGCTGAGGTCACAGTGCGACCTCTGGCAGCCTGGAGACATCTGTGAAGTCATTACAAAGATTATGTGTTTAATATAGAGCCTCTCAGTGGTGTATGTCAATGTCAGCTTAATGCCAGGCCACAGTATCTCCACACGTGAATACTGTCCCCCAAATTCCTGTCTACTTCGAATCTCAGAATGTGACCTTATTTGGAAATAGGCTTTCTACATATATAATTAATTAAGGACCTTAAGGTGATGTCATACTTGATTCAGAGTGGGTCCTCCATCCAATGATTAGTGTCCTTATAAGACAGGGGGAGATGCAGAGATACACAGGTAGAAGGCCATGCATGTGAAGACAGAGGCAGAGGGTGACGTGATGTGGCTACAAACCAAAAAACACCAAAGATTTTCATTAACCCCCGAAAGCTAGGACAAGGCAAATTAGGATTCTTCCCTAGAGAATTCAGAGGGAAGATGGCCTTGCTGACATTTTGGTTTCAGAATTCTGGCCTTCACAACTGTGAGATAATAAGTTTTTGTTGTCGAAACCATCCAGTTTGTGGTAATTGTAGTGGCAGCCCCAGGAAACTAATACACCCCACACACTGAATGTGAGAGACTGCAGAATGTGTAAGGAAAATGCACCACAGACATCTGAGGCCCCGTCATTCAGTGTCGTGAATAAGTGGAAAACGGCATTTCTCTTGTCAAATCCTTTTTGTAATGAAACAGAATTTTCAAAAATAAATAAGACTTCACAGAAGGCTTAAATTTTACATTTTTAAAACAGACCTTCTGTGGAAATATATCTGAGATATCACATCAAAGCCTTAAACATTTAAACTAAAAATTAGAATATTTTAGCTTATATTATTGTTATTTACCCTGTTGTTTCTGGTTTTATTCTGCACCTATCGACAGTCTATAGTCAGATCCTAGCTCTCCAACTAACTGATTAACTTTGGCAAGTGACTCTTTCTGCCTCAGTTTCCTCACTTGTCAAATGAGGATGATAGTTCCTGGATATGGGTTCGTTGTGAGAAAAAAATAAAACCATAAATGTAAAGCATCGGGAGCAGTATTTTGCACATAAGAAGGCCTAAATCATGTCAGATACCATACAAATTTCTGCTCAGCAACTTGAGATTTGCTTTGAAGAGGCACTAGAAATACAACTATTGATTTTACAATAGCAAAAGACTTATGTGAGAAGAAATGAAATTCTGAAAAACATTTTGTAATCACAGATAATTATAATATATATGGAGAGGAAGTAAAATATTGAGTAATTTTCTAATTTTGTAACTAGTAAGTAAAGAGACCAAATACCATGTTTCATATTTTAAACTCTGAATTCTTGTTACATTTCTTATTTAATGCTAAGCTATGACAGGGAAATAAATGTGTTATCTGCTCCATTAACTAAAATTTGTTTGGAAAAAAACCTCATTACATTTGCAAAGTAGCATTTACAAAACAAGCTGCCAAAACAGCTGTGCAGTTCTAAAAATAATAATAATGAATCTATGTATAACCCCATCACACTCTCTTGAAAAAAAAACACATTTAGGCTTCTTTGATCTTTGAAACTGTCTTTTATTTTCATCCAGTTGACATGTTATAAAAATATTTTTTGATTGCATGTTATGTTAAGATAGCGTTTTTTCAAAACTCTCTCTTATGTAAATGTAAATTTTAAAAATATTTCATCAGCCCTGCAGTCAAATGCAAGGCTAAATTGTTTGCATAATTTAATATGCATTAGCTGCCCACCACACACATATTCTTTTAGAGCTGGAAATCAAATTCAAATCTGGAAGGTCCCTGGAGACTCGCTAGTCCATTTCCTTAATTTAATCGGCATGGAAACTCAAGCCCAGAACATGTAAGTTATTTACCCCATGCGGCACAGCAAGATAGTTAGTGACAGACCTGTTGTACCGCCCTCCTTCCTTTTTAACTTTTGTTTTATTGTTTATGATACAGCTGAGTCCTCACAAATTGATCTAGGGGAAATCTCATTCAGGATTTCTGGTGTAGATGCTGACTTTGCTGCTCACTCACTATGTCACGTGCCTCGTCAATAGGACTGTAGGCTCTGATGCTCAACTGACAGGTGTTAATTGCTGACCATATCACTTCCTGGCTGTGAAATTTAATATATCTATGCCTCTGTTTCTTCATCTATAAAATGGGGACTATAACAGTGACTACTTCGTAGGATTGTTATGAGAAATAAATGAAATAAATATATGAAATGCTTAGAAAAATGTCTGTCTATTCATTCAATTCAAGCAAGCTATTGATTGTCTTCAGTGGTCTCTCTTAGAGTCATTTGCTTTACCTATGAAATGAGAGACATATTTATCTCACAGAGTGTCTGTCTAGGTTAAATAAAGTTCTTTATGGGAATGTACATGATACATATATAGAGATATATGTGAACTCATACATTAACCAAGCATGACTTATAAGGTAAAATCAATGTACAAATTGATCATTTTCATTAACTGTCCTTAAAAATTTATACAAAGGGAAAATTTTCCCATGTCCTTGGATGAAACTCATCATTTTTCTTCAAGTTGTAAAACACTTATTCACTTAATAAGTAAATTTCCCAGATCAATAGAACATAAACACTTCCTCTGTTATTCAAAGGTTATTCATTCCACACTCTCATCCACAATCAGGCCCTAACTGTGACATTCTTGCAGGAAGGCCATCAAAAATTTTAGTAACCTCCACTGCCCAAACCAACCACTATGGTTGATATCTTCAGGACTAGTTAGAATATGGAGAGGGAGGAGCAGGAAGGGAACCAGAGAACTGTTATTTGATTGATACTTCAATAAGAATCTATTTGGGAGTAGCTCTTACCTACTGTAGTTTTTAAGGGTTTTTTAGAGACCTTCCTTTGTGGGCTCTCCAACTGAAACTCTGTCAGTTCAGTGATGACTCCTCACCTTCAAACCACTTTTCTATCAGCTCTTGGTTTTCCACTTTCTACCATATGTAGGCTTTTCCTGTTATTTAAAGCCTCATTTCCTCTTATCCTGCTCTCTTGGACTGGAGTTTTAAAAGACTCTGGGCTGGTTCTTTTTTACCATGTGGCCCATATCTGTTCTAGAAGTATTATACACTCATTCTCCTCTGTCTTGACCAGCTTTGGGAATGCCGTTCAGTCAAAATACAGGATGAGCTCCTCGCCCTTGCTTTCTGCGTTCCTAGGTGGGGCTATATGTTGACATTGGTGTCCTGTGCTTCTCAGTACAGTGGGAAGAAGGTCAGAAACTCTCCATGGTCCTATTGAAGCCCTTTCTCTAGGTTTGAGATGAAGAAATTATCAAGCCCTACTCTTAAACTTTCTATGTCTTCCTTGTAGAATTTAGAGCAGTGTAACCAATTTCTGTGTTACCTATTTTCAGATTCCTATATTTTCTGGAATAAAATTTTAGAATTCATATCTTTTATTCCCTGATGCCTCAGTCAAAGTTTGTCATTTAAAAAAATCCTGTTACATACGTAATGTCTATTCATCAATGTATGTTAACACAGTGATGATTTTCAGTCTTTAATATAGATAAGCCGACTGATTTTTAACAGCATCAGACCTTTAAAGGAGAAATGTTGCTGGGTGGGGTGGCTCACACCTGTAATCCCAGCACTTTGGGAGGCCAAGGCGGGCGGATCACGAGATCAGGAGTTCAAGACCAGCCTGGCCAACATGGTGAAACCCCATCCCTACTGAAAATACAAAAATTAGCTGGGCATGGTGGCAGGCGCCTGTATTCCCAGCTACTCGGGAGGCTGGGGCAGAAGAATCGCTTGAACCCAGGAGGCAGAGGTTGCAGTGGGCCAAGATTGTGCCACTGCACTCCAGTCAGGGTGACAGAGTGAGACTCTGTCTCAAAAAAAGAAAAGGGGGAAATGTATGTGTACGGGATAGGAGCTGCAGGGACTGTGACAGCCAGATCCTCATACTGATGCTGGGCGGTGGACTTCCTTACTCTGAATACACGCAAGGAGGAAAGAATGTTCACTGTAAAGACCCATGCAAACAGTAGTGAGCACTGCAACACAGTTGTAGTTTCTGCAAGCAATACTCATAGTTACCGAGTTAAAAATAATAAGGAATTTGCCTCTTTTGGACCAAAAACTTCATGTGGAAACCCTATAGAGATTGATCAAACAGCTGCCCCCACTGCAGACCAAGCATCATTCTTTGTTTTCCCTTGAAGACCATCTTTACTGTGTCGCTTGGTTTTGCAATCACAGCAGTTATGCATGTGGACAGAAATATTTACAGAATGCTGGCCGGGCGCGGTGGCTCAAGCCTGTAATCCCAGCACTTTGGGAGGCCGAGACGGGCGGATCACGAGGTCAGGAGATCGAGACCATCCTGGCTAACACGGTGAAACCCCGTCTCTACTAAAAAAATACAAAAAACTAGCCGGGCGCAGTGGCGGGCGCCTGTAGTCCCAGCTACTCGGGAGGCTGAGGCAGGAGAATGGCGTGAACCCGGGAGGCGGAGCTTGCAGTGAGCTGAGATCCGGCCACTGCACTCCAGCCTGCGCGGCAGAGCAAGACTCCGTCTCAAAAAAAAAAAAAAAAAAAAAAAAGAAAAAAAAGAAATATTTACAGAATGCTTTCTTATTCAGCCCAATAAAAATAATAAGTGTTTTATGACTGGTCCTCAAATTTGGCTCTCGTTACCAACTTGTGGCTTCTCCCTTCTGGCCTAGGCATATCTCTAACACCTGAATAAACTTGAGGGAATATTTTCACTTAGAAACAATCTATTCTTTGATAGGAACTGCATGAATCATTTTATCAATGAATGGAGAGTATACGGGCCAACAGAAAAAATTTCCTCTGCTGCCTTAAGGTTCACTGAAAATTATTGACAAGCGGCAGATTGAGAGGAAAAAAGCATATAAATTTATTTGATCATAGTTTTACATGACATGAAGCCTTTCAGAATGAAGGCCCAAAGAAGCAGGGGAATAATTTGTCCCTTTTTATTCTTAGGTTTAACGAAGTATGGACAGTATCCTGTAGAAATATGACTGGACAAAATGAATATGATTTAATGCTAATAGACTGAGTAGGGAAACTCAGTAAAACCTGTCTGTCTAGATTTTTCTTAGCCTTTCTGAGTATGTATTCCTTTCTTCTGAGTGTGGTGAGGACCCTCTCTGGAAAGGGAATCTTATTACCTATGGTTAAACAAGATAGGTCAGATAATTTTTTCATAGCCAGTTTTTATACAGAAAGGTGGAGTGGGCAACTTAGAGTAATATGTTAAGGTTTTTGGCTGGCTTCAGGGAAAAGGGGTTCTGGTTTCTATCACCCACCTTAGGAAAGAAGGGGTCTAGTTTCCATGGCTAACCTCAGGAAAAAGTAGAACTGAGAGGCAGGAGGACAGGAAAAGGACGGAAAAAGATTGGGTTCTCAGGCCTTCAATTGGGGGTATCGTTCTCTAACTTGCAACAAGAACATTAAAATGAGAATCATTTTCAGAAAAGCACCTTGGTTTTCTGTGAGTTTATAAGAAAACATAAATTTAAAACTAAGCTGTAACCAAAAAAGTAGTGAATCTACACTCTAGGACTTTGTCGGAACACATTCAGAACATTGTGATTTGCACTGGATGATGACTTAAACAAACCTGTCCATTTGACTCAGCACTAAATTTCTAGAATTCATCTAGGTTGTTGTGTAAGCCTGGGATTTGTCCATTTTACCCATGCATTTCCTCTTGAAGTTGTGCTCTTGTGAGGGAAAGGAAACTTTAGTGCTTACACACGGACTATATTTTCTGCAGTGATTGTACGACTGGTGAATCAGCTCTCCTGTCAGTGAGCATTTGTTTCCACGTGTTTGCTTTTTGAACACTGCATGTATGAGCCTCTTTAACTCTAAGGCTTGATGAGTCTTGATGAATTGCTGACTGTTAACATTGATAATCTGGAAAAGTAAGTAACATTATTCCATCTCTTATCGGTAGGTGTTGGTTTTATGTGGAGTGCTGTGATATATACAAGATGCTCTTGGTAATATAATTTATGTTAGTTTCAAATTACAGGGAAAGGGATTCCAATCCAACCCGGTGAGGTGACAGTGAGGCAACATCCTTAGCTGGGAGGTTGGAATGTGGAGTTATCTAACAAAGTGGTCAGTTCAATCTCATGATTTATAATCTTTCAAAATTTCCTGTAGAACAAGAAATAAAGTCCAAATTTTTTGGCTTGACATTCATATTTCTTCATATTTTGTCCCCAAAGTACATTTCTAGTTGTTTACCTTACTTATACTTTACTTCAGTAAAAAGGATATCTTATCGTTCCTTGGGCAAACTCTCTCCATTATTTTTCTATTGTATTTTCCTGTATTGTTTCTACCAATCTTTTTAGTTCCCACTTAGAAAACACCACCTTCACAAAACCTTTTCTAGTTCCAATGGGTAGATATAATTCAAAAGACAAAATTACAACAGATTTTAGTTTGAAGATCCTAATTGTTTTTTATTTACCATTCTAGAATCAAGCAATTTTGCATTCTATAAATAGGATGAATATTTCAGTGAGCTGAGCAGAGGAGTTTGGTTTTAGAAACAGAAAAGGGTAGAGGGAAACAGAAATAGAGAACAAAAAGCAAATTGGTCTTTTCGAAGTTACCTTCCTTGCAAAGGTTAATGCAGGAGGAACTTCCTTATTATGATAGCTAAAACTGGCCTGTTTAGGGATGTGACTCTCTCCTGATTGCTTAAAAGGTCAGATAAACAACTTAGTTTTGGCTTGGTGAGGAATTTCAGCATGAGTGACTCTGTCTTGGTTTGGTCTTTTGGGCTTGGTGCAAGGGCTCAGTCTAACCCAATGGCTTCCTATAAATTTTATTTATCTATAAATAAGGTCTGGTTACTTATAGATAGCTCTCATGCCAGGTACTGAACAAAAGAAATAATAGATACTAATCATCTTTAATCTAAAACATTAATACGCAGCTTCATTATCTATATTATTTGAAAAATCTGTTTTCACTTTGTTAGGATTTTTTTTTTTCCCTCTTTACGAACAGTTGAAGAACCTGCCCTAGGTTCTTAAAGCATGATTTAAAGAAACACCTAAACCATGGACTTTGTACTGATGGCATCCTTGGACAAAGAAAATGTGAAGCCTTCCACAGTGATGAATATGAAGGAAACAAGTTTATTTGCAAAAGCTCTATGTTATTAGCCACTTTGTTTCTTTAGTGCCACACTGTGTCCTTGTAGTGTCCTTAACTGAACATCAGTCATGCTAATTTGGACGAATGCTTACGTATCCTTAAAGTATTGACATATGACATATCCTTGAAGTATTCACATATTATTGGATTCAACTTCAGAAAAGCCAGGAGATTAGATAGTAGCTGTAAGTAGAACCATTTCTTCTATATTCTCTCTCTCTCTCTCTCTCTCTCTCTCTTCCTCTCTCCCCTCTTCTCTCTCCTCTCTCTTCTTCTCTTTCTTGCCAAATTCTTAAACCCTGACTACCCTAGTTTACACCAAATAGTTTTTCTGACTAGCCATCAGTGTGACCACCTTCCTATTTTTACTACTATATATCTTCTCTCAAGTGAGTTAATAGGTATAGTTCTGGTGAGGTATATAAACAGTAGGCAAACATGGAATTTTTGAAGTACTTTCTCCGTTATTTATTTTTGGTATGGCTTACTCTACATATTTTATATACATAAATACTTGTCACTGAATTTCTCACTGTAATATTTTGGTAAGTGTGCATACCAAATATGTTATTTTACAAAGATTCTTGTATTCAGGAAATTTTTACTCTGCTCTACCTTGATAGGTAATAATGTAATAGGAAGATTTATTCTGGAATTTCAGTATATCTCTGGATATAGGAAATAATCTTTCTTAACTCTACTTCCTTTTATTTTTTCTGTAGCAGTATCTTTAAACATAGAATATTGAGTATTTATGTGATGTCACAAAAGGCAATTAGGATGTGTTAACCTTGAGGCATCTCTTTTAGGTTTTATGTTTGTAACAATCATCTTCAGCCTGGATAATTATCTGGCTGATGGCGATCAATCATTATGATGCTGATGACAGGCATTTTTCATTGTTTTCAGTTCTGCATTTTTTTTTAACTCACTCACTTGACATCCTGAAGACTCAAATCCTTGAATTAATCCACTGAGCAGGAAGGACATGGGCAGCAAGCAGAGAAACCAATTCGTCAGCTTGCTGTCTCAAGGTTGCAAAAACAAATTGAATCCTTCCATCTATTATTTTTACAAGCGTTTTTTAAAGAAAAAGTTTTACAAGAGTGGAAGTAAATTTTCCGAAGTCTTGACACGCCCAATGTCAGATATACGTTCATTCATTTAACATTTACTGAGGGTGTACCATGGCCAAAGCCCTAGGGAAGAATATTGACCACCTTGAGAATGGTTTGCAGTCCAGCCACAGACATGGATGTGCAAACAGCCAATAATGCCAAGAGATGCTGTGTGACTCCTTGAGCTTACATCTGAATGCATCCTGAGCTATTGGTGAGGTAGAACTCTAAATATTGCCTAGCATGCAGGACTCTCTTGGAGGCTCCACATCTGTCTGTGCCCATAACCCAGCTTCAGCCCCAGGGAAACTTGGTCTTTTTGTCTTTATTTACAAGTTTGTATTTTGTGAAGTTTTCTTCTTTCTCCTTGGATCAGAGTATACTGTATGTATTTTCCCTTTTCCACTATAATGGAAGCTAAAACAGTAGGAATGGCAGTGTCTCTCAACCTCATTCATATGTATAAATTCAGAGTGCTAAGTGCAGACGTTTGAATGGATTTCCCCATTAACACATTTATGTAACAGCATAAGTGGTTCAGTAGCTTTTGTTGGAAGAAGAGGTTGATTTTGTTATGAAGGGAGTAAATTCCCTCATAGAGAACACTTTGCCCAAAAGTGATAAAACTAACTTGCCCTTAAGTATGTGGGAAGTATGGCTCTATCCACTTCACCTGTTCTCTTCCTTCCTTGAAACCAATCTTGTAAAACTGATTCTAAAAATGTATTCACCATTTTCTTCTCATCTATCAAGGTTTGAAAAAGAGATGGAGGTTGAGATAGATGACATTTTTTCTTCTGAAACTGGAAGGATTTGTCTATGAAACAGGTTGTGTAAGTGATGGCTTGCCAAGTTTAGCAAATCACAAGTCAAGGAGCATCAGACTGGGAAAGGATCTTTCCTTTCATCCATGAATATTTTTACAATGGCTGTGATCAGCTGGGCTATTTTTGGGCTCTCTTGGTGATGGAGAGCTCCCTCTTTCAATGTGCACATTCTCTGACACACAGGGAAAAATCAAGCAAGTTGGAGCCTTGTGACAAATGAGCCACAGTTATCCTGCCTCATCCCTATGCTGTTTCTTTGTTTTGCTCAAATAGGGAAGTATCATTTAAAAGAGTACCAAGCATATCATATACTCATAGAGCCCCCTTCTCGATTTTAGGGGATTTATATTCATTTAGTGGAGTGGTTTGTAACTTGCTGGTAATTAGGATCAACTGTGCCCTGTAATCATGCAGCCATATTTCACTGGTTACATTTTATTTTATTTAAAAAATGTTTTTAAAGTAGTTCTTTACTTTCATGAGGTGGATTACATTTTGACATGGCAATTTCACAAAATCAAATAATATGAACACATAACCTCCCCCTCCCCTTTCCTTGTCTGCAGTGGAACAAAGTTAGGCTTGAAATGAAGTGAGCCTTATTTGAAGCATAGCTGCCACAAAAAAGCAATAACAGTTATTGAAAATTCCTAGAATAAACTGTGTCTGTATGAAATGCTTTTTAAAAAAATTTTGGATTTGTCTCTCAGTGATGATTTCATTTTCAGATGACTCCAAGGAACTTGGGCTGTTAGTTTTTTAATGCAGCTCTCTGAATTTTCCAGGACTCACCATTATTTTTATTAGTCATTCCTAATATCACTTGGGGGAAAGTCAATATTCTTCCCTCTCCTGTCTTCCCAGAAAACCCTAGAACTGGATGAGAGAAATGAGTAGGACCACATCAGATTCTAGGCAAGAGTCACAATTAGAAGATCAGCTTTGAAGAGCCATTTTAAGGCATCTCAATAAGCCAAGGAGTCAGTCTGTAGCCTGGGAAACTGTGAATCCTTTGGGATACTTCTTTTTATCGTGCTGCAAAACTAATGTCCTCAGCTTCTTTACCTCTTCCTTGGGACATATTGAATGTCTTTCAGACTCCTGCATTAAGTTGCTTTTGTGTTTGTTTATAAAACATTCAGATGTGATACATGAGATTGGATTGATCTAATTTGGGGATGAAGGTTGGGAAAGACTTCCCCACAAACAGAAATATTTGAATTGATATCTAAAGGAAAAGTTAGGAGTAAACTAAGTAAAGGTTGGAAGATACCATTAGTAGAAAGAACGAAGGCAGGGGTGATAGGAAAAGCTAGAGATAGGCAGGGAGGTAGGAAATGGTAAGTTAGGCTTATAGGTTGGATTTCAGAGACGGGTGGGATACCCTGATGGGAGTTTAAATCAGGAATTCGGAGCCACATCAGATTTTGCCTTGCTATTGTAACGTTTCAGCCTTGCTATTGTAACTTCCAGCAAATGGGCTGAGACTTAGAGTCACAATAGTTCTGGTTGACAGTGGTTATAGCATTCAGCAATGCAGATACTTATGTTGACTCAGAAAAAGTTTAATGGACGAATAACACAGAATACAGGAGAAAAGAATTTGAAGAGTGCTTGAACCTCTGAATTCATACAAAGCCAGCAGATGAACTGGATATTATTAAATACATTGACATGCAGAAGGTGCTGTAGTTTCAAGCATGAGGCTTATTCTTCCTTGTTAATCAGAAATGATGCCTGGATGTCTTATAAAATGTCCATGATATTTCATGCCAGAGTTAATGATTTTTAGATGACACTTGGAGAGAAAACTGTGGCAATTGATCTTGGTCCAGTTTTTAAAGAACCATCCTTACTGCAGGGAATGAGGTTGCCTACTATCTGAGAAACTCAGAAGGGCAAGAAAAACCTACATATCAATTCAATGTAAATTGAATTTGAGGTGTTTTTGGTGGAATTCTAACATCCCACCAACACCCATTATTTCTCCCTATTTTCTTCCCATTGGATTAGTGGATTCTTTTATTCTCCTTCCTTCCTTCCTTCCTTCCTTCCTTCCTTCCTTCCTTCCTTCCTTCCTTCCTTTCTTCCTTCCTTCCTTCTTTCCTTCCCACTTTCCTTCCCTCCATCCATTCATCTGTCTTTCCTTTTTTTCTTCTTTTTAAAAATTTCAGCATAGCAGAGTTTTTTCTACAATCTGGAGGAATATACGGGTTATATAAGTGTGGAAACATATTTGTCATTTTAGTTTACCTTTGCCGAAATTGTGAAGGATACCTAAAGTATAAGATATAATAGTTCTCTTAAGTTTTTGTGACTTGGCTCATCCAGAATTAGTTTGTCACCTCCTGGAAAGCACTTAACGTCTTACTTCTCTCCTAGTACCCTTCATGAGATGTGCTATGGTTCATCGTAACTTAGATTGAATTATTTTTCGTTTCTTAGTTCACTTTGCCCAATAATAGAAGGGGAGAAAGGAGGGATTTTATGAAATGTTGATATAGTAGGATAGCATGAGTGGAGAATTTCAAGAAAGTTCAGTTCTTTGCTCATGAATTGATTTAACAGTTACCAACTAAGGTGCAGGAAATTAAGTGCCATATTACATGTAGCCTGAGGCTCCTTGGAGAGAAGAAAAATGCTTTTGCTTTTCATTGAGCTGTGGGAAATTGTTTCAAGACCATCAGGAAAAGCTTTATTTCTGTGAAAAATAGCTCTATGGTCATCAGAGCAAAAGGGCCTTGAATTTTATATTGTGAAAGATTTGTACTGAATAAACCACTAAGTCTTGACTCCATTGACCTTGAAATGCGGGAGGATGTGGAACACAAAATTGAAACTGTGACCCACAAAAGTTATTCTTTTTTCAGTATTACTACAGCATTACAAATATTCCATGTTCATTGATGAAACACCTAGTCAGTAACCTGAATGGATGTCAGTTTCATTTCTCTTTATAACACAGGGCTCACTAACACTCTTTAGACTTTCAGTCATTTATTAAACTCAGAAATTTGGCTTAATAAAATCATTTCAAAGAAGGAAAAAAAAGAGCTCTATGTATGAAGATATTCTTTGTAGTATTAGCTATAATAGTAAAAGATGGAAACAATTTAAATACCCAATGGTATACAAATTATTAAATGAATTTACATGCCAAGAGGTAAAGAAATATTCTATGGCCATTAAGAGTTATTGGGTAGACTCTGCAACTGCAGAAAATTGGGCTCCAACCTAGTGTTATATAGAGGAACTAAATAACTAGTCATGATAAATATAGCATTTATTAGGTCCTTTTAATGTGCCAAACACTTTTGAAGAGGTTGATGTTTATTAAGCCTAACAGTAGTAGTATTAGGTAGGTACCATTATTATCCCTTATTTACACATGAAGGAACTGAGCAAGATTGCAGGGCTGATAGCCCCTGGGTGTGGGATTCAAATGTAGAAAGTCAGTCTCCAGAGTTCACATTTAACCAGTACTGTGTATACGATCATCAGATGCCTCCGTGTACATTGATTACATCTGGTAACACTGGGTGCAGGTGAAAAAGCTAGGAGATTATGGAGAAATAAAATTAGTTAAGACTGCTGAAATTTGGAAGAGAGGCATTTTAAAAAAAATTTTCTTTTATGTTCTAGTGGGTGGTTTTCACTATTTAAAAATGTCTTAGTAGGGCTGGGTGTGTTAGCTCATGCCTGTAATCTCAGCACTTTGAGAGGCCAAAGCAGGTGGATCACTTGAGGTCAGGAATTTGAGAACAACCTGGCCAACATGGTGAAACACTTTCTCTACTAAAAGTACAAAAATTAGCCCAGTGTGGTGGCATGCGCCTGTAATCCCAGCTACTAGGGAGGCTGAGGCAGGAGAATCACTTGAACCCAGGAGGCAGAGGCTGCTGTGAGCCAGGATCATGCCACTGCACTCCAGCCTGGGTGACAGAGTGAGACTCCATCTCAAAAAAATAAAAAATAAAAAATGAAAAATAAAAAAAATAAATAAAAATAAAAATGTTTTAGTAATGTGTAACATTTGCATACTAAGTTCAAACTTTATTAAAGTAGGCTATTGTATTAGATTATTCTTGCATTGTTATAAAGAAATACTTGAAACTGGGTAATTTATGAAGAAAATAGTTTTGATTGGCTCACAGTTCTGCAGGCTTTACAGGAAGCATGGTGCTGGCATCCCTTTGGTTTCTAGGGAAGCCTCAGGAAGCTTACAATCATGACAAGGCAAAGGAGGAGCAGGCATGTCACATGGCAAAATCAGAGCAAGGCAGGGGAGAAGCCACACACTTTACACAGCCAGATCTCATGCAAACTCAGAGAGAGAGTTCACTTATCATCAAGGGGATGACCTAAGGCATTCACGAGGCATCTGCCCCCATGATTCAAACATCTCCCACCAGGCTCCACCTCCAACATTGGAGATGACATTTCAAAATGAGATTTGAGCAGGGACAAATATCCAAACTATATCAGCCATCACATAGTATGAAAGAAAAGAGCTGTCTATCCCATATGGCCTCTTATTCCATTTGAAAACCCATGTCTAGAGGTCTGGTGTTAAGTCTAGTTTTAGATAAAGGCCACCACAGCACCCCAGATAGTGAAAGAGTAGATGCTTGAAGGATGAGCTCTTTGTGGAAAATTGGAAGCAGCAGAATTTACTAGTATGTAGAGCAGATAAGTGCAGTCTGTGTAATCAGTTTATAATCCTCTAGCCTATGATGCGAAAGTGACAAGGAAAATAGCTCCATCTGGCACAGGAAATATTTACGTTAAACATTAGGAAGAACTTACGAGATTTCATAGTATTGTGCTGGGTTGCGTATTCATGTTTTAAAATAAAAGCTTTATCTTTAAATCTGAGATATCCATCCCTTAGGGGAACAAGGATACTCAAATAGAAACAGAAAGGATTCTTACAAAGTGGGAGGTGAAGCACCTTATAGAATAGAGAATATGTGATGTGAAAGGAGAACTATGATTTGTGTTAAACTTATTAAAGATGCATTTTTAGAAATTTGTGATTTTTTGGTGCAAAATTGTCTATAATGGGTTTTTATGATTTTGAATGGCACAGAAATTATATTTTATAATTTAAAATGTTCTATAAAATTTTTAACATTGGGAGTCCATGAATAGGTTTAGGTAAATTATACAGCAAATTTCTGTATGTGCATATGAATATTTTCAGGAAGGGAAATCCATGGTTTTAATCAGATGTTTATAAATGTCCACAATGCCAAATTTACTACTATAACGTCTCCACTGATATGTTAAAGGAAAAGAGAGGACTGAATGGTAATTTAGGTAGATAGATGACAGATAGATAGATGACAGATCTAGAGACAGATACATAAATATAGTCTCTTTCATAGACTTGGAGAATCTTCTTGGCCCCTGCTAATGTTGTTAATATTCTCATTAAAAAGAGAAGATAGAATCTTCTTATTAAACTCTCATTGGAAATGGAAATAACTAACATGTATTTAAATACCTTTAATCTATGGCCATCGAAAAGTGTAATGCATGGGAATTTTAGATGGGGGCTGCAGCTATACCTTGCACATTGTGTTTTGGCATAAAGATGGATCAGGGCATTGAGATGATACACTGGGGTTCTTCCTGGAGACGCTATGCTGCCAGTCAGTCAAGCATAGTTATCTAAGATGCATTAATCAACCACGTAACCTGAGATTCCCTCTCAGACTAAATTACCTCTCCAAGAACTAAGACTCAATTAAACCTCCATTGCTTACCTTAGTGACATCTGTTCTTCACATTGTCAGGAAATCTGTTGTCATTATTTAGAAAGCAGCCTTTCAGGTTTCATGTAATCGAAGACTACAGGTGCCAAAAATTTAAATTAGCATGAAACATCTGATTCCTCAAGGCGTCAGTTCCTTGAAGCACATAACCAATGAGAAGAGATTTATTTCTCTTTTATAATTCAGGTTTTTAATGCTTTTACTTTAATAAGAACTTTATTGAGATATAAGTCACTTCATAGATATTTTTTCTTGAGTTTCTTTTCCTTTTGTTAGTTTTGTAAAAGTGTACTTATGCATGTGTGAGGTTGTGTGTGTGTGTGTGTGTGTGTGGTGTTTAAAGAGAGCAAATTGACTTTTGAAAAGAACGTGGTTAATAAAGCCATTTGGGTTAGTAATACAGGATGGAGTAAGATTGATGGAGCAGCAGAAAAAAATGGAATGTATTCAAAGTTTCTAATTAACGTGTTCATTTTATTAGCTATCATTTTCTCCCTAAATGACTTTTTTGACTCTGGCAGTTGCTATTGCTATGACATATTTTAATTTATACCCTAAAGCCAAGTGGAATATATGTCTTCATAGGTAAAATATAGCAAGATAGAAATTAGACAGAGTCTAATATTTGACACTTATTGGAGAAAGCCTTTCTCTGACATACCTTTGACCGAAACTGCTAGTTAACATGTTGTCTATTATTTGGGAGGGCAGTAAACCTACTTAAATTGCTTAACGTAATTTATTTAAGTGGGGGGTTACTTAAAGTAAACCCCCACTTGGTTGTTCATTTTCATCTTCATTCAGCTTTTCATTTGTTCAGCAAACATTGAATGTCCCCTATATATAAGGCCCTATCTGTGCTTAACATTACGCAAGTCCTGAAATTAATAAGAAATAATTTCTGCATTTAAGAAGGATCTTGGACATAACCAAAGTACAAGGTAGATTAAGGATCATAATATGACAGACTGGTAAACAGAATGCTGTGGAAACATAGAGGAAGCAACTAATTTAAACTGAGCAGTCAGAGAAGATTGCATGAAAATACAGTATTTTGTTATGCCTTTGAAGGACCACAGTACGAGTTTGGCAGGTAGAGAAGGAGAAAGGGTGCTAAGTACTTCCAACTTAAGGAAAACATTAATTTATTAAGTGCTTTTTTATGTGCAAAACAGTCTGCTAAATGAATTCTTTCCTATGAGCCAATTCCTTATCCCCATAATGCATAGAAGAAAACGGAAGCTTGCAGAGATTCAGTTTATTTTCAGGCCAAAAGAAAGAGCAAGTAACAGAGTCACTGCCATATTTGCTAAGCTGAAAGACATTTCTTTTTTTCATTATTGTGTCAGAGAGAGGTTGGCAAACCTTTGCTTAAAGAGCCAGATAGTAAATATTGTGGGCTTTTTACACTACACAATCTGTGTCACAATTACTCACCTCTGCCATGGTGTACACCAAACTCTCTGGTGTATAGCTTAAAAGCAGCCATACGCCATAAGTAAATGAATGAGCATGGCTGTGTTAAAAAAAAAAAAACTCATTTATGGATATTGAAAATTAAATTGTACACAGTTTTCATGTTTCATCAAATATTCTTTTAATTTCTGAACGATTTAAAAATGTTGAAACTGTTCTTTGCTCATGACTCTACAGAACCAGGAGGTGGGCTGGATTTGTCCTGTGGGACATACTTTGCTGACCCTTGATGCTTTATCAATACTTAGCATGAGAAATAATTAAGGAAGAAAGAGCCACTTACCCTTTATATGAGGCCCTTCGCATCACACAACCCCTGGGTCTTCATTTGATTCTTAGTCCATCTGAATAGCACTGCCTGCAATTGTGGACTCTGCAGTTTGAGTGACCAGTAAACTCCCAACACTGAGGAATATAACATCATATGTTACTTCCTCTTACACAGATGCATCTGTTGAAAAATAGTAGGTTAAAAAATCATCTGAGATAAGACTTGACTCTGTTATTGAACAAAGAAATGTTTCCAGGCCAGCTCTTAAAGTGAGCAAAGTTATGTCATACTTAAGTTACCTTGTTTGTCAGTCTTTAAAGAGCAAGGGCTTTTTATGTTTTGTCCTTTATCTTCAATGATTCCCTTTTTTATTAAAAAATATGAAAAAAACCCTGAAGGTTGACTTACTTATAAAGTGAAAATGATGCAAGCCTGATTATGTCCTTAGAAAGCATTGATGATATCCTGTATACTTGAATATACCTAGTGAGTTCTAACACACCTGAATGGCCTTGATGTAGACCAGAACATTTAGAGAGACAGAGACAAAGCAGCTGGCGTCAGACGGTGGATCCCAGGGACCTTTTAAGGTTCACTAGACATTTGCTGTAAGTTTCTAGGGCTAGACTTCTGGAATTCCACTCTTGTTGGTTGAGAAGTAGAGTCTTGATAACCAGGAGCATATTAGAGATTTTCGTGGAGGTCTGTCTGACTGCAAAGGCTCTAGGAGTCAGGTCATTTTAACATTCTACTCAATAAAGTATAAAGTGTGACCTTGGCAACGTATCTGCCCTGTCTGTACATCAGTTTCCTCTTCTGGAAAGTGGGAGTAATAATAGCTACTTCCCTAGGTTGATTAGAGGACTAAATAAGAAAATAAATCATTTTAATTATTTTAATTACCCTCTTTTTGAATTTTTGTTTACCCCTGTCTCCAGAATTAAAAATAGAATTCATATTTTCTACATTCCTGATTTATCTATTATGAATGCAAGCTTTTTTTTTGCTTAGACCCTTTTGGATTCCACATTAAATGTAAAAAAAAAATCATCTCTTATGTTTGTTTCATCAATGTTGTCAAAAAATATGATATACCCAGGCAATTGTATTATTTAGCTTTTAGGAAAAGGTTTCCTTTTTGAAAGTCATTTTATTGATGGTATGAATTAACACAAAATATTAGGTCAATTTAGTTATTGTGTGCTTGGAGAGTATTTATTCACTCTGGAGATTTCTGGATGTGCTATATAGTTATGGTGATTTATGAAAACAAATCGGAATACTCTGCCAAATTTTTAACAAGAATCTAAGTCATAATGAGATATTAGTTTACTTGATGGGAGAATTGATTCATTTGATTTTTCCTAAGGGAAAACAGTGTTTCAGGCTTTAAAGATGAAATATGACACAACATTAGATCCTCTTTAGGCTCAGTAAGGAAAGTTTGCTTTAATTTTGCAGAACTTTGAAGCTCAGTTTTAGTCTGCATACTGATGTTAACTGTTTAAGATGATTTTGCATCAAAGAAGAGGAAGAATAGGATGTTTTGTTGAACTGCATTTATGAGCCTTAGAGTGCACATTTAGACTAAAGTGTCGTTCCATGTGGTCCTAAAATCTGTAGGGTATTAAGTAATCTCTTACTGGAGTTTTGATATATAGTATTGGAAGTTCATTTCCTCTGATTTAATTTCAAAACCCAATTTCATTTAGTTCAGAAAATTCCAGCATAGCCGGCATATCTCGTTGTTGTGTTTAAACCAGTGTTTCTCAACTTGGCTGCACCTGAGAACTTCATGGAGCATTAAAAAGGATACTTCATCCCTGGACTCATATGCATATTTAATTGGTTTGGAGTGTGGCCCAGGAATAGGTTTTTTTCCTTTTCTTTCCCCCCTTTTTTGATATTTTTTAAAAGAACACCAGATGATTGTAACAAGTAGTTCTGGTTGAAAACCAGTAGTATAAATTAGCATTTCTCAAACTGTAATGCATTTATAAACTGCCTGGGAATTTTGTTAAAATATGGATTCTGATTCTTCTGTAGTTCTGGGATGGGACATTGACGGGATTAATACTGCAGAGTCAAAGACCATATTTTTAGTAAGGAAAGGTCTAAGCTAAGTCCCAATTTAGTTAGAAAACATTTTTATTAATCAATGCCTTGATACTAAATAATTGTTTATGAAATAATTAGTGTTTACTTAGTTACTCAAAACGTCATACTCAACATTTTAAAATGGACCGTTTTTCCTGCCATATTGTGTGATTCAATCCTACATTTTCTGAGCACCTATTATATACTCACTATTTTGCTAGGCTTGCAGGGAATGTACAGAGTAGAAAAATAGAAACCCTATGCTTAAATAGCTCAAAGAGAATCAGAGCGTTTATGCTAATGACCGTAATTCAAAGGAAAAGGCTGATAAGTAAAATTTTTGATTTTATACTTAATTTTGAGGTATTATGCCTTTTTGTTAGAGACACTTTTTACATTTTAGAAATTCTTGAAATCTGACATCTCTTCGTTCTGTCTCCCTCTCTGCAGGATGTGTGTGTGTGTATGGGGGAGTCGTTCTTAGGGGCTTTCATCTACTTTTTGATGAGTTTATCCAAAGCAGCTAGAGGAGCACTTGATTGGAAAAAAAATTACAGTCACATGTCACTTAATGATTGGGATACATGTGAGAAATGCATCCTCAGGCAATTTCGTCACTGAACAAACATCATGGAGTATACTTAGATAAACCTAGATGTCAGAGCCTACTACACACCTGGGCTTCATGGTATAGACTATGGTTCCTATGCTATAAACCTGTACGGTATTATACTGAATACTGTAGGCAGTTGTAACATAGTGATATTTGTATATCTAAACATAGAAAGGTACAGTAAAAATATAGTATTCTACTCTTATGGGACCATCTTCTCATATGTAGTACATTGTTGACCAACACATCGTTATGTGGCACATGACTATATATACCATAATTATATAATATTTAACTGTCTGCAGTCAGACCTAAAAACCATTTTGAAAACTACTCATGTTAGAATACATTTTAGAGCTTAACGTGCCATGGAGACATTTTTTGTCTTCAAAAAAGTGTTTTTGAATCTCTTTCAAGAAATTTAACAAAGTGATCCACAGCTCAGTTGCCAAAGGAATTAAAAGCAAAGTTTATGCCTCCCCACGGCCAGCATACTTGTACAAAACAAATGTCAAAAGCTGCACATGGGGAACTTGGAATGGTTTAATTTACGTGTATGGAGTTAGCACAAAATTCATAGCAGTCTGTCACCAAGGTTTGTTAGCTAATTGCTGTGTTTTAAATAAGTGTGAATTTTAACAACACTGTTTAAGAGCCTGCTGTCTCCCTTCCTCTTGGCACACCTAGGGGTTCAAGCTATTATCTGAACACATATTCTAATTCTTCAAGTACTAAGGGGGCACCTCTGTTGTCTTTGACAGTCAGTCCCCCTCCTTAATAAAATCAGCTAGAAACATTCTCAGGAAAACAGCCCATAAGGCAGAATTTTCATGGGCCACTGCTACTATTTTTTTCTTCACACACTTCTTTCCCCAGAAAGCACAAACAATTCAGACTGTCCCACAGGCTGCTGGAGATATCACATATTGAGTTTTCCTAGTCTGACTCTACATAAAATTGCTTTAGCTAGGGAGAATTCATTTAACTAACTAAAAAACTCATCTGTTTGTAACCAGTGTGTTTGACATAAGCTCATGATATAAGCAAAAGAAATTTTCTTTTCTCTCTCTGTCCTCCTTGCACTGTATTACAGTGTGGCATAATTTTCATGTGTTCCTGGCCATAACCTCTGGTAGAGCCATGACATCTCCACAACTCTACAGAAACTTTAAATCACAAACAAAACACAGTGCCAATTCAGTAATTAGAATGGAGTCCAAGGTATTAATCCAAACTTAAAAGCTTGTGTAATCAACAGTGACATCCTCCCCCAGGTGAGGTTTGCTTGAGTGCGGAAGCCTGTGGTTGGGAGTGGAGGTACAGCATTAGTTCCTCTTTCTTCGAGTCTCTTACTACCTAGATGCTGTATTAGCTCCACAGGGACCAAGGTGATGTGTAGAGCAGAGAAGGTGTAAAAACAGTACAGTTCTTGTTTACCTGGGTGGCTTCATAAACCCTCGGCCATCCATGGCTGATGTTTGAAGTTGAGGTTTTCAGGTAGACCAGGCCAATATAAAAGCCATCTTTTTTCCCTTTCATGAGTGTTTTCATGGAATCTTTAAAGATTCCTTTCTGGATTCTCTCACCCGCAGTTCCCTTAACTGACATTTCTATTGCAGATAATTCCTTTGTGCCTCCTTCGTCAGCCCCTGCGTACCCTGTGGTGTATGGCCAGTCTCTTTGTGGGGAGGTCCCTTTATCCCTGTACCCCAGTTTAGCTTATCCAGAGTGACTCCCCACCCCCATCTGTCTTGACCTACATCTGATCCAGATAAAACCCTATACATCCTTGGTTCTCACAACTTCTGGGGGTTGTGCCCTATCTCAATACGGCGGTACTCTCCTGTCTGCTTCTGCTATCGAAGCAGCGAGTCAGACTTTCAGTCTTTGTGTATATTTCTCTGGCATGGGTTAGAGCCTAGTAAAGTTTAACTTTTTAAGAAATGAGTCAGGGCCCTGTCCTCTGTGTCTTTCCGTTCTGGAGAGATAACACCTCTCAGCCCTCCCTTCCTCCACAGAGTCAGGAAAGGGGACTCACAACACAGCAATCACTCTGTCTGGAGAAATCTGATAACAGGTTTTCTCCAAAATTCTATTTCTGACCCTTGGACCTCTATTTATACCTTATGCTACCTGAGAGGTCCAACAGTCATGGAATATGTTCTCCCACATCACATGTGTAAATTCTGCATATGGAGATGTGGAGATGTGTGTAATATGCGGGTTGTATTATGGTAGGCACTGGGTTGATTCTACTGTGAAATCTGAGGCAGGAAGAATCCCAGTCCAAGGATCTGTTACATATTTTAACAAGTTAAGGATGAACAGAATCGAATTTAGTGTGATTTCTTAGCCACTGAATAAACACTATTAGTTGGGCACAGTAAAAATTGGTGGGAGATCAAAGATGTTTACAATATAGCATTTGTCTTCATTGGCAAACAACATATTTGGGAAAGTCAGATATGCTGTGAATAGCTAAATATAGATGAATATGCCTGTGAGGTACACTTGCCTAAAGTACCCTTTTATGGTATCTTGTAGTTTGTCGAGTCAGAAGGTTTTGTACTTGGCAAAGGGAAAACTAGTTTGCTAGGCATAGGGACATTTTGACATGATGATTTTGGTTTGGAGATTGGTTATTGATTACTATCGTAGAGAAGCTGCAAGTGACGGACGATTCAGTTGGGGAAGAAAAAAGATGTAACAGCAAAGTATAAACTTAGGCTAAGTCCACATATTTTACTGCGTAATTTCTGTCAGCAAAAGCATCCACAATGAAGACATTCAGCCGTTAGAGACATATATGAGAATGCCACATAGAATCCCACCTACGAGATCAGCTAACTATTAAGAATTCTGGCATTAGTCCTAGGTGTGAATCATTGATTGTGAAATCCCACACCTCGTTTATTTTCATTGCTACATCCTATGCTTCAGCAAACTTTTCCTTCAACCATTACCTAAAGTTAAACTATTGCCACTATTTTGTGGTAAGAACATATTTATTGTATTTTTGTATCTTATACAAAAAGAGGGGATTTTTTATTGTTTCTTCTTTGAGGAAATATTTTTAAATTCCCCTCAATCTATAGATTTCTTTAGTGAAGAAAGTACAAAACCACCCCTATTTCTACTTACAGACATTTCCTAAAACATTTTTTTCCTGTCATGGGAAAATTATTGCCACGAATATTTATACAGGGCATGTCAGAGACTTAGTGCATTTTTACCCATACACTTAGAATTTCCTTATTCCAGTCTAATGCTTCTGGAGTTTTTAAATAACATAATTGTGCTCAGCTCACTCAATTCATTTTTTTCTCTATTTTATGGATATATTGTCAGCTATGTTTTACATATAGAAAATTGTTTTACAGCCATTAAACCATAGCCTTAACATCTATTGTTATTATAGTTCTTATTCATCACCCCCGAAATAATTTTTAAAATTCCAGTACAACTGTTATCTTACGATGCAGTATTTTCATTATGAAGCTTTCCCTTATTCAGTTTCTTAGCAAAACATTTTCTGATACTAGACCGATATTTTCCACTTAGATTCTGTTTTGCAGTCATATTAATCAAGCTCAACCCATGACCTTGAAACAGGATGAAATAGACGAATTGCCCTTGGGTATAATGAATTGACACAGGAAAAGCTACTCATGATGGATCTTAAATGCAACCAAGTAATTTGCTTAGATTCTCCAGAGAATGATTTTATATTCTGTATTAGGATGTGTTTAACTGAATAACTGCAGTTATATAAGTAATAGTGATGGCAGTGCAGATAAGGGGGATAAATATACATGCAAATGCAAACACGCACATCACACATACATTTAATAAAATCTGATTCGTTAGTGACGCATATTTCTTCAGTTGCTAAGCATTGATGACAGCATATCATATTCAAAGATTTATAGAAACACGATTTTTCACAAGTCGTTCACTGCCTTCTTTCTCTTTATGTGGAACATGAATTTCTTTCATATATCATTACTTGAGGAACTTCTAGTTATCACTCTGCCCATTTGTGTTCATCTGCTTTTGAGTCACCCAAAAGTCTTTATACTTTCCTCAATAGTATAAAAATAAAATGCTTCAAAAACCTTTAAATCTTCATATGGATTACCACAGAGCAAAAGATTAAGGTATCCAATATTAACCTTCTCCAATTAAAAAAAAAATGAATAAACTCCATACTGTTTATGCTTTAAATACATTTTTATTGCAAACAAACTATACTGTTTAAATCAATTGTGTTAACTGCTATTGTTTATTTTATTTATTTGTTTATTGAGAAAGGATCTCACTCTGTCACGCAGCTGGAGTGCAGTGGCGTGACTTCAGCTCACTGCAACCCCCACCTCCCAGCTTCAAGTGATTCCCCTGCCTCAGCCTCCTGAGTAGCTGGGACTACATGTGTGCACCACCACACCTGGTTAATTTTTGTGTTTTTAGTAAAGATGGGCTTTTGCCATATTGGCCATGCTGATCTCAAACTTCTGGCCTCAAGTGACCCATCCACCTTGGCCTCCCAAATTGCTGGGATTATAGACATGAGTCATTGCACCCAGCCCTATTTTTAAAATTATATTTATTATCATGTCTTATATTTTTCCTCATGCAAAATTTTCCTGGTTTCTCTCTCCCCTGCAAACAAACAAACAACAAACAAAAACAACCTTTGTTTTGTAAAGTTTCTGTTCATTTTGCTTTTTTTATTTTATTATTTTTTTTTAATTTTACCACTACCTTACTAACATGCAAGCTTCACTGGTCCTGAATCACACAGGATAGGGTAAGGATTGGAATTTAGGAGTTTGATTGTCAGACATTTGCTACATGTCAAGCCCTCTCAGAAGTCAAGCCGAAGTTCAAAAATAGAATAATATCATTTAGAAGTTGCTCACCCTAATTTTGTATAAAGTGTAAATTTGTATTCCTTGTTATGAAATGAGGAGAAAGCCAATTTTCCTGTGACCGTGGAAAGATTCTTCCAAGGGAGACCTCTGGCAAAGTAGTATTTTCATGCTTAAGAGTAAAAACACAAACAAAAATCTCTCCCTAGTCAACTAACTGGAACATTTGGTTAACTCAACCAGTCAGCAAAATCAGCATCAAAATATGTTTCATGAAATACATGAACTACACGTAGCCACCACTGCACTATCTGTGGAAGTTAAAATGGCTCTGAACAGAAGATATGGAGAAATCTATTCTTTAAGAAGTCAAAATCCCAAGATAATGATGGATAAGGGTTTCAGAGAAATTACTCAAAAGTCAGGGATGAGCACGATTACAAGCAATATGTGTGCAACTGATATAGGGATTAGAGCTTCGTCTGTCACTCCCTGATGTTGATATAGAGATCATTTGGGTGATGGACAGGCTATGTTTTGATTGCTATTGAATAGGAAATTGGGTCTAAATAACACGGTGGCAAAACTAGGACATAAATGGAAAATTCTGGTTCTATAGCTAAATGCTAATGCTGAGACTCTGACAGGGCTTTTGATACTAATAAAATTACCCCCAAAAGATATGGGAAGGTATTTATTTAATCTGATAAAATGTGGGAAAATTAGAAAAGGCATGTAGCAATAATGGTACTGGTTTAATATTTTGAAGAATAACCAAGTCTCATGATATTATCTGCACAGAGTGCTCTTATAGTTTTACAAAAACCAAGCACTAGTAGGATCTTACATTTAGTCTATGAGAGCATAATCACAATTTATGAGCTTATGGGAAACAGCTACTGAAGGGTGAGATTTTTCTGAGGAGCATAATTCTTGAAATCCAGACATGGAAACTAGTGATGGTGAAAACAAATATTAATTTCCGTATAGTCACTAAGCAGATCCAAGCTAATTAAATGAAAGTCCAAGAGCTCAAGAAAACTCAGTTCAAATTGCCTGAGCTTAGGAATGCTCATTATTCATCTATTCTGCTATCTATCTGTGTATTTAGTCCATAAATAATTTTATCAAATAAAACTGTACTTGAAATTATTCTTCAATAAGACTTTTAAAACCTACTTTACTATTTTTATGCTGTTGCCTAAGGAATCGATTTCATTTCGGTCTAATTAAAGTGACTCAAAGATAGAGCATTTTTAAGGGAGCAAGATCAACTTGATGTCAAAAAGTTTTTTTGACATTAAATGCTTTAAATATATGGAATATACCATACCAAATAACATGCAAATTAGTATAGAACACACCATTTTTAAAGAAAGTTAACATGCATATTTTACTTAAAATATATAAATATATAAAATATGTACAATTTATTTTTATAAGTAAACATAAAATATGTAAATATCTATACAGTAACAAGTGTGTTGGTTATAGGTTTACGTGTGTGTGTGTGTGCGCGATAATAGTAATGGAGAAGTAGATTTGAATAGAGGGTACAAATCAGTAAGACAATGAATTATTGCAAAAGCATCAAAAGATTAAAAGGAACGGTGTATACTTGGTCAGATTATTGAAAGTTTCTATTATTTAACAATTATAAAATTATGCAAAATTATAAGTCAGAAGCAGGAAATCAAAGTAAATGACTAATTTGCATGGGAAGTAAGACTCTGTCTCATTGTAGCTAGTTGTAAGAATTATGACAGAAGATGAGGACAGGACAAGGACCAACTAGCTGGATTCACTATTCTTTGACATGAAGCTGAATATTTATGACAATGAATTCCTCATCTGGAAGAGCGTAACAAGTTAAACCATGACAGAAGTGACTTGCAGTTTCCCTCCCCACCAGACACGATGTCAAAAAGCACTATCAATTTCATTAATGGGATGTTTTAACTCTTTATTTTGGAATGCCAACCAGAGTCCTGCCAGGTGGGTACATTCATGAAATGCCATATAACTTCAGGAAAGACATTAATGGCCACTGGAGATGTTCCACAGACTTAATAATAGACACATCTCTAGGAAAATGTATGTGCATGGCTATGTTTAGTAAATGTAACGTATTTCTTTCATGTTAAAAACCACTTGGGGGTCAGACATGAGAAATATGTGTTTAAACTTTGACAAATACCATTATTAAATACTGTTTTAATAAAGTTAGGTTTACATTGATGACTAGTCAGAGATTGCAAATAATAAAGAAATAATAGTAGAGGATCAGGTTGTGCTTACATGTGATATGTAAAACAGATATCTAATTATTTTATTATGCCAAACGTGAATTGGAATTGATTGGAAAACTTTATTCTATGATATGCATTTTAGCATGATCCCCATTATGCACTGATAATTTAAACTTTCTAGGTATCATAACACTTTCTTCCCCTATAACTCAGCTTACTCAGGATACACTTAATACGTAAAACTCTGAAATGTTTTCTCTCCCCTGATAGATTCTAATTTTAATTAGTATACCTCTCCCCCAGCTCTATTCATTGGTTTTTGTTAGAACGATTGCAATGGGAAAAGTTCACAATATTTATAATATTAATAATTTAAACTTTTCTCTAACATTAACAATAAATTACCTTTTACTGAGGTCTTATAATGTGCTCAGCTATTTGATACATGCTCTATGAGTAGTATTTCTATTCATCCTTCCTGTAGCTTTTTATGAGAGAGTTGTGTTGTTAATTCCTCCCTCTCTCCCTGTTGCCATATTTTTTTATTAAGTACTTATGTAATACACGGTACTCTTGCCAGGAGTCATGATTTCTCCATATCATCTTATTTCCTCCTTCCCTTTCCCTCTTCTTTAATAGGATTAGTTCCATGTCTAGGAGCAAAAGTCCAACATCAATAAAATGGTCTCTCTGTTCTCAGAAATATTATCTTCTGGGGATTGAAAGGAGGTGACTGAGCACTTTTGTAAAGTATGCAATTGAGAGGGCGAATTCAGATCCTAGGAGCTTGCAAAATCAGACCATATCTCTTCATCCAAAGTCCGAATATATTTTTCCTTCAGCAAAAAGTAGGGAGATCCAATGATTTTTGATATGTTTTATATGCCGTTGGTCAGAAATAATCTCTGGATCCATTGATCAATTCATAAATACGTTTTCAAGGATATGCATTTCAACAGTTTTATTAAACAACTGGTATGATTTAGTTTCTTATTGTTTCTTTCCTTGGCATTAAGACCAAATCAGTTTCCCCAGGGTATAATGAGAGCAATGTTTAGAAAGGCAATAATGTGAAAAGCCTTTTCGATATAATGCTTTTTATTATAATTAATTTTTTAGGGGCTCTTTATTTTAATTTTACTGAGATATATATCTCATGTGAATTAAGTAATATTTTTCAGAGTATTTTTCCTGACTATCCAGTAAGTTTTTTTCTTTTCTACCACAGCTGACGTTAATCAAAATTAAGATGATCAAAATTAAGGTGATCTTTGTGTTACTTGAAGACAAGTGATTATTTGTGGAAGAGTTGGCAGCAGAAAGCACTTTGACAGAGACATTGATTCTAGTTAGAAGCAACCAACGTAGGTACATACACTTTTATTTCCTCAGTCACTCTAGAGTTGGAGAAAACTTTTCTTTTCTTTCTTTTCTTCTCTTTTCTTTTCTCTATTCTCTTCTCTTCTTCTCCTTTTTTTTTTTTTTTTTTTTTTTTTGTTGAGACTGAGTCTCACTCCATTACCCAGGCTGGAGTGCAGGGGCATGATCTGGGCTCACTGCAACCTCCACCTCCTGAGTTCAAGGGATCCTCCAGCCTCAGCCTCCCCAGTAGCTGGGATTACAGGCACTATCACCACTCCTGGCTAATTTTTGTATTTTTTAGTAGAGACAGGGTTTTGCCATGTTGGCCAGACTGGTCTGGAAATCCTGAGCTCAAGTGATCTGCCCACCTTGGCCTCCCAAAGTGCTGGGATTACAGGCATGAGCCACCGCACCCGGCTGATACTCTTTCCTAAGAGCCTGAATATTTTCTCATCCTAGAGAATACAAAATTTAGTCAGACAGGTCTCTGACTTTACATAACCCTCAATCTGTATCAAAAAGACTTACACACAAACACACACACAAAAAATTAAACATGCAATTACTCTATCATCTTGTTCGCTGGTGTATCACTAGTTCTTATATAAATACCTAATGTAGACTAAATCCTAAATAATGATATTGCTTCTTATGAGGAATGATTTGTAGGCAAAGTGCTCAAATCTAATGTGTAAAGCTCCTGTGTAACCACTATCCAGATATTTGGAACCCTTCTACCGCTCCCAGAAGTGTTCCTAATGCTCCTTCACAGACAGAACTCACCAGCAAGAATTAACTACCCATGGCCGGGCGCTGTGGCTCAAACCTGGAATCCCAGCACTTTGGGAGGCTGAGACGGGTGGATCACGAGGTCAGGAGATCGAGACCATCCTGGATAACACGGTGAAACCCCGTCTCTACTAAAAAATACAAAAAACTAGCCGGGCGAGGTGGCGGCGCCTGTAGTCCCAGCTACCCGGGAGGCTGAGGCGGGAGAATGGCGGGAACCTGGGAGGCGGAGCTTGCAGTGAGCTGAGATCCGGCCACTGCACTCCAGCCTGGGCCACAGAGCGAGACTCCGTCTCCAAAAAAACAAAACAAAACAAAACAAAAACACAAAGAATTAACTACCCTTTTGTTTTCTACACGTATTTTTTTTTTCTGTTTTTGAACTTTATATAAATAGGATCATACTATATGGGCCCATTTGTATCTGGCTTTTTTTTCTCATGCAACTAAAAATATCTGATTTTCTTCATGCTGTTTTGTACATCTTAGTTCATTCATTATTATTGCAGTGTAGTATTCCTTTGTATTGTGTATACCACAATTTGTTTACCTATTCTCCTGATGATAGACATTTGGGTTATTTTCAGTTTGGAGCTATTATGAATAAAGTTGCTAAACATATTCTAGTCATTTTCTTTTGGTGGACATATACAGTCATTTGTCTTGGGACTTTATATAAAAATAGAATTGCACAGTCACAGGCTAGCTATGTTTAGCTTTAGTAGATAGTGTCAAACATTTCTTGAAAGTTGGTGAATCAACTGATACACCTGTTATAGCCAAATTTAGGGATGTAGTAGTACGGTAGACTTACAGACAATACACAGCATGACTGAAGCAAAAAAGCACAACTGGCTCTCTCAGAATCAAAGTGGGTTCTCATCAATGACAACATTTTCATGGTGCACTCCCTGCTCTTAATTAGGAAAAGATAAGTAGCTCTTTCTAGGTGAAACATGTAATATGAGTTTGAAGGCCCTGAAATATTTGATCAATAGACAAAAGTGAGTTGTGAGACAGAAGAGTTTCCATAGAATGACAAAGGATACGGATTTGTGTCCCAGTAGCTCCATTATTGACTCACAAGCAGCTTAAGACTTTTAATTTTTCTTATCCAAATCCCACAATCATAGGCAATGGTATATTTTGTCCTGGAATAAATATAATAGCATGTCTCACTTTTGCTCTTTCTGGATACTAGTAATTAAGTATGCTTCACCTGATTTCAGCATTTAGCACTCTATACTCTTTGTGGAAGGTCCAGGTCCAGGTGTTCTTTGACTTGTATGAATTTAATCTTCTATGTTTGATTTTAAATAGATGAACATCCGAGTTGGGTCCTTCCTTTCTAGTCTACCAGAAATTTAAAAAAACCTTCAAATTAGACTTATTTGCCCCATAACATACTGAATTATTTAAAGCACAAAGAAAGCTTCCATTTTATACTATGTTTTGATTCTCCAGAAAAAGAAGGCTATAGGTATCCTCTATTTTTTGTTTGATAAATTCTTTAAAAGCAATGTTCTAAATATATCAGAATTGTCATTTGAATTATTGTTAGCAGGAATTAGGTAGACAGGAAGAGTATGATCAGAATTTTATGGCTGAAATAGACTTGAAATATTTAAATCTTAATTTATTTTTCTAATATTTGAATATTTATCAAAAACACTTATGCTTGTATTGTGGCATAATTTTTTCTCAAGGTGTAAATATCAAGTGGTTAATTAAATGCAGAATATTCTCTGGTGGCCAAATATGAACAGGCGCCCTGTTTTCTTGTGCTGACCATAACTTATGCCAAACTCATCAAAATGATGACTCTAATTTTTCCTGAGTGTGCACTAAACTAGCTAATGTTTAATGCTATCCCCTAATCAAAACTGTTTTTCTGTGGCTAAATGTGGCATTTCCAGGGCCAGAGAACCAAATTCAAAAGTTACCAGAATAAACAGAAATAGAAAGGCAAATTTAGGCATACCCTAATCATTAGGTTATTATGTCAGATTTAATATAAATGTTATTTGAATTCTCAATGTTTTAGATTATCCACATGAGTGCACACTTTGAGTACTAAGCAGAATAGAGTTGACTATATAAATGAATCAATCATAATGTTGTTTTAAAAATATTTTAAAGTATCAGAGCAATGGCTTCCATATCTAAAGCAATCCTGTCTTCTAGTTAGACACCAGCGTTTCTCAATAGTTGGTTTTGTTGTAGTGTAGCCCTGGTGACAATGCCATTCAATGGTTTCTGGGTTTTTTTGATGCAAACTGCTTGAAAGGAGCCTCAAATTGCCTTTGGTCAGTGTCACATAAAAATTGATAGAATGTGAGTTGTAATGATTGCCTCATTGTTCAGACAGCATTGAGAAGGTCACCTCACATGCTTCTCCCATTTTTGTAGTCTGACAGTAGGCAAAGTGCCACCAGAGGAAGAGAGGGGTTTGTTCTTTCCATTCCGAAGTTACTGTGTGAACAGTCTCAACTCATCAAAAGAATCAGGGCAAATGATGCCTTTACAAGCACCATGAAAAACAATCAATATTCCCTAGCAATGAAAGCTGGAGTTTTCACAAAGTCATTCTTAAGACCCTGATTCTCCATGTTGAAAAAAGAAACTTCTCTCTTCCTAAGGCCTCTATATTGCATATTGAAAGGTAGCATTCAAGACCCTACTGACTGCTCATGAAGTGGTGGAAAAATTCTTTTACTGTATTACTGTATTTTAAACATTCTGTGGGGGCTGAGTCAGGAATTATATCACAAGTTTGAATCAGAGCAATTGTTTGACCAAACTTAATATCTTACACACATGTTTGTCAAGTAGCTGCTGCATGCAGTGTTGTATGTAAGTCTAATCAGGCAAGTTTTTAAAATGAAATACTAGATTCATACTTGAGTTCTCTATAATAGTGTTTTATTATCCAGCTGTCATTTAATGAACATCTGCTTTGTGAAAGACATTCTGTTAGGGACCATGGATGGGAGTTATATCACATACCATTCCTCAAAGAACTCGTGATTATTATTATAATAATAGTACAGTGTGCTGCATTTACATAGCCCTTACAATAAAAAGCCGCTACCATCTTCATTATGTAATAATTGCAACAGTTTCATTTTGGTCAGGGTTGACTCGTTTATTATGACTCTTTTGCATTTGTTTATCAAGTCTCAATTTGGGCCCCCAAACAGTTGTTAAAACTATTCAAAATTCTTCACTAACCCAATCAATAATCACTGATTGTAATGGTAGACAGAAAGTAATCACTGATCGTAATGGTAGACAGAAAGTAATCACTGATCGTAATGGTAGACAGAAAGTAATCACTGATTGTAATGGTAGACAGAAAGTGGCAATAGTAAATATGGCTCATCAAACAGGTAGGATTTGGTGATAGATCAAATTAATTGTGTTAAGCTAAAATAAAATGCTTTCTAGAGAATTAACTCTGAAGGTTTTATGTATTTGTATATTTATTTTGAGACGGTCTCTCTCTGTTGCCCAGGCTGGAATGCAGTAGTGTAATCACCGCTCACTGCTGCCTGGAACTCCTGGGCAGAAGTCGTTCTCCCGTCCCAGTCTCACCAGTGGCTGGGACCACAGGCATGTATCATCACACCTGGCTAATTTTTTTTTTTTTTTTTTTTTTTTTTTTTTGTAGAGATGGGGTCTCACTATGTTGCATAGGCTATTCCCAAGGTTTTATAAGTATTATTAGTCCAGAAGACTGTTACAAATAATTAAAGAGAAACTTTGGGATCATCTAAGAATCTTAACGATCTGAATACCCAGGATAGCTTAAAGCCACATTCCAGAGAATGTGATAAGTATATTCAGTGTTAGCACTTGTGCAACATGAATAGTGATACTTCCTAAATTCAGATAACTCGAAGATGTCAGGATAGGTGAAAGCAGTTGCGTGAAGAACATGAAAAGTGCCATATTGGGCCACATCTATACATCTGAAAATAGCTTCAAATAACATACTGTCAAGGTTGTTCTCCATGGTCATGTTTCAGTTCAATGTATACTTTAAATATGTCCAAGTTCCTTAATGGCTGTTTTATTAATTTGTTAATTGTGATTTTTATCTCAGTTCCTTTGAACATGTGTATTATAACTAATAGTTTGATGAAATTTGTCCTTGAGGAAGTAGATGTTCATAGTTTGATTCCATTGATTCTAGATAGTATTACGGAACAAGATAAAATTTGCTGCACTTTTTATTCCCCCTTTAGAACTCTCATGGCCGATCATAGAGAATAAAATAAGAAAGTCTTGAAGGGTCAGATAGCTCAATTTCTTAAGCAGTAAATGGGCCCCAATTTAAAAAGTTCTAATTTTTTAGACATTACAATATGTGTTAATCCACCATCTGGCTTAACCATATGTCAGGAACAGTGCTTTCAGAAGCTAAATACTTTTCATTTTCAATATCCCTTATTATTGGTAAAGTCTTATTTAGAGCAAAATTCTACCTCACTCTTTTGGCCTTAATCTCTCCTGGAAGCCACACAGAAGCTGTCAACTGTCTTTTCCATAAATCTTTCCCAGACTTAACATCTTCAATTTTGCATACATGCCTTATTAAATGTGGTAGAATCAATAACTATATAATGAAATGATTTATTGGATTCTTGATCTTGGACTGTCATCTCTTGCCAGTGATCTCTAGGTGTGGATTTAGAAAACTGTCAGCAAAATGTGTGCCATCGTATAGACCCACATAGCTGAAATTCTCTCCTTATGCTCTTTTGACAGAATGCAAGTTGGCTGACCTTTAAATCATATTGTATTCATGCTTGTGAGGTGAGCAGAGTCTATTGAGCCATATCTAATTGCATGCATGGGTGACTGCAAAATACAGTAACCTTTGAGCTAGTAGAAACTGAATGAATGTTTTTTAGCCAGGTAGAAGAGCAAAATTACTCACCAATTTGATACTTTACAATGACGAAACAAGAAACAACTCTTCGGTGCTGAAGTCTCTGGGGATGGCAGATGAGTACATCTGCTTATTGACTATTTGGGATTAGGCTGCAAGCATGCCTACAGATTTGGGTTTGTGCTAGGCAAATGTTTCCCATCAGCAAGTTTTAGCACCATTGCACATCACTAGTCTCCTTTCCTCAACATCTGTTTTGTTTCCTGAGAGTTGCTTTAGGATCTTTTCCTTCCTTCCTTCCTTCCTTCTTTCCTTCCTTCCTTCTTTCCTTCCTTCCTTCCTTCCTTCCTTCTTTCCTTCCTTCCTTCCTTCCTTCCTTCCTTCTTTCCTTCCTTCCTTCCTTCCTTCCTTCCTTCCTTCCTTCCTTCCTTCCCTCCCTCCCTCCTTCCTTCCTTCTCTCTCTCTCTCCTTTCTTTCTCTTTCTTTCTTTCTTTTCTTTTCCTTCCCTCCTTCCTTCCTTCTTTCCTTCCTTCCTTCCTTCCTTCCTTCCTTTCTTCCTTCTTTCCTTCCTTCTCTCTTTTTCTCTCTCTTTCTCTCTTTCTCTCTCTCTCTCTTTCTTTCTTTCTTTCCTTTTTTTTGTGACAGAGTTTCACTCTTGTCACCCAGGCTGAAGTACAGTGGCATAGTCTCAGCTCACTGCAATCTCTGCCTCCCGGGTTCAAGCGATTCTCCTGCCTCAGCCTCCCGAGTAGCTGGGATTACAGGTGTCCACCACCGCACCCGGCTAATTTTTTGTGTTTTTAGTAGAGATGGGGTTTCGCCATCTTGGCCAGGCTGGTCTAGAACTCCTGACCTCAGGTGATCCACCCACCTCAGTCTCCCAAGGTTCTGGGATTACAGGCATGAGCCACCACACCTGGCAGCTTTAGGCTTTCTTATCACTTTTATATTTATGTCAATTAGAACCAGGTCCTATCTGGAAAAGCCTACATACTATCTGAAAAAATACGTACTTACAATCTTCAGTCAAGGAAAGTATATATCTATCTACAACATATTAAGCCTTTCAGGATTGCATGGGCAGCACCCATAAATTCAGTATAATGTTTGGACCATTTATAGTTACATTTACTCCACTTATGTTAAAGATTAATTTCTTTCCCTTTTACCATTCCAGGTGGTTACTGATGTCACCTATTGTCACGGTGATTCTTTTGCTTTCCTTTTTTATAAACTCATACTAAATAATTATGTAATTATAATTCTAAAAAGATAAATTTTATAATTCATATTTTTCATTTATGAGCACTTGCCTTGAATTGGAACGTGCTTTTAGAGGAACTATTTTAAAACTAAAACTATTATTTTTGGTAAATGTTTTGAAGTTATGTTTATGTTCTGATGTTATTAAAAACAGAATTTTGTAATGTGATGAGATATCAAGGAACTAGGAATTCCATTTTAATTTTAATGTTTTTTTAAGTTTTTAAATGTTTTTTGAAGTTTAATGTGAACTTAAAACTCTGTCCTACTAATCACTTTTTTACTATGACATTTATTCAGTCTTTTAGCATTAGGGTCCAAAAAAAGCAAGGACTCTGTTGCCTGTCACTTATAATTCTAGACAGTCTAGTAGAAATAAAATTTTCTCTGTCTTGTAAAGCCCTCTCTGAGTCTCCCCAGGCAATGTTACTGCCTCCTTCTCCTAGCCTCTTGCCATACTTAAGATTTGTGGCTGCTATTCTAACACAGACCAAATTGTATTAAATTCTATTATATTCCTGTCTCCCTGAAAAATAATTACCATGCAAATTATTTAAGGGCAAGGAACATGGCTTTCTCTGTTTCCAG
The DNA here is from genome assembly GCF_037993035.2 of Macaca fascicularis. Classification (NCBI taxonomy): domain Eukaryota; kingdom Metazoa; phylum Chordata; class Mammalia; order Primates; family Cercopithecidae; genus Macaca; species Macaca fascicularis. The sequence continues at coordinate 6,395,204 of NC_088376.1, forward strand.
TATCTTCCATGCTACCTGGCATGTAATTGATGCCCATTAAGTATTCGTTGACTAAAGAGTAAATTGTGCTTATGCAAATGCATAATTACTTCCTGATTAAATATTTCTGACGCTCACACTAGGAGGAAATGTTTTGATTATGCCAATAGCTAATTGATGCCCAGTAAATGTTTTCTGAGTAAACAGTAAGTCATTGGCCAGGCATGGGGGCTCACACTTGTAATCCCAGCATTTTGGGAGGCCAAGGCAGGAGGATAACTTGAGGCCAGGAGTTGGAGACTAGCCTGGGTAAAATAGTGAGACCCCATTTCTCCAAAATAAAATAAAATTACCAGGCATGGTGTCATGTGCTCATGGTCCTAGCTACCTGGGAGGCTGAGATGAGAGGATTGCTTGAGCCCAGGAGTTCAAGGCTGCAGTGAGATTTGATCATGCCACTGCACTGCAGCCTGGGCAACAAAACAAGTTTCTGCTTCCCAAAGAAAATCCCAAGCAAACAAACTAACAACAACAAAAAAAAATACAGTAAGTTGGGCTTATGCAAATGCACGATTATTTCGTGCTTAATTGTTTCTGAGGCTCACACTGAGAAGAAAAGAGTATCCTAGTTGCAATGAGTGTTGGAATTAGAATATTCAAAAGGGGCGGTTATTGCATGCTTGGGAGACAGAATCCCCAGCCTGTAGAGAGAAGATAACCACTTGGTTCAGAGTAAACTCAGACTCGAAGTGCTCCGGGTCAGTAAGGTGAAGCTGCATTAATAGCTTCATCTGTTGTGTTCATCTGTCAACATGAATTTTAAATTAACAAAATATGACTCATGTGGACTAGTATTCTGGATTTCAAAATCAGCATTTGTTCATCATACTGTGCATATCTTCTTTCATGTTTATCATAATAATCTTTTGTCAACTATTTTTAAACAGTTTATTTCCTTTTGAACAGATAATACATTCACTTAACTCACAACCATAAGATACAAGATAAATTGAACAATCTCATCCCGCTTATCTCTATCTACTCTTTTCTGTGGGCTATCAATAGTACAATTTTCTTATTTGTCAGCTGGAGTTATTGTTGTTATTACTTTTTGCTTATACCCGTAAAAGCACATACATCTATTTACCTCTCTTTGTTAGAAAAGATAGCCACTGTTCACACTATCACTCCATTTTGCTCTTTCCACTTAATATTTCTTGGAGATTTTTCCAAATCAGTACACAGGGAGTTTCTGTATTTTTTAAAAGCTATGTGTTATTATACCAAAGACATACATGATTTCATCAGTCCCATAATTTGGAAAGTTTGCCTCAATATTTTGCTATTATAAATAATATAATTACACATCAGTATTCTGCACATTTTATAGTGTATCTGCAGAGTAAATTTCTACAAGTAGAACAGAAAGCAGAATATTTGTAAGTTTGCTAGATACTGCCAAATCGATCTCCCTAGATATAGTAAGTATTTACACTCAATAAAGCAATATATGACACGACAGTGCCAATTTTTCTGCACTTTCACTAACACAGTGAGTTATGTAATTTTAAAAATAGATACAAAAATTCTATTCATTGTAGTTTTAATTTTTCCTCATTTATGATATGTGGTTTTTAGCATATTGTAACAGAATAGCTAACAGCCGATTTTATTTTAATTTTGTGTTACTTGTCACCTATCCTTGCCTTTGTTTTTATTTGGATCTTGGTCTTTCACTTATCTTTCTGAAGGAAGCCTTTTATATTAGGAAAGTTAGCCCTTGCAAATCCTTCCCAATTTTCACCTTTTGATTAGTTTATGGCATTTTAAGTAATACAAAAATTTTTGCATTTTCATAAGTACCGTGTGTTTGACAGACTCAACAACATAATGATGTTAACTTTTTATTAATCATTTTTTATAGTTTCTGAGAGTTTAAAATCTCCTACTAAGGAATACCTTCCTATTCCGTTGTCATTTAAAGTCATTAAAATGCCTGAAGTAAATTTATTGTTTAAAATTTTATACTTAGGTTGCATATACTGTACAGGGAATTTATCTTGAGGGTTTTTTTTTTTCCGTAAAGCTGCCCTGATATTTTACCATAATATTTTAAATAAACTGTCTTTTCCCCCTTAGTGTTAAATGCTACCTTAAATATAAATATATACTTTACTTATTTGGACTTCTGTACTACAGGCTGTTCCAATTTCATGACTATTTATTCAAGTGCCAATAACACACTGATTTAATTACTGTAGCTTTACTTTATTTTTTAATAACAGCAAGTCTACTTCTTCTTTTAATCCCCACATCCCACACCAAATTACTCTTGTTTTTCATGATCGTCCTAGTTATTCTTTCTGATTTTGTTTTCTATATTAATGCTCACATTAGGTTTTTCAATTCTCTCAAATTTTCTGTTGGTGTTTTATTTATAGATATACTTAAGGTTAATATTTTTATGAAGTTGAATCTGTCTGTTTAAGTACTTGATATTGTTTTGATTCCATCAGAAGTATTTTGATAGTCTCTTAATATAGATCCTGAAAATTTACTATCAGTATTATTCCTGAATATTTTGTAGTTTTCCGCCATGATCTTCTATAACAGAGGTTATTTGTATACATGAAGGAAAATGATTTCTGTATTTTAATTTTATGCTGAGCTAACATACTAAATTTTCTTACTATTTTTCATAGTTGCTTAGTAAAATATACTTTTCTTTCCAGGTAAACAATAATATCAGCAAAATTAAATTGCATTTGTAAACAATAATGCTAATTTTTGTCTTCTTAATCTTTTTCTGAGGTTATTTTCTTTTTCTAAATTATGTGGTCAAGTGTATCTGGAAGGGTCAAACAGCATTGTTGTAGAGGTTGGTTTTAACTGTTTTTGAGATGATTGGATTTTGACAAATTTCTTCCTTTGGAAATTCATATATTAGATTTTCTATTTTTGTTAATTTTACTTTAATATTATGAATTTTATTCAGGTTTCATATTAATTTGTAGAGTTTATTAAAATAGCCTTTGATTTTTAACATTTTCCCTGACTGATCATTACTTCCTTGTTATTTCTTATACTGGGTGTTTGTGCTTCAATTGGAACAATTTAATGCCCCCAAGGGGAAAACTGGCAATGTTCATAAACATTTTTGGTTGTTAGAACTAAGAAGGGGAGAGCTACTGACATCTGGCTAGGGATGCTGCTTAACATCCCATAATGAACAGGACAGCTCCCACAACAAAAATTATCTTCCTTAAGTACCAACGTTGAAATATCCTGGCAGCTAAAACTTATTTATATTATTATATTTTTTTCAAAGAGCCTTCTTTTGTATTTATGTACTAGTCCTACCCTTTTGTTTCTAATTCATCAATTTATTTTAATCATTGCAGTATTCTTCCTTCTACTTTCCTTAGGTTTCATGATTTTTTTAACAAATTTTTGAATATGAATGCTTAATGTGTTTTTCTTTTTACTTGTTCCCTTACATAAATATTTAATGCAGTGATTTGTTTTTCTGAACACTGCCTCAGGTGTACCCCATAAATACTGATGCAATGTATTTTTATTATTTGTCTCTAAAAGTCCCGTAATTTTGGTCTTGATCTCTTTTTTGATTGAAGATATACTTAAGAACAGTTGGTTTTATTATTTGATGTAACCTGAAAGCCTTTTTCTTTAATATGTGAATTTAGCCGTATGAATTTCATTCCTTAAAGAAATGTTTGCCTGCAGTCATGAGCCAGGCAGTGTTCCAGGTGCTGGGGACACAGCAATGGACAAAACAGGCAGACATCCTTTCCCTCATGGAACTATCAATAGGGGAGCTAGATTTAATTTTAATTCTACCATACAATTTCATGTTATGCTTTTCCATCTTTAAAGCTTTTTGTATTTTCTTTTTGCTTATTTTGGGGAGGGAGGGAGAGAGAGAGACAGAGAAAGAGAGAGGAGTTGCTTTTGCTCATTAGAAAGTTGGTATTCTTCATCTAATATAATTTTTATAACCTAAATCCCCTGTTTCTTCAAACCGTATTTGATTCTCCACTATAACCCATCATGGAATTAGTATATTTGTTTTTCTTCATACTGCTTTTTCCTCTTATCCACTTGATTTTGATTAATTCCATAATCTTTGTAGTGTTTTCCTTTGAGATATTAAATACATTTATACTCACATTACTTATTTTGAAGTATTGAAAATATCCTTTAACTCCTGGTATTATAAATGAGAAAATTACCATACTTATCACTCTCCCACCCAGGCATTTAACATTTACATTCTCTTCTGTCACCTTAATCCTTGCATATGTTTAAATCATTGTTCAACAAATGTATAGATTCAAATTTCAGTACTCATCTTTTTCCATAGTCTTTCCAAAAATATCTTTCTGTTCAGTGAAATCCTTCTTCAATAAGAACTCGTGGGAATAGTATTCCCTGAATTCTTACATGTTGAAAATTGAGTTTTGTTTGTATTTGTACTTGAACACTGTGGCTAGATATTAAAGACTTGGATTATATTTTTCTTTCCTTGAATATTTTGTGGGTGTTGATTCACTGCATTCTAGAATTAAATGTTGCTGTGTAGATATCTAAGGTCAGCTTTATTTTTTCCCTCCTTGTAATTGGCTTGTTCTTATTTCCTGAAAGCTCAAAAAATTCCTTTCCTTACCCTTTAGGTAAGTTGCTTTAATGAGGTACAACTTAAGAAAAAATAGAGGATTTGCTTTGTTGTGGTGAAAAGCATGATAATATCATAAAATAAGAAATTACAAATAATATACGAAGTGGAGATAAAGAGCTCTGAGAAACTAGGGGGGAGAATACGTCTTCTGACAAAATATCAGACCAAGATTTTTATAGGATTTAAGCTGAGTCTTAAATAATTAGAACATGAGGACTGGAAAAGGAACAGAATACAGCTGGGTGATAATGGGACGTTGGGTGAGATAATCACTGTGTACTAGGTCATCTATTTTACCCAATTCTGAGCAGCTTCAAGTCAACAACTACTTCTGATGTGTCTTTTTATTTCCTGCAACTAGCAAAATCTTTTGCATATAACAGCTAAGTTTACATTTATTGTTGCATGTTATCATTCTTATTGTAGCAGATAAACATATTTATATTGGTTTTCAGAGCAAAATAATAATAATTGTATCAGAAAATCATCTTAAATTCAGTGAAAAGTTGATAGTCCAAAAAAAAATATGTAATGGGAAATCAGATAAGACGTTGTATTATTATTATAACATTGTTTTATCTTTTTTTGAATGGCAATTATTGTCACTGCAGGGCTAGAAAAATCCAGAAAGCTCTCCAATATAAGGTAATTAGATATGGGATCCATCAGTCATTGTGTGGTGTTGAATAATAAACATATGGAAAAATGAAGCATGAATGCATCTGTTTTGTACTATTTCCTCTGAGCCTTCAGCATACTAATGGATTACCATAAGGGTAGGGATTTAACATGCACAACATCTATGAAAAATGTATAAGACAAGTTTCCTGGTTGAGTTTTTCTCTACCAAGAAGGTCATATGACCAATATCCTTGATGAACGTAGATACAAAAATCTTCAACAAAATATCAGCAAAGCCAATCCAGCAGCACATCAAAAAGCTAATCCACCATGATGAAGTAGGCTTTATTTCTGGGATGTAAGATAGGTTCATCATATAAATATCAATAAATGTGATTCATCACAAAAACAGAGCTAAAGGCAGAAATCACTTGATCATCTCAATAGACACAGAAAAGGCTTTTAATAAAATTCAGTTCCCTTGGTTTTAAAAACTCTCGACAGACTAACCATCGAAGGAACATACACCAAAATAATAAGAATCATCTTGACAAACCCATGGCCAGCATCATACTGGATGGACAAAAGCTGGCAGCATTCCGCCTGACAACTGGAAGAAGACAAAGATGCCCAGTCTCACCACTCCTATTCAACATTGTACTGAAAGTCCTACCCAGAGCAATCAGGCATGAGAGAGAAACAAAAGGTATCCAAATAAGAAGACAGGGAGTCAAATTATCTCCCTTTGTAGACGATATGATTCTATACCCAAAAAACCTCATAATCTCCACCCAAAAGCTCATAGAACTGACAAAAACCTTCAGTAAAGTTTCAGGATGCAAAATAAATGTACCACAATTAGAAGCTCAACAATAGCAGGCAGCCAAATCAAGAATTTGATCCCATTCACAATAGCCACAAGAAGAATCAAGTACCTAGGAAGACAGCTAACCAGGGAGGGGAAAGTACTCTATGAGAGTTGCAGAAACTGCTGAAAGAAATCAGAGATGACACAAACAAAAAGAAAAACATTCAATGCTCATGGACAGGACAAATCAATACTGCTAAAATGGCCATACTGCCCAAAGTAATTTACAGATTCAATACCATTCTTATCAATCAAAGCCATTTTTCACAGAATTAGAAAAAAAATTCTAAATTTCATATGAACCTAAAAAAGAGCTGGAATAGCCAAAGCAATCCTAAGCAAGAAGAACAGCCAGAGGCATCACATTATCGAACTTCAAACTATATTACGGGATGACAGTAATAGATACAGTAGTAGGCTACAGTAAAATACAGCATGGTAGTGGTACAAAAATAGACACATAGATGAATGTTAGATAGCTCCAAAATAAAGCCATACTACCTACAACCATGTGATCTTTGACAAAGCTGCCCATTAACAATCAATGGGAAAAGGACTTCCTATTCAGTAAATGGTGCTGGGATCACTCACTAGCCATATGCAGAAGACTGAAACTGGATTACTTCCTTTTACCATATACAAAAATCAACTCAAGATTAAAAACTTAAATTTAAGACCTCAAATTATAAATATCCTAGAAAAAAAATCTAGGAAATACCACTCGGGACATGACCTTGGCAAAGATTTCATCACAAAGTCTGCAAAAGTAATTGCAACAAAAACAAAAATTGATTAAGTGAGACCTAATTAAACTAAAGGTCTTCTGCATAGCAAAAGACACCATCAACAGCATAAACAGACAACCTACAGAATGGGAGAAAATTGCAAACTATGCATCCAACAAAGGTCTAATGTCCAGAATCTATGAGAAACCAAACAACCCCATTAAAAAATAGGCAAATGACACAAATGGACACTTTTCCAAAGAAGACATTCACACGGCCAATAAGCATATGAAAAATGTTCAACATCACTAACATTAGAGAAATGCAAATTAAAACCACAATGAGATACCATTTCACATCAGTCAGAACTACTATTATCAAAAGGTCAGAAAATAACAGATGCTGGTGAGGTTGTGGAAAAAAGGGAATGCTTATACACTCCTGGCGGCAATGTAAAGTAGTTCACCCATTGTGGAAAGCAGCCCAGAGATCACTCAAAGAACTTAAACCAGAGCTACCATTGAACCCAGCAATCTCTTTACTGAATGTACACCCAAAGGAATATAAATTATTCTACCAAAAAGACACTATAGTAGTATGTTCATTGTAGCATTATTCACAATAGCAAAGACATGGAATCAACCTAAATGCCCATCAACAGTGGACCAGATAAAGAAAACATGGCACATGTGCATCATGGAATACTACGCAACCCTAAAAAATAACAAAATCATGTCCTTTGCAGCAACATGGATGAAGCTGCAGGCCATTATCCTAAGCAGGTTAATAGAGGAACAGAAAACCAGATATCACATGTTCTCATTTATAAGTGAGAGCTAAACATTGAGTACACATGGATACAAAGAATGGAACAGTAGACAGATATTGAACGTGGAGGGTAAGAGGAAAGAGTCAAAAAACTACTTATCAAGTACTATGCCACTGTCTGGGTAACAAAATCATGTGTACACCAAACCCCAGTGATGTGCAATTTACTAAAGTAACAAACCCGCACATGTACCCCCTGGACCTAAAAGAAAGTAGGAAAGAAAAATAAATAAATAAATAAATAAATAAATAAATAAGTACACGTACATGGGAGCCCACCATTGATTAATCTACACTTGGTAGGGTTGCATATGGAATTGTACAAATTAGGAGAACTCTTTCCTGATATTGTGCATATACATCAATGCATCTGATCTTTCATTAAGAGTTTTCTGTACCCTATTAGAAAAAAGAACTTTGGCATACCTAATTAAGCATTTACGGCTTGGCTCCCAGAGAGCAAGAAGTATCAAAATCATTCCTTCTTGATTTACTATTTTAAAAAGAAAGGAGAGAACATGACCTGTTGATACAGACTGGTAGAAAACAACGATGAAGACATTTTTAGTAGGCAAACTCATTTCCCATTGAAATCTCTTTCACTGCAGTGGGAAAGAGCAACCACACATAGCCTGGGTTTTAATGATATGACATTGTCAATGGGAAGTTACAAGAAAAAATGAGGTGTATTTGATTTATTGCTGAATTCTGGAAGGATTATGGAGCACTTGTCAGAGTTTATTTCAAATGAATATTTGTTGAGAATTAACAAATATTCTCTATGTTGTTGAGCAATGAAATGAATCTAGAAGTCCATCAGAGGAATTATCTTTGCATCTCCTAAGTAGTAGGCAGCACTGACTTTGGTCTCTGTTTCCGACTGGTCAATAATTCACATTGTATGAGCTGATTAATCTAGTCGATGGTTTTCTATTAGGTTGGTGCAAAAGTATTCTTTTGTTTTGTTTTTTTCTTCTATTGAAAGTAATGACTAAAACCGCAATTACTTTTTTTTTTGGAGACAGTCTCGCTCTGTTGCTCAGGCTGGAGTGTAGTGGCGCCATCACGGCTCATGGCAACCTCTGCTTCCTGGGTTCAAGCGATTCTCCTGCCTCAGCCTCCTGAATAGTTGGGATTACAGGTGCCCACCAATACCCCTGGCTAATTGTTGTATTTTTAGTAGAGTTGGGGTTTCACCATGTTGGCCAGGCTGGTCTTGAACTCCTAACCTCAAGCAATCCACCTGCCTCCGCCTCCCAAAGTGCTGGAATTACAGGCATGAGTCACTGTGCCTGGACAAAAACTGCAATTACTTTTGCACCAAGCTAATAGTTTTATATCCACCTGCTCTCATTTTAACAGCCCTAATTTAAATGCACGAAAATACAAATGTAAAATGTTTGTTTGGAATTCTACAGAGCACCTCTAACTCAATCTCTTTTCTCATTGTTGTTGGTGCTCTGTGATTCCCAATTTTTAAATTTTAGCTTAGTAAAAAAGTCGGGGGGTGGTGCTGTCAGCTGTCTAAATAGGCATTTTCAGATTTTCCATGCATTTTAAGGTTTGTTCAGCATGACTGAAACCTGCATGAATAATATATCAACAACATTTAAAATACAGAGAAGAATTCAGAATTCTGTCAGAGATATTGCCAAGGCCAGAGAGGATGGTATAGGTTTTCCCTTCACAGATAAAATTAATCAAAGACATTTTTACAAGTGAACTTTAAATTTTTCACATTTAATCAAATTTAGCAATGTCTAGAGACTATAAATCTAAACTAATTCAAGTGCTTAAAAATTAGAAAGGTAAATGATTTTCTTAAGTAGGCCATCATTAGCTCAAAGTGTTTAATTTTATTAAAGCTTTCATTTCTTGTTTTGAAAATTCCAAGACTATATCTAACATCTGTATTTTTCAACTTGATTTCCACAACCTGGGAGGTTGTAATTGCTGATACACTGTATGAATTTGATTTGTCATTCCTTGCATTTCAAGGCTTCCTCCAATCCTATTAAAATTATACATTGAGACTCTTAACCTATGACCGTAAAAAATAAAGAGATAAAAAAAAGAATGATTACTTCCACCTGAAACTCTCGGTTAGTCTGACATAAGATTTCATTAAAATTAAGTGTGGGTGCTCAAGAATATTAAATAGCAACCTTTTGGTTTTTTTCTATTCTGTGAATTGTTATTTTCAGGTGACTTGGAATTAACATTTCTGAGAATTTCCTACTCTTAGCTGTGCTCCAAAGCATTCTTTCCTCTAATTTATTGTCAGATTATGATACTGTCATCACCATTTCTCAAGGCAAGTCCATATTTATCAGGCACTGAACTACATATTTGAAGGCAATCCCTGCCCTCCAGAAATGTGCAGTCTAAAATTTGCCACAGTGATGCAAAAAACACAAAAATCAAGAGTATATGTATATACCAAACACTTATGTAAAGGAATGCTTAATTGGAATATGAAACAGTAAAACCATATATGTATCTGTCTAAATAAGTTCCCATGGATTTGCCAAAGTTTCACATCACATAATTGGGATATCAAAACATTTTTAATATTGAATGGTAAGAGTGGATCTTGAAAGCATTGAAGTTACTGATTTCCATCTAACTTATGTGTGAATAAGTCTATGGGCAATATGGGTAAAATACATATTCTGATGCAGTAGGTATGGGATGGGGTCTGAGATTCTTCAGGTCAGTTCCCTTCCTAGGAATGTTGGTGCCATTGCACCTTGACCACAGCTCAAGTAGCAAGATGTTAGATAATAAGCTCCATCATACGCATGACACTTTAAAGTTTACTACATTCTTTCTCACATAATGTATCATCCATTTTTACAATTATGTAAAGCGTGAAAAGTAAGATGTTTATTTTACAGGTGAGAAAACTGAAGGGAATGTGACCATTTCAAGCTTCTCAGGGGCATGAACTTCTAATTAGTAAACATTGTGCAAGAGCTTTGTTTTTCCGATTCCTTGAGTAGATCTCTTTCATTTATCTAATGTTCCAAAGCTGTATGGAAATAGCATCTACTTCAGGTAGTTTATTTTCCATGACCATTCAAACTACTTACCATAGCCATTTATAAATTGCTCGTAGAAATATATGTGTACCTCATTTTAAACTATTTAGCATGGATCTTCTTAGTCTCCAGGATCTGTAATTAATTTTCAAATGTTGTATTTTATCACTCAATAGTGATAGTTGACCTCTAACCTGGTAGCAGTACTCTAAAAAACAATTTTAGAGTTTCTGAAAAACAAAAATCTGCAATTATCACGACACACTTGATTAGCCAATAATTAGTTTTGAGGTGGTAGAGAAACACTGGGGCCAGAATATCTGCATCTAAATTGTAGCTCTTCCACTTCCCCTGTGAATGAGGGAAGTCAGTTAAAAAAAGAAATGTGAAGGATTCCCACCTACCATTGGAAGAAGATACATTTTTTTCTTTGCTTTTCTCAAATGCTTGTTTTATACCATTATATAAATAAACATTTTACCAATATGGCTTGGTAAAATGGAAAGACATTCTTGGGTTCACATCTTAACTCTTTCATCTATTCCTTCTGTGTGCATAACCCTCCAAGGGCTCAGGGTATTTTTAAATTTTATTCACTTAGATCCATAAAATATATTGTGCATCAGCCATGTGCCAGAAGTTAGACTACTTAAACTTAGTATAGAATGTCCTTACTCTCAATGAGCTTCAATCGTGAGGTGGGGAATGTCACAATATAATAAGCTCTACTATAGCCTGAAATTATCTGATCTGTAACATGAAGATTATAATACATATGTAACTCAGAAAATTATTGTGAGGATTGAATAGGTTCATTTTAAAAGAAACATAATTGAACTTTGTGACTGGAAATGTATTGGCCCTCACAATGTCTAGATTCCCTCTATGTTTTTCCACTCAGACACAGTATTAAAAGTTGTACAGAATAATTACTTAAATCCTGTAACTAAAGTGAGAATGTAAATCAGTGGAGCAAGTGATATTCTTTTATATTCATCTTAATGTTTCCATGCCCTAAGGAAACATGACTGTGGATTCCTTGAGAAGCTGACATTGAATTCTGAGCATTGTTTCTTTCCTAAAATAGTGATGATGATTCTGTATTTATCTTTAACACTGTAAGAATGCATCATTTCTCATTCTGAGGGAAGAAACAGCCGAGAGCATGATGATTGTGATAAATTTTCCATTATTTTTAATATCTTGTCTGTGTATGCTGTCCAAAGGTGATGAGCCTTGACAAGTTGACTTGGAAGCTTTGCTAAATAGATAAAACACTGTTGTGGTAAGAGCAAAGTTAGTTACATTTAGCCTATTTCAATTTTTATATATCGCTAATGTCTGTAATACAATTGTCATGATTAAATGTGATATGCTTGCTCGACAGAATAAGAGGTCAGGACACAGGGAAGGTGGATTTTTACCACTGTGATGGGTAATGCATGCCTCATGTCACCTTTAATCACTTATTTTTTTAATTGACAAATAATTTTATATATTTATGGAGTACAATGTAATGTTTTGATATGTATGCGTTTGTGGAATAATTAAATTAAGCTAATTTGTATATTCATTACCCACATACTTATTTTTTTTTTTTGGCGAGAACATTTAAAATTCACTCTTCCAACAATTTTGAATTAAACAACACATTGTTAACTATCGTCACCATGGTGGGCAATAGATCACTAAAACTTATTCCTCCTGTCTAATCAAAACTTTGTTGGCTTTGACCAACATCTCCTCTTTCCTCATCCCCCCATGACTTATCTTTATTTCTTATAAACAAACTTTTAAAGTAATAGGTCGTCTTGCAGAAAATATAGAAAAGTAGAAAGAGGAGGAAACTAAACATTTGTTTGTTTTGAAAAATACTCTCCGTGCTTCAACTATTTGCAATTCTCTTTCGATGCTTGTCAATTCTGTTTTTTGCTGAAGTTGCTTCCGTTTTGAGCACAAATGGAAAATCGTGACTATGTATCACAGAGTTCAATAAGAAGTAATTGACCTGCATTTGTCAATGATGGCTAGTTGGGAATGACTTTCCGTTCCTAGACTATGTTTTGACTTTCAGTCAATTTTTCCTTCAATTTAATATGCTTACAAGTTACCTCCCGCTCACTTCTCACTTACTATGGTGTGATAGGTATTTTTTTCCTTTTTTTTTTTTTTTTTTTTTTTTTACTTTAAGCTCTGGGCACTAAATGGAATTTAATCTTTACCAGGTAGAAGTAAATGTTTTTTCCCTGGTTAAACATTGCTTTCCATATTCCATTAGTCAGATATAGGGAAATATGAGGAAGCAATTAAGGTACATTTCGGATGTTGACAGCTTAATGGTCTACTTCTGGAAGAAGATTGAACTGGCATCCTCATAAAAACAAACAAAAGGATATCTCATAAACCAAGGTGAGAGGCACAGGATATGCAGTTAAGGCTTAAATGTCTGTGTGTAAGTACAAGAACTGTGCTTCCTGGGTTTTACTTTTCTTTCTGAGATTGCTGCTAAAATAGTGATTTTGCTGATAGTAGTATGAGGAAACGGAGTAGTAAGACTTCATAAGATACGATCATTCCTTTGTTGTATATGTATGTGTTTTGGTCTGTTTGAGCTGCTATAACAAAATATCATAAACTTGGTGGCTTGTAAACAACAGAAATGTATTTGTCACCATTCTGGAAGCTGGGAGCTGAAGATTAAGGTGCCAGCAGATTCAGTGTCTGATGCGGGCCCACTTCCTGGTTCTTGGACAGCCCTTTTGTGCTGCATCCTCACATGGAATGAGGACAAACGAGCTCCTCTGAGTCACCCCTTTTTATCATTATATTCATTTTTTTAATTGGCACACAATATTGAATATATTTACCAAGTACAACATGATGTTTTGAAGTATATATATATGTATGTAGTGGAGTGACTAAATCTAGCTAAGTAACATATATGATTCCTCACATAGCTATCATTTTTCTGGTGATTTGGCGTTTCTCTAGTATACAGTATGTTGTAATTAAGTATATTCACCATGTTGTATGTCAGATCTCTCTAACCTCTTTTCTAAGGACACTAATCCCACTCAGGAGTGCTCTGCCCTCATGACCTAATCACCTTGCAAAGGTTCCACCTCCTGTTACCATCACCTTAGGGCTTAGGATTTAAGCATAATAATTTGAGGGGAACACAAACGTTCAGACCATAACAGTATGTGTGTATGTATGTATGTGGATTTTATGTGTGCATTATACATAGATGTGTGCTTACTTATTAGTGACTGCAGTAATGGCATTTTATGTTGTCTTTGCAACATACACAATTCTGCCTTATTCTTATTTTAAGGATCTCAGCATGTTCATGTTTCAAAATGAGATTGCTACATACAAAATTTAAGAGATACTGTGTTTTGAAAAAAACAGTTTCTTTTTTACTCGGCATTCAGGCATAGAGTACCGACATTATGTGACATATTACGGTAATCACGCATGAAACAACGATATTCAAAAAATGCTTTAAGCCATGGGAAAAAAGCATACCAGCACTTCATAAGAGCGATGGTTTACTTAGTCTGGGGTATAGGACACATGAAGAGAGGCTATAGGATAATGGGTCTCATATACCAAGTCAGGAAATGTAGGGGTTTTTTTTTTGCAGGTGGTGAGGAGCTATTGGAGACTTAAATGTGTTGTAACATATTCAGAAGGTTGTGCATTCATCACCAGTATCTAATTTCAGAAGATTTTCATCACCCCCAAAATAAATCCCATACCCACTACCAGTCACTTCCTATTCCATCCTTCCCCCAGCCACTGGCAGCTGTCAATTTACTGTCTGTCTGTATGGATTTGTCTATTCTGCACATGTCATATAAACAGAATCATACAATATGTAGCCTTTTATGGCTGGCTTCTTTCACTTAGCATGTTTTCAAGATTCATCCATGTTATAACATGTGTCAATATGCCCTTTTTGTAACTGAAAATATTCCATTATATGAAGAGATCACATTTTATTCATTAATTAGTTGATGGACATTTCAGTTGTTTTTACTTTTTCACTATTATGAATAATGCTGCTGTGAATATGAACATTTGTTTATACATTTTGTAGAGATATATGTTTTTAATTATCTCATATATACACATATATATATGTAGGAGTAGAAGTGTTGGTAATATGGTAACCTGTTTAACTTTAGGATTTACCAAACTGTTTTCCAATGTGGCTGCACATTTATATATTCCCACCAACAACATGCGATGATTTCATTGTTTTTACATCCTCATTGGAGGCTTATAAGGAGTTTCAAGATTATAATTATGCATTAAGAATGTATATGTGGTAGCAAGAGTAGGATTGATTAGCATGAGGGAGAGAATGGAGATGGAAAAATCAAAGATGAGATGATTATGCAAGTCAGGCAAGGGATGGTGGGGCAGAGAATAGCGATGGAATGGAGGAGAAATACGCAAAATATTGAGTGCAGAGTAATGATGGCTAGTGAGAAGGGGGATGAGCATACTGAGGTTTTGAGGTCGAAGGGTTATTAAGAGAAGCAACGCCGGGCGCGGTGGCTCAAGCCTGTAATCCCAGCACTTTGGGAGGCCAAGACGGGCGGATCACGAGGTCAGGAGATCGAGACCATCCTGGCTAACACGCTGAAACCCCGTCTCTACTAAAAATACAAAAAAATTAGCCGGGCATGGTGGCGGGCGCCTGTAGTCCCAGTTACTCGGGAGGCTGAGGCAGGAGAATGGCGCAAACCCGGAAAGTGGAGCTTACAGTGAGCTGAGATCCGGCCACTGCACTCCAGCCTGGGCGGCAGAACGAGACTCCGTCTAAAAAAAAAAAAAAAAAAAAAGAGAAGCAACAATAATATTAAGGTCTGAGTTAAATTCAGCTTAGGATACAGACTTGCTGGCAGAATACCCAGAGGAAGATGGTAAGTGGCTAACGATACTTTCTTAATGTGAAATACCAGCCTTGAAGTTGTGGCAAGTCTTCATTTTCTCTGACTTGTATTTGTGTAAGTGTGGCCTGTAGTAACGATGGGCAAGGCAGGTATTGGTAAGAAATGCCGAGTCCTGGGGCCTCTGTCACGTCTATTACATCAGAATTCCGGGTATGGTATCAGGAATTTCTATTTTAACAAGTAGTTCAACTGATTAATTAATATACTGGAGTTTTACAATGACTGCTGTAACCTACTAGCATAAGAAGAGGTCATTGCAAGAACCTCACTGGCAATGGCAACTTGAACTACTGTGAGGATTATGTACAGTTGAGAACTAACATTCAGGTTCAAGTTTTATTGACATCATGCCAGAAGACACTTCACGCTTTTTCTTTCTTTTTATTCTAACTAATTTTCTGAGGTAGGATTATTATAATCCTCATTATAAAAATGAGAATTGAGCCTTGGAGGGTTTTTCTTTTAAGAGCAACTCAATGGCAGACATAAAAAGAAATTTAAGAATAATTTGAGGAAGAAAAACCCAAAAAAAAGGAGCTATGAACTGATACTTACTTGTTAACCATTTCTTTTGCTAGTCCAAAAATAGATTATATTAAAATGGCAGAATTAAGAGATGGCAGAACTGAGATTTGAACACTAAAATGTCTTTTCACTTCATCAAGCCATATTGGTATAATTTTTATTTACTATATAAAACAAGGATTGGCTAGAAAAAAGGAAAAAGAAGTGTTATCTTCTTCCAGTTACGTGTAGGAAATCCTTCACGTTTGTTTTTAAAGGACTGGAGTAGAAACTGTTTAAAATAAATGGACTTGTACATCATTATCTTCATCATCATCACCACTATCATCATACAGAAACAGTTCTCCAGTACCGTTTTGCTGAGCTGTGAGTGCTCTGCACCTTGCAAATATAGAAATGCTATATCGGTTTGTCTAGTAGTAATAATGGATTTTGTAATTGGATTTCAGAAAACACTGCAACAACTCTCCAGGTATCTTACAAAATCCCTACCCTGAGGCAATCTCTCAGTGGTAGTATTAGATTTGGGCAGTAGCCAAGGTGACCTTGATTTTGTCGCTAACAAAGCCGCTGAGGCTTGCAGAATTATCACAACTCACTCTATACACTTTGTCTTTCTTCATTTTATGGGCTAGAGGGAAGTGCTTTCTTGGGTGTAATTTATTACATTAGACTTGAGAGTTTGGGGAAAAAAGTATTTTTGTCAATTTAGTCATAGTGAATGATGTAATAATATCATTGTATTGTTTAGTAGTAAATATTGTAAAGAATATAGTATGTTACCATTTATATTTTTCCAATTAGATTATACATTTTTAGCTCCTCAAGGGCACTGATTATCCTAGCACAGTTTTATATTTCTCAATACATTTTGCATACACCTGTAATAGACAGTTAAGGCAAACATATAATTTATCATCCAAACCTGGATAATTTTCAAGTAAAATGAGATACTGTTAATAATTTTGCCAGAACTATAGGCATAAACTGGAATTAGATATATGGTCACCATCATTAATGAATGCTAAAAAGGCATAACATTATTTCTCATACTATCTGAGGAGCCACAGAGTAAAATCTCATGATCTGGACTGTAGCTGATAATAGAAACCATTGCCCTTTATTCATTATTATATCTTGAGCTTTTATTTTCTTTCAAGAACAACTCAGTGGCAGACATAAAAAGAAATTGAAGAATAATGTGAGGAAGAAAAACTCAAATAAGACAGTAGCTATGCACTGATATTTACTTGTTAACCATTTCTTTTTGCCATTCCCAAAATAGATTTTTCTAAAATGGCATTCTGCTTCAGTTAGAGGGCTTTGTGTTGTTTTTAAGTGTAGTCACTGTAAGTTTCCTAGGTAACCTGTAATATTCAGTGTTCAGGCGCCTTTAGTAAGTAAAATGTGTTGAAGGTACATAGCTAAAAGAAAAGAGTTTTAATTTAGACATTTGCAAGATCCCTTAAATGTGATTTTATTTGCTTTGAAAATATTAATAATTTTAAATGCACTTGACTCAGTTATATGTAATCTTGGGTAAAGTATGGACAGAGGTGCAGTACAGAATACATGCAACTGAAGAGGAAGGAAATGAAACGTGGGGGAGATTCTCAACAGCATCATGATGGAGACACTGAGTCTTAACATTCATTTCTCAGAATTCTAATGAACAGTTGTTTTGCAGAATAAGTAATGAAAGTGTGCTGAGGCCGGGCGCGGTGGCTCAAGCCTGTAATCCCAGCACTTTGGGAGGCCGAGATGGGCGGATCACGAGGTCAGGAGATGGAGACCATCCTGGCTAACACGGTGAAACCCCGTCTCTACTAAAAACACAAAAAACTAGTCGGGCGTGGTGGTGGGCGCCTGTAGTCCCAGCTACTCGGGAGGCTGAGGCAGGAGAATGGCGTGAACCCGGGAGGCGGAGCTTGCAGTGAGATGTGATCCGGCCACTGCACTCTAGCCTGGGCGACAGAGCAAGACTGTCTCAAAAAAAAAAAAAAAAAAAAAAAAAAGTGTGCTGAGTTTCATCCTGCATTTACAAAGAGCTAGGATGAGCACTCAGTTTGGTGAAAATCATGGCCATATTTTTTGATGGAATAGATTTACCATTCCCCAGCCTATTGTATCGGGTAACTTGATAGGTATCAGTCAATATATTCTGAAGATTAATTTGGAATTTTTCCCTTTTTCACATGCTATAAAAGTATCATGTATTGATACAGCCTGTTTCCCAGACATTCTTATTATCTTTGAGAGTAGAGGAGAGACGTATTTTTACAATTCAGTTGGTATCTGCCAACTCAGCCTCCCAAAGAACACCACAATGGAGCAAGGTAAAATCTGATGTGCAAGAAAAATACTAATTATTATTCTTTCCCTTTGAGTTTTTGGATGCTAACATTTTAATATTGAAAAAATAAATCTGGAATCCAATAATCACGTTTCAGGAGTTTGCAGAATTTTGCAGAACAGAAGCAGAGGTGTCTGAAATGGAAACTGATTCTCCTCTCGACATTCTAAGGACATGTTACAGCCAAAGAACCGTATTTGAGTCTCTTCAATAGAGTCGGCTGTTATGAATGTTGTATTTCAGGGTTCTTTGTGGAACCTAAGAGAATAAGAAACCCGGCTTTCATCCATCTCTCTTCACCTGCTCAGCACTAAGTACTCATTCCCATGTTCATGGCCTTATCAGGATGACCCCCACCAAGTTTTACAGTCTCATCTCCCACTTCTTGCCCCGTTTACTTGTATTCTCTTTAGATTTGATTTATGGATAGCATCTGAATACACATCACACTTGTAATGTTCTCTGTTCCTGTGGCTTCCTCTTCTTACCCCACCTTTTCTAGTAAAAATGTAGTTTGAATTATAAGACAAATATCTGTCAAATGTTTATCTCTTTTGCTAAGGTATTTTTTTCTTGTTTGTTTTTGTTTATATTTTGCTCCTTCAAATCCTCACACCATATAACCTTGGTGGTATTTATATAACAATTGTTTTATACTTGTTACATTCTACCTTTACACTGCCGGTCAGAACTAGAGACAGGATTGGATCTTAAATATTTTTGTGATATTTTCTTCTATATTTTATACTTCAGTAAATGTTTGTTGACCTGAATTACATTTTACTTTTAGAAGTCCAAGACTTGAACTATATGTCTTTCTTTATATTACCCATGCACATTGTTCCCTTGATTTGCCCCAGCTTTAAGCCTTACCAAGTCCCTTCGTCCAAAATGTAGATATTTAAAGGACTATTGATGTTTTAAAGGTCCATGCAGTTGGTTATTCATGATGGCTCTCTCATCTGCCCTCTGGCACCGCTGGTGTTTATTAACGTGCCTTAGTATAAAGATACGGATCACATGCTTGCATCCGTCATGGTGCTTACAGGCATGAGAGTATCTCTCATTTGAGTAAGGCCTTATTAAATTCTATCAGTACTACGTAGGCATAGCATTTTACCTGGTTACCATTTTTCTGTTGGCTGATCTGTCAGATTAATGGCTTGCATATAAGAGCCTAAGGGAATGTGCAGAATTTGTGGCTTTAAGGTGAGAAGCCTCTGGAACATGAAGAACGTTTAAAATAAAAAGAATACCAATCATGTGTGAATGTGTGTGGGGGTCAGCCTTGTGAGGCTTTATCAAACGGAAGAGGTCACCCAACTCTAACAAAGAGGAAATTGGAGAATTGTGTGTTTTGGATAAAATCCAAGCAGCACCAAAGGTAGGCAAGCTGCCATGTTTGGCTAAGACCCAGTCTTATCTCATTACCAGTACTCTTCCCCTTAAACCATCCTCTCACAGAGTCACACAATTACATTAATGTGCTTCTTTGTCTTTCACATGGTTGGTGCAAGATGCTTTCAAGATACAATATTCAGAGGATTTGTGTCTAAATTACTGGAATATTTAAAATCAAGTTTCCAATTGTTCAAAAATCCTTCAAAGAAACTTTTTGAAAACATATTTATGTCCATACATTTCTAAGGCTTTTTTTCAATGAACCAGTATTTACCAGTCATATAGAACTTAGCACAGTCCTTATCTCATAGAAGTCAATTTTTATTTTTTTGGTTAACCAACTAGATGGATGATAGTTCCTAACTGACAACTAATATGTTGTCCGTGTGTGCATGTTTTCTCAGTATTTCAAGTGATGCATGAGAGGTAGAATAAAAACCTAAGGTAGTACAGAGTAGATCAAAACTACTTTAGATTTGATGGATCAAGGAAGGCTTCAGAAGGAAATGGTGTTTGGGACAATTATACTGTGAGAAGAATTTGGAGGCGATGGTAACAGAAGACAAAATTTGGTCAATCCAAGTGGAATGAAAGCATAAGTTGAAATATAACGTTAAGAGTCAATATGGAGTAGGAAAGTTTAGACAATAGTAAATTATTTAGAGTTTAAAGTTAATAGGGGAGTAGAATGGTGAAGGAGAAGTGTAGAAATATAAGGAGGAGCCAGGTCATAGAGGGTCTTTGATGCTAGGTGGAGTAGATTGAATGTATTCAATGGTAAGTCACTGAAGAATTCTAAGCTGAATGAGTTTATGACTTGGCTTGCATTCAGGAAGACAAAACTGTCAACAGTACATATGAGAAATTGGAGTGAGTAGATACTAGAGGCAGGGAAGCCAGAAACAGATTCAATTGTCAAGATAAGAAGTAATGAGGGCCTGAACTGGAACAATGGCAGTAGGACTGTAAGGGAAAAAAAACAAAAAAACATGATCGTAATATTAAGAGGGTTGAATTAGCACTGGAAAAGAAAACAATGCCTGAAGCTTGGTTGGTGTCTTTTTGTCATAATCAGAAGGAGGAATTTCAGGAGAAAAATTAGGTCTGGGAAAATTAGGATGAACTCGGTTAGGGGATCTTCAAATACAAACACAGCTATAGGTAAGTCACTTAACTGAGTGAAAGCAATAACTATAAGCAATAACTAACAGAGATGTGCAGGGTCTATGTAGTGCAGTGGTTCTCAAATGTGAGTGTGAGTCAGAATCACATCCACGTTTATGGAACACTTGTTCAAACACGGATTCCTGAGTCTCACCCCAGAATTTCTGATTGTGTAAGTTTTGATATGGCCTGATAATTTGCACTTCTCACATATTCTCAAGTGATGTTGGTGTTGTTAGTCAACCACTTTGGAAATTCATGCTTCTGTAGCCCAGCTCTTTGTAGCATGAGGCACATGAGAATCATCTGAGGAGCTTAAAGGAAGTATACCAATACCTGGGTTCAAACCACATCTATTATGTTACAACATTTCTGGGGGCTTTTACTTTTTAAGTATTTCAGGTGATCCCACTAGGCACCAGACAGAAAACCACTAGTCAGTTCTGATATTTAAAAATTAAAAATCAACCTGGCATGGTGGCTCACATCTGTAATCCCAGCATTTTGGGAGGCCAAGGCGGGTGGATCACTTGAGGTCAGGAGTTCAAGACCAGCCTGGCCAACATGGCGAAAACCCATGTCTACTAAAAATAAAAAAATTAGTTGGGTGTGGTGGCATGTGCCTGTAGTCCTAGCTACTTGGGAGGCTGATGTGGGAGAATTGCTTGAATCTAGGAGGTGGAGGTTGCAGTGAGCCAAGATCACACCACTGCACTCCAGCCTGGGTAACACAGTGAGACTCCATCTCAATTTAAAAATAAATAAATAAAAATAAAAATCAATATTTTTATGTAAATGCTTCTAATTTTTATAACATTGCATTTACCAAATAAACAAAGATGTGGACTTCCAAGTTTGCCAACCCAGCTACACAACTAGGGCAACATCTAGCTATGGGTCACAATAGGCAGCTGAAAGGTAGTGTCAGGACCCGGAAGATACCTTTGTATTGTGGTCATAGATCTAGGGATATATTTGTAACTTTTTAAATGTGGAGCAAATCTAGCAATCAAATGAAAACGATGAAGTTTGATACGGTCCAAATAAAATGGTTATTTTAAAATGCTCTTCCTCTTTTCTGCCTTGGCCCATTTTTAGTCAAAGTACTGTGTTGTGTATGAAATTGTGAATCATATTGTATTAGCCCATTCTCGCACTGCTATAAAGAAGTACCTGAGACTGGGTAATTTATAAAGAAAAAGAGGTTTAATTGCCTTACGGTTTTGCAGGCTGTATAGGATTCTGCTTCTGGGGAGGCCTCAGGAAACTCACAATTATGGTGGACGTAGGAAGGGGAAGCCGGTGCATCTTACATAGCCAGAGCAGGAGGAAGAGAGAGACGGGAGGTGCCACACAATTTTAAACAACCAGATCACGTAAGAACTCACTCACTATCATGAGAACAGCACCAAAGGGATAGTATTTAACCACTCATGAGAAACCCGCCCCCGTGATCTATCACCTCCCAACAAACCCTTCCTCCAACATTGGGGATTACAATTAGACATGAGATTTGGGTGGGGACACAGATCTAAGCCATATCACATATAATACAGATCGACTGGCCCTAAAGATGCCAACGCCTCCTTGTTTATTTCTCACATACCACAAATGCCTTATTTGTGAACTCTATGACCTCAAGATGCCACAAGATGAACTCAAATTTAATGTTCTCCATTTATCTATATAAATTTCACTTTTTAGATCCATTAATAGAACTTGATTTCCTGACATAGAAAAGTGACAAGAAGGGCCAGGTGCGGTGGCTCACGCCTGTAATCCCAGCACTTTGGGAGGTCGACGCGGGTGGATCACCTGAGGTTGGGAGTTCAAGACCAGCCTGACCAACATGGAGAAACCTCGCCTCTACTAAAAATACAAATATTAGCCAGACATGGTGGCGCGTGCCTGTAATCCCAACCACTTGGGACGTTGAGGCAGGAGAATCGCTTGAACCTGGGAGGCGGAGGTTGCGGTGAGCCGAGATCGCGCCATTGCACTCCAGCCTTGGCAACAAGAGCTAAACTCCGTCTAAAAAAATAAAGTGACAAGAATTAATATGTCACAAATCATGAAGTACTGATGGTGGTAATGAGCCCTTGATCCTTTTAAGTTAGGATTTTAAAAGAACTAAATGCATGTGTATGGTTACAAAACTATTTTAAGCAAAGCAATTCAGAGAAACATCTTCAAATTTGATTTTTTATATTTTTCTTAAAAAAATACTAACATTTAATTCTAAGTTATCCATAAAACCATTATTAACATGATGGCAAAGAGACGTGGCAGCCATTAAGAGCTGCCCGCAGGTGTTTTACAGCTCCGTGTGTTTTTATTTTGATGTCTACGTTTCTTTCTTCTCTCTAGTAAAGAGCATTTACTCACAGCAATAGAGTCAAACTCTTGTGCCCACTTCTTCCCTAGGATTAGACTTCTTTGCTTCGGCTTGAATTTGGTTACCAGCTGGTACAAAGTGAAAAGAGTGGAAATTAAAACTGAACCTGAGAAGAATATGGAAAAAGTCATTATTCAGTTTAAAAATAGCAACAACAACAAAAACAACAGCAGACACTCATGTAGCACTGAAGGCGTTGGGCAGTTTTATGTGCACTGCATGTATTAACTCATTTTATCCTCAAAACAAGCTTATGAAGGAGGTACTTTCATTCTCTCTCTTTTAGGGATGAGGAAACGAAGGCCTTGTGTGGTTAATTGACTTGCACAGTGCCAGAAAGCTAGTTATTGGCAGGGTGGGGACGTGAAGCCAGGTTTTTCTACCTGAAAGCAAGTGTTCTTGATCACTGTGCTCTTCCATACTGTGTGCATAGCAAGTGCCACTCTGTAAACATGCTCTCCTTGCTGCACAGATTATAAATAAAACAAACACATTAGAAACATCAAATTTCCCGAATCAATTAATTCATCTTCTCACATCCTTAATATTCAATTATTAAGATACTTATCAGTACAAAGAAAAAATTATTGTGAAATAAAGTGATACGAGTTGGAAACCAGAGTTTAAGGCCATGTTTTCTCCACACTCTCTGTAGATTAAACAGATACTGCATTTCTCTGGGCCTCAGTTTTCTCACCCCAAAATGGTAGTTTTAAAGATTATTTTCAGCTCCACAATTTTGTGAATTAAACTTGATTTCTGAGATAAAATGGAAAAGGGATAGGAGAACTATTTTGAGATTGACTTGTACATAATAGAAACTCACGTGCTGTACAATGAGTAAGTCATGACTATATTCAACCTTTTAATACAGATAAGATAGTGGGATGCATAGAGAGGAGGGCAGCCAAGTGAAGAAGGAGGAGTCTTAAAATTAAGTCCCGTGAGGAAAAAATAATAAAAATCTGGACATTGGATGAGACTTTTAGGGAAACTAGAAAGTTGTTTTTATGTCATTGAAGAATTATATCAAAGAAATGGCTTTGTTTTATATGTCTACCACCAGTGAAAGATTGGCAGAATTCCTTCTATAGGGGAAAAAGGTTTTGGAGGAAATAAGAAAGAGCAGTCTAATCTGTACAAAGATGGCTCTGAGCTATTTGGAGAGGCAATGAGAACTTCTTAACAGAAGACCTGCTAGGAGAGTATAGGTACAAAGTCGGCAGGAGTGTTGTGGAAAAGCTGTCAGCCTTAAAATGGTCTTGAATTTATGGCTTTTTGGCCTTTAAGACCCATATAACCATGAGCCAGGCACTTACATTTGGGCCCAATGCTACGGATAATGTGTAGTAAGTAAAAATCTTAACTGAAGAAGCACCATTGCTCCAATGAACAATTGCCATGTGAGGTCCATCAATTATAATACGAAAATTTAGCACACAGCAGTGGTGTGTGAGGGTAAGAAAGGCTTCTTTAAATTGCTGGATGCTGAGTACCAAGTCTTTCTCTTGTCTCCCTTCATCATTGACTCAGAAACACAGACTCCGAGACGGAGATCAGTGTGGAGACTAATGGGCGAGTGGGGGTTATTTGAGAATGAAAGTGATATCAGCACCTTTGAGGGAAAGCCAGGAAAAGGAAGACAAGAAAGCAGGGTTCAGCAGAGGGAGCTGCGAGTTAGGATGAAGCTTTGATGGGAGGACACAGCCATTCACTCCTGTGGAGAGTTCTGAAGAGCCAATGACACTGTAAGCATTCTCTGATTTAGGGCGAGCAGGATTGGCCCCCATACCTCCATGCTGATTAGTCATTGCAAGGCAGCTGTCTTAAGCAGATCTGTGGGGGAGCTGAAAGCATGAAGAATTTCTTCCAGCAGTTCTCCCAGCAGCTGTGGAACAAATTCATTCCTGAGGAGGGATCTGGGTTACATGTGAGAGCACCTAAAACAATTGTTTTCATGTAGCTACATTTAAGTTGACAAATATGATTTGTCAAATATGATTCTTTACAGAATGCAAGTTCCTAAAATCATTCTTCTCCAGACATTCTTATGTGATCAAAGATGTCTATGCTATTTAGCTTCATCCTAATGTTGATGTTTAAGACAGCTGTTGACCTTGAACTGACAATGCTTATGAGTTGACATTTTTTTTTTTTTTGAGATGGAGTCTCACTCTGTCGCCCAGGGTGGAGTGCAGTGGCCGGATCTCAGCTCACTGCAAGCTCCACCTCCCAGGTTCACGCCATTCTCCTGCCTCAGCCTCCCAAGTAGCTGGGACTACAGGCGCCTGCCACCTCGCCTGGCTAGTTTTTTGTATTTTTTAGTAGAGATGGGGTTTCACCGTGTTATCCAGGATGGTCTCAATCTCCTGACCTCGTGATCCGCCCATCTCAGCCTCCCAAAGTGCTGGGATTACAGGCTTGAGCCACCGCGCCCGGCCACATGCTTGTTTCTGCTCTTGGGAAAGTTGCTTCATCATAACAACCGAAACTATGTGAACACAGGAAAATGCGACTGATCTGGAAGCCAGTTTGTAGTTCCAGCTCCTTTTTTCTACTGTAACACACATATAGACCTATTTGGAGGGTCTGATGATGATGACCCATGTATCACTTGTCACTCCTCATTCCACATCTTCTGTTAGCAAAAATATTTAACAGCACCATTACCTCCCCCAGGAGAACATTTGCAAATAAAAAAGTAAAACACACCAAGATTCATGGAATAAATGTTATTGTGCTTACTCAAAGATTCGCTGTTATTTTTATTATTTCTAGCTTGGTTCTGGGTTCTCCCACTTATTCAATAAGAAATATTGAGAAAATGTGTTGCCTTTTCTGGCTCCGAATTTCCTAAGCAGTAAAATGAGTATAACACTGGTCTCGTGGTTATTGTGAAGAATAAACAAAAATGAATTAGGAAATGTAAAACGTGACACCCAATCATATGGGTGCTTGGTAAATGTTACAGTTCCCGTCTCCATCGAAGGAAAAATGTCACCTAGATTGAGAAATGACCTAATTCAGTTTGGCATTCTAGTAACGGGCATCATAATATTTGTAAATTACATGGACACACAAGGAGAAAAGTAACAGTTTAAAAAAAAAAAAAAAAAAGCCCCTCCCTTTTCTTGACTCGGTCTTTCATGCCCTGGTACTCCAGGAAGTTCCCCAACCCTGGAATCAGAGCTCAGTCACAGTCAAATGGCCACAGCTTCCACAACGGTCAGTGAAACTGGAAGCTGCATTGGAATAAATGGGCCATGAAGATCCAGTGTATTGAGAGTCACCACAGCTACATTAAATAAGGAACAATTTGGCTGAATGACAGGCCTGTGAGTGATGTGAGCTATGTTCAATCTATCTGCTGAGCCACGGAGAGAGACAGTTCTTACGGTTCTTCAACTCTTTGGAAGATAAACTCCTATAGTGACAGAAACTGTAACTTCCTTAAATGAGACAGTTAAAATGAAGTAAAATGAGAGCTAGACTTGATCTAAGACTTAGTCCTGCCCCTTCTAAACTGGGTGATGTCAGATAAGTCACTTGACTTATTTGAAAACTGTATCATCATCACTATAGTGGAAAAATAATACTTACTCTGGAAATAATACTCTGGCTGTGCGAATGAAATGATATGCATATTTATAAATGAGAAAATAAAATGATATGAGCATTTATCAATTTAAAGATAAATTGATAAATGCTTAATTCATGTTGGGAAACAGTGTTATTGGATTTAGAGTTTCAAACAAGTAGAAGGTGTTCCCTCTTAAAAGGGTAATTCCTATTCTGATTTACCCAGAGCTCCCTACTGACTACAAAAGCAGCTTCCAAAAAAAGAAAAAAGAAAAAAAAAAAGAATTGGAGACACTTTCAGATAACCAGGACTTAAAAACAGGCAGATGCTCTCCCTTGCCTTCAGCTGCTCTGGCGCTCGCTTGCCGGGACAGTTGTGCTTACAAGGGAGAAGGAAGAGTGACAGCACACAGGATTTTCTTGCCCAGAAGCGTAAGCACGTTCTGTGTGGAACCTTCTTGTGCAGAACTTTAGACATTGATGAAGATTGGCGTATCATAACCTGACAAGTTTTGCTGCAGGAAGAACATGGGACAAAGACTATTCATACCATTGCACTTCTGGGACTGGGACAAGACAGATAGCTCTGACAAGAGCAGCTGCCACTCCAGACAGGGTGTTTGATTTTTGTGTGTTTCTCTTTATTGTATTACACATCACTGATGCTAACGAGATTGTCCCCACCAAAGCTCAAGGACCAGCTGTTGAAATTTGCAACAGAAATTACCAAGTTATCTTTTTATTTCTTTTTTTAGTCCCCCCCCCCCACCCAATTTTGGGGAATTTTAATGTTGAGAAGAAAATATGAAAGGAGAGATTCTCGGTCTCCAGGATGCCACAAAAGGAAGCACATTATTTATGACTGTTAAATGACAAATCCTGAAACTGCTTTGAGTGCAGGCAGGATAAAAGGTTGATATTAAATATGACCTTTGAATTTAATGGTATCTAGCAGAAACCTTCATTTTGGCTGTGCAAATTGTGCTATAAATTAGTAACACAGTTTACTGCATTTTCACACAGTGGAGTATAGGGGGCAGACAGAAAGCAGCAAATATATATATATTTCTTGTCACCTACCATCTTCTAAATAACAAGTTGTTTAGACTTAACCATTCTTCTCCCCACACTGTTTTGCATAACACATTTAAATACAATTTTTTTTTTCTGAAACTAAGTGCCTGAACCAAATCGGAGTCAACGTTTTATGGGAAATCTGTTGCCTACACTGTCCTCAGTTTTCACATCTGCAAAATGATACTGTTCATATTCATTATCAATATATTTGTTTCTAGCTTTAAATCTGCACCATATAACCTTCCTGTTTTTATTGTCTATGAAAGAATAACTGTTAATCATGACAACAACTTAGCAGTTTGCAGCCAAATAAGTGATACGAAGAGCAATCAACTTCTCAAAGATTTCCGTATTTAAAGGTAGGCCCTGCTGTGCACATCTGTATAAATGACAGTTTTGCCACACAGAGAGGATGCATTTGAAAAAGAAGTTAGGCAAAACAGAAGTTAAATTGCAAATACATGTTGTTGAAGTCGCACAGTGGGCTATTTGGGGGAACGCTGTAGGCTGGTAAACATTCCTGTGTTTAATGTGGGAGGGACTTCACTTTGTAGCAAGAGTCTAAACTTTGTGTTTTCCTATTTCTTCTAAAGCATGCAATTATGTAGGATTTATTATGTTATTTGAAAGGGAAAGCTATGTTGTGTTATGTCTTTTGTTAAAACACCATGCAGCAGATCTAATACTTTCTTTAAAATTTGTTGTTAAAATAACAATATTTTACAATATTTTTATATTTACAAAAAATAGTGGCCAGGCACGGTGGCTCACACCTGTAATCCCAGACTTTGGGAGGCTGAGGCAGGTCGGTCGCCTGAGCTTAGGAGTTCGCGACCAGCCTAGTCAACATGGTGAAACCCCGTCTCTGCTACAAATACAAAAAATTAGCCAGGCATGGTGGCGGGCACCTGTAATCCCAGCTACTCAGGAGGCTGAGGCAGGAGAATTGCTTGAACCTGGGAGGTGGAGGTTGCAGTGAGCTGAGGTCGCACCACTGCACTCCAGCCTCGGCGACAAGAACAAGACTCCATCTCAAAAAAATAAGCAAACAAATAACAATATTGTGGTATCACACACTAAACCGCCATTGATTTTTCACGTCCAGAATTGATCTTTTCTTCTAATATGCTTCATCCAAAGTGTTCTCCTTTGTCATTAATGACAACTCTACCCTTTCAGTTGCTTAAAAACAACCACAACTCTCAAAAGCATCCTTGATTCCTCTCTTCTTTTATATCCCACATATAATATTTGAACATTGTCATGACTCTGTTTTTCAATGATATGCATAATCTGACCATTTCTCACCTTGTCCACAGTTTCCCCCCAAATCCAAGCTTTCAGTCTTTCCCCTCTGGAGTATGTAATCTCCTCCTTAATGGTGGGAATCCACCATTGCACCCTTGGAGCCTAATCCAAACAACAGGAAGAGTATCCTTTCAAGATATGAGACATTATGTCATACCTCTGCTTTAAACCTTGCAATCTCTCCTGTTCTCACAGTGGCTTACAGGGTCTAACCCTGTATACATCTCTGACTTCTCTCCTATTGTTCTTCTCTTTGCCACCAGCCACCCTGGCCTCATCACTGTCTTTGCTCTCATCTACCTTGATGAACTTATGAACCTCTTAAAATTGCCACATTCATTCTCACAACACCTTACCCCCATTTATATTCTAATAGCACTTATTTCCTCCAGTATAATATTTATTACATTACTGTCTCCCTCTTCTACTCTCTGTTAGAATATAAGCTCTGTGATGGTA
This sequence comes from Macaca fascicularis, assembly GCF_037993035.2. Lineage (NCBI taxonomy): Eukaryota > Metazoa > Chordata > Mammalia > Primates > Cercopithecidae > Macaca > Macaca fascicularis. The sequence goes on from NC_088376.1 coordinate 6,425,187, forward strand.
AAGACTTTTGTCTCTATTCTTTACTATAGCCGATATGTAGAAATTTAATTTAATTCTATGACAAATACCGAGGTGAAGCAGAAGTACTGCAATTGTCATTTATGTTCAAGTTCATAAAATCCTAGGTTACTATGTACCTTTCTATTCTTCCATCTCTTTTCTGTGTACCCTATGTTGACTTTCTAGAATTTTATTAAACTAGTTACACCCGTCTTAGAGCTCCAGCCAAAGTCCCATATATTACCTGGTCTGTCCACCTTTGTGGGGACATGAACTACTCCTGGCTCTGTGTAAGCTCCAAGAATTGTCTGGCTTTTTTCTTGTGTATTTTTTTTTCTCCCATAGCCTTGGGTAGTTTCCTCTCACACATATGCAGGTCGGCATCATCTAAATTATTTTCTTCTTTTAATCTGATACACTGACACCTGACTTCTAGCCACCTTGCCTCCCCTGGCTCCCTGAAATCCAGTTTCTGTTTCCTCAACTCAGTGAATCTCCTTGGCTGTTTGTGTTCTTTCTCTCTATGCCGCTGTCTAGACATTTCCTTCTGGGGCAATGCTCACTACGTTTTTTTCCTCTCAAGGATCACAGTTGTACACTGCATGTTTTCCAACATCTGAAAATCATTGTTTCATATATGGTATAATTTTTGATTGTTTAAAGTGGGAAGTTAAATCTAGTCACTGTTACTGTACCATGGCAAAAACAGAAGCCCAGTGAGAAGCTCTAAGAAAGCTATTTTTTTATCTTTAATCAGAGGAGCATATAAGTGAGTCAGGTAATGAATGGTATATACCATGTGACTAATGTTCACATGTAGAACCTGCAAGTTATCAACAGGAAAGCAACACATTTTAAGTCAAGAACATTTGGTTTCTGGCTGCACCAACTGTGGTTATTTGACCTTAGGCAGATTGCTTAACCTTAATTTCATTATCTGTTTGTATGGGAAATGGAAGTCCTGCTTTATTACAGAGTTACTTCAAAGATTAAATGTGGTCACGGATGTAAAAATTCCTGTCTCTAAAATCCTGTACTGATGTGAGGGGATATTCTTATTTGCATCATCATTGTTTGTGAAGTTAGAAAGTTCAGAATGACAAAACACTTCTCCTTAATTCATCTTGTGCATGTTTATCCTGATAATTTACGTAGACAAGAATACTTTCTCTTTTGAGATAACCTGTGTCAGGTAAGATTAATTTTCACTTTAAACGAAATAAAAGTGGTTTAAACAAGACAGAAGTTTATTTCTATTATCCAAAAAAGATCTGAAGGTCTACAGTCCATAGCTAGCACAGGAATTCCCAGAGGACACTAGGAACCCAGGTTTCTATTTTTCTGTTTTTCCATCCTCATTGATAGTTTTCATCACCTCTTGATTCAAGATGGCTGCTGGAATTCTATCCATTACATCCACATTCCATGATGATGGTGGTGGTGGTGGTGGCAATAGTTAGAAGAAGTAGGGGAGAAGAAAATGTTTTCCTTTAAGTCAAATCAGCTCATTTAAATCAACTTTTCTGAAAGTCCCATAATATACATTCATTTATATCATATTAGCCTTAATTTAGTTAGATGACTACAAATAGCTACAAGGAAGAATGGTAAATGTTGTCTAACTTTTTAAGTAATGTAGCCAAGTATAAAAATATGTGTTTTGTTTCAAACACATTAGAAAGGAAGAATGAATACTGAAAGACAATTTTCAGTTTCTGCCACATGCTGTTTTTAAATCAACAAGGAATTCTCTGAACTAGTTGAAGTAAAGGTACTGTAAGGAACACTAATAATACACTTTATGCCCGGTGAGACACTCATAGACAGTAGCTAAGTTAGATACCTCTCACGTGGAAACTGAGAAGCATTTGGCTCAAATTGAAATTTGTCTATTTTGAAAAAGTAAATTCACTACAAAGGAGTTGCTTCCAGTAAAGATAGTTCAAAGAATGCTCTGAAAGCATTCCTCAGAGAGGGTTCCCAACAGTGTTTTCCATTGTTTTAAAATTGAGATTATTCTACATTTATTTGTATTTGGGAAGTGACTCTGTTGATATTAATAATGTATTGTTGTGAAATATCTATTCACAAGAAAATACAGTATAATGAGATTAAAATAGTTTTTCCTTTATAATTTGGTGTATATATATAATATCCAAATTAAAACATGTTCTTTAATTTATGTAGCAAAGGACATAGTTCATCTGATGACAAATTGTGGACAGAGAGAAGCACTTAACATAAAGCTATGTATGAGAGTCAGGCTTAAAGACAATAGAGGCTCTTATTTAGGGGCTCAACAACTACATTTCTAGCTATTTCTATTAACCTGACTACTCATATTGTCACACTTACTCCCAACAGTGTTTTGAGCGATTGTGGTTGAAATTTGTGAGATGCATTCTATGGAATCTCGTAACAGACATTCTCCTTATTCTAGTTTCTATAAATCCCATTGAAGTGCTTTTATAAATTGAATTTCCTTTTTCATTGAAAAATGATAACTTCAAACATTTTATTTTCATCCATGAAGATGTTTAATAAGAACACTTGAAAGTACATCTTTAAGATTTTCTTGACTCTCTCCGCCTCTATCAAGTAGCTAATGAGCTGTAAAGGGATGCCTAAATGCACTAAGAAACTTCCTATTTAAAGGAACTCTGGGATCCTAAAGTGAATCCTTTTGTGAAGCAAAGAATGTTTCTGCAGTGGAAATAATTACCCTGTAATTTATCTGGCCCGAAGTAGGATGTTCCTCTGCGTAGCCTTGTGAGTGTGGTTTACGCTGAATGTCCTGCAGGCACCTCCACTTCAGTGTGTCTGAAATGGTGGCAGGGAGCCCAGGTAGGAGGCTGTTGCTGTAAGTCTTGACACCAGTTTCTCTCAACTCTAATTCATCAGCCACTCTGATGCCAAGGAAATATTTCCTGAAAAACAAATCCACTCATTTCACTGCCCTGCCGAAAACCTCTGCTGGATCCCCACTGCAGAGCTTCATCCTCTGCTGGGTAAATGCCAAGCCCTTTAGCAAGGTATCGATGGCCCTTCACATTTTGGCCCTGACCGCTTTTCCAGCAACACTTCCTGGTGTTCCCCCTACATGCCATATGCTCTAGCCACACTTCACTTCTCCTCACTCTCCAAATACACTGAACATTTCATACTTCTCTGCATTTGCCTTTGGCTATGCCTGGATTGCTCTCTGTCCAACATCTTTTGCACCTGAAGAATCCCTCCTTCTGCAAGCCTCAGCTCAAATATCACTGCTCCATCTTCCCAAGTAAAGTCAGTCGACTGCCTCTTTTTTTTTTTTTTTTTTTTTTTTTTTTTTTTTTTTTTTTTTTTTGAGACAGAGTCTCGCTCTGTCGCCCAGGCTGGAGTGCAGTGGCGCAATCTCGGCTCACTGCAAGCTCCGCCTCCCGGGTTCACGCCATTCTCCTGCCTCAGCCTCCTTATTGCCATAGCAATCTGCTCATATCTGAGAGAACTCATTACATTTTATTGTAATTACCTTTATATGTCTCCACAACTAGCCTTTAAGTTTAGGAGGCATGACATAATAATCTTTTTATGTTGAAGGATGATAAAATTGGGATGTTTACTAAATCCCAGAAACTATATGCTCTACAAATAATATATCATTAAGGACTCTCAATAAAATTATGAAGTATTATTTTCATTTCATTGATGAATGGATGGATATTCAAAGATGCTAGGGAGCTTTCTCAGGACTAGACTGCCAATAAAGCCTATAGCCTTGATTCGATCTCGTTTTCTGATGCCAAAGTCTAGTTATTTTTTTCCCAACGTAATATCTTTCCTCCTCAAGATTTAGCACCACGACTGATGTCTAATACATGAAAAAGTGTGTGAAATTATGTTCTGCCTAACTCGAAAGTTTATGTTTACCCCGAGAGAATAGAATTTCCCACTATTGAAGCCAGTGTGAGGAAAGTTTCAGCGGCAGCTTCCAGGGGGCCCTCCAGGAGGGTTGAGAGCCAGGGCAGTGCTTTAGAGTTGGATACAGCCACGCTTTTAATAAAATGTTAAACTGTTAACTTCATTTTGCTCACCATTTGTTTCAATGACAGCAAGGCAACTTTTGAGGGAAAAAACTTACAGGTAGGGTCCCCATCATTCACCCTACCTCGTCGAAAATGTGTTTTTTTCTTTTTTGAAAAAGTGCCCAAAAATATTAGTGGGTTTTGTTTCAAAATGTGTGATATGGTTTGGAAACATTCATTTACTAACGTAGATTGAGTGCTGTTAAACTGGACTAAAAACCAAAAACAGAGAAGTGCATTCATATTTCTTATACAATTGTGCAATCTCAACTTGGTGGGTATAAATATAAACCTATTATACCTTGTTTTGTTCTTCTTGTCATTACTTTTAACTGTACTTTGTCAAATCCAGCTTTCCTGCTTAACAATGTACTGAGTAGATTCTATTATTCTCCAACCACTTGGTCCAATTTAGCGTAAAACTTTAATCTCATATCTGATTTCAGGCTATTGATCTTCCCTTTTGGAGACTAGAGCTATGATCTATGATCCTTTGTTGGGTGGAGAGAAAGAGAAGAGGGTTCTCTAAGACTCCCCCTTCTGTTGCTACTTCTGTGCCTAGAGCATTCAGTTTTTCAGGGAAAGGGAAAAGGATGGAAAGGCAGAGGTCTGTTTATAAAGGCCCGTGAAGATACTGGAGTGATGTCTATGGCACTGCTCTGCATTGGCCTGGTTCTGTCTGCTGCTAAATCTTCAGGTGGTGTAATTGTCTCCATGTGAGCAATATGCATGGTTTTCCTGGAGTCGTCTTCAACTTCCTGGGACCCTCTGTTGGTGAGGACCTTCTCAGAGAGGCAGCTGTGTCTTTGATGACCCCATCAGTGTTGCGCAATAGTAACCCCTCCTCTGTGTAGAGCACCACAGTCTTTGAACTGGGCCGTCAATACGCATAGCCGTGAGGAATCCAGAGGTCTTCTTCTGTGTCCTTCCAGGGATGTGAAGACTGGAATGGAGTAGTTGGCAACCTCGTCTTCTTCCATGCTTACCACACCACTTCAAGGCCTCCTCCATGATCCCATAATCAATTACAGCAGGGAGCCTGGTTTCCAAATCTTTTCAACAGAAGTGGGCACCATTTTCTATGTTCTCAAAGTCCTAAAACATGAGGGTGGCACAAGTCACAATTTTTTTTTTTTTTTTTTTTTTTTTGAGACAATGTCTGGCTCTGTAGCCCAGGCTGGAGTGCAGTGGCGCGATCTCGGCTCACTGAAACCTTCGCTTCCCGGGTTCACATCATTCTCCTACCTCAGCCTCTCGAATAGCTGCGACCCTGTAGTCCACCACCACGCCCGGCTACTTTTTTGTATTTTTAGTAGAAATGGGGTTTCACCGTGTTCGCCAGGATGGTCTCGACCTCCTGACCTTGTGATCCGCCCGCCTCGGCCTCCCAAAGTGCTGGGATTACAGGCGTGAGCCACCGCGCTCGGCCACAAGTCACAGTTTTACAAGAACTTCTTAAGCACTCCCTACTCTGCCTACACCAACAGGACTACTATTTATCAAGCACCTAGTCCAAGGATAAGATACTAGTCTCTTCTTGCTGAGCACTTAAGTTTTAGGCATGATATTCTTGGAGCTTCCTTCATTTAGCTTCAGGGAGGAGGGATATTCTCCCTTCCCCTAACTAACCCACAAGAAGGGAAGGGAACTGATTGTCCTCAGGAACGCTGCATCTCTCAGAAGACCTAAGTCCAAGAAAACCCTCTCTCATGTCTCATTTTTTCTTATATTAACACGGGGGTAAGATATGGTATGGTAGTTGGCAGTAATTCTTTAATCTCTTCATAAGTGCTATAAAGAGTAGATGGCTCTAATTCTAGGAAGCTTATTTAGAATGTGGGGTGCATAAGGTTGAATATTTTAATCTTGGATTTAGCTACAATTCCAGGACCACACAAAAATCTACTTGAAGACCTATTACTCTAAGAGATTTTCTAAAATAGATTAATCATTTTTTTCTAATGGCTGTCATAATTTGTCCTCCCAAAAGATAATAGAGGATACTTCTGCCACTACACATGCTTAGACAGCATTTATATTAGGTGGAATGAGCAGTCCAAGCTTAGGAGAGTAGAAAGTCAATAGTGACCAAGTCTAATGACGAGAAATGCAGAGGTAATGAGGCAGAGTTGTGCATACTTCTTCCAAGGAGTGATGGACAGTCCCAGTGCAGGTCTTTTTTTCTTTTTTTTTTTTTAATTTTTATTTGAGACAGAGTCCCATTCTGTCGCCCAGGCTGGAGTGCAATCTTGGTGCGATCTTGGCTCACCACAACATCTGCCTCCCAGATTCAAGAGATTCTACTGCCTCAGCCTCCTAAGTAACTGAGACTACAGGCGCACGCTACCATGCCCAGCCAATGTTTGTATTTTTGGTAGAGATGGGGTGTTGCCATGTTGGCCAGGCTGGTCTCAAACTCCTGACCTCAAATGATTCACCCACCTTGGTCTCCCAAAGTGCTGGGATTACAGGCATGAGCCACCACTCCTGGCTCCCAGTGCAAATCTGAAGGTGAACTCCTGATATTATGGGACCTGCGTAAAAGGCAACAACCTGACTTCACAGGTTATTAAAACGCAGCATATTTATCTACCTGGATTGTGGCACTTTACAATTCTTGCTCTAGTAAAGTGTGACTAAAATATATAGTGGCACTCTCTAATATAGTAGACGCTAAACACATATGAATATCTAAAATTTAGTTCCTCAGTCATAATAACCACATTTTGACTGCTCAGTAGTCACATGTGGTGTGTGTCTACTGTATTAGACAGTGCAGAAGTATACCATTTCCATCATCAGAGAAAGTTCTGCTGTACCGCTTTGCATGTTGAGACTCTGATTTGCTCTGTGATAAAGACAATGGAATTTTCTTTCATCTTTGTGCTCAGATCTGCCTTGTGTGGGGCTGAGAGACATGGACTGGATGGATTCCTTTTCAAGTTTTTTTTTTGCCAACTCAGTTTTGGGTGACCTTCATCTAATACCTAGACAAACTGAAAAGTGAAGTTTGCCATCTGTCATTGGTTGGATCAAATCACACAATTATAACTAATAAATTTGACAGATTTACTTTTCTTTAAATGACCACTTCTTTTTGGCCATATGAACCACTGGCCTTTATTTCTAAAAAGTGCAGTTATTCAGGGAGGCCCCTGACATGTCTAAAATTGAAATCATAGTAAAGAAAGTAAATTGCCGGGCATGGTGACACATGCCTATAATTCTAGCACTTTGGGAGTCTAAGGCAGGAGGATTGCTTAAGGCCAAGAGACCAGCCTGGGCAACATAGTGAGAACCCTGTCTCTACAAAAAATTTAAAAATTTTGCTGGGCGTGACAGCACACGTCTGTAGTCTGAACTACTTGGAAGGCTGAGAAGGGAGGATCACTTGAACCCAGGAAGTCAAGGCTGCAGTGAGCCATGATTGTGCCATTGCACTGCAGCCTGTCTGTAAAGACCCTGTCTTAAAAAAATAAAAAGAAAAGAAAAGAATGTAAGCTGGCTCATTTATTAGAAACACCTAAGCTACTTCTTTTGCAACATGTATCTAAATCCTTAGACATATAGATATGTGATATTTACAGAAGAGGTTAGCATGGCCTTCCAAATCTTAACTTCATTTATACTTTTCAATAAGGGTATGTGCAAATGAATGAAAATAAAGTTTTACCTCCCTAGTCAGTTTCACATAATTCTAATTACTTTTTAATTGGAGAATATCTTGTTTAGAAGGATCATTAAGCTAGTTCAAGGTAAAAAAACAGGCTATAAGACAAATGCATATGAAAGCTACAACTTACAAGGAAAGAAAATACCAAATTAGTTCTATCAGTCCTCTGGCCTACAGAAGAATGTTATTTTTACCTAGTGTGCATGTACACATACACACAAACACACAAATATTTAATGCTTTTAAGTACACTGTTTTTAAAAAATATCTAAACAATGTTTTGACTAGTCTTTCCCCCCTAATATTATATATAGACTGAATTTTTTTGAAAATAAAAGTAGTTCAGCCAATGAAATGCTTTAGCATTGTATTTTTTACCATCAAGCACTGTTTAGCAGGCTGTATTTCCCACTTTTCTTCATTGATGGAGCAAGCACTAGAAATATAGAAAATAAAGATAAAATAATCACAAGCTCTTAACCTTATTTTTTTCAGTCTTTATCAGCTTCACATAGAGAGCTGCTCACTGTGTTATAGCACTTTTTAAGTTGCAAAGCCTTGTCATATACATTATAATTTGTATTCCTCTAAGCAAGTAAAGTGGTAATTACTGATATCCTCAACTTTTTGGTGATAGGACCCACGGTTCAGAGATCCTAATGCTCCAAATTCACATAGGGAGAATAATAGAGCTCCCGTCACTACATTCCAACAATATGGCCTTTCTGCTACTATTCAGATATGAGACAAAATTAAATATTTTCTTGATTTTCATTTTCAATTAGAGAAACTGTTGTCAAAAACAAAAATAAAACCTTCTAGATTAGCATTTGTTCAGTGTTGTATGAAAACAGAAAGTGCTTATTTCAATAAAAATAGTGTTTTTGCCTACATTAATTAGTACAGGCACATAGTAAACCTGTGCCTAAGACCAAACACAAATGGAGACAAAATTCTTGGGTAGTGGCTTTAAATATCTGGATATTTGCTATCATGTAGACAAAGTACTCATGACCTTCCAAAGCCTGACATCAAAACTCTATTTAGATCTTTCCTCTAATGCTTTCATTAGAACTCCCAGACCAACCTCTTGTCTTGGGAACTGTGCCATTTCCTCAATCTGTCTGGTTTTTTGGCTGTTTCCTTCATCTTGCATTCCCTCTGCATTGGAACTTTCTGTTGGATATCTTACTTTCTGTTTTTTTCAAGATCCCATCTCATATGTCACCTCCACTTGAGACATTTATGTATAGAAATAATCTTTGGTGTATTTACTTTTGTCATTTGAATGAGATAAATGGAAAAAGTTGGCAGCATAAATTATTCAGTCAATTAGGTAATTCACATTGAAGAAACATCCATATGTAAGAGATGATTAGGAATAAAGCCTTTTAAAGAATGTATGGTTAATAGCTATTAGTAGATTTGTTCTTGGTAAATAGAAAAACATTGTTCCCCAGAGGTTTATGTGTATATTCCATATCTGAAAATCAATGTGCACAAACATGGGGCTGTTATTAGCAAAGTCATTAATTACAGTCCTGCTTGCTCTTCTGTTGTGAAGAATATTCATTCATTTGCTTTCTCTGACTGACAGGCAGTAATGACTTCAATAAGCTAATGAGACATCTAGTTAAATAAGTATGATTTTAAGTTAGTAACATGATTTTAATGAGTTCCTATGCTAATAGAGTTTCCATAGTTATGGGCTGATGGTGGTGGTATACAGAGAGGGATGAATATAAGATTGGGTTCCTATTCAAGCTCTGCGGGTTACGAAATTTGTGGTCTGATTGGAGCTATATCAGCTCTCTAAACTGTAGTCTCTGGGCTTACTGCATGGAGATGCGGTGGGGATAATGTCAAATAACACACATTGACATTGTCTTTTGTAAAATGACAAGTGTTAATTAAATGCATAATAATGAATTTTAAAGACCTGTAGAGTAGGTGTCCACTCACACCTTCTTGATAAAGCTTTGCCCTTGCCTGCCCCTTTTTGAATAATTCCATTTCAGTGGTTGTGTTCTATTTCCATTCCCCCATGCATATAATGAAATTTATTGTCCATCCATTATGTGTCAAAATTTGACTTTAGAAAACAGGACAGTGCTAAAGAGATCAATCAAGAAAGCGGTGGAAATTACACATTTGGAACATAAAATATAGCTTAGCACCTTGACTCCTGTTCATACATCATCTCATTCCCTAAGGGTCCAGTGTTAACCAGCTAACTTAGTAAAGAGATGTATACCAGTGGCCCCAACAGATAACCTTTCACCATTAACAGAGGGATTATCTGGAGACATCTGAAGCCATACCCCTTTATGAAAACTTTCTGTGCTTTTATTAGCTTTTTCACCTGGCTGTCAAAGCAGGATGCTTTTACCATCTCTTAAAATACTGAGGTAGCCTACTCACTCATTTTTTTTTTCACACAAAAGCCTGGTTCTTCTGTCTAATGGAACCTTGTTACTAATGTTCTGACAAATAATATAAAATACAGAACCACTTTGTGACATCCATAAACTTAAGGAACATATGCCTTGCTAGAGACAACTAAATCTGTGATGCTGTAAAGAGTTGAGGTAGAATCTTGCTGCCCCCAATCCCTCTCCCATTTTAATGACCATGAGAGAGAGCAAGGATGTCTTGTCCAGGATCACGTGGCAAAAGGTACTGATGGAGTTAGGTCTATCTCACCAAGCACTCACTGACACTGCAGTCTACACTTGGGAGGCTTTGATAATCGCTGGCATGTGAAGATGCTCCAGTAATTAGTGTACACATATGGGGGAAACAATGTGGGAGTTTATTTGGCTTCCTATGTCAAAGTTTCTTTCTTAATTAATGTATTACATGTTATCTCTTGGATCTAGTGTTTTTCTGGTTTAAACTGGAGAAAGAAAAATAGTACATAGCAAATGTTTTTATTCTTGTTTGATTGGCATTCTCCTTTTATTATGATTTTAATATCTTCATGTTCCCAAACATGAGTAATTTCTATTGCCCTTTTTTTCTTTTTTTTTTTTTTTGACAGAGTCTTGCTCTATCGCCCAGGCTGGAGTGCAGTGGTGCCATCTCGGCTCACTGCAACCTCTGCCTTTTGGTTCAAGCAATTCTCCTGACTCAGCCTCCAAGGTAGCTGGGACTACAGGTGCACGCTGCCACACCCTGTTAATTTTTTTTTTTTTTTTTTTTTTTTTTTTTAGTATTTTATTAGAGATGGGATTTCACCATGTTGCCCAGGCTGGTCACAAACTCCTGAGCTCAGGCAATCTGCCCACCTCGGCTTCCCAAAGTGCTAAGATTACACCTGTGAGCCACTGCACCCGGCCTTTCTATTGCTGTTTTGATTGACCTCTTTAGCATTGCTCTGTTTCCTGGAGCCAGGGAGCCATACCTTTCATCTCTAAGAAATTGACTTAAATATCCCTGAGCAAGTACATGTATATGATTGGCCTTTGATATATGAATCATTCTGGTCATAAACCTAGAAAATACCCTTTAGTCCATCTGAACTGTGGTGGTTTTATTCTTGAGCTTTCCTGGCATAAGAGTAGTGTATGATACAATCACTTTCATCTTCACTGTTTTCAGAGTGGGAGGAGGAGGGAGCAGTTAGATCTCATAAACAGCTAGACTATCTTTTTATTTTTGGCCTTTTCAGATTGGCAAGGAATATTGTTTATTGCATCTTTTAATACCCACTTACAAGATTTAGCTTTTCTCAGATGGCCAAATAATTATCCTTTTTTCCTGAACTTCATGCACTGGCTTTCAAAGCAAATGCGGGCTAGGTGAGCTTTCTACATTTATCGGCCTGCTTGTGAAAGAAGGCCACATATACATTTGGCCTCCATTTGTTAGCTGGCTTCATTAAGCTACTTGGTATTTGCAGACAATGCTGTTTCTTTGTCCTAATCACCTCCTTCCCTCTCAAGAAAGTAAGAAATCTCAAATACAGAGGACATATGAACTGTTATGATATATGTCTTACATGAAATGCTACCCTTGAGTGAAATGTTAGGGAGATTGAATAGAAAAAGATTGAACAGGAGCACAACTCAGTACACTTACTACTCAGTTTTCCTTTTCAATTTTATTAGCATTCTGTTTTAGGCTCATAGGCTCTTAGACATGGAACAGAACTGAGATTATCTCATCCCTTTCTCCCCTTGCCCCATTTTATGAATAAGTGAGGCCAAGAGACATAAAGTAACATGTCAGCAGTTGCTACATTAGTTAGTATTGTTACTGACTTCAACTCTTTCCCATTTGTTCACACATCTTGCACATATCTTCCTTGAAACGGTGCTGAGGAGAGCTAAATTAGCTTACTACTAAAGATTATTCTGATTAGAATAATCAGAATAATCTTTGTTTATTCTGATTAACCTAAACAACACATGTGTAAAATTTTCCAGAATGAAAAGGTCATATAAGTTTGAGATAGTCTGTTAATGAACTATTGCCCAGTAATGAAGAAACTACCTTAAAAGCCATTAAAAGTCGTGTCTCTGGAAGTGTCCAGAGAAGCTGAGTAAACAACATGAAATTTCCTTTTCATGGTGGACACTAGCATGTTGACCTTATTTACCTCTTCATTATAATAGTTAGGACTTTTCAAAACATTCCTTAGTTGTTTACATATTTCTAACCAGTTGGGTCATGATATTGGTAATTACAAATTTCAGGAATTTGGAGAACATCAGATTTGCAAGCTTTTTTATATTCCCCAAATCTTAATTTCCACTGAATCTTTCTAATATCCTCAGCACTCTATTTTAGACTCATAGGCTCTTACACCTAGAGAACAGATATAGAGATACCTTGCCGCCTTCCTTCTCTCACCCTTTTTTCATGGATGATATAAGTGAGGTCATGAAAGGTAAAGCAACATTTCAACATTTACAAATTTAGTGAGCATTATTACTGATTTGATTTTATTTTTCATTTGCTCAGTGGTTTTTATCCTCAATCTAATGTACAGATTCTTTTTTACTCAGGTTAAAGGTTAGAAAATAGATATTAACTAAAGCAATGAAACAAATATTGTCAGTTTTAAAGGCCATTAATTCCCTAATCGCCACCAGTGAACATTTGCTTCTAATTTTCAAGTGCATGAAAACATTTTGGTCATAAAAAAGTCGAACATTCTCTCCTAATCCTATTTATGCGATTCATTTGCTTATATCTTTTTATCAGAATACAAAATGCTCAGCGCTCTGCCTTTAGAATGGATGCACTGTTCTGGATTCTTTGGGGTTTTTCTTTTATTCAAAATTTGTACAAAACTATACAGTTAAAAAGTTTGTTGACAGCAAATTTGCTGATATTGTGAGAGAGAAAGCTGAAAAAAAAATTGGCTTTGTAGGTTGGCACTCAGGACCCCCAGAGAGGACTTTTTTGTTTTGTTTTTTTGAGACGGAGTTTCACTTTTGTTTCCCAGGCTGGAGTGCAATGGCACGAACTCAGCTCACCGCAACCTCCATCTCCTGGGTTCAAGTGATTCTCCTGCCTCAGCCTCCCAAGTAGCTGGGATTACAGGCGCCCACCACCACGCCCAGCTAACTTTGTATTTTTTTTTAGTAGAGACGGAGTTTCTCCATGTTGGTCAGGCTGGTCTCGAACTCCCAACCTCAGGTAATCCGCCTGCCTCGGCCTCCCAAAGTGCTGGGATTACAGGTGTGAACCACCACATCCTGCCCCCCGGAAGGCTTTGTAAAGGCCATCACTATTCTCCCTTCATCAGTTACCTCATTGGTGAGTTCAAACACTGTAGAGGCCCCTTGGACAGGATGGAAATGTGAAAGCAACACACTTCCCTTCACTGTTTCAAATGCAGGGACTTATAAAGTCCTTATGATCTTTATGGTACTTACTCCAGATCATTTTATAAAAGCTAGACAAGAAAGAAAATAAAACAATGTAACACTGCCGTTCAAATGTCGTTACCTTCAAAATTAAATTTCGTATAATGCAGACTTCGTTTTATCCCCAATATATAAACCTCACACTGAATATTAAACATCTTTAAAAATTAGTACAGAAGGACACATGGCTAGTGTTTAAAACTGGTTGCCTGATCTTGAAGTTCATAGTAATTGTCTATAGAGTTTTATGTAGGCACTGAGAAGAATACAGAATTTAAAACAAAAATCACTATAAATACATTTTTTTATACTAGGATGTTCCAGAAAGACTTATAGAAAATTGCACATGTACTGTCAAAGCAGAGATTGTCGTGGGCCAAATCTAAGCAATCAACAGGAACAGTAATCCATTATTATTTTTAGATCATTAATTCTAAGGGAAATCTTTGAGGGGGCTGTTACCTTTCCTTAGATTTCTGGTAACTGCACATCTTATCTAACAAAAACAGAAACCCCAAGCATCTCATAACTGATCTCGTTCTTAAGGGTCTATTAAATAGATACTGGTTTTCTGTCCACTGTCATATTAAGTTATTTTCTCTAACTACTACCTAGTTGATTTCTTGCTAAAAAAAAATACTTGTCTTTGCAAATATGGTCTCTGAAAACGGAATCTATAATTTTACCCTGTATCTTTGTTTGTATGCTCAAGACTGTCAAATTGTCACACACAAAAACTAAATAGATTTAAATGGTGGAAAGAATGCTATAAAATGCTGTCAAGTCTACCTTGATGGTTCACATTTAGAGTGTTATTTTTGAAGGAAAGTTAGAAATGTACACCCTAGAATATTTTAGTTATTAATTTTATCCACATTTCACATTCTTAGCAGCCAAACATGTTGCTAAACAGCTTTATGGCATGGATGAGATTTTTTTTTTTCTGTCTTGCAAGCAATTAAAAAGCTCTACTGTCCCATCAAATATTCTTATCTAATAAGCTCTAAGTATTGGCTAAAAAAGGAAAAGTGGCATTTCACTTCTCTATTGTTTGTAATGATCTTTTACATTTCAGAGTGTTACATTTTGTTGTGTTCTAACACTCCCATTTAAAAACTTTGCCTGAGGAATTTAAAAATGTGCTATTTACCCAGATTATTTTTTTAAATCTCAATTTTTAAGGTAATATTTGGAACATTCTTTTGTGTCTTTTAAAATCAATGGACTCTTTTTTCATCCGTCCATTGGGGAACACTTAGGTTGATTCCATTATCTTGAGTATTGTGAATAGCGCTGCAATAAACATTGGAGTGCAGATCTCTTTGAAATCATGGATGAAACTGGAGGATATTATATTATGTGAAATAAGCTAGACACAGAAAAACAAATACCACGTGATCTCACTCATGCAGAATCTATAAACTCTAACCCCATAGAATTAGAGAATAGAATAGTGGTTGCCAAAGGCGGGGGTGGTCGGGGGAAGGGGGAATGAAGAGATGTTCCTTAAAGTATAGGTAATACAGTTAGATGGGAGGAGTAAGTTCACGAGCTCTCTTGTATAGCATGGTGACTGTAGTTAATGAAAACATATTGTACTCTTGAAAAATGCAAAGTGGATGTTAAGTGTTCTCACCACAAAAATGGTAACTAGGTGAGGTATACATTTGTTACTTAGGTATATTTAACCATTTAACAATGTGTGTTCGTGTGTGTATATATAAAGATTTTATATATATATGTATATACACACGTATATACACATACATACATATATGTATACACACACATTGTGAAACCTGTCCATTTATTGAATAATGTATGCAATTGTCACATAATGGTAAGTGTTTGTGTATCTAAACATAGAAAAAGTCCAGTAAAAACTGCAGTGTTACAATCTTGTGGGACCACCACTTGCACATGTGGTCTGTTCTTGGCCTAAATGTTGTGAGGTGTATGACTGTACTTCAAAACATCGTGTTGTACGTGATAAAGACATATAATTGTATCTGTCATTATAAACATTTGTAACAAAAATTATGGACTCTGACTTTTCTCTCTGATCGTTTAAATGGTAACTACTTCAGTTGAAATAAAATCCTTATGAAAAATAACACAAAAGGCCAATGACAAATTGCATATAAAAAATAATTTGTTTAGTTCCCGCTTCAACGTGAGTGTTCACGATGCCTTTGTTGAAAGAGGTATTGTGGGCCACAATTGGCGGGACCCCTGGCTGTGTATGGGACTGTCAATCTGCATCCTAGTTCTGGCTCCAAGATCACAATGGGAGACAGAACGCTTGGTGGAGGTGCTTTTCTTCATTAAACTGTAAACCATGTGAGGACAAAGTCAGTCAGCATCCTTCTTTTACCGCAATCTTTTGCACGATATCTGACCCAAAGCAGGTATCTTGTAAATCCTTGCTCTATGAATTAATTAAACCTTAACATTTAGTATTGGTTGCACTATATTTTAATTTTTTATTGGTGAGAAATCTGACAAATATGTCATAAAAATGATCAAGTCCCTTACTAAAAAAGCATACATTTAAAACGTCTCATTATAGTTAGGTAAAGTGAACAGAGGCTCGACACCATTTCAAAGATAATATTGGTTTTTAGACTGTTCATAAAGATACATTTCTTGGAGTATCCCATCAGGAAAAACTTGACACACTCTGTATCCATCCATATGATAGTCATGGATAGAAAGAACAATTCCACAGGTATACACTATTTTATTTTTAGGTTGTCAAACATCTAAATGTATGAAAATAAGTCCATGTGGAAATACCCAGATGTTCAGCGCTGTGAATGAAAATTTCATCCAGAATAATGTGAATGTATAGCTCTATGGCATTATCAGCGTCCATTAGACTCTAAGCCACACTTTCATTTTGTAGGTGGAGAAACGAGAATCCCCAGAGTTTCATAGCTCTCACTCAGCCTGATTCAATGATTCTAGTTACCACCTGGTCCCCCGAAGCTTGCATTATCCTTGCACTGGATGAGAAAATATTAATCTCTGGGTCAGTGTGCCGGAGAGGCTGAGCACACTTCGAAGCACAAGCTTTAACAATTTGGGCAGACCACAAGAGAAGCATATTGAGCTACATCTCTTGTCATACATTTTACAAATTTCTGACCTATTTGAATGGATTTCTGCTTTATATAAATCAGCTGCTTGAAGTAATAGAAAGCTATGCATTTTATAAAATATGTGCCTACATTTAAAACCTCTCCAATTTATTTTTGAACATTATGTTAGGATCAGAAATACAGGGTTGTATGAGTTGGAGAAGTGATGTTGTTTTAGCTAGAAAAATGCTGCTCTTATTTTTTCTACATACTACACATCCCTGCTGGCCCTGTATGTACATTTGGTAGAAAGAGAAGTTGAGAAAGCTATGTATTCAGAGTCAAACTCAAGTACACGAAGATGAGCTGACTGTAATCGCTTTATAGGACAGGCCAGAAGTATTCCTGAGAGTCACACTGATGGCACATATACAAATTGTAATACATTCGGAATAAAAATATCTTTAAAAAGGAAAGAGGACAGTGGCCACTTTCTAGTATTTAAAAATGTTTCAGTAAGGATTGGGGAGTCATTCCAAGATCGGTAGAGTGATGTTATTGACCAGCTGTGTTGAAAATGGAAGATGACATAGGGTGAGACTATAGAGTGTGTTCTGGAAATGATACTCAATTTTAACCCAGGTAACTCTTATCATGAATCTTCAAGAGAAGAGGTATGCTTGGTAAGAAAATGTCAAATAAGATCATGATAATGTTGGGCCGGGTGCGGTGGCTCAAGCCTGTAATCCCAGCACTTTGGGAGGCCGAGACGGGCGGATCACAAGGTCAGGAGATCGAGACCATCCTGGCTAACATGGTGAAACCCCGTCTCTACTAAAAATACAAAAAACTAGCCGGGCGAGGTGGCGGGCGCCTGTAGTCCCAGCTACTCCGGAGGCTGAGGCAGGAGAATGGCGTGAACCCGGGAGGCGGAGCTTGCAGTGAGCTGAGACCCGGCCACTGCACTCCAGCCTGGGCGACAGAGCGAGACTCCGTCTCAAAAAAAAAAAAAAAAAAAAAAAAAGATCATGATAATGTTAGGGCTGCTGATAAAGGAAACTGATGAGAACCTACTTAAAAGGAAAAGATACTGGGATCACTGCTGGGGAATGGGTCTTTTATTACCTGTGGAAGAAAATGAGCACCCTTCTGAGTATTCTGTGCAGTCCAGTGTCGCAGTCTAAGACAGTGATGGAGTGATCGTGGCAGTATCATATCCAAGGCATAAGAGTTTAAGTTGTTCGCTTGTCGCCTCAGATCAGATTATGTCTAAAGTAGGCATTCCTTTATTGGAGTCATATTTTAACAGGAACATTGACAATCCAGAATATATCTAGAGCAAGGCAAGCGAGACCAGGAAGTAAGTCAAACCATATCGTAGGAATCATTAAAATATTTAGAATATTTAAGAATACACATGGCATTTATGAAACTTTTTTTGGTCTCTGAAAGAAGTGAGCTTGAGAACCCAGACCATTGAAACGCAACTTCTGGTCTACCTGGATCGTATCTTGTCCTGCTCTATGTTCTTCCTACTTCCCAAAAGGACAATTACAGCAACAACATTTCACTCAGTATAGGTGCTAAAAGTATTCTTGACACTGCTGCTTAAATGATTATTTATTGTCATTAATTTCATTTTAATTGACAGTTCATGATGCAAAATTCTTATTTAAAATAACAAACATCTCAATGCTTTATTTATACAACACTATACTATGTATGCACTGATGTATTATGTGAATAAAAAATAACTGCAGGTATTCATAAATACCTGTTGAACCTGCACTTAACACAACAATATAAAATTAAAGACACTTAGTTTTTATTTTCCCTCTCAGGACCTATTTCTTTGCAAAAATCAAATGTTTTCCCCTTTAAGTTTGAAAATACTGCGATTCTATGATTCCACAGGGCAAGAATGCATAACAAAAGTGTGGAGAGAAGAAAAAAGTTACTACTAGTTATGTTAAAAACCTCTTTCAAGTGAGAAAATCTATCTTGTTTCCTGCCCTGCTGTGTGTGTATATATATAATTTATATATAACATATAATTATATATTTATATTATGTATTTATCATATATAATATAATTATGTATTTATCATGTATAATATGATATATTTATCATATATAATTATATATGCGTATTTGAATAAAATACAAATTTTCTTCTATGAAAAGTATGTGTAAATATATAATAATTTGAATAAAATAAAAGACTTATAAATTTTTGTAAGTGTAAGAGACAATGAAAGACAATTTCCCTTTCTACCAAAAAGTCCGTAATCAATAGCTAAATAGTTCCATTTTGATCCACTTGTCAGAAAAGTATGAAGCTAGTAATAATTGTATTCTTTCTCCATTAAGTGAAAGGAGAGCAAGACTTCCAGCTCTAATTATGACAGATCTTCATTTAGCGTGTCCAAGTTTTTGGATCCAATGAGGTTGAAGAATGATTTCTCTAGAGTTTGTCCTGAAGGTTTATGCCAGAGCACCAGATCTTACCACTGTTATATGCTCAGTGTATTTAAAGGCACATGATGTTATCCCATGCCTATGTGACAAACATACAATGAACCTAAAAATTATTCAGTGTAATTCTCTTATTTTCTGGGAAACCTTTCCCCTACTCTGTGTGTCTCTCTGTATCCCTGCTCTTTGTTTAGGGCTTTGTTATTAGTTTTTTAAGGGCCATTTTTAGAGCAGTTTTAGGCTCACAGAAAAAATTGAGAAAAAAACGAAGATATCCCATATACTCCCTGAAACACACATGCATTGCCTTCACATTCTCAGCATCTTCCGCATTAGTGGCACATTAGTTACAATGTATGACCCTGCATTGACATACCATTATTAACCAAAGTCAGTAGTTTACATTAGGGTTCGCTCCTGGTGTTTTACATTCTGTGACTGTGGACAAATGTATAATGACATGTATCGGCCATTATAGTATCCCACAGAATAATTTCACTGCCCTAAAAATCCTCTATTTTTCATGGATTCATCCTGACTTCCCCCTGGGATCCCTGGCCATCAACTGATCCTTCTACTGTCCTCATAGTTTTGTAGAACTTCATTATTTTCCATATGAAAATACTTGTCCATATTATGTCATGGTAGTCACCAATTAAAAGTATGGATGGGATAGATGTACCTTCAAGAAAAATTACAGAGGTGTCACTACAATATCTTGTCTAATTATACAAGATCTATTATTGCTTTCTTTTCAGCTCACTCTTACAATAACCTAAAGAAATTGACAGAAAGAATGAATATTCTTGTGAAGAAGTCATCATTCTTCAGATAAGGCTCATAAATAGTAATCTGTTGCACATACATGATACTTTGTAATTTGAAAGACCATTTCACTAACATTATCACACCATTTGTATTCTGATTCTTTTCATGGGGAGATGTTGACCTATTGAGATTTATAAAGAATATCTCAAAAAGAGTATTGGGCTTAGAGATTGTCAGATTTTAATTATCAATGTATAGTTGGTTTATGTAAAAAGAAGATTGTAGCTCTGTTAAAGAATTCGTTAAATTTTCTTCTAAAATGTGGATGCTTTAAAATATTTTCAATGAATTAATCACTTGCCCTTTAAAATAGTTTTTGACACATAAGGAATTTTTGAAACAAAACTTCACACCAGTTGCAATTTATAAAAGTTGTTTTTGTTTGCGTGGTTGTTATGGGAAGATGTATTACTGTATAATAACTGTAAAGCTTTGACCACTGTTTGATCCTAGAGAAGTTATATAAAAATGCAAAGTCTATTGAACATAATTTCAAAATAAATGTTTTATATTTCTTATGACTTTAAAAAAATTCTTTTCCTTAGCTCTCATAAACTATGTACCATACCTTAGGTGTTTCCATGCTTTCTGTCCTGATCCATTAAAAAATGGAAAATTCCTCCTTGACCTTCTATGTTTCACATAGTCTTCCCCCCACCATCCTCCCTTGCTCCTGACTGTCAAACACAAAAGTCCTTAAAACATCCTGCTCAAAGGAAAGAGGAATGGGAGGGATTGGGTAGCCAAGCCAGAATCCTCTTTGCTGGGTATATTAGTTTGCTAGGGCTGCCATAATAGAGTACCACAGGCGGAATGGTTTAAACAACAGAAATTAATTTTCTCGTGGTTACGGAGACCTTGGAAGTTCAAGATCAAAGTGCAGGGTTGGTTTCCCTTCAGGCGTCTCTCCGTGGCTTCCAGATAGTGACTATCTTGCTGCCTCTTCACATGGCTGTTCTCTGTGCACGCCACATCTGGTGTTATTGTGTGTGTCCAAATTTCCCTTTCTGATAAAGATACTAGTCAGCTTGGAAAGAGCCCACTCTAACAGCTCATTTCACATAATCTAAAGGTTCTATTTCCAAGTACAGTCACACTCTGAAGTATTGGGAGAATAGGGCTTCAACATAACAATTTTGGGGTGAGAGAAGACACAATTTAGTTTATAACAGAGGGCAAAAGGAGGAGAGAGGTGGGTCACCTTTACATTTTTTAATCTAACGGATAAATACATTCAGTCGCCAGCTAATTTCTGTTTGGAGAGGTCAAATTTCTCTGTCGTTTTGGAACTGAAAAGCATGCCTATGTCACAGGAAAGGCTTTGACTCCATTAGAGATTATCTAATTAATATTTTCTTTCTCCACTGGATTCCTGCATGTATGGGAAGTAAAGGAAGAAAGAACAATATCAAAGGAAATCAAAAAAGCCCCTTTTAGATGGCTTAAACAGGACTGGAGATACCATGAAACCGAGGCTCAGGAGGCCTACAAGCTGCTGGCTGGCATGAAAACAGTCAAGGAGTTCTTTGACATTGATGTGCCAGAGTCCCAGGCAAGTTTCTCCTAAATCTGTGTTAGCACACTCATGTGCAGCGAGGGGAGCCTGGGTGAGGTAACTCCAGCTAATTCTTAGAGAAGTGAAGATGAAGTGTTGCCTGAACTCCAGACTTTTCATAAGAAATTAGAGATTACATTTCTATGTGAAATGTTGTGAACTTGAAAAACCTCTTGGGATTAGATCAGGCATATTTGTGAATCGTATCTAGGTGGTTATCCATGTTCTTTTCAAAGCACGTTGCACCACATGGCTTTGTCTTGTAACAAACTTGTGAAATAAGTATGATGATTCAAGTTTTAAATGAGTCCAACCCTCATAGAAATGAAGGAACTTGCTGCAGCTTTTCATTCAACTAATAAATGGCACAGGCAAAACTGAAACTCAGGGTCTGGCATCAAAGCCCTGAGTTTTCATTTGTCTTATTGTATTTCTCAGAAAATGTATTGTCATCCAGGTATCACATGGCACAGTTAGTTGTTTCTAAAAACTTACTATGAAGCTTATTTCTCAACTGCCCTCTGCAGTTTTTGAAAGAAATAAATGAAATAGATCTAAGAATCATGGGACCCATAACCCTCCTTTTCTTGGTCCCAACTGTAGCCTCTTAGAACCAAGTCACCACCGCGCCACCTAGTGGCGGCATTGTCTAATTGGAGGTTAAGTGCCACCTCAGGAAAGCAACCTGAAAATTGAAACACAAAAACACGTGCATAGTTTCAATCTGTCATCCCCGTTAACCTGTAAAAAGGACAGAATAACACTATTTGAAATGTGCTGGGTTTTATGGAGCAAAGAGTATGGAGGTCCTAGGCTTAGAATTCCTGCCATTGCACCATCTTTTAATTCAGGCTGTCTCACTAGTACCTCTTTGAATTCTAGATTTCATTCCTGGAATCACATGATTATAAAGTTATTAGACTATTACAAATTGATTTTTGGATTAATAAAATAATACGTTACATGAATAAATACATGAGGCCACTCTTCTCCTTAGGAAGCTTTCCTGACTCTGTTTCACTGGAATATCTCTGAAACTCCTGGGACTACAATAGGAATGTCTCCACTTTCTAAATCTCACTTGTCTTTCCGTTCTCATTTCCTAATACACAGATCTGCTACTATTTATTTCCGTGATGTTGTAACCACAGCTGACCCCTCCATGTCGAGGAAAATTTACTATTCTTTCTTCCCTCTCCCTTCCCTTCCTTTTTCTTTCCTTTCTTCACCTTCCTTCACTTTCCTTTCTTAGTTTTCTTTTTTTCTTTTTTCTTTCCATCTATTCTATTTATTTTTCTCTCTCCCTTCCTTTCCCTCTCTTTGTTTTCTTCCAAGTTCCTACTTCTTCAAGGGTCAATCAAACGCAGCCTCTTCCAGGAAGCTCTCCTTGGTTCTGATTCTTATTCAAGAAGGAAGCATTATCACTTAATCTTATGCCTCAGAGTATGGCAAACTCGTTGCAAAAACTGTTTGTTAATCTCTTCATCATTAGCCAGTTAGAACATGAACAGAATTTAAGTGTTAGCTAAACGACTACATGAATTACATAATTATTTTAGTGTTTATTGTGTAATTAAATAGCAAATGCTATTTTGTCAACTTCACATGAACCTTCTCTTTCTACCTTGACTGGATCATTTATAGCTGTTTTACATTAAAAATTTATATGGAAGTTGAGAATACAGGCAAAAATATGCTTATGGTTTTACTGACCTGTTTATGATAAATTGTAAGATATACTATATAAATTTTGCCTTTGCTCAAAAAAAGACTATATATGTCAGAAACTAAAACTCGTAGACTCTAGCATCATATCTCCTTCACATATTGTTCTGCCCTCCCACACAGTCGTTTTAAATACAGCTTTTCAAAATTGAATGCTAGAAATGTGCATGCTGACTCTATTAGGGAAAATGGTGAGATTCTATTCATGTTGAATACAAGCTAAATTGATGAGCTGCTGTGACCCCTCTGCTACTTGGCTTCAAGTTAAGAGAACAGAAACAGTATTGAGGTTTCTGATGAAATTCAGAAATGATGAAATTCAGATTAGAAAAATTCCAAGCTTCCTTTCAGCTTCATCTGTACTAATACAGACTTCTACTAAGGAGAAAAGAATAAAAAATGCCAAGCTGCAAAATATCTGAAAAGAGCAGACTATGTTTAAGTGTGTTGGTACATTTCAGGGGCAACCAAAATCAAAAACTAACTGCTTATCAACAATTGAACCTCAGACTTTAAAACTGAAGTTTAGGCAGGTAAAAGAATTTAAGGTCAAGAGGAGACATGACTCATACTAAACAATAGATTTTTCAATTGTTCTTGAAACTGCCAACCCAGTTTTTTATTTTATTTTTTGCAGAAGAGCATGAAAATCAAAATAGGAAATGAATCAAAATTGTTTTCCTTTCAAATAAAGTAGCAGTACGCGCGCGCGCACACACACACACACACACACACACACATTTAAGAGAAAATGAACTGATGGTTTTTGTAGTTGATGATCTGAAGAAGAAATTGTTTATTCATTCAATATTTCTGAAAAATAACTTTAATAGAATGAGTCTATAAAAAGGAAGTAAATAGCCTTCTTTCTAGTAATCTTAATATGTGCAGAACCACATAGATAAGAGTAAATCATGTACATGTCACTAAGTATTTATCAGACAGCATTGTCTAAGGCTTTATGCAAGTCGGTGGCACCATGTAGTCATGAACCGAACAGGAACCCAGACGTTTTAGAATGTATCAAAACAATGGGTTTACTCTTAAATGATTCACATGTAATTCTCAAAGTATTAACATCAGAAAAGAAGTATTAGCATTTTCCTTATATTCTCCAGGTCCCAGAATGCCATTTGTTTGCTTTGGTTCATACATGTTAATGACATTTATCAAGTTAACATATATTTGAATTTCTACACAATTGATTCTTAGTTCAAGAAAAAAAAATAGTATCTCTTACACCCAACATAAAATCACTATCTTTTGTAAACTAACATAGAATGTGAAGAGGAGGTTGAATCATACCTGTGTTTATTCTCTCATATTGTAGGCTTCTTGAGATTGTATGCTTCAGTTTATATTTTTTTAATGTTTTTTCCCTCTGTCTTTCATCAATGAGTGAATATTTTCTGAAAAATTAAATGGTTTTTTTTAGACTACTGATCTGTTTATTATTAGCTGTAACTTTTTTTTTTCTTCTGTGTGTGTGGTTTTTTCTTTTTTTTTTTTTTTTTTTTTTTTGACAGAGCCTCACTCTGTCGCCCAGGCTGGAATGCAGTGGTGCGATCTTGGCTCATTGCAACCTCTGCACCTGGGTTCAAGCAATTTGCTGCCTCAGCCTCCTGAGTCGCTGGGATTACAGGCACCTGCCACCATGTCTGACTAATTTTTGTATTTTTAGTAGAGATGGGGTTTCACCATGTTGGCCAGGCTGGTCTTGAACTCCTGACTCCATGATCCACCAGCCTCAGCCTCCCAAAGTGCTGGCATTACAGGCATGAACCACCACGCCCAGCCTATTAGCTGTAACTTCTAACTTTCAATTCAAAAAATACTTCACGAAAGAAAAAAGAAAATGTTCGTGGTTGGGTTAAGTTCTGAATTTTGTTAGCTATGTTGATTCGTAGAAAGTCTAGTGCTGGAAGCTATCTGTAATAGGCTTCATAAGATATTACAAAGGCTATTTCGTCAAACCACTCCCGACATGGAACAGGCTAGACTCCTCCATTCATGAACTCATTTACAAACTGTTGTGGAAGAGCTACTAGGTGTCAGATGCCAGCTACTGTGCAAGTATCTTATTTCAGTGAGAAATAAGACGGAGGCCGGGGTCTCAAATAAGTTCTATGTAGTAAGGTCATCGTTGCAAATACACATGATATGTACTACAAAGTGATCATTATGTTAAGATAGCCACAGATAAATAGCTATGATGGGAGTCAGAAGGGAAAGAGATAATCTTCAGATGACAGGATCAGAGGCTATTTTGTGAAGGGAGTTGAATTTGAACTAGATCTTTAAGAACAGGAGAGATTCGGATTTGCAGATGTAGGTGGGAGGACTTGGCCGCAGGTGAAAGCACAGCAGTAGTAACAACAAATGAAATAACTATAAATCGTAATGAAATCTGTGAGAAATGATAAGATATATATCAAGTATCCTAATAAGATGGATGCACATATATGAGGTGATTTAGTAACCTGATGGTAAAGATAGAAAATGTAAAGTATCCACATATATCTGAATTCTTCTTTTTATGGATTTGTAATCCAACACTGTAAATGGGAAAATAGGTAGGTAGATAAAACACATGTTTGGAGAACGATTTCATTTGTCTACCATTTTTGTAGGGTCTGCAAAGATGCTTTGAGGAAGAGACTTGCCAACTTTCAGCTTGCTAGAGAAAATTACTCTAGGATCGAATCCTAAGTTCTGAATCACAAACAAATTGAACTCAAAATGTACGTCAGTAGGATCATGAGGTAGGAGTAGGGCTATTGAGTTTCAGAGTTGGATTGGCCTTCTCCTGACCTTTCACCCATTGTTTCCTTTGCCCACAAATGGCAATTCTACTTTGAAAAGTACAGTATTTTCTCCATTCACCATCTCTAATTAAGACCATCAGTCAAGCTTACTCTGGTTTTATCCTGTTCCTATAAAAAAGAATCACTCCTTTTTGCCCTTTGCCACCTCTTATATCACTAATGTCTGCTTTATGGAATCAAGAGCAAATTACTTCCTACCTGCAGCCAAAATGTCTAAAAGCAGAGAATTCACTCTAATAGGTAAGCATAGTGAAAACAGCTATTACATTAACTGAAGCACATTGGCCAGTCATTTAATTAATGGAAAATATGCTGAATTAAAAGTAAAAGCCTATTTTATTTTTGGGGACAGCGTCTCACTCTGTTGCTCAGGCTGGCATACAGTGGCAAAATCTTGGCTTACTGTAACCTCTGCCTTCCAGGCCCAAGCTATCCTCCCACCTCAGTCTCCTGAGTAGCTGTGACTACAGACACCTGTCACCATGCCTGGGTAATTTTTGTATGTTTTTATAGAGACACGGTTTTGCCATGTTGCCCAGGCTGGTCTCAAACTCCTGGGGTCAAGTGATCCGCCCGCCTCGGCCTCACAAAGTGCTGGCATTACAGGCGTGAGCCACCATGCCTGGATTATAAAAGTCTATTTTACCTAGTCATTCTTAATCTATGAAAGTGCATAAATCGTAAGCAAAGCACCCACCGTGGCAAAGAGAGGGCAGATCCCTGGACTGGAGACCAGGTTCTAATCTTTATTCTGCTGTTATTTAGCTCCATGGTCCTGATCGGGTTAATTCCTCCCCCTGCTCAGCCTTGCTTTTTTCATCTGTAAAGTGAAGAGTCAAACTACATATTTGCAATTCTAGATTTCAAGGATTCTATGATCACGATAAGGACAGAGCTTATGAACTTCTTTTTAGTACCTTTTATGAAATTAAACAAGTGTACTTGTGATCTCTTTGTCCAAATGGTAGTATATCCAAAACATGATACAGGTAAATAATATTCCTGGGACTTTAGAAATAAAGCATAAAGTGAACAGGCCTCTCTCTTTACATTCTTCTTTGGTGGTGAAAGTGTTAACTTTGAATTCTCATTCTGAGGACACATCATCACGGCAAGAACATTGCAGCAAAGATATGTTTTAAAAATCACAGCTCCGGCCTTTCAGTGCCATCAGAACTGTTTGTCTAGCAGATGACTCTTGAGGCTGTTGAAATGAACGTGGCTGGGGTGACAGTCCATGCAGGCTTGATTGAGCCTGAGCAGAAAATACCTGTGAGGTGTGCGTTTCCAGCTCCGCGAGGGATATGATGTCAGGTCTCAGCCTGCTGCCTGCTGGGTGTCTTCATGTTGTTGGGGCTTCTTTGCTTTGCTTAAAAAGAATCTTACATGCTCTCCAGATCCATAAAAAGGATTTGGGGTGTCTGCCCTACTGACATCAATGTCTCAACCATCTTGCACCACATGGTGCACCCCAGTCCACCTTTCTCCTTCATTGACCATTACAGTCGCTCTTCACTGAGAAATGTTTCAGTCACTGAGCATTGTAATCACCTGCAGGAAGTCTATGTTTAGATCAACGTATAATTTAAACCCAATGAGCAAGCAAGTAATACAAACAAATTCTGGAGTTGTTTCTTCTCCATGGCCGTAGGCATAATTTTATGTCATGACGGGGACATAAGACCCCCAACGAAAGCCCTTTACTGCATATTCGTAGGTGAAATGTCATCCTTTTCTGGAGAGCCTACATCCTTCATTCCAGCTTTGATTAGAAAATCAGGTAGTGTTGGAGGAGAAATTTCAGGGCCCACTGGATGTTGGGATTGATCCAAATCATGAAAATACTGAAAAATGAAGTAAGTAGAATTCAAAGAATGATGAGTTTGTTTGCTTTAATATACCTCCCCTGTACTGAGGGCCGAGGCAGTTCTGGTGGTCTAAGCAGGACATAGACGATGGGGTAAGTAAACATATTTATTCTCATTCCCTCCTTCACTGGACGAGTCCATTTTGAGATTACCTATTTAATACGTTCTTCATTGATTTTCTTCCTTCAGTAATTTTTCAGAGGAAGAGGCCATTCTTTTATATGGGATTAGGAAAACTTATGGTATATCCTTATAAGTCATCTTTGTTGTGTGAGCCTGGGTAAGTACATTTGCACTTCAGAATCTGTGTTTTATAAGATTTGAAATAAAACTCTATTAGTAATTGGAGGTCTGTAGTCTACATTTAACTAGTACATTAATTGTACTTGACCCAGAGTTTTTCCCCTAAATTCATTACTTGAAATAATAATACATGTAGAAAAACAAAATCTATTTCTTATATCTCTGCTCCCCAGCCATCCAAATCCCTTCCCAGGAGCCAACACTATTGCCAGCTTGTGTAAGCTTCAAGACATTTTCCAATCATACATAATACACGCAAATACCTATTTGTTTATATGTGCCAGTATTCAGCCTATCGTTAATTATATCCAGTAACATTTTCCCTCAAATATGGTTCCTTTCGGTTTGTTTTTGTTTTTTTTTTTCTTTTGAGACGGAGTCTCGCTCTGTCGCCCAGGCTGGAGTGCAGTGGCCGGATCTCGGCTCATGGCAAGCTCTGCCTCCCAGGTTTATGCCATCCTCCTGCCTCAGCCTCCCGAGTAGCTGGGACTACAGGCGCCCGCCACCTCGCCCGGCTAGTTTTTTTGTATTTTTTAGTAGAGACGGGGTTTCACCATGTTAGCCAGGATGGTCTCGATCTCCTGACCTCGTGATCTGCCCGCCTGGGCCTCCCAAAGTGCTGGAATTACAGGCTTGAGCCACCGCGCCTGGCCGTCTTTCAGTTCTTAAATTTTTATTGGGTTTTAAAAATCATTTATATTTGTTCTGCTGATATTTATTGTTTATTCATAATGTTCTTTTTTTTTTCATTGAGATATATTTTGCCTAGAACATGTTTATAGTAGCTGTTCTCATCTGCTGGCTGAGCATGGTTGATCATGTCTGTAATCCCAGCACTTTGGGAGGCTGAGGCAGGTGGATCACTTGAGCCCAGGAGTTCGAAACCAGCCCGGGAAACATGGCAAAACACCGTCTCTACTAAAAATACAAAAATTGGCAGGGTGTGGTGGTGCACGCCTGTAGTCCCAGCTACTCACGAGGCTGAGGCAGAAGAATTGCTTGAGCCGGGGCAGTGGAGGTTGCAGCGAGCAGTGATCCTGCTACTGCACTCCAGTCTGGGCAGCAGGAGTGAAACCCTGTGTCAAAAAAAAGAAAAAAATTACTTCTCTTCATTTTAACATCTAGGCCACCTTGTGATCTTTTCTACTGTCTGCATAATTGAACATGAGTTACATTGTGCTGCTTGCATCCATGTTTTGTGATATGTTAGACATTTATACGATACATTGTAGAATGTATTACATTATCTGCTAATACGGGTGTGTGTTTTGTTGTGGCATTTAGATTAATAACTAATAAATCCTCTTGCTCTTGTCATGCTGTGTGGGGTGTGTGTGTGTGTGTGTGTCTGTCTGTCTGTCTGTCTGTGTGTAGGTCTTGTCTTGACTGTTTTGGTTCTGTCTTTAGTCTGGGGGATGAGGACATGCTCACTTAGGGTGTGGTCATTAACCTGAACCTGTGGCCTTTCTGAGGTCTTCATTGAATGCCATCTTTGCTTAGTGAGGCCTCTGCTTTCTGACTTGCCTGGAAGTTTATCATATCCTAGCCCTGCACAGCCACAGCCGTGTCCATTCAGCTCTCAATCCTGGAGCCGCCATTCTTTGCTGGGCCTTGAAGAGTCTCATCCTGAGCGTGTGCTTTTGTCTCTGTAAACCCAGGATCCTCAGGAGATCTCCGTACAGTCTCCTGCCCCTCATTCCATCCAGCCCCTTTTCACTGGCACCTTGCTCCACAAATTCAAGTCACCTTAGGAATCTCGAACTCCCGTTTCTGCCTCCTCAACCTCACAAAGGCACAGCGCTGTCCTTCAGCTTCACCTGCCCACTTCAGAGTTCGAAAGTGTCCCTTGAAGAATGCAAGAAGACCAACACAGAGCTAAGCAAATACATGGTACTTACCTCCTGTGTATCTGCCTTCTCTCAAAGATCAAACACCCACAGTTCCAGCTGACAAGTGCCTGGAAACTGTTACCTCATATACCTTGTCCAGTGTTATCATTGCTTACATCAGGAAGTTAAGTTTGATACCAGTTAGTTTGACTTCATAGGAGTTGACACAGAAGTTTTAAAAATTAGGCAATCTCATGTAAAAAATACATTTTTTAGCCTTAGTTGATAATTTCTCGTACCTTTTAGTGTATGAAATGTGACTTTCCAAAAAGTAGAAGAATGTTTAAATTGAAATATGTGCATTAGACAACATCCCCACTTTCATTTTTATCCCAGCAAAGGAAGACAGAGGCTGAGACACTAGAAGCACATATCTTGTCATGATTTCCAAGTTCAATCATAGTGGGACACATGGTTCTGTATTGTGCACATGCTCACTTGGTAAGAACCAAAGGTATTTTCAATGGAGAACTGTGCTGCCCTCCAATATCTGCTCTAGATACATCATCTCCAGAACATTGAAGGTCCTGGAAATTATTTTGATGATAACAGTGAATTGTAACATAATACACCCCCTCACCCACTGGCTTTCTCCCGCCTCACTTCTATACTTACAGTCTTCTGGCTAGAGGCTGAGTCCAATGGTATTGTAATATAATGCCTCATTAGGAGGTGATGAGAACCTGAAATTGCCACATCCCTTATCTCCAACTGATGGCACCAAATTCCTCTACCAGAGAAAGAAAAGTGATCTGATATCTGTGTGTTCTCTATATATAGATGGCCTAATTGAGCCTTAAGCAAGATAATCTTGATTACCTGTCACAGGTAAGAGATCCTCATGACACATTTTGTGGATCCACAAATACAGTGACTTTTCTCTGCCTGCTGCTCAGACTACTGCGTCCTCATTTGTGATATCAGTTATCCCCTGAAATTGTAACCAGGAGTAAGGAGAGTGAGTTATAAGTCAGGTACCGTATGCTTGACACACCTTCATTGTCTAGTCTAATAATCCCAACCCGGCCGGATGCAATGGCTCATGCTTGTAATCCCAGGACTCTGGGAGGCCAAAGCAGGCAGATCCCTTGAGGTCAGGAGTTCAAGAACAACCTGGACAATATAGTGAAACCCTGTCTCTTCTAAAATCTCTACTGAAAATACAAAAATTAGCCCGGTGGGGTGGCGCACACCTGTAATCCAAGCTACTTGGGAGGCTGAGGCATGAAAATCACTTGAACCCGGGAGGTGAGGTGGAGGTTGCAGTGAGCAGAGATTGTGCTGCTGCACTCCAGCCTGGGTGACAGAGCAAAACTGTCTCAAAAAAAAAAAAAAAAAAAATCTACCTTACAGTGATGATATAATTAACCTTAGCTTACAGATGTAAAACTGAGTTTCAGAGAAATGAAGTAACTTGCTCAAGGTCAAAAATCAAGGGTTTGAATATTTGTGTCTATCTACCTCCCACATTACATTTCCAGTACATCACAGGTCGCATTATTTTATGATGGCATAAATTTACCTTGTTTCCTTGTCAGATGTTGCAAAGAATGTGTTAACAAAGAACCTTTATTTTTAGAGGAATCAGCTCAGTAGTTTTCCAGTAAAAATTATTTCAAAAGTGTATAGACAAAGGTTTCTGTATCTGCAGAGCTGGTTTTTTTTTTTTTTTTTTGAAGTTATAAAATTAGACTTGTTCTAGTCAAAGCAATCCCAATTTTTTTTTTTTCAAAAAAATTCATTTGAGATAATGTAATTTGCCATTTTCTTTGCCTCTTGTCAGGATGGAAAACAATAGTTCTCTTGCTTGATTTAATATCATTATGTCTGACAACAGAGTTAACAAAGTAGCAGCTAACATAGGAAGGACTTTCAAGTTCTGTCCATCTAAAGGCCATTAATGAAGTTAGCAAATCAGAAGCTTCACAGCCAAATATCCAGTGATATTAACCAAAGAGACTCTGTCTCTGGAGTTGTTGGATGTAAATTGTGTTGGAAGAATCCCCAGTTGTTTTTGATTCCTTTCTTATACAAAACCAAATCCACAAGGTTGCACAGCAAACAGAGAAGGTCGTTATATACACTGAAAAGAGTTTAGGGCTGGCACAGTGACTCACGCCTGTCATCCCAGCACTTTGGGAGGCCAAGGCAGGCGGATTGCCTGAGGTCAGGAGTTAGAGACCAGTCTGGCCAACATGGTGAAACCCTGTCTCTACTGAAAATACAAAAAAATTAGCCAGGCATGGTGGCCTGCACCTGTAATCTCAGCTACTCAGTAGGCTGAGGCAGGGGAATTGCTTGAATCAGGGAGGTGGAGATTGCAGTGAGCCGAGATCACACCACTGCGCTCCAGCCTGGGCGACAAAGCGAGACTCCGTCTGGGAAAGAAAAAAAAAAAGAGTTTAGATTTGGAGTTTTTTTTTTTTTTTTTTTTGAGACGGAGTCTCGCTCTGTCGCCCAAGCTGGAGTGCAGTGGCCGGATCTCAGCTCACTGCAAGCTCCGCCGCCCGAGTTTACACCATTCTCCTGCCTCAGCCTCCCGAGTAGCTGGGACTACAGGCGCCTGCCACCTCGCCCGGCTAGTTTTTTTGTATTTTTTAGTAGAGACGGGGTTTCACCGTGTTAGCCAGGATGGTCTTGATCTCCTGACCTCGTGATCCGCCCGTCTCGGCCTCCCAAAGTGCTGGGATTACAGGCTTGAGCCCACCGCGCCCGGCCTAGATTTGGGGTTTTAATTGGAAAGGATAGAACCAAAATCAGAGGCCTTTTTTAATCTGGCATATGCTTGAAAATTCAATAATTTCTACATACCATATGGAGAATCATTAGTCATAATTACTAATATAATAGCAAAGTCTATTTCTCTGATTAATTTTTCTTTGTTTGCTTTTTAAATAATAATATATTACCACCATTTCTTTGGTAGGGAAAGCTCTATTTTCGAAGAAACAATATTTTATATAGTCTCTTTAATTTTAATAAATTATTTAATATGAATAATATAGCTATAAAGTAAGACAAAAGTGACATTTGAGATTGCGTAATTTGGCATTTCTTTTTTATGTTTAGAGAAACTGAGAGCCTAAGAAAGAAAGAGGACTTTCCCATTGGATCACAACTTAGAGATATATAGGAGTAAAAAATTCAGATTTTATTATGTATTTTCACCAAATTATTTTCTTGGAGTCGATTCTTTTGTTAATTCGCACAACTGTTGAGAATATGAAGAAAACATAGCAATCATGGTGGCTACCTTCAAGAAGCTTAAACAAATTCATACGTGGTATAATGCCAGAAAGGGTCAAGTCACGAAGGAAAACAAAAGCAAGGTAAAGGGTTAGAAAGTGACTCAAGTGCTAAATTATGTAAGGTAGTCAAGGAAGCTTTCTCTGAGGTAGTTACATTTAAGCAGTAACCTGAATGAAATAAGAGACCAACCATGTTAATAGGTTACTGAAGACATTTTCAAGAACAACGAATATTGATTGTGAACGATTTGAAATGGGACATGCTTATTGTGTTTCAGCAAGAGCAAGGAGACCAGTGGCTAAGTACAATGAGCGTTCATTCATTGGCTGTACATTCACCCGTGGGTTATCTCCGCCAGAGCAGTAAGGAGGAAATGGGGATCCGCAAAGAGCAGAGTGAAGATGAGTTATGGTTATGGTATCATGTAATTATATTAACTATACCGTGCTACCAACTGCTGTATTCCTACTTGAGCTGGAAAGCATGCATTTGGCAAGGAAAGCTCTTGGGAGCAAAAGCGGTTGTAAGTGAATCACATAACATTCTTTACCTTTCAAGAAATTTATTCTGAGCAGATGTCATACTAAAATGTAGAAGCCTTTAAAGTTACAATATCATAGTTGTCTGTGAAAAGAAATAATCTCAAATAATTTTATAGACCTTTGTAGTTATCAAAGAGCTTTCATATCTGTTAAATAATTTGATCATTACAAGACCCTGAGTCTGGATAGTAAACGTATCTTCAGTGTACAAGGGAGGAAGTTGAGGCTCAGAGAGGTTAACTGGCGTGCTAAAGGTCAAGTAGAAAATTGTCAGTGAATGACAAATCAGAAATTTAGATAATCCAAATGATTTTCCAGAAAATATTTACTGTTTATTTCTCCATGTGTCCTGGACGATTCTTTTTTCCTATTCTCTTCATTTGATGTCTTGATATAATTATTCTGTAGGACCTTGTAAGTGGTTACTTTTAACTTAGGCAGTTTTACAATCAATATTAGTAAACCAAACATGTAAGCATAAGCATTGTATAATATCATGGTCTGGAATGGAAAATAAGAAGG
Source organism: Macaca fascicularis (assembly GCF_037993035.2). Taxonomy (NCBI): domain Eukaryota; kingdom Metazoa; phylum Chordata; class Mammalia; order Primates; family Cercopithecidae; genus Macaca; species Macaca fascicularis. Next base: position 6,459,661 of record NC_088376.1, read on the forward strand.
GGAACGTGTTAGTTGGAGACAGAATGGAAAATATTTTTTTCTTGAATAAGTTATGTGACCCACAATGTTATATTTTCATCTTGAACAAAATCTGCTTGCAACCTATAAGTGAATGGTTGTTATTTGTTATTAAAATTGCCATATATCATCAAGTAGGAAAAACTTGATATTGAAAGAAGGACAAAGATTTTGGGAAACAATGTTTGTCATTTTACTTAATCTTCAACACATTTTTAATGTGAGAGTTATTGCTCCCAGTTTAATGCAATAGAAAAAGAGATTTCTAACAAAATTCAATAGCATGCCCAAGTTCATCCAGGTAAAGGGACTGAGTCAGTACTGTCAATCAGTTCTATCCCATCACGTAATCTTTGCTCTTTCCCTGACTTAAATTATTGCCACATTTATTTAAACAAGGATAAACTGGGTGCTGAATTGCTTGGTTTCATAAAAAGCATTGAAGAGGATTATGTCCCTATGAACCAAAGCTCACATTGTCTACTATAGAAGCAAGAAAAACCATCATGCTTCAAGACAGAACACATTAAATACTAAAAGACATATCACATACTATGAGAAGCAAAAGGAAGGAAAGTTTGCTGTAACCCAAAGAGACTTGAAAGAGCACCTATTATGTCTCCCTTTGATAGAGAAATAGAGAGAACAGCTTGAGCAGAGCACAGCTTGAGCAGAGCACAGCTTGAGGGTTAGGAAGTGGGGGCATTGCAAGGAATTAGCGTTTGATGAAAACAATGTTGACAGTGGGAGTCAAACCTGAAAAGATATAGCATTTTATCCATATATTCATTCAAATCTCTAAGTTTCTGTCTATTTATCCTTCATTATGTTTATATCTTAAGGGGAATTCCATTCAGATGGGGGAGTGGGAAAGGCCAAAGATGACATAGTTAGAGGCTAGCTAGAGAGGAAAGGACTTTTCCTGGGCAGTGGCAGACCCTAAGAAGCCAGAAACTGTAGAATTTCAGTTGTCTAAGTGGTGGGAGAAGAAACAGGAAGAAATTCAGTGTTGAAGAGGAATCAAGGTAGAGTATGGAACTATGAAGTTGGGGTCAGGGAGAATTCAAGGGAGAGTAGGTTGGAATCCCATGGGATGGGGAGAGATTAGAAGGGGTCCTGAGTGATCCATGTTGGGCTTACATAGGGTTCCAGCGTTCATTCATCATCTGGATTAAAATGAGTTGGAGATTTTAACTTTTGAGGCAAGGCTAGGGTGGACAGGTGTTTGGAATGTGAACAAGAATTGGTCAAATATTGGCTTGATACCATGACAAAACAAAAACTCAGTTCTGCAAATGCTGCTAAAAGAGGGAGCACTCAAAAATAATTTGAGAACACTATCAAAATATTCATTTTCTGCTGAAGTCAAAGTCAGTGTAAGTTGAAGAATGGACAAATTTTGAAATAATAATTTTGAAAAATAGACCCATCATTTCACATGTCTCTACATATGATATAGAATAGAACATGAGGGTGTTTCTAATTCAACAGATTTCTATAAGTTTGCTCTGATGCCTACATTGAATTGAGGGCTCAAGACTATAGGAAGAAGAAACACTCATGAGATGCAACATGACTACTGGTTATTCTTACAAAAGAAACAAAATCCTCCTTATTATACTGATCATTTACTCAGTATATGATCAGTCATTTTACTTAATCTTCAACACATTTTTAATGTGAGAATTATTGCTCCCAGTTTAATGTAATAGAAAAAGAGATTTCTAACAAAATTCAATAGCATGCCCAAGTTCATCCAGGTAAAGGGATTGAGTCAGTACTGTCAATCAGTTCTATCCCATCACGTGCATATAATTTGATTCAGTGCATATAATAGAAAGAATTCTATTATATGCACTGAACCAAAGTGGCTTAGGATTTTATCACCTTTGACCCCAAGCCTGCCTGTTTCCATTATACATTAGATTTTTTGTCAATCTGAACACACATTCTATAACCACAGAAACCCTTCTGAATATATCTGATTGCTAAGTCTTTGCCAAAAGCTTTAGATTATTTTTTAAATGTCTACATATTTGTAACCTGCCTTAGCTACTCCTATGGCACAGGTCCTGGATGTTGGATCGGATATAAACATGTGTGACAAAAGCAGAATTGAGTGCCTTGTTATAGATTTCATTGTATTTTTCCTGCTACCTGAAAACTCAATAATGATGAGTTGGAGGTTTTAAAATTCTAAACGTTTATAATACGCATCCATATGCATGCTTTTCCTTAAAATAACTCAATGTACGGTTGAAAATGTGAAATCCAGAGAGTTGTAATCACTTACCTAAAATCCACAGCTAATATGTGTGGAGCCAGAAGGAAAACCCTGATTGTTTTTTTACTCCACGTGTAGGGCTTTGATTTCTTATTACAAAAAAAAAGAGGTATAATAGCAAATATAATGTAAATTATTTGATGCCCAACTCCATATTGAAATTGGAACTGCACATATATTATGAAGGTTCTACTTAGAATGACTATCCAAGCTGGTTCAGTGTCATTAAGGTTTCCCTTCCAGTTTGTAGGGGAGCCTGGCTGTGTCCACACAAGTGCCTGCAGCAAACTTCTGCCATGTTTCCACCCAGAAATGTCTTGCCCGGGTCAGGTATTAATAGCTGCCTCATTTTCAGATTCTGACTGCATAGCCCTGTTGGAATTATACTGAATGGAAAACTCCACTTGGCTTTTCATTGCTGATTAGGACCTGGATGCTGTGTAAGAAATCCCCCGTTTGTCAATGTAGTAATCCAAAGCCCAGTTCCTACCTAATGCTGTTCCTGGTTCAGGACCCCAGGACTCCAGCTCCTGCGCAGTATCTCTGACTTTTACTGTTCCGGGAGGGACTTTTAAACGAGTATGAAACAAACCTAAGAGTCATTATTTATTAAATGAGAGTGTTGTTTTTCTCATGTATAAATGACAATGTAGTAATTATACATCACTGATATGGTTTCTATAATAATGACTAAGGCTTGCTCAAATCAAGCTTGGAGTCGAAAGCAGGACTGCCTATGCAGTAGGAAAGCAATGTGTGGCACTGGAAGAAGTACTGAACCAGCAGCGAGGAGCCCGCTGTTCAACACAGGGTCTGGATCTGCCTCTAACTTCCTGTGACACTGGGGACAAATATTTCACTATCATGAACTTTCATTACCTTGTTAAATAAAGGCGCCAAATTGTACTGTCACTAAGCAGCACTAAGCAGCTTTGTATCTATCTTCAAATGTACATGTTTCTGTGATGTACGTTCATAAGAAGGTTTTATCACTATCTACATATATGACGATATGTACTTACACGAAACAGGAATTATTTATTCCCTAACTTCTTTATAAAGTCTGAAATCGCACACATAGAATGTATTTCTTGAACTTTCCAGAGTTCCTTAGCATAGCATCTAGGGTTAATACTATGTTTGTTAGTATTGGACTAGATCTAGGAAAAAAAAAAAAGCTTTGGGATTACTTTAGTTTGTTTTTAAAAGAAAATGAACCTAAATCTGTACCTAAATTTAAGCATTTTAATAATACTTTATTAGTCCTAGAAGAAAACCAGAACTTAATATTATCACCTAAATTGAATCTGAATTAGTTTTATCCATTTTACTTGGCAGTGATTAAACTCTATCCTGGCAATATTGAGCCAAGGCCTTAAAAGAGCTGGTTTTCCTTCCCATGGGTTATCATGTAGCCCTGTGCTGCCAGGCAAGGAATGTGCAATAGTTTCGTTCCTTCCCTCACTTTCTTTAGTCACCTTGTTTATCTGATTTTCTTTTATTTGAGATATCAGTTGAATGCCATGTAATTTACATTTTTAAAGTTTATGCATGCTTTAGTGGTTTTTGGTACATTCAAAAAGTTTTGCAAACATCACCAGTATCTAATTCCAGAACATTTCATCCCTCCAACAAACAGTCACTCCACCCGTATATCCATCTCACCTCCTTCCCCAACCATTGATACTCACTACTCTACTCACTATCTCTGGATTTGCTTATTCTGGACATTTCATATAAATGGAATCATACAACATGTGGCCTTTTGTGTCTGGCTCCTGGCCCTTAACATAATGTGTATGAGGTTCATCCTCGTTGCCACATAAATCAGCATTTCATTCTCCTCTATAATTGAATGATATTACAATTGCATTCTGCAGAACTATCACACTATATTTATGCGTTCATCACTTGATAGATGTTTGGGTTGTTTCCACATTATGAATAATGTTACTATGAACATTTGTGCACAAGTTTTTGTGCAGACATGTTTTCATTACTCTTAGAACTAGACCTACAAGTGGAATTGTTGGATTGTGTGGCAACTGTGTGTTTCACCTTTTGAGGCACTGCCAACCTATTCTCCACAGCTTCTGCGTCATTTTACATTTCCACCAGCAATGTATGTGAGCTGCAGCTTTTCCACATCCTCACAAACACTTTACAATGTCCATTTTTCAATTATAGCCGTTACAGTGGATGTGAAGTAGTATCTCATGGTCATTTGTTTCTTTGATTCTTAAGCTGGTAGTTCACTTACTTAAAACTGAAAGTACTCTAAGAAATCACATTTCAGTATTAATATAAACGTATTAATTTATTGCTACTCTTATTATTTTAGTATCTACAATCACCTTTCTACTCCAATTTTCTCTGGAGAGTGTTTTCTTGGACTTTTTTGGGGGGGAGTGGGGATTGGATCAATTTCGTTCTGTCACCCAAGCTGGAGTGTGGAGTGTAATCTCTGTTCACTGCAACATCCACCTCCCCTGTTCAAGTCATCCTCCCACCTCAGCATCCTGAGTAGCTGGAAATACAGGCATCCGCCATCACACCCGGCTAATTTTTGCATTTTTAGTAGAGATGGGGTTTCACCATGTTGGCCAGGCTAGTCTCGAACTCCTGACCTCAAATGATCTGCCTACCTCAGCCTCCCAAAGTGCTGGCATTACAGAGGTAAGCTACTGCACCCCAGCCTACTCCAGTTTTCTTAGTCTCATTTTTCTTAATCTGTAATGTTAGAACTATTCAAAAATAAGCTGGGTGCAGTGTACACACCTGTAGTTCCTGCTACTTGGGAGGCTGATGTGGGAGGATCTTCTGGGCCCAGGAGTTTGAGGCCAGCTTAGGCAACATAGCAAGACTCCATCTCTTACAAAAAGAAAAAGAAAAAAAAAAGAAGAGAGAGAGCACTCTCTACAAATAAAGAGATTAGCATGGGAGTATCACCTATAAGGACATGGTTTCAACCAACCCTATTCCTCTATTCATTAATAACTTAATTTCACATTTGCTTGCATTAAATCATGGGGGTCTCACATTGAAATTCTTCCAGTACATGGAGAGGAAGATGATGACTATGGTGAATATGTCTGACATGTAGGACTCTTGTTTAATTCAGCTGAAGAAGATGCAATAGCATTTGTGTTTCTTCTGCTTATCTCAGAAGGGGAGAAATTTCTTCCTTCCACAAAATAGATTTTGTTCATGTGACATGTTAGGATATGATTTTATTGTATTGATTTTTAAATCTCATCATAAGTCACTAAACAAGACTCAGGCAGAAAAGGTGAGCCTGAGAGGCGGTGATTATGAAGCAATAAATGTGAGCTCTGGCATTGACTCAGTAGTTTTGTAAATGTATATTTGAATTAATCATATAACCTTTTGGTTTTCTCACTTACCAAATGTTGGAGTTGAAGTACAGGATCTTACGGTTTCTTCTGAGACTAAAACTCTCATTCTGTGTTTCACTGAGGTCAATAGTAATAGGAATTACTGTTAGTAATTTTCTTCAATATAATAGTAATTTTTTTCTATTACTTATTCCTGGGCTTTTTATCTGAGATTTTGATTACTAAGGAAAAAAATGTTTTAAGGAAATTAAAGAGGAAGTTACTGACATTAGGAAAAGTGGTGATTTTACTGACCAAGCTGTGGCTATGTAATATGTTTTTGTATATACAGAATAGTCTCTTCAAAAGCACCTTGTGTGCCTGTGTTTGCTGTGGTTATATTTGATTTTGATTTCCAGGATAAATTTTAGTTCCTTATTTACATGTTAAGGGCGAGTAAATGAGGAATGGCCAATGACTTTAGTTTACAAAACATATTGCTAGGATCAGAGCGCAGACTTGGCCACAGTCCTGAATGATTTTCACCTAGCTTCAAGCCTGAGCAAATTGTTATCACTGGGGTAAAGGTTGGCTAGAAAGGAAATCATGTTTTTTTATTTTGTATGATGAATCTTTATAACCAAAGGATAATAGAAACTATGTGTCATTGCCTTTCATTTGTTCTTAACAGAGGACATGGATTTCAAGCTTATTGGATTTCAGCGTTTGCTGATTCACCTTTAAATCATTCCTCTTTTTTTTTTTTTCCTACAGGATGTTTTCACTCCAGAATGCAAATTTAAGGAATCTGTGTTTGAAAACTACTATGTGATCTATTCTTCCACACTGTACCGCCAGCAAGAATCAGGCCGAGCTTGGTTTCTGGGACTCAATAAAGAAGGTCAAATTATGAAGGGGAACAGAGTGAAGAAAACCAAGCCCTCATCACATTTTGTACCGAAACCTATTGAAGGTATGAAACCAACTGACTGTCTTTGTTGGACCGTTATTTGTGTGTTGACATCAATTCTGCTCCTTGCCCTTGTGCTCCAGAGAGTGTGCCTGGAATGTAACAGATCAGAAGAAGGATTCAAAACAAATATTCAGAAAACACAATAGTATCTTATTTATTTATTTATTTATTTATTTATGTATTTATTGAGACGGAGTCTTGCTCTGTCACCCAGGCTGTAATGCAATGGTGCAATCTCGGCTCACTGCAACCTCCACCGGGATTCAAGCAATTCTCCTGCCTCAGCCTCCGTAGTAACTGGGTATTTCTTCCTATTAAAAAAAAAAAAAAAGGAAAATTCTGTTACAAAGACTTGGCACTTGAAAAAATGCCTGAGTATAGAAGCTGGAAACATTTTGAAAGTAGAAAAGGAGTGGTAGTTACTATCTAGTATGTAATTTCCTCCTTTTCTAAACCTAATAATTTAATTTCTCAAGATCCACCCTTGAAAAACAAATGATAGTTTTATATTTACGGTATTACATTGCATCCTTCCCAGGTGAGCTTATCACCTTTCCGCTCATAATCATTTAATACTCTTACTCTGTTCATTTATTTCAAACTGACCATTAGAATAAACCTTTTTTTTCTTTCCCCTGAGGAAACCGATTTTTATCCTCATTTTATAGATGAAGAAATGTAATTTAAAGTAATTAAGTAACCAGTCCAAGACTGGTTGCTAGATAACCAGGGCTAGATAAATACAGAACTGGGATTGCAGTCTAAGAACCCTAATGTCAATGCCTATGTACGTAACCTCTGCGATGTATTGCCCTTCAATCTGAAGTAAGCCTATGCATATGCAAATACTCAGAAAAGTCAGTGATAGCAAAGCAGAAATGTTATACTATGATGCAACTTGAATAGTAAACTAGTTTTAAACCATGCAAAATTGAGGCAGGTATACATGATATGATGAGAAACACTCATATTTGTAAACAATCAGAAAAAAACAGCTAATGGAATGCCATATTCAAGCTAGCCAAGAAAGAATTAACAATGCATCACTTCTTTTCTGGTAAATTCTAACAAGTTTTATTTCCTACTCAGTAAAAAAATTTGGACTAGATGATTCCTAAAGTTCTCTGGCAATGACATTGTATGGCAGTCTTTATAAGCCCTTTACTGTAAAATCATGTTCTTTCATTGAACCTAGCATAGAATTTACATGTAAAAATGGTCTAAACATATTTTGTTTATCTAATTATTGAATAAACAAGTTAGAGCTTTATGAGCTATTTCCATTATTTGTGATTTTTTTTTTAAATGAGGGAATAGGATGAAAGGCATCCTAGCTATAACTTATCTTTAAATAGATTTTAGGCCAGACACGGCGGCTGACACCTGTATTCCCAGCAATTTGGGAAGTCAAGGCAGGTGAACACTTGAGGCCAGGAGTTCAAGGCCAGCCTGGCCAACATGACGAAACCTCGTCACTACTAAAAAATACGAAAATTAGCCAGGTATGGTGGTACACACCTGTAATCCCCACTACTTGGGAGGCTGAGGCAGGAGAATCCCTTTCAACCCAGGGAGGCGGATTTTGCCAGGAGTTGAGATTGTGCCACTGCTCTCCAGCCTTGGCAACAGAGAAAGACTCTGTCCCAAAAATAAGTGAATAAATAAATAAATAAAGTTTTTGATAATATTTTTCCATAGGGCAGGTATAAAGCACATAACTAGATGATACTTCTAGGAAACGATTAGAAAATGATAGCTCCATAAGAGATTAGCTACCTTGCTGCTAATAGGTTCACCAAAAAAATTATTGACTATTTTATTTGTAATGTTTAAAGGCATTTTTGTAACCCTGTAAGCCCAGTGCTAATACTGTCAGCATCCTAACAGAGTCCAGACTGCACGGTAAATGAGCCCTTCGTTTGTGAGGGGAATTGACCTCTGATGGAGGAAAAGCCAAAGTAGGTTTTTTTTAGTTTTGGGTTTTGCTTTTTTGTTTGTTTGTTTGTTTACTGCTTATTTGTTTTTCACATATGTCTGCCTTTATACCAGTCCTGCTGGTGTTTTCTTCTGAATGTCAGGATTCCCAAAATTAAGCTCTGCCAGTTTGAGAGTGGTTAAGTCCTACACTGATAACACAATAATAATTACCCACCAGCCCATTTCCCTTCACTCTTTCACATCTCATCCTGTGTTTAGAGAACAGGAGTGTTAATGAGGGGTTTCAGGGTCACCTATTCTGATAGACTGACTTGATATTTAAGCACATTACTATGTACATTGCACATAAACCTCTACTTACATGGGTCCCCTCCCCTGGCATTTTGGACAACAGCACAGGCTTCCTGATTCTCAATTCTGCCCTTTCAGAGTATTGTTCAAAGCACAGATAAGTAACTCCCCCAGATGTAAAGTGTTTTAGTTGTGACCTCCCCCTTTAGCATTAGATACAGCAGCCAAATACTCTGACAAAGAACAAAATACAGTCTTCTCCTTTTCTCCTCCCTCCTCCTTCAAGAAGCACATTACTCAGCTCCTGCAGGTGACTGAGTATTCAGGATCTGGTTCTTACCTTCCGGAAAAAAAAAAAAAAAAAAATCTGTGTACTTTGCAAAGATTTAAGCTTCAAGAGCTGAGTCCCGGAGAGATAAATATATCTGCAAATAAGATCACTAAGGATCAATTGAGAGCCATCTGTAGAGAAGTATTAAACTTGGAATAAAGGAATATTGATTTATTTCTCCTAATTTATTTTGTAGTGGGGAGACAGTGCTAACACGCACACACACACACACATACGCACACACACTTGGGCATATACATGTTATCCATTTTCTTTGTTAGAACCGGTGCTTTAAGCTCATAGAATCTGATTTAAGTCTCAGAAGAATGTAAACTGCTGTTTCCCAAACATCAGTATCAGAACCATCTGTAGTGTTCTTAGAAGCTAACAGCTTCTCAAACCAAATCTCCAAAGTGATCTGATGTGTTAAACCTAGGTATGACCTAGGACTCTATAGGTTTAAAACCCTGTCCGGGTGATTTCTGATGGCATTGAGTTTGAGATGTGGTGTTCTGAATTTGGTGTTTCTAAGCTCCTTTTGGTCAAATCTGGCCATGGATGATTTAAATTTATTCATATCATTGTGATCAATATATTGGACTAAATCTAATGTAATATAAATTGTCTCTTTGACATGAAATTTAGTATATTATGTATGTTACATTTTTACATTCCCTACTACTATTAAGACAGGTATATTTTAGTGCAGGGTTAAATTACTATATGAAGTTAGTAGAGGTAGTACCAATTATTTTATTAAAGTGACCTCCTAGAGCAACCCAATGAAAATCAAGTAACCAAGAATACAGAAGTGTCTAATTCTTTGGGTCAAAATTTGGCAATGATTTGCTAAGCAATTTTTGTTTGAATGAAAGCAAGTGTGTTAGAGAAGTCAAGAAACAGAATGGCTACTCCATAGGCAGAGCAGCCTTGCTAAGTAATTTTGAGAAAATAATTTATCTCCTTCCACCTCAGTCATCTCTGAAGATAAAGTCTATTACAAATTCCACCTGCTTCTAAGGAATAATATGAAAATTAGACATTGTAGAAAGTTGGATTTCTCAAGAGAATTCCATCAGATCAAACATGAAGTGCCTTTTTCATTTTATCTTAGAAAATAGACATTATCTTATTGTGTTTTGTATTGGAAAAATGCTGTGAGATGTGGCATTGCGTTAGAAATTAAAGGCAATGAAAATGGAATCTGGAAGGAAAATAATAATCCCTTCAAAACTACATAATAAGACACCAAAGAACAGAGCAAATCAGGAGTCCTGATGTTATAAAGCTCCAACTGGTAGGACACTAATGCCAAATTTGGTATTTTTATTTCAATAAACTGGAAATAGAAATAAATGTCTTGGTTCTCTTTTGGACCCAACCATACTAAAAGACAAAAGCAGAAAGATGGAGCAAAAAAGAACCTCTCTGCCAGTAATTGTTTTAATTACAGAAAGGATAATAGCTGCAACTCTTTCTTTTGCGTTTTGGATTTCTGCCAGCCTGTGATACTCCTGCAAACCATTGTAACTTTTTCAAACTAGCTTTTTCTGGTTTTTGAATGTAGTCTTTAATACAACCCTCCTACCTCTTCCCCACACATTCTTCCTCTTTCTCTCTCTCTGTTCCTCGTGCAAATATTGCTTTTTCTTTCTTTCTAAATGAACATATAGATGCTTTTGTTCACAACATCTCTTAACTCATTATAGTAAATATGTATAGCACAGTGAATGCATTTCTAAGGCAATGCATTTCTTCCAAACCAGCACTTAAAATTCTCCTACAGTTCCAAAAGGATTCCATGTAACATTAATTAAGGTGTGAAATTGCTTTATTTAAATTACCCACACCCTTCTATGATCTGCTATTAAGACAATTAAATACCTTCAATGGTGCATTAACTAACACAGCAGTGTAACCTTTTAGCTTCTTGGAAATTACAGAGGACCAAGGAAAATTCAATTAAATTTGTAGTAATAAAATGATTAATCATATTTAACTTGTCTTTGATGGTAACTAGTAGTCGATGGGGGTTTTTTATAGAGTTTAAAATTTTAGTTTCATTAAAAACAGAAGTTAAATTGTTTTTATTTGGAAAACAGAATTTGTCAGAACAACTACAGTGTTCCCACACACAGACTGTTCAACTCTCCACTACAGAGTGACATTGACACTGAAAAATTAATACCTGCTACTCCTCATTACTATTAGTACTCTCAAATTTCAAAGGATCTGTCAAGAATACAGCAACAATATAAAGTGATGATTAATAGCAGCTATACTACCTTATATTCCATTTGAATGGCATATTGTCATTTCAACATGCTTTCTGAACCAGAGTATCATTTAATAGCCACTAAATCATTGGAAGTATGAAGGTTAAGATTTACTATCCCTGTTTTAAACACGAGGAAGATGTCATTTCTAGAGGTTAACTCACTCAAGTGTATACAGTTAGAAAGAAGCAAAACCAGAACTGTTACCTTGTAACTTCAGATGTCATGCTTTTCCTACTATAAATGTGATGTGATGTGATTTTGTGTGTGTGTGTAAATAGGCGTTGTCATTCCTTAAAGTCATTCAGTTTAGTTACTTAATCAGTTGTGTCTGTGTGCGTGTATTTGTGTGTAACTTCTTATGAATTAGAATCTGCAGAGTTAAGACATAGATACAAATATGTATTCTTAGAAGACCCAGGTATATCTCATGGAAGAATTAAGGACAGCAACTCTACAAGTTGATTGTGCATCAGAATTACCTAGAGAGCCCACTAAAGCATAGATTGCTAGGCCTCATCTCCTGAATTCTTAATTCTGTGGGTTTGAGTTGGCCAAATAATTTGCATTTCTTAATGTTGTTGCTGTTGGTGGTGGTGATTAGGGGTTATGCCTTGAGAATCACTAAGTTTGGGGAACCGTCTGATGCAATGATCCTCAGAATCTCTTTCCTTCCTAGACTCTGTAATGTACCAAATATACAAGGAAAGGTAAGGGTGGTCGTCAACTTTCTTGGTTTATTTTCTTTTTCATTTATTTTTCTTATTTCTGTGAAGATGAGGCTTATTAATTGATTATTCAAATATCACTGAACTAAAGGAGCTTGATAAATACTCTCCACCGTATAGTATTCCTTGCTCCCTTTGTGTCAAAGTCATCTATTTTATGTTTATATTGGTCAATTTCAGGGAACTCAGTCCCAAGTTTAGGACCTTAGAGAAAGTAAAGATTCACTGACTTTAAAGGTAAAAGAAAAATCAACTTTACTCCAACCAAAGACTTCTTCAGTTAGTCACTGTAGCATAGTAGATAGGAATATTCATTTGGAAAGTAACTATGAAACACCTACTAATAGGATCTTTCACTGTACTAATGGGGACGCAGTGGTACTCAAGGAAAGACAATTTTGACTTGATAGTGTTTATGTCTGAAAATGGGTAAAAAATACACAATTAAAAATAAGCAGGCATTTTAAAACATCACTAGAGATTAGTTCCAAGAAAAAAAAAAGTGGGACTGTATTTAAAAGGATGATGAAGGTAAACTTTTTAGGGAAGATGACATAAATGACATTTGAACAGTAATCTGAGTGAAATTTAGTAGTAAACCATGCAAAGATGTGGTACAAGGTTTTTGCAGGCAAAACTGACAGATTCCAAAGGCTGTTATAGAATCTGAGCATGTCTAATAATGAGCAAGAAAGCCAATGTGACTAGAATGGATTAAAGAAATGGAAGGTAGAAGAGGAACTTAGAGGGAAAGCAAAGACCGTATAATTTGAGGGCTTGTAACCACCTTCAGGACTTTAGATTTTATGGTTAATGTGATGTGGATTCATTATAGATTTTGAGCAGAATTGCAGAGAAATCAGCCAGGATCTTAAGCGAGATAATATCAGCTTGGACTCCAGGGTTTTATAACTAGAGGTGGAGAGAATGACTTTGAACTTATTTTGAAGTTAAACCTGAAGGAGCATGCTAATGGATTGGATGTAGGTGGTTAGATAAAGAGAGAAATCAGAGATGACTTTTAGGTGTTAGGCATGATCAACTGGGCGAATAATGGGTCTGCGTGCTGAAATGTGTACACACACGCACACACACACACACACACAACTTAAATATGACATTTTTAAAATCACTTCTAATCCCCTAGTACTGGTTATTACAATGCAGACACTACTGACATTTTGGGACTTTGGGTTGTAGAATTACTTGTTGTGAGGCACGTCCCTGTGCATTGGAGGATAGTTAGCAACATCTATAGCCTCTGTGTTCGGGATACCAATAGCAAATCATCCTCTCTAGTGGTGACAGACGCGTCTCAGATATTACCAAAGATTCGCCGAAGGCAAATTCACCGCCGCTTGACAACCACCGCGCTGGGTTCTATGACGCTTTTCAAACGCGGAGACTGTCTTGTTTGGAAAAATTATTCCCTTGTGTGGAACTTTCTCACATTATAGAACATTAGTAATACCACCCTGACCCTCATCACTATAGTTGTGACAAGAAATGGGGAGAACACTTGCCTGGTTTCTTCACACTGCTAAGCAAATGAATGTAGCTGCTGGCTGACTCCTGGGGAACACTAACATTTATTGGAAAGGGAGGCTCCTGCAAAGGAGAATAAAATAGAGTAGCCAGTGATTTAGCAGAAAGACTAGGCTACTTTGATTGATGTTCCAGAAGCCAAGTGAAAACATCTTGTCAAAAAGGAGGAAATAATTAACTGTATCCAACACTGCTGGAGTGTCTAGCAAGTTGCTAAATGAGAACTGATCATTGCTTTTGTAACTCGTGGTCAGTAGTGACGTGACATGAGAGATTTGAGTGAAACGGAAAAAAGTCTGACTGGAAAGAATTAAATAATAACTGGAGGCAAAGAAAAGAAGAAGATAATACTGAATATGAAAGTTCTTTTGAGAACTTCTGCTATAAAAAGGAAGTAGAGAAATGAGGAGGGAGTTGGTGAGAAACATGACAGTTATATGGTAGGGTTATTTGTTTTTAAAGCTATTTCATATATTTATATACTGATGGGAACAATCTGGGATAAGCCGAAATTGGGATTACAGGAGAGAAGGACACCAAAGAACACTGAGTAAAAGGGCTGGGATTGAGTGCACCGTGGCGCTCTAGATTTAGATAAGAACAGGACAGTGCAAGCATTTTAACAAGCAGGAGTCAGAACATGTGAGGGTAGATGTGCATAGGTTGATAATTCTTTGCCATGGAAACGTTTCTCATCTGATTTTCCTTTCTAAGTGAAATATAAAGTCAGATAGTATATTGTCTTGGAAAATAAAGAAAGAGGAAGAATTAGAAGGAGAGAGGGAGAAAGAAAGAGAGAAAGAAAGAAGAAAGAAAGGAGAGAGAAAGAAAGGAGAAGAATGAGAAGAAAAAGAAGAGAGAGAAAGAAAGGAGAAAGAAGAAAAAAAGAAAAGAGAGAAAGAAAAGAGAAGAATGAGAAGAGAAAGAAGAAAGAAAAAGAAAGAAAGGAGGGAAGAAAGGAAGGAAAGAACGAACGAATGAACAGAAAGAAAAAGAAAGGAAAGAAAGAAAGAAAAGAAAGAAAGAAAGAAAAGAAAAGAAAGAAAATGAAAAGCAGGCAGGCCTATTTCCTGAGTCTGTGAGAGAAAGAAAGAAAAGAGAAGAATGAGAAGAGAAAGAAGAAAGAAAGAAAAAGAAAGAAAGGAGGGAAGAAAGGAAGGAAAGAAAGAACGAATGAAAAGAAAGAAACAAACAAACAAACAAAAGAAAGAAAGAGAAAGAAAGAAAGAAAAGAAAGAAAATGAAAAGCAGGCAGGCCTATTTCCTGAGTCTGTGGAGGGGCTGAGGTGGTATTGGAAGCTTGAGGTGCAAGGAGCAGGTGTGAAATAAGTCACTGAGAAGAATGAGAGAGCGGATTGACCAGAAAGATGTAGTAGAATTCCAGAAAGTATTGTGTACCACCACCATGAGGTTTGGGGTCAAGATTTTGCCTTAAGACCAGTCAACACAGTTTTATGTTTTTCAACATATTTAGACATACTCAACTGTTAGGCTATCAGCTTAGAGCAGGGGCACCAGGGTTAATCTCACATGGATTTTAAAGCTGACTGCCCTGTATTGCTATATTACTTTGGACAAGCTACCCTCTTTGTTTTTCAGTTTACTCAACTGCAAAACAGGCCACTAAAAGTATCTATTTTTAGGGTCATTTAAAAAACTGTTTGTTTGTATAATGTGCAGGCATATAGTAAGTGCTCAGTTAATGTTAGATATTATTATGAAGATGGCTACTGCTTAATAAGAGAGTACCCATAGGATGGTACTTGGCACCTGGTTTATTATAGCTGTGTGCTTTATAAATAACAGCAATGCCCAAGATTTTACTTTTTTCATACTTTTAACACAGTCATTGTTTCACTGTAATTTTTTCAGAAGAAATTTATAACTCAAATAGAAGGTATTGTTGAATGCTAAAAGTTGTAAATAGGGAAATCTGAGCCACCACGATGGCAAGGAAAGCCTGCATATTCTGATAACTGCATTCGCAACACAGGCACCAGCGAAAAGAATATAATAGAAAAATATCAAATAGAAAGCTTGCCCTGGAAAAAAATCCATACCTAATCCTACAAAGAGAAAATGGATTTTTTTTGACAATACTTCAAAGCTCAGTGATATATATTTCACATTTCTCCTTTTCTAAAAGTGTAATTATTCACTTTAAAATGAAGCAAGAACTAAATAAATAGAACAAATACCATATATCACCACAAAGTCAATATATTATGGTCTGGTTCTGAGCAAGTATTGCATGTTATTTGTATTCCCAGAACGGCAGGGCTTTCCGTGGCTACAAGGTCAGTGCGTGGTCGGACAGCTGTTAAAATCAAAACCTGCACTGTGCTGGGTCACCTGGTAACTACTGTCTCTCTCCCAAGTGCATTCTGCTGACATTCGAGGGTTAAACTGGCGATTGCTAGTAAACACTGTACTTTGAAGTAGCACATACTGTGAGCTGTGTTATTAGAAACCCTTGCTTGTCCTTGTGTCTAAAAATAAGGAGGAACACTCTCGCACCAAATCTCTACCTTATTTTCACTCAGAAAGCCGGGTTGAATCTCTCCGTTTCAATCTACGATAGCTCCAGAAAAGTCAAAAGCATGAATAGAAAGAAACATTAAGAAGAAGGAAGAAAATGGAAATGTAAATCAGAATAGAGGAAAAATAAGAAGAAAAGCAGTGAAATAAGACTGTGCTTTGATTTGAAGAAAGAGTACTGAAGAACCAAAAGGAAATGCTTTCTCTTCAAAACATTATCTCATTTTACCATTCGTCCAAAACTATTATGATGACACATGCGTTAGAGGAACAATGATATTTTATCTCAGAAATATC
Source organism: Macaca fascicularis (assembly GCF_037993035.2). NCBI lineage: Eukaryota > Metazoa > Chordata > Mammalia > Primates > Cercopithecidae > Macaca > Macaca fascicularis. Next base: position 6,476,215 of record NC_088376.1, read on the forward strand.
CTGGGGTCGGGGGAAGCAAATATTTATTTTCCTACTCTATGTACTTGACAAATGAATAGAAACAGGGCAAGCAGCTTGATCAAGGACAACCCGGAAAAGCCAGGTGAAAGCGAAATAACATTGTTTATCATGCAGGCCTTGCATCTTTAGGACACTGAACATTCTTGAAATTTGGGTACTGAAAGTGTGTTGGAAAAATAGTATCAAGTGCAATCAGAAAGAAACAAAGTTTAAAATCAGTCTTATGTTAAGTACTATCTATAATATCATACCTGCTGAAAATAAAATCTGTATCACAAGTGTAGCCCCAAGATCCTGAGTGAGACATGTTAACCAGTAACATCCCACATTGTCTAAATTAGAGGATTTGTTTCAAATTTCATATGGGAAGTGCCACTGAATCTGAGTTTTTGTGAAACACGATTGGGGAACTGGGAAGACAAGAACGATAGGAAGTTTCTATTTGTTTGTTTTGTTTTTGCGTTATTTCCAGTCTAGAAATAACTGCTTATCATAAGAACTAAAATATCAAATTTTGTTCTCATAGTTGAAGTAGGCTCCAATGCATAACACAGAGGAAGCAGGAAAAAAAATTTCAAGAAAAAAAAGAGATTTAAAAAAATTCTAGCACCTCCTAAAGCACAGTGGATCTATTCCTGGTGAAATAATATTGCTCGTTATAACAGAAAGAGGTGAAAAAAGTCCCTCTTGAAATACATTGCACTTTGAACTACCACAAATCAGGGGACTAGGAATCTTTCTGGTTAATAATAAGGGTCCGATTATTAGAAGAGAACCTTAATCTGGCATAGGATAAGAATAATTTGAGAACCACAGTTTAAGAGTTGTAGAATTTATGTAGCTATTGAAGATCAGAGCCTAGACAGTTCTCTGGACATACTTGTTAAAGGTTTCCACTCATTGCTTAATAGCATGTGATTAGAAATTAATAGCAGAACTCCAAATTCTAGTACTGATATTTATATAAGGTCATGAATACATTTTACTATAAAGTACATGTGATTCCCATTTTCTACGTGATATTAGTAATTCTTCATACTTGTTCATAGCCAAAAAGCCAGAAGCAATGATACTAGTAATTCTTCATTTATTTTTTGTTTGTTTAGGCTTCTTAAATAAAGCTCCCCCTAAAACAAAAGAACATGTTTTAGAATGCCCAAATGAACCCCACCTTTCAATTGCATTCGGAATTATGGTACTTGGAAGGGGTATATTAGATAGGCAGTGGGCCCTATACACGTAATGGGTCTTCAACTAGATTTATTCCTACCAAATTGTGATTGTGTTTGCAAAGCACCAGAACAACTCATCAAAGTTTCAAATGCTGCCAGCCATTCCTTACAGAGTTCATCCAGTGAGATTCAGTTTGAATGATTTTTCTTGACTATACTGACTAGTTGTATCCATATCATGTAAACGTAGACATTTTTCTACATAAAAGAATTAATAGATTTTTCTTTATACGCTCATGTCTGATGGACATTAACTCTTCATTTACTATTATATCACTTAATTAACTAAGTATATTAACTCTTCATTTACCATCATATTGAGGCTGATATATATGATGTTCATGGTTTAAATTTTCTGGCCTGGAATTCAGCAAGGTCTGACACCAACTAGCCTTATCCTTCTTATTCGTCATCACCTCCCTGTTTTACCCAGTCTGGTAGTGTTTATTTTTGTACTTACAGCACATCTGAATTAGGACTAGCTACATTGTATGTGCTCAGTGGCCACATATGGCTAAATGGATGCTATACTAGGCAGCACAGTCCTAGAATATTTTCATCAGATTCCTCTATCCTTTTCCTCACCCTGTACCTCCTCAATTATATCTCAACTCTCTCTTCTTTAATACAGTTCTAAAACTAAGGTTTTTGATTTTTGGGGAATTGCTGGTTCTTCCTATGCCAATAGAATACCTCTGGCTTTAATAGTCACTTCTTATACCTTATACTCAGGACAATTCAGGACAAGTTGTTTGTGTGTTTGCTTTTTATTTGTGGTAAAATATGATGATACAAAATTTACCATTTTAATCATTTTTAATTATATATTTCATTGCCGTTAAGTACATTCACATTGTTGTGCAAACATCACCATCATCCAACTCCAGAACTTTTTCATCTTCCCCAGCTGAAACTCTGTGCTCATTAAATGTGAAATCCCCATTCTCCCCCAGCCCCTGGCAAATACTGTTCTATTTTCTGCCTCTGTGAACTTGACTACTCTAGGTATCTCACAGAAGTGGAATCACGCAATATTTGGCCCCTGGTAACTGGCTTATTTCACCTAGCACAGTTTCTTCAAGGTTCATTCATGTTGTGGTATTTGTCAGAATTTTGTTTTTAAGGCTGAATAATATTTCATTATGTGTATAGGCCTCATTATATTTACCCATTCATTTGTCAATGGACATTTTGGTGCTTCCATCTTTTGGCTAGAGTGAATAATCCTTCTACGGACATGGATGTACAGATAGATGCTGGGGTCCCTGCTTTCATTTATTTTGAGTGGACACCTACAGGTGGAATTGATGGATCCTATGGTACATCCATATTTAATTTTTTGAGGAGTCACCATTTCATTTTCCACAGTGGCTGCACCAATTTACACTGAAGTAGAAATGCATAAGGGTTTCAATTTCTCCACAAACTCTTGTTACTTTCTTTTTTGATTTTTTTATAACAGCCGTACATTTTCTTTTATTACCATTTCCGAATGACTTTAGGAATATTTACTGAAGTTAAGGCCAACTTAAATCTTGATTAACATACAGACGTAAGAATTCAAACACTGATATGTCAGTCATTTTACATTGTTTGTTGAATAAATTATGGTATTCCTGATTTTATTCAAAACTCTTAACTAGGACCTTGAAACTCTACACATTCATCCTGGCCCTGCCACTACCCACTATCCGACTTTATGGAAGTGGCTTAATTTCTTTTATATTTAAAAAATGAGGGTGATAATTTCTCACCTACTATATTCACTGGTTTGTTATAATCGTAAAATTTAGTTAATCAATTTAAAATTGCTTGGAATACTCTGAAATGATAGATTTATTCAAGGACTTATCATTGAGGCTGCTATATACATCACAGTGATTTTCGTTTACATTTGCTCATGTAATCCACTTCAAAGAACACTTACGCCTTGTTTTCTTCCTCAATTTTGTTTCATTATTTACCATGTACATTCAGAATAGCAGTCATTAAGTGTAATGCAACTATGGATGGTAGTAAGTCAGTTATATTACTGAAGGGAGGTACTTTATTCTTTCTTGCCTTTCTAATTGGATTATGGTCTTTTAATTACATTGTAATTCAGAAATTTGATTGAGACTTATTCCCCTTTATTTGTCAGCTTCTTAAATCAGATGTATTACTGAATCCTAGGTCCTGTAAATAACAATGAAAATTAATGCTCAAGAAATTACATTTCATCTATTGCTTTGACCAAGGTTTTGCTCCCTGTACTTGTATTTGCATGCAATTTCTAGAATAACTTTAGTTTGCATTCTCTGAACATCTTTTTATTTTGGCTAACAGAAGTGTAGAAATTTAAATACCTATTTGATTTATTGAGGAGGAGGGCAGTTTTCATCAGTGAACTGGAAAACCTACCTTTTACTTGTCGTTTTCTAACTGGGACATGAACTAGGTTTTCAAAACCCTTAATTTTATTACTCCATTTAGTGCAAAGATTGGGAAATGAGAAATTGAGTTGTATGAGAAAAAGAGCAAATTGTACCTCCTGCGGTGGCACTGGTGAGTTTGGGTCTTTTTGAAACACTGTCTATTTTCAGATGTCAGTTTGCAATACCTCTCAATAGAAGGATGGCCAGCAGGGTTAAAGTACTGGAGAAGTTATCTGCAGCAGTCATTATAATAGTAACATTGTGTGCTGACACAAATGAAGCATTTTATGTGCAAGTGAGAAAGAAAAAAAAAAGATACAAGTGAATGTTTTGGGTAGAATCTGTGGCATAAGAAAACTAAAAAGGAAATTGCAACTCTAAGAAACTCAGCTTAAAAAATGATAAAAATGGCCGGGCGTGGTGGCTCAAGCCTGTAATCCCAGCACTTTGGGAGGCCGAGATGGGCGGATCACGAGGTCAGGAGATCGAGACCATCCTGGTTAACACGGTGAAACCCCGTCTCTACTAAAAATACAAAAAACTAGTCGGGCGAGGTGGCGGCATCTGTAGTCCCAGCTACTCGGGAGGCTGAGGCAGGAGAATGGTGTGAACCCGGGAGGCGGAGCTTGCAGTGAGCTGAGATCCGGCCACTGCACTCCAGCCTGGGTGACAGAGCGAGACTCCGTCTCAAAAAAAAAAAAAAGATAAAAATACACACTTTAATGAAAATTAAAAAATTTATTCTTCAAGTATCCCCAAATGAAGCTTAAGAATTTGCAGGTCAAAATATATTATTTTTTAGAAAGGAGATTTTTGTAAATTCTTTGAGATTCTGATTTAGCAATCTGTAGTGCGGCCTGCAGATGTTTGAGGTTTCAGAGCTGATTAGGTGACAGAGTTGGGAAGACCTATTTTATGGTATCATATGAATAGCGTTCCAGCTGAATCACTTCGTTGCTTCTTGATGTTCCCTGTGCATTGAGCAGTTATATGTAAATGGTTGTATTTTGCACAAATAAAAAACTATGCCTTAATTTTGGAGTTTTTAATTATTTTTATAATAGAAAGAGAGGTAAGAGCCATTGGACTTAGGGAACTTCAAGATTCTGGCAAGATTTTCCATAAGGATCTTCTATTTATTGAAACAAAACAAGAAAAAGAAAGACAAACTTGAATGACTTACTTGTATCATTTGAAAATTATATATCTACTCTCTGAGCTGGTTTCCTATGTATACTCTGTTACTTCAGCCAAAGGCATTTAGTCCTTTGGGGATGCTGGAAGAGCCATCAGTGCAGTAATTGAAATACTTTAAATTCTCATTAAAATATATGTGGCTAATTTGCGTAACAGCCTTAGCACACATATTTTATACATATATTTTCTGCTACTCATAGTGTAGTCTGGGTTTTATCAGCATCAACATTACCTGCGATCTTATTGAAAATGGAGACTCAAGCTCACTACAATCCTTCTGTTTCATAATCTGCGTTTTAACAATATTCCTAGGTGATTCGCATGTACAGTAACATTTAAGAAGTTCTATAATTGAATACGTTGGAAGAAATCTGTCTCCTCACCAGTCTCAGGAGACTCTCACTTGTACTCTAAATTCTGTTTTAGTCTAGTTTTGGATTTAGAATACTTTCAGCCAAAACAATTTATTTCTATATTCTCTGAAGATCAGTTATTCAAAATGCTCACAAAGAAATCAGCTCCTTACATTTCATAAACATTTTTTGGTACTTGCTCTATGCAAGGCATTTAATCTTCACAAACATGCTATTTTTCATTTATGAAAATGTGTCCAACTTAACAAGCCTAGTAGATGGCTGAGTCTGGGTGTGGATCCAGGTCGCGCGGTTCCCAAATCGGTAACCACTGAAAGTTCAAGGGAGGAGGCTCTTTGATGTTGGAAGTAACATTCAAATTATTAAACCTTTGTAATGATGATTCAATAGGTGGAGATACCTGTTTGTTCCTAAGCCGAGGATAAAAGTAACTCCTGATATTTTCATAAGACATATCATATACTCTTATCTAGTCACATTTGTCTATTTCACAACACTATAATAAAGCTGAATTAATGTGTTTTGTAGGTATAACTATAATTTGAAAGCATTGTTCTTCCTAAACAATTATCTAGGAATAGCCGTGATGGCTCACAGATGACTGAACTTTACAGCCAGACAAAACAATAGAGGAGAAAAGAACTGTTTATGTAGATGTGAACGGAAGTCTCATGCTTGCATAATCACATTCCCTATTGATGAATGACTAAAAAGTCACGGACTGTGTTTCTTACTTTGGGTAAATCTAGGGCAGTCGGGGAAATTGCTTCTTCTTTTTTACTTTTCTTTGTCCTCCCTTATTTTTTTACATAGGATGCCCTGGAAATGACAATACATATTTCGGTTTGATACGGCATCATATTTCCTATGGTAGGGTAAAGATTAGGAACACGTAAATAAATACTTTTTTACCGACCCAAATTAGACTACAGATTAAGGACCAAAAAGTGGAATATTTCCCATGTCTCCTCTGACTCTGGATGAAAATCCTGTTTTCTAGGTTAGGAAACTGTAAAGATTCAAGCCTTGTCTATGAGAGAACAGAAACAACTTAAATGTCTATAGTTCAAGAAAAGTTTAAAAGGTTATGACTAAAAGAACAGGAAGAAAATTATGTGTATCCACTGAATATGTTATCAAGTTAAAACTGTTTTTTATAATGGGAAGAAGAGCTTGTGATGAGAGTGAAGAATATTGTAAAACCAAATTTGAAAAGCTTATTGAAGCAAATGTATGTCCACTATCGTAAGTAATTTTTTGTTATTTTGCCTTTCAGTGTGTATGTACAGAGAACCATCACTACATGAAATTGGAGAAAAACAAGGGCGTTCAAGGAAAAGTTCTGGAACACCAACCATGAATGGAGGCAAAGTTGTGAATCAAGATTCAACATAGCTGAGAACTCTCCCCTGCTTCCCTCTCTCATCCCTTCCCCTTCTCTTCCCTCCCATTTACCCATTTCCTTCCAGTAAATCCACCCAAGGAGAGGAAAATAAAATGACAACGCAAGACCTAGTGGCTAAGATTCTGCACTCAAAATCTTCCTTTGTGTAGGACAAGAAAATTGAACCAAAGCTTGCTTGTTGCAACGTGGTAGAAAATTCACATGCACAAAGTTTAACACACTTAAAAGCAAAGGAAAAAATAAAATCAGAACTCCACAAACATTAAATTAAACTGTATTGTTATGCGTAGGAGGCTAATTGTAATGAAGACATTAATAAAGATGAAATAAAGTTATTACTTTAAAGGAAAGGGTTTTGGAGAACTGAACTCACAAACTGATGTTATATACTAAATAGCTTAAACTCATGATAATGCTGCGATGTGTGGTTTTGCTTGATTTTGTATTTTATTTGGGCATCTGGAATTGACATACCATTACATTCTGTTTGCAGGATTTTTTTGTAACCATGGAATTGAACATTTCCAAATTATAAACTATTCTAATACCTATAACATAAATAGCCAGGAACCATTTATCATCAAGAAAAGAGTAAGAAATTATTTTTGAGATGTAATTTAAGATTGTCTTATGTAAAAGGAAAGTCTTGTATTGAATCGAATAGCCTTAATGAATTTAATTATTTCGTAAAAATAATTTCAAATTATCCTAGAGTATAATATTTTTATCAAAGATATTATTTCAGAAGTTTTTTGTTTTTTGGGGTTTTTTTCAGTAATTTAGGAAAAAAAGTTACTGTTCTAATGCTGAAGTGACTTTTGGGAATTCTTTGCCAGTGCCATGTCTAGGTGGTAAGATATAAGTTACTTGCTGTTGGCATTTGGTCTGACTTTTTTGCTTTGTGGACACCTTTGAGTATAAGTGCATGTTTTAGAAAGCTTTGTATCCTGTCTTGCAACAGGAAAGAAAGAAGAGGGGTTTTACATAAGGAAATAAGTCCTAGGAAATTAGTCAATGCAAATTGCTTTTGCCTTTGTACCTTACCACAGTCTTATATTGTTTTTTAAACTCTGCCATGAAATTTGGAGACATGACTGTGAAATTCCTAACTTACTATCTTATGAAGCCAGTAGCTAATTTGTTGCTATACACACACATACACACGCACACGCACACATATATCCTCATTTACAAGTCCAGTTTGCAATTCGTTTGTTTCCTAGAACACAGAAAGGTACCAGTAATACACTAAATTTTCAAGGGGTGTAGAGAAATAATATGGAATTAGCAGCTATGACTCCAACAGACAGGATTGTGTGAGCAGCTTAAAGTAGCATAAAAGAACTCAGTGTAAGAGAAGGCACATACATAGTTAAGAATACTAAAGTATTTTTAAAAATCAAGGAAGCAATAAATGTTCTATAATTTGCATTGGAATAAATAGATCTATTTAGTCCTACAAATCAGGAGTGGTGTAGAGACATCCAAATTTAAAGAAAAAAACCACACAAAACAGAATGTTAAAAAATGTATGCAGATTTATGGATATTACCAATGAGAAGACATAGCATGTAACTTCTCCTATATCTCTACTGTCCGGCATGTATTGTTCCAAATACGACTCCCTACATATATACACTTTGCAGAAGCTCTAGGCCCTCACCTCAAACCTTGCCATTGGTTGCCGTATTTCAAGGTCAACATAGTTTCCCTCACTTTACACAATCATTATTCTTCAATAGTGGATCATATCCTTCACCAAGTATCCTATTTATGTTATCTAGAGGTTAGCAGAAAATGAAATGAAGGAATTTACCTAAGCAGTTGGGAAGAACAAATGTTATGCATCTAGGCAAAGATTTTGAAGATACATTTGTAAGGGATATTTGTTTAACCAAAATATTTGGAAAGTAACAAAGAAAGACATTTAAATTTTCTAAAAATAGACTTGCTCTTCGAGGAAAAGAATACCCTTGGGGGAAAAAATATAACTCTAGCTGTATTTCTTCTTGTCACTCTTGATTCAACTTGATTATAAATACACCTGTCACTACCAGAACCAAAAAAAAAAGAAAAAAGAAAAAATCCCAAGCACAAAGTTTATTTTATTTGAAAAAAATTAAAAAGAAACCTCAACACTATGGGACACTGGCTCTCTTAGCATGAAATGACTTGAGCTTTTGTGGTGATACACACAGATACACATTCATCAGTGAAACCATTGATGGTTTCACAAATAATACAATTGATGAAATTCATAAAAAATCAATCACAATGGTGATTTCATGACAAAATATATTTAAGTTGGTTATGAAAAAAATAGAGATATGAATCACTAACAAAATTCCTCCCTCTATTTTCAGTGGCTATTCATCATTTATCATCTAGACTCACATTTATCTCCTTCCTGATAGCAGTTAAGAAAGAATTCTAACCACCCAATTTGTATATTGTTTTTTTCTGTATTATGTTAAGCAAATGTTCACTGCAGTAAAATGTTTTGGAAATTAGCTTTGTCTTATTTCCAGTTTAGTTCAGAGAATTAATTGGAAACCTTGTTTCTTTTATACATAAACCTGACAAAAAAATGTAGCTTAGAGCAAAGGGTGAATGTTAGCTTAACTGCTGCTTATGTCTTAAGTACATAAAACCTTTAATAGAATAAGCCAGTAGTCACTGAGTTTTTAAAAATATTACCATGTATAAACATATAATATCCAACTTCATCCAAAAATATGATTGAGTTTAAGTACTTTGTTTTTCAGGCATATTTCAAGTATAATACTTCTTTGATTTTCATTGTTCTGATTTCTGGGTCTTCATTCATCACCTATTCCTTTTTAAGTAAAATAAGTTTTATTTTTTGAGTTGCATTGGGATTTTTCCCAGGAAAAATATGACTTTTAGTAATGCTTTGCAATTGGCTGTGCAGATATAAATTAAGATATGTTTATCCTGAGTTCTTATTGGAATACGTTTCAAAATCAACGAGCTTAAGAATGAAAACAAAACTTTTGAGCGTCTCACAAAATAGCTTTCTGGTCAATATACCTTACTTGATTTGTAAGCTCGGAGAATAAAGTATAGAAACAAATGGAGCTGAAGTTCCATTTGCTAATTCAGAGACTTTTGTGCTTCTGCAAATTGGAGGGCAGCAAGCCATCCTATTCTCATAATAATAGTTTTGGCTTTGAAATTTACATACAAATTTAATAGCATATTTTTAGCCATTATGGATTGGTGCAATAAAGAGAGATCAATGTAATGCAATGTGATGCTTTATGGGCCTCATTCTAATTCAGAAAGCTGGTTTAAAAGAACTAAGACTCTTCTGTTTAATAAAATAACAACAATCTAATATCTAGATTGGTGGTCCTGCAGTGTCACCAGTGGGAGATGAGAGTATTAAGACAAGAGCAAGGACAAGGAAAGACTTAAAGGTTGCATACTGAAAAGTTTGGAATTCCTAATTTGGGAGCATTGATTTCTTGGTGAAGAAGTAAGTATGACTACATTGCCAGTAATTTTTTTAAAACATAGACCCAGAAATAGCAAATCTATTTCACCCTCATACCTTAGTCTACAAGGCCTTGCTCTTGAGAAGGTTTTCCATGATATTGCTTAATTTCATCTGCACAAGATGAGACGCAAACATAAAAATTCCCTGCTCATTTTAATACCATGAAAGGCTGAGGTTATTTCTCTGTCATAAAATTGTAAATAGCATTTTTTAAGTCAAAATTACATTTAAAACAGTGGATTGTTCTACAAATATATATGTGTATATATACATATGCTTCTGAAATAAGGATATATTATATAGAGTTTTTATTTGATTTGTGGTCTCTAGTCATACATAGTCAAAAATAAAGAGATTTGAATGCAAAACTTTATACATTAATGTATATTTCTAATGATAGTACAAATTGCCACTTTATAATAAAAAAGAAACAGGTGGGAATAATAATCAAAGCACACGTTCCTTCGGTACTTTAGTGATTTTTAATCCCCCTTGTGATGCGCAGGAAATTATTTTTTAGTTACAAAAAGTTATCTTAAAAAGCTATACTTCCCAATACAGATTTCATGATAAGTCCTATCAAATTGAGAATCTGTGGTGAAAGCTTAGGAAAAGGATGCTAGATGCTGATCTTTATTTTTCAGGATTTTTCCTGGAGCCCAAGTTAAAAATTCAATATTTAAATCTAAGTTAAGTGAAAATTAATAATGTTCGGAAATGATATATTGAGCTTTAGTAACAGATGGAAGCAAAAATAAGAATATTTAACGTTATGATAATAGCCTTAAAATAATGTAATAAAAATTGCATCATTAAATGTTCTATTAGTTGGAAAGAATGAGCTGATGTTTCTTTGTCTTTGCTCCAAGTACAATTTGAAGACAATGCCATTCATTTTACTCAAAATTGTTCAAAAAGTCCAGAACATACTCCCATGGCTAGAATTGGTATTAGCTCCAATACAAGGTTAAATGTTACAATCTTAAAAAATTATTGACACTGAAATGTTTAGTAAACATGTTGTATGAGAAACTAAACAAATTAATGTTTCATTTTTCCATTAAAGCACAGATTATTCAAATCATTGTTTTCTGAGCTCAGATTTGTAAAATGTTTATACATCACTACCCTCCTGGAATTAAAAACAATTAAATCCTGAGATGCTCATGCACATAGACAAAATATTGGCACTTTTTTTTTAAACATTAAACTTCTTTGAGAAGTCTACCAATTTTTTTTAGTGTGTTTATCCTATATTGCTGAAAAAGTGCTGTTTCTTCTTAAGAAAAAGATCACAAATTGATTTACTGATGGGAAAGATGTCCAATTTTGTTGAAAAGTCGAAAGAAAAGTAAATGTTTCTTTGGAATTATTTAGCTACTTGTCTCAACCTGACATCTTGCTTTCAAGGATTAAGAACTAAAGTACGTTCATTTATTCTTTTGTTCATAACATACCAACTAGAGGCTCAGTTGAGTTTAGGCATCATAAACTAAACTGCAATCTCAAAAACAACAACAATAACAAAGGCAGACACATAAATAAACAAATAATGCAATACCTGAAAGTATGTGCTATGATAGATGCCAAAAAGATTTTCTATGCCACTGAGGAGCCAACAAAGGCATCATCAGGGATTGAAAAAGAACAGATATTTGCTGAGTGATAACAGGGAGACGACAAAGCCCTCTCAAGAAGAGAAAATCATTTGAAGGAAAGATATAGATACTTGCAAAGCAGGGCTTAGTTGAGAAGAATGTTCAGAAAAGGAGGTGGAAGAAAAACTGAGTTGAGATCAATAAAAATGAAAAGTTACTCAAAGGTTTTCAGTACAGCCTTTGTATTTGAACATCTGTATCTGCTAGGATGCTTCTGGTTGCTCAGAAAGAATCCCCAAACCAAACTGGCACTTCATCTCGAATATCTAGGTACACAGCATCACCATCAAGGCTTAATTTGTCTGTAGTTCTCTCAGCTCTGTCCACCTCCATGTATAACTTCCCTCTTGGAGGCAGAAGTTCCTTTAGAAGTTTCAGAACCTGCATGTGTATATAATCTATTCTCTATTCGAATCCCCCAGACAACATCTTACATTTCATTAGCCTGATTTAGATCATGTGTCCACACTTTAGTGACTGACCATGGCCAGAAATTTGAGATATGTTGACTAGTTTAAGTCAACCAAGACGTGGAGGTTGGATTGTCCCCAAAGATCCAAGTCTGCATGGTTGAGGGGTAAATATTTGAATGAAATTCAGAGCCCTTTTATTAAGAGGAAATGGAAATGAAGAGCAAAAAGTGGCAAATCTCTACTACTAATGAATAGATGTATTTTCTATCACAAGTCATTGGATATTCTAAAAATCAGCAGAGAAATGCAAATATTGGTTAATTAAAGCTACTGCCATAAACCATAAGAACAAACAAAAGCATTGACAATTCAATTTCCTAAGCATTATTAAGTGACTGCTATGAAGAAGGCACTGTGCAGGTCACTGATGAAGAGAAAAACAGCTGCAATTTTAAAGAAAAGTGGTACATTTGACAATAACTCAGTATATCTGATATGTTCAGTGCTTTTAGATGACTCTCATGGAGGGGGTTAGAAAATGCAGTTTGCTTATTCTAGATCAGAAGTTCATATCATATCTACTTTTATTCATACCCATAGAAGCACTGCTAGGATTAGGCCATTAGAAAATGCTGCACTTCAAAATCACCTGCAACAACCGTGCTTGTCTTTCTTGAATCTCCTCTACAGAACATAGCACATGTTTTGAACACTTTGGATGGCACGAAGTGTATTAACAATCCAAACCACCGTATTCCATTTGTGGAAAGTATTGGTTTTATATTTATATTGGCATCAAAACCTTGGGTTACCATCTTTCAAAAAAAAGTCTTGATTTTCCACTGACTTTCAGGTTTGTTTTTTCGAGAGGATCGAATACATTTTATTTAAAAGTAATGTGCATCTTCTGAGCTCATATTTTCACAATTGTTTTTCTTACGAGTATAAAATAATATTGCTGTTGTCATATTATTTTTCTAATTCTTTTTGACAACCTTATCTGAAAGACAGCATATCTTAATTTCTGTGCTATGTCTCTTATATATGATACCTACTTGTATATTAACCCTGCCTACCCGTTGCAACTTGCTGTCTTGAAAAATATGTTCCTGATCCAGAGAGGCACACAAAGACATACACAAGAAGAACATTGCAGGAGGAGGTATTTAATATGTGAATTGCATATCAGTCATGCTGTGACTTGTCTGTAATGTCATTTTCCTTGCCTGTTTCATCTTTTTGTTTCTTATATGCATTTTCAGTTGTACCACTGCTTCATTGACTGACTTAACTCTCTGAATTTGTTTATGATATTCTCCCTAGTGTTTTGAGTAATTATTTTCTATGCTGACAGCTTCACCTCATAAACATACCCTCATAATAGACCTAATTGGTACTTTACCTTTACAACCAAGAAAATAGTGGCTGAATTAAATTGGAAGGTTGTGGGTTTGTTTGCTTTTTTTTTTCTGTAATGATAAACCTGAATACAGGCATTCCATATGTTATTTGTACCATTAGAAGACATCAGGAACAAAGTCTCTGCAATTCAATGTACTTTTTCTTCAAAGTACCATTTATTCACAGTCCAAAATGGCTGCTCTAGTTGTAGGTGTCACGTTCAAATTTAGGACACAGGGAAAAGGAAAACAGGGAGGTAGAAAGATGTGGTACATGTACCATGGAAGCATCTTTTCTAGAAACCCCCAGCATAAGTCTCACGGGCCAGAACTGGAGGTTCATGGGTAATGAAGAAAAAGGAATTGAAATTGGGTGAGGAATTAGACACCTCTATCACAAAATGTGGACTGCCCTTGAGGTTTGTACTGGGCATATTCACAGCCTCTTCCATTGTCTAGTACATCCTCTTGCTGACAGTACTAAAACCAACAGGTTATATGGTCTAGGTTAATGATGTTGTTGTGCTCCAGGATACTTGTTTCTCCGGCAAGCTGAGCCGCTGTCATTTCTGATCTCCTGTACAACAAGGAAAGTAACTAACCTACATGCTGTTTGGGTGTTCCCTATAAGAAATCAATGAGAGGCACAAAGGATGTATGAGGAGATGAGTTCTTTCTCTCAACACTATCGATTAGAATAGCAATATTCTCTAAATCGTGTACCAAGAAATCTTGGTCAGATCACCCTAGAATGATAGAGCATAGATGCTATTACTTTACCATATCTAGTTCACTAGGAGAATGATCATCACAGCACCCCACTTTGGGGTTCTCACTGAATTATGAAACTTGCCCACACTACTAGCAGATGACCTGTGCTGGGACATCTCAGCCCAAATGTGAACTAATCATGGAATTATGGACAAGAGTGACATGAATCTGCTTTACTAACTCACTCTCCATCTTAAATGCTAGAGTTATTTTTGACCTATCTCAAAACAAGTGACTGTGACCTGTTAGAATATGGCCAGCATAATTGTCCATAGACTTGCAGATGGCCACCCACTTCTCGGATACAGAGTATATAGTTATCTGGAACTTGGTTTTGGAAGCAGGAATTGGAGGGATTAACTCTCTCTACTTCCTCACTGTTTCCCCCATCCAAAACCCAGTACATCATTGCCTCTATAGTTAGGGCCTAGGCTCTGGTCAAGTGTATGTATCCTTCTTCCAGATGGAGAAGTCTAAGAGGCATATCATCAAGAATGCATAAGATGATTTCATTTTCTTGATTTCGTTTCTTCAAGGAAACAAAAGTAATTGATTATTTCAGTATCTATGTAGTTATCATACATTGTTACTATTTAGATTTCATTACTATTCTTGCTTAGGATATAGTCATTGGTTTGTAACCTCAACTGCATATTAGAATTACCTGATAACTTCTAAAAAATATACTGAGGCTTAGGCCCCACCCCTAGAAATCCTGATGAAATCGGTTTGGAGTAAAGACAGGTGATTCTTTCCTGCAGATTTGAGAATCACTCCACTGAATGAACCCTTAATAAACCATAGTTAACATTTATTAAGTGCCTAGTCAAGGCTGGTTGGAGTTGACTTTCCAGAGAAATTTTAAGTTGTAAATGTGCGTAAGAGTTATGAGGAGAAGACTCTCTTATGACAAGGTTTAGGCAATTTGAATAGCAGGTGATACTAGATGCCAAGCTTCTGCAATGTTCCTGCCATATTTCAGCATCATGCCTAATCTCCTAGAGGTATCGCAGTGATATATTTAAAGATTTCTTGATATGGAGCTTGGCCTTATATTAAGCTGTTGCCTGAATATTCAGAGTTGATTCAAGGACAACTTCTTCTGTGTGAATCCAGAGAAATACTTGTTTAAGCAATCGCATTATGTGAGTGCTTACTTCATGAACAAAATATTTGGATCTGAATTAGGTTAATAAATGTGGTTGCTGTCTTGACATAGAGCCCCCAAATTATTAAGAGCATGTATTTAAAATCTGGAGCTTTACAAAAAAAAAAAAGTGATATTTTTTGCTTCTGCTGTAATGGTTCACAATGCTACTTTATTTAGTAGTGTGAACATGTTAAGATAGACTTCTCTGTTACTTGGAAAGGAGTTCACTTTCCCCTGACAATACAGTCCTGGCAATGAACGTCTCTTAGCTCATGAGTAATCAGATTTATTCTCTTGCATCAGAGCACCCATTCTCAGGACAAAATTAAGTTACAATAGCTTTTTTCAAACTTTTACTCAGAGCACACTGTCTCCTGCAACCAAAACTGTGACACTTGTATTTTATTTTTTTTCTTTGCCCAGCCCCACACTCTAAAAACCAAGAGGTAACATATGACTCTACCTAAATTACATGTACAGTGACCGAACCCATCATAAGGAAGAAAACAGAAATCTGTGTCTCCTCCAGAAAGCTAGAAAGCTGTGTAATTCAATAGTGTGTGTTTCTGTATTTTACTACTTAAGTCCATGTACCCTGTATTTCTCTAGTCCTTGCCCTTATTCTTTCCAGAAGACACACAACTTGTCTCATAAAATTCCTTGATTTGCTCCAAAAATAAGGGAGGGAAAGTCAGAAATTCGCTATAGATTACTCTGAGCTTCATTGCTCAGAACCTGCTGGATGCAAGGAGCATATATCAAAAGAATATACCTGGTTACCAGGTCACTAGAATGTATGCAACTCTCCTCAGGAAAAACCTAGAGAAATTTGCCTCACACTTCCTTTTTTTCCCAAGAAGCATGCTGGAAATTGGGTCAGATCTAGTATCGTCGTCAATTTCATGTGTCAACATAACTGTGCCATAGGGTTCCCATATAGAAACATTCTGTGTGTGTCTGTGAGGATGCTTCCAGATGAGATTAGCATTGGAATTAGCAGTGCCAGTAAAGTAGATTATCCTCTTCAATGTGAGTGTCCATCACCCCATCTGTTGAAAGCTTGAATAGGACACAAAAGTGGAGGAAGGAGGAATTTACCCCTTTTGGCTTCCTGCCTGTCTCCTTGAGCTGGGACACAGGCCTTCTCTTACCCTGACTGGGATTTGCACCTTCAGCTTTCTGGCCTTTGGATTGGAATTACACCAACAGTTTTCCTGATCTCTAGATGGCAGATGGCAGATCACAAGACTTTTCAGCATCCACAATTGTATGAGCCAATTCCTCGTAATAAATCTCCCCTCTCCTCTGTGTGTGTGTGTGTGTGTGTGTGTGTGTGTGTGTGTGTGTGTGTGTATCCTATTAGTTCTATTTCTTTGAAGAATCCTGACTAATAAACCTAGTATGATCCCTATGGGGTTGATGCCACTTTAGCCATTATTGACTACCTCCCTATATGATGACAGGCTTTTTCAATGGCTTTCCTAGTAACACACTCCTCTGGCACAAAGTCAGGACCCTCCTGACATTTAACTCTGAATTCAATCCTGAAACAATGCAATCCAGCTGTTCCCACTTTTTTATTCTTTATCTCAGCAATACTATTTTGTAAAGTAGTAGGAAGCAATATCTAAGAAGTTAGAAAAACTGTCCTCTAAATCTGGTTGCTGTAGGATCTGGAACAATTTATTTCTCCTCTAAATCTCTGTTTCCTCATTGTAAGACAGAGACACTTTTCAAAGCAGGGATTAATTTGATTGTCTAATATTCCTTATCAACCCTAAAAATCTGTGTCTTTTAATAGATGTTTTTGACCATTTGCATTTGATGTGATTCTTGATATGTTTGGATTTAGGTTTATTGTTTTATTATTTGTTTTCTGTTAGTTATTTCTGTTTTTTCATTTCTCTGTTTCCTGACTTCCTTTTGTTATTTCACAAAGGATTACAATATATGTATTTAACTTTTTACAGTCTACTTAGAATTAATATTTTACCACTTTTGGTTGAATGTAGAAAGATTACCACCATATAGATCACCTTAGCTTCCCATTTATGTAATGATTATATACATACATTGAAATCTCATTAGACAATGTTATAATTTCTGCTTTCAACTCCCACATACAATTTAGGAAAAAATAATTTGCCATTTTTATTGTTGCTTCTATTTATTTATTTATTTATTTGTTTATTAAAAGACATAGTCTCGCTCTGCTCTGTTGCACTGCAGTGGCACAATCTCTGCTCACTGCAACCTCTGCCTACCAGGTTCAAGTGATTCTTGTGCCTCAGCCTCCTAAGTAGCTGGGATTATAGGTGCATGCCACCATGCTTGACTAATTTTTGTTTTTTTAGTAGAGATGGGGTTTCACCATGTTGGCCAGGCTTGTCTCGAACTCCTGACCTCCAGTGATCTGCCTGCCTCAGCCTCCCAAAGTGCTGGGATTATAGGCATGAGCCATTGTGCCCAGCCTCCTTCATTCTTAATGTTCCATATTTCCATCTTATATTAATTCCCTTCATCCTAAAGAGCTTTTTTTTTTTTTTTCCCCACAATGCTTTTAAATCAGGTCTGCAAGACAATAAATTCCCTTAGTTTTTCTTCTTCTCAAAGTGTTTTTATTTCAACTTTATTCCTGAGGGATATGTTCACTGGGTATAGAATTCTGAGTTGAAAGTTATTTTCTTTCAACACTTCCTTCTGAGCTATATCACTGTTCTTCTATTAGTAATTCATCTTTTTTTTTTCTGGGTGCCTTCTGGGCTTTTTTCTTTGTCTTTAATTTTTAGCAGTTTGATTACGGTGCTTCTGGGTATGGATTTGTTTGTTTTTATTCTGTTTGGCATTCACTGGGCTTTTTTAATCTTTATGTCCAGTTCTTTTGCCAATTTGGGGACATTTTTACTGATTACTTCTTTAATTTTTTTTCTGCACTGCACTTCTTCTCTCCTTCTTGGACTCAAATAATGAAAACACTAGTTTTTTTGTTATTACCCCACAGATGTCTAATGTTCTATTTGTCTTTTTATTTTTAAAAAACTTTCTATTATTCTGATTAAATCATTTTTATTGATTTTTCTTCAAGTTCATTGATTCTTTTCACTGTCATTTCTATTCTGCTACTGAGTCTGTCAAAGGAGGGTTTTAAATTTTGTTTTGTCTGTTGTTTTGAGGAAAGTTATTACAGTTATTATTATTATTATTTGAGACGGAGTCTAGCTCTGTAGCCCAGGCTGAAGTGCAGTGGCGCGATCTCGGCTCACTGCAAGTTCTGCCTCCTGGGTTCACGCCATTCTCCTGCCTCAGCCTCCCGGTCTACAGGCGCCCGCCACCTCGTCCAGCTAATTTTTTGTATTTTTAGTAGAGACGGGGTTTCACCATGCTAGCCAGGATGGTCTCGATCTCCTGACCTCATGATCCGCCTGCCTTGGTCTGCCAAAGTACTGGGATTACAGGCGTGAGCCACCGCGCCCAGCCTACTGTTGTTATTATTTTTATAGTTCTAAAATCTTCATTTGGTACTTCTTGACAGCTTCCATTTACTTTGTGTACTTTCTATTTTTCCTTTGGTTTCAAGAATCAGATCATTCCAACATCTCTGTTACCTCATATTTATATCTGTTGATTGTCTTTCCCCATGGAAATTGAGATTTTCCTGGTAGTTTACATATCAAAAATGTTTTCATTGTATCCTGGACATTTTGAATATTATGTTATGTTATGAGACTCTGGGACTTCTTTAAATCCTACAGAGAATGTTAACATTTTCATTTAGTAAGAGTCAGCCTGGTTAGGTTCAGTCTTAAGTTCCAACGTGCCTCTCCTATGTGGTATGGTTGCAATGCCAGCATAGTTTTCAGGCGCCCGCCACCACGCCCGGCTAATTTTTTGTATTTTTTAGTAGAGACAGGGTTTCACCATGTTAGCCAGGATGGTCTCGATCTGCTGACCTCGTGATCCACCCGCATCGGCCTCCCAAAGTGCTGGTAATCCCAGCACAGTTTTCAAAGCATTCACAGTACTATTTGGATCAGTCCAGTTCATGTGCCACCTAGTGGCCAGTCTCAGACATTGGGCAGTGGTGTATCTGTTCAGTTGGTGTCTTTTGTAGGCTGAATAACATCAGATCCACATGTGCAAGCTTGGGAAGGAGTCCAAAATTTATAAACAATTATTTGGAATTGATTTCCTGAGTTCCTTTTTCTCCATAACTTTGAGACTTTCTAGTTCCTTGGGGTCCTTCTATGTCGAGGAAGCCAGGGTTTCAGTTATCCCACTCTGAGGTGCAGTTGTGAAGTGTGCCCGCATCCAGGTCCAAACAATGAAAGGACAATCCAGATGGACGACAATGGTGGTCAGCCTCACTCTCTTGGAACCAAGGATCCTCTGCTGAAGATATGGGAGAGGAGTCCCCTTTTATCCTTGGTTTTGCTCTTGGCAGTGTCAGTTACCTGTGGCCAATCAAAGCCTGAAAATAGGTGTACACGTGACAACAAGATACACTGAGAGAGAGAGAAAGAGACTACATTCACATAGCTTTTATTACAGTATATCGTTATAATTGTTCTGCGTTATTATTAGTTATTGTTGTTAATCTCTTACTATGCCTAATTTATAAATTAAACTTTACTGTGGGCTTGTGTAAGAAAAAATATATGGGGTTTGGTACTATTGGTAGTTTCAGGCATGCATTGGTGGTCTTAGAACATATTCCCCACAGATAAGGGGGGACTGCACTAATAGAAACTTTCCTCACCTAGAATTTTGGCTCCACAGGATCGCATAGGAACTAGGCCATGGGAGAATAGAAAAAAGAAAGAAAAATAAAACCGGACATTTCCACACACTTTCTGAATATTTTAAATTCCCTTTCTTGCTTCTTGAGCCAGAACTAGAGAGAACTTCTTAGAAAAAGCCAGAGTTAGACTTCTCCTAAGCTCTCTCTGCCAACTCCTTTGTGATCACTGCTGTGTTGGTTGTGGGCCTTGAAGGAAAACAAAAGTGATACATTCTTCGGTATTTGAATTCTGGGCTTCTTCCCCAGTTTGCCTTCTATTTATCAGGGTCCTCAAAGGGCTGCTGTGTTGCATGTGTCTAGTTTTTATTCAGTGCTGAAGACTGATGACCAGTGTTTATTCCATATTGTCCAGTCAGGACCCCTGATATTCTTAAAAATCCCCCAAATTTAAAGACATTTATTTATATTTCAATTATTTTATCTAGTCAGTTTTCTGAATGAAAATCTCCCCTTTTCCCCCTCAGAGTTGACTTAACAAATGAAAATATAAAACCTAGGAGAAATGAACCTAAAACATCAAATATTCCAATACTCTACCAATGCTGTGTGACGTGGGGAAAAGTGAAATATCTCCATCTAATCCAGTTGACACCTGGATATATAAAATGTGATACTGTATGACTTTCAAATTATAGTTTTTGAAATAATATTTTAAAAAGTAAAGAAGATGTGAAAAACTAATTTAACCTTTCTGTTTAATCCACTGATTCGTGTTTAGAAATTTGGCCAAAACATGGCCCTCATCATAGAGCCATCCTACAACTTTCGTTACAGCTTAGTGCTTCAAAAGAAATATAAAAGCTGGCTAACCATAGAAAATGCCTACACCACAAACACCTGACCCTTTTCCCCCCAGCAACATCTACAGTGTGACAGAGTAAATGGGGCACTGAGGGGAAAGTCCACAGTGACAGCTATTCATGGTACATTTCCTCTGTAAATAAATAAATGCACTTTATGCACGATTATGTCGGAGACACATTGACCAGGAAGTTTGCAAAATTTATTAACAGAAGACTCAAAGAGATTGCGAAAAAATATGATTTCCCCAATACCTACATAATAATCACCAGGTATAAAATGCCAGTAGGAACATGTATACACTGTTATTTTGACTGATCCTCCAAAGAAAATACTTTATTAAAATTAAGGGTCAGTTCCAAATTTTGCTTATGTGAGACAGTTTTTAAATGTAGCTAAGGTTTTCTGGAATAAATACAACTGATTTCATTCCTCTCAGAAAGAATCATGTTACATTTGTACCTAGATGTAATTTGATTCTTCAACTTTTCACACTATTTTATATCTTTGTGCACCAATCTCCTCTATTGAACTGTAAGCATTTGAAGGCCTGAAATGAAGTCTGTTCAGCTAAATTGGCACAAAACTGAATTTAATAATTTTTCATCAAATTGTTTCAAATGTGAAAAAGATCAGTCATAAAATTTCAATAAAAGGTAACGGGTTTTTTAAGCTGACCACATCAAAGAAAAATATCCTGGCAAAACATATTTTAAAGAACACTCATGAAAAATTCATTTTCTGCAAAACGATTCTTGCAAATTAACTATACAGTATGTGGCATTTACTGTACTACTGCTGGATTTTTTTCTTCCTTTATTCAAAGTGACTTTACTGGTAGAAAAATGTAAGCCAGTATTCTAAGTGGTGTGTGGGTATGTGGGAGTCTTCTCTGAGCACATATCTTGTTAATATATAACGGAATATGTGCATATATTTTAACACCCACATCATCTTCTAAATCGCTCTGCTGAAGTCTATACAGCTTATAATCAAGTCAAATGGCTTTCTGCCTGGGACTCTAGTTGAAACTATCTCAAGGCTACATGGCTCCTTCTGTTGGGTTCAGATTTAATAGGAAGAAAATTTTGGTTATCGAAATCTTCACTCTAGATGAATCTTCGCCATTCTGTGGTTTTTCAGGAAGCAAATGATATAGAACAGGTTTGCCTAACAAATATGTGTTGGGAGCCACATATATGATTTAAATTTTTCTAGTAAGCATACTAAAAAGGTAAAAAGAAATAGGCAAATTAATATTTAAGCCAATATATCCAACAATCATAATTTCAATATGTAACCAATATACAATTGATTGTTAATAAGAAATTTTGCACTTTTTTTTTTTTTTTTTTTGAGACAGAGTCTTGCTCTGCGACCAGGCTGGAGTGCAATGGCACGATCTCGGCTCCCTGAAACCTACACCCGCAGGATTCCAGTGATTCTCCTACCTCAGCCTCTCGTGTAGCTGGGATTACAGGTCCCCACCACCCACGCCAAACTAATTCGTTTTGTATTTTTAGTAGAGACGGGGTTTCGCCATGTTGGCCAGGCTGGTCTCAAACTCCTGACCTCAAGTGATCCACCAGCCTTGGCCTCCCAAAGTACTAAGATTACAGGCGTGGACCACTGCACCTGGCCTGCGGTCTTTTTTATACAATGGTTTCACAACCTGCTGTTTATTTTTTATTTCCAGCACTTCTCAATTCAGACAAGCCACATTATAAGAGCTCAGTAGCCACATGTGGCTTATTGGAAGCAGAGATTTAGAAAAAAACCCAAAATGAAAAGACTGGAAGACACCATTGAAGTACGCATCCAGCTGCTTATATAATATTTGGATATTACCTTAATATCCGGAAAGACTTCTGTAATCCAAAATGCTTTCCAAGTCTCAGTACCCTACTTGGTTTGACACCACCTTCCTGCTTCTCTGAGCCTCCTGCAAATGCCACTCTCTTTGTTCTAGCCTTACGGGACACCTTTCCATTGTTGAATCTCTACTTGGATGTTTCTACTCAGATCTGTGGCATTCATTGTTTCCCTCTATACAGAATACAATTTACTTTTACCATCCTCAGTTTAAAAATTATCTCAGCTCCCTGGTTTTTTTGAATCACCAACTCCTTTCAGGTTTCAAATTAAATTTCTCTTTCTTGAGGAAAGTGTCCCTGAGTATCCAAGAGTTTTCTAAGAGCAGGGACTATTTCTCATCTGAACTGCTGTCTTTACAACACTTACATGGAGGTTCTCCTTCTGATAAAGAAACATACAAATCAGGTGATAGAGTCATAAACTAAGTACATAGCAGGTGCTCATTTAATAGTGCTTGAATGATGGCTGAGTAAGTGAATGAAAGAAAGATCGGAAAGAAGAAATGAGTTGCTGAAAGTCTCATAGCCAATAAAGGATAGGTCCCAGACAGTAGTCCAGTTGCGCTCACACAATTCAAACATTTAAAGAGATTACAGTAAAAAAGAGACTTATCATTACAGGGTGAAGAGCAGAATTACAAATCAACGTGCATACATTCAAGAATTTGGGACTATGGCAAGCTTACCATTTCTAAAGACAACATAAAATACACACTGCTGATGGTTGTGTGTGCTGATGTAACTGTTCTTGAAAACAATACGTTTGTCGATAACTAGACCATACTTATGATCCAGCCAGGCCACATTTGGATATGCATCTCACATTCTAATAAAAATACCTAAAGAGAAAGGCTTGAAGATGTTCATTGCAACGTTGCTTATGGTGGCAAAGAATTGTAGACAGTGTAGTTATCCTTCACTGTGGCAGAGGGAGAGGTGGATAATTAAAACATGGTGGATACACTCAAGTGAATACTACACCACAGTTAGAAACAATAGACTTGATGTGTATGCAGCAACAATAGTGCATCTCAAAAACATGGCACTAGTAAAAAAGTAAGGAAGGAAACAAGATATTTATGTAAAACACCATTCATATAATTTAATAACACACATACTCATACAAAGGAAACAAATACATTTTAAATATGTATACATAAATATAAGGATATGCAATCAATATCAAAATGATTATACATAGAGGAAGGATATAATGGTAGTGGGGAATCAGGGCAAAATAAAATCAAACAAATGTCTCATACAGGTAATGGATCATTAATTGAGAAGTATAATTAACCTCAGAGATTGAAATCCAAAAATTAGAAGCAAAATTGAAAAGGAAAAACAATAAAATATATATGTTTAAAATATTTACCTTGTCTAACTCATTTATACTCGTTAGTTGTACTCCTTTAAAATGTCTTTCTCTCTTCTATCCTTTCATTCTTCTTCACCTTTTCTCACCTCCTTCTCTTCTCCTCCCTTCCCTTCTCTTGCTTTCTCTATCCTTCTCTTTTGACTCCCTTCCTTACCCTCTCCAACACTCTTCCTTTCTCTCTTTCCTTTCTCTTTTCATCTTGAACTAATTTACAGTGGTCATTTTAGAGGTGAACAGCTGTTTTAGAAGTTCAAGAGGGCTCTGTATTGTATTGCTAATCATCTAGTTTATGAAACAGCTTAAGTGGGCACAGCAGCCGCATTGCCTACATAAATAACTTGGCCAAATTATCTCCTAACAAAAACAGTGCTTATGCCTCCCTTAGCTATGCATCCTTCTTAACTCAACTCTCAGTGCTGCATCACCAATGTATTTTTTTCAAGTGTTCACTTAATCTTATTTTGTTAGATATTCTGGACAAAATCATTTTTTGAATATACTTAGATAGTCC
This sequence comes from Macaca fascicularis, assembly GCF_037993035.2. Classification (NCBI taxonomy): domain Eukaryota; kingdom Metazoa; phylum Chordata; class Mammalia; order Primates; family Cercopithecidae; genus Macaca; species Macaca fascicularis. The sequence continues at coordinate 6,501,132 of NC_088376.1, forward strand.
CCCTCCTACGTGATACACATATAAAGATTGATATAATAATATAATTACCAAATTCTGGAAGATCCTATATTAATGAAGAGGCATATAGCAAGGAAGTTAATCATAAACTAAGATTTATAGGATTGGTTACATAACACTCTGCTACAGTTAGTCTGATATTAGCCTTTTTGACGATGTATATGTTTTTTCATATACTAAGCCCAAGTCACTGCCAGAGATCAAATAACAAGGAGCTAAGAACAAATACTAACATCAATTCAATTCTTTAGAAGAATGCCATTTATATACCATGCTCTCAAGATGGAGGAGGATACACAAGACGTTTCCCTACTGTTATTAAGAAAATTATGTGGTGGAAGCTAAGCACATAATCTAAAAAATAAAATAAAATAAAATACCAACAAAGATAAAGAAGGAAGTTAGCTGTGGCACAAATATTCTGATTTATTCGTCCAAAATAGGCACATATCCTACATCGTTCAGAGGATTAGGGAGTGTTTCATGGGAGACTAGCATTCAATCAGAAAAACAGTATTGGAAAGAAGACACCTGGGACAACATACATAGCAGCCAGAGGCCAAGATGTATGTGGCATGTATGAAAAATAGTAGAGACTTTATTATGACTGAGAGAATGTGTGAGAAGGGCAGTACTGAAGCTGCAGTGATAGGTTCGAGACAAATCCTGCAAAGATATTAATGACAGAATTTAAAACATGGATCCATGTTAGATTTAAAACACATAATGATAGGTTTATAAAAGTAACTGGGATATAGGAATGTCATTTCATTTATAACTGATTGACACATCTCATCAAAGCATTGGTTTAAAAAGGGACACTGGGCCGGGCGCGGTGGCTCACGCCTGTAATCCCAGCACTTTGGGAGGCCGAGACGGGCGGATCACGAGGTCAGGAGTTCGAGACCATCCTGGCTAACACGGTGAAACCCGGTCTCTACTAAAAAATACAAAAAACTAGCCGGGCGAGGTGGCGGGCGCCTGTAGTCCCGGCTACTTGGGAGGCTGAGGCAGGAGAATGGCGTAAAAACCCGGGAGGCAGAGCTTGCAGTGAGCTGAGATCCGGCCACTGCACTCCAGCCTGGGCGACACAGCGAGACTCCGTCTCAAAAAAAAAAAAAAAAAAAAAAAAAAGGGACACTGGAGGTTGTAAGTGTGTAAACCACATTTTTTAAAAGTAATGATATTGACACCACAGTAAACCACTTTAAATCATTATATTATTTACACAGCATTTTTATTTTTATGAAAGACTTCTCTAGATGGGATTCTATAGCTGAGAATTACTGCTATTTCCCTGATTCCCTTTTTATCGGAAGAAGGAATTATTAGTGCCCTTTTTTTCTGTCAGCCCAGTTGTCTGAAGCTCCCTTCTCTGCACGCCATTTATGTTCATTGTTCTTGAGAGATTTCTTGTTCATTTCTTGTTCATTTTCTCATTGAACTGTCTAATGTTTTTACATTCAGTGACCTTAAGATTGGTTTAAATAACATTTTCATTTATCTAAATTAAGATATGAGAGAACTAAAATGCCTTAGTATGTGGTATTAATTTAGATAAATTGACATTGCCACTTACACTTTGGATGAATTTCATCTTGTAATTCTGGCTATTTTAGAGAACATTTGTTTCTAGTATCCATGGTGAAAATTCAGAAATCTGCTCCCTGGTGAAGTCTGGTCTTTGGTTATGGCTAAATTGAAAGATCAGTACAGATTAGTCCAATTTGACTGAGAAGCATATTATATTAGTATACAATTCAAATCGTTGTTTGTCTGTAACCACAATGTCTCATTTACGATTGATTCTTATTGTATTGATAAAAACGTGAAATGTTGACATCAATCTTCCTCTCTGATTACTAAATAATGTCAATTATAATGAATGCTTAACTAAAATCTCTTCTGGCCTGAGAAATTAAATTCCATCAAAACATTTTAGAATCAGAATCTCCCTAAAACATACATTCTATTAATTGCATGACTTTGATACACTGATGCTTCAATGAAACTTGAATGCAAACAAGAAATCTTTGTGATTTTTTTTTTTCCCTGAGTCAACTTGGCTAAGTGGGAAGTTCATTCTCTCAAATTCTTTTTCTGGGTGCTTCTAACTCGGGATTGACAAAAATAAATATTTGCATGAGGCATAGAAGGAAGAAGTGAAGCAGGAGCTCCTCCTTCCTAAAGATCATAGCAGTCAAAACATTGAAAGATGAGCCTAGAGGTACTGGTGCGGTTCAGCATGTCCTCACTTATCACTCGTTTATGTCTAGTTCTTTCTGACTTGGGACCCTGCTAACCAACTGCAACGCTGGGCTGACCACAAGATGCAGAGGTGATAGCTTTCCACAGAGTTTCCTAACAGCTCCACACTGTGGCCACACACCAACACATGGACATGTCTGGCTTCCCAATTCCCCTTGCCAGTGCTTCAGCCTGGCAGCTTAGCAACCTGACTTGAATCCTCCAGCTCCTCCATTCTAAACCTTAATCTTCATTTCTTTTCATAGCTGAGTAACAGCCAACCCTTATAGTGAAGTCCTCGTTCCGTAATACTCCTAGTGGTTCTTCTTTCCTGACTGAACTTTGACTGCTACAGTCCCTGCAGGTAATTTCATTGTAGCTATTGGTAAAGAAAAGGAAATAGTTTTTCTTCTGAGCAATTCCCTTTTCCCTAATGGAGTCTCCCTTCGACCCAAGATCCTCTTTACTGTTTTGGCTCTAGAAGAAACTTTGTTCTGTTCCATGAAATCTTACTTCCTCTACGTTCTTCTCTGTGAAGCAGAAATAATTACACAGTCATACGAAATGTTCTGGAAGTTTTCTTTAGTAACTAGCTTTGAAATTTTTAAAAGTAGACACTAATAATGTACATCAAATGCTCAGAATTAGTCTTTAGTCATGAAAACAATGTTTCAGCTCATATCCAAATATGTTTATTAAAAGGATTTGTATTCACAGGTGTATATAATTGAAATAAATATCTGAAGAAAATAAATGTGAAATGAACATTAAAATAATTTTCAGCATTGTTTTTCTCTTCTAGTAAATTGTGTCAATGTTTAGGCAAAGAGAATAACTGATGGGGGAAGATTTTTATGAATAGAGAGGGTATTCAATCCATGTATAAGGCCAGTCTTTATCTTGAAATAAAATTTGACCTAGAACATTGTTATGATTTGTGAGTTAAGAGAATAGGTTAAAAAGTAAAAATCCACTAAAAAAGAAGAAAGGAAGACAAGAAGACGGTAGATGCTGAATTCTGTACTTTCATTTGCATCATTTCAATGGAATATGGGAGTAGTAACAGTAACTACAGTATCTGTCACATGGATGAAATCAATCTGAAGTGAAGAAATGTAAGGAAATGATAAAACTCTGTTCAAATGGCCATCATGATTATGATGATTGCCCTTTCATTTTTTCTCTCTTTATCTCATACTCATAGGCATTTCTTGCTGATATGAGCTAATTAGATAAAATAGTCCATAGAACTCTGCCAATGAGACATGCTCTGTTCCCAGGCAACGGATGTTTATTTTAAATATGGTTTTGCAGAAGCGATGGTTTGTCATTGTCGTCTAAGTCAGAAGTGACATTTAACAATGGAGACCTTAAGGGAATTGGATTTTCCAGCAGCCTAATCAATTCAAGTCAGCAAACAGTAACTGACCACCTACATTGTACTTTCATGCTCATTCGCTTGTTGGGAAGTGTAAGCCAGGCCCTTAGTTTAGAAACAGAAAACCAGAGACACATCCAGCCTGTACGAGCCCTCCTCTCCGTTTCCACCACTGCGGGGATGACAATGCCAAACATGATTTGAACACATAATAGAATATATATTAAATGCTATAATAAAGATTTAAACTAAATGTTAGAAGAGGAGGTTATAATTGAGTGGAGGAAACCAGCATTTCAGTCAGAATAAATGGCCTGAGCAGAGGTAGAAGGTTAGGAAGATATACTCAAGGCCACTTGAAATGTTATTAGGTGTTGCTGGCTAATGAATATCCCAAGACCATCTATTAAATGCTGTTTTCCAAAGTTCAGTGATTTAATAATGACATTCACATTTTTCTCTATCCAAAGATTTGCCAAATATACCATTATTTATTTTTTATTTAATTGATTTTACTTTTTAGCTAAAATTCTACTAAGCATCTAGGCTTGATATACTAGTAGTAATTTTCCTAATGAATATTAAATATATTAAAATTACTGATATTAAGAATTCTACTCATCTAAAATAATATTGTGCATTAATAGTGGCCTATTACTATACATTGAGAAACTTGTTTGTGGAAGATGAAGCACAAACAAGAAGACAGAATTATATCAAGAGCTTTGAATCCATAGTGTAGATCGCACTTTATGCTTAGGTACAAAAATGTTAAAAATTGTTGCAATGCTCAGAACTGTGCACAGTGATTTAATACTAGAAGCACTGATATTAAAAGGTGGAGAGAGAAAATTAGATAAGGCAAAGACTGATCTCCATTCCAGCTTCATTCTTTAAGAGCCATCTCAAACGTTACCTGAAATGAAACCTGCCCTGCCTTGACCAGCAGCTAGTAAAATTGCTTGTCTATGCTGCATTCTAAGTATATTTATCTATACTGCATTGAATCTAGTACTTTACACATACATCCTGCTCTTCTGTGGATTTGTCGAAGATGTGTCTTGTTCATAAGTAAGTTTCCAGACCTCCAGAGTACATGGAAAATATAAAGGGCTATAGTTTTTGTAAATTATAAAAATAGGATAATAGGGAGACTAGATAAAATCTGCTTAATAACCTAAAAATTAACTAATTAGAGTCTACAATAAGAGGAGATGAATTCCAGAGATTCTTGAGAGATAGAATTATAATATCTGGGTGAATAGAGATATCCCAGATCAAAGATGGTTCTCAAATTTCAATCTGTTTGCAGAACATAACAGAAGGAACAATATGTCAAGTAAAAATCCAGCGACTGGGAAATGGTGGTTTCTGAGCCAATTCCTCTGTTTCACTTCACTCATCCAAGATAAAACTGTAAAACATGTTTATATATTTGTGAGATCAGTTATACACAGGGCTTAATACACCACGTTGCTGATTGAATGTATGAATAGTTGACTACTGAAATGTAGCTGTGTTGTAGTAAGTAGAAGAACAAATAAACTTTTTTCTAGTTTTGGTTCTGTCACCTGTCACTGTTTATCCACAAACTGGGCATTCTATCTCAGCAAACTGCAGTTCCTCCAATAAGCCAGTGGCTGTGATCATCACTTCCCTGCCTTTTGTGCATGTTGCAATGGTTGTGAACATGGTTTTAGAATTGCTTCTGCTCTTGTATCCACAGCAATGTGATCTGTATAGAACAATCAAAGTGTGATCTTTAAAAAACATAAACCATGTTATTTTCCTTCTGAAGAGTTTCAATAACTTCCTGTCATACATAGTTTAAAATGTGTACAGCTTACGAGGAGCATAGGCAGAGTCCTTGCACATCATGTGTTCCTTATTTCTTCAGAACTATATTACTAGCACAAGTACAGTGCCTGGCCCATAGTACATGCCAGTAAGTCTTGTTGTTTGTTCGTTTGTTTGAGACAGAGTCTTGCTCTGTCACCCAGGCTGAAGCGCAGTGGTATGATCTCAGTTCACTGCAAACTTGAACTCCTGAAGAACAATCCTCTTGCCTCAGCCTCACAAGTAACTAGGACTACAGGGGTGCACCATCACACCCAGCTGATTTTTAAATCGTTTGCAGGGACGGGGTCTTGCTATGTTGTCCAGGCTGGTCTGGCCTCCAGCAATTCTCCTGCCTTTGACTCCAAAAGTGCTGGGACTATAAGCATGTACCACCACACCCACCCATGGTAATAAGTATTTAATAAATATATGAATGCATGATAGAATGAATAAGTAAATGAATGGGTTGACTGTGACTTCCTGGCTAAGTAGTTGGCAGATTCAAAGCTGGAAGATGGGTTTCCTGATGCCAGGACCCTTTATTTCCACTGTCTCAAAATTGTTGTAAGCCACAAAATTCTCTTCTTTTACCCCTGCGGTACCTAGGCCTTAATTTTTGAGGTGTTTGTCTACAGCTAAAGGTGAGATCTCTGGCTAAGAATCATGTTACAACACAAAATTTACCATTCACTTTAGCTGGCAAGCACAGCTTTTTGATCTCATCTGTTTACCATCTGATCTTTAGAGTACACAGAGACTGTTCACATATGCATTTTCATTTTGTAAAATGGCAATATGCATTTATCTGCTTCTTATTCATACATTTTACAAGATAGATACCTCCATTTAAAATTTATTTTGGCAAAGTGTAATACTATTCCAGCATTTTGTAAATGATAAAGAACGAGGTTAAAGAAGGATTGGATTCATCATGTAAAGGTTAAATATTCTGATTCTAAGGAATGAATATCAATTGCTCTTTTAAGATGTGTTTGAAGAATTCTTGTCATTGAGGGAAACATTTTTCAAGAGTCCGTTGAAATCCATTCAAGTGTAAGGAGAAGGCTGGAGAATGTATGAGAAACAGATGACTTTTGCATATTAAGGTATTTTGAATTGTACTCTTCTTGCCATAGGAATATGGGTATCTTTAAAATCAGGTATTCTTGCAAAATTGTAGCATAGCTTTGTGTTAGCTTTAAACACTCAGAAAAAGGATTCTTGAAAAAGGAAGGAAATTCTGGCAAAAACAAACAAACAAACTAAAAAACCAAAACCACCTCAATACTAAGTAGTTTAGATTGTTTGAATGAAATATTTCCCATGCTGTTAAATTTATATCCACTTTTCTATGCTTTATTAAAGGAGAGTTAGATTATACAAAGATTAGAGGTGCACCAAAAACAGCTAATATATCTTATTGTTTTCTAAGCCTGACTTCTTCACACATAGGTCAACGATTTTAGATGAATTACTTAACTTTCCATGTATTTGTTTCACCATTTGTAAACTGAAAGATTGGACTTAAATGATCTTTAGATTCTGGACTTCAGAGACTTCGGACATAATAGCTAAAGTAGAGATACATCCAGTATTTGCAGGATGGTTTGGTTTGTAATATCTCGATAGATACACAAAAATAGATTTAAACAGATAAAATACTTGGTAAACTTAGAAACACTATCTATATATGAAAATTAATAGATGATAAAATGAATATGCAGACTGGTAAAAACAATAAATATATACTTGAACACTTAAAGAGAAAAACTCTGAATAAAGACATACAGGGGATGGTAGAGATGGCCACAGAAAATGACCGTAGAGAGTATTATGAAGATTGCAAGATTAGACATTGATGATGTAAATTACTCCCTTTCTAGATAAAATGACCCATAGATGTTTACGAATCATATTTATATTATTATTATTGCTGTTACTATTACTTTGATTTATTATTGTTGTTGTCATTATTATTACCATTAAGATAGCAGGCATAAGAATGTACACAGAATGGCTGCAGTGTGGAGAAGATGAGGATCTCCAGGAAGAAAACAAGAGGTTGCTCTCACTAGAGCGTGCCTTTTAATTGCCAAGCAATTAATAATGTACCCATTTTAAGCTTCGGTTGCACTCAACTCAAAAATCTACTTTACAGGATAATTGGCCTTTCCTTGCCTATCTCTTTGCTTCTTGCGAGGGGTAATCAAATTAAACATATTCCCAATGAGTAGGAAGTTTCTAAGATGCTTAGCCTTGATATGTAATTTTCAAATATGTGCTTTTTTATGGATTTTTCTGTTTTTAGCTTAATCTCTTTCTGCTGCTGCTTCCATTGGGTCTTTTCATCAGACAACTCCTTTCTTCCCTTTCAGAATATAAGTTCCTTTAAGCTTAGAGGTAATATTCTCTTCACTTCATCCTCTTATTTCCAAACATGGTTCCTGGCACACAAAGGGTGCTTAGTGAATTTTCTGAATGAGCCACAGTATGCAAATTATAATCAAATTCATACCCCTAATGCTCTACACACCTAAATTTGATTTACAGCGTAATTTATGGTGGTAGGCTGTGTACAGACAAGTTTTGTTGTTCATTAGAATAAGATCACAACCTCCTTCCTATACTCTCAATATAATAATTTTAAAACTGTACTAAATGTTAGAGTACTTAAGATTATTGATGTGTTCAGAGACAGAGTAGTACATAATTCAGTACCAATAGGACATCATCACAAATTTGGAATTGTGCTCACATTTATGGAAAAATGATTTGCATTCAACTGAGAATAAGTATTCATTTATTTGATAAATATTTATGGAGTACCTGCTATTAACATTAATTTTTCTAAGCATGTAGGATACAAAACTTTTTCTGTGAAGTTTATCATTCAGGGAGGAGAAGCAAACAGTAAATAATAAAACTAACAAATAGATCAACTGTGAAGTATGCTCTAAAGCACTACGTGGGAAATACAGAGATGGAGCACTAGGATCTGGTATGTGAGTTGAATATTCTGTAGGTAGTTTATAGTTTTATATAAGGGGAGTTAGTGAAGGTATTATTGGTAGGATGATATATGAGCTAAGACTTGAAGGAGAGGTGAGATCTAGCTAAGAGGACATCTAGAGGAAGAGTCTTGCAGAAAAAAACAGCATGTCTGGAAAAAAATATAGAACTGCAAGAAGGCAATTATGGCAGATATCGATGGGTCAGCTAGAAAGGGAAGAATGTTAGTAGAAAAATACTTCAGATTGGAAGCACCGTATCCAATGAATATTGAAGGAATTTGTAAAAGTTTAGTTCTATTATAAGTAAAGTGGCTCAGCACTACAGGATTTTAAACAGAGGAGTGACAAGCAGACATATTATCAGAGGATCATTCTGGTTGATATGTTAAACAGAGGGCAGAGCTAGGAACATGGGCACCTACTAAAATCTGTTTTACATTAAAGTGGGAAATGATGATGGCTTTAGCCAGCATGGTAGTAATTGAGATGAAAAGTGGTTGGATTCTGGATGAATTTGAACGTAAATTCAACAGAATTTGCTGATGTATTAGAAATAGTTCGCCGGGCGCGGTGGCTCAATCCTGTAATCCCAGCACTTTGGGAGGCCGAGATGGGCGGATCACGAGGTCAGGAGATCGAGACCATCCTGGCTAACACGGTGAAACCCCGTCTCTACTAAAAAAAAAAATACAAAAAACTAGCCGGGCGAGGTGGCTGGCGCCTGTAGTCCCAGCTACTCGGGAGGCTGAGGCAGGAGAATGTGGCGTAAACCCGGGAGGCGGAGCTTGCAGTGAGCTGAGATCCGGCCACTGCACTCCAGCCTGGGCAACAGAGCGAGACTCTTGCCTCAAAAAAAAAAAGAAAAAAAGAAAAAAAAAAGAAAGAGCTGTATAATAGAGAGACAGAGAGAAGTCAGGGATAAATATTTTCCACCTGAAAATAATCAAGCATTGTCTGTGGGTCATAGTAGCTGTCGATAAAATGCAGTTCGAATAACATAAGTAATATATCACTTTGTGATTTAATGTATGTTTTATTTGCAAAGGCATAGATACTGATGTTCCAAACTCTAGAGAAGCAGACTTAATTAGCCAAAATACGAAGTAAAGAGCTGAGCCAAAAGTAGGCCCTAGATAAACATAGGCACACCTCATTTTATTGTGCTTCACTCTATTGCACCTCACAGATACTGCATTTTTACGAATTGAAGGTTTATAGCAATCTTGCTTTGGGCAAGTCTGTGGGCACTATTTTTCCACCGACGTACGCTCACTTCATGTCTCTGGGTGAGGTTTCAGCAATTCTCCCAATTTTTCAAACTTTCTCATTATTATTTTATCTGTTGTGGTTATCGGTGACCAATGATCATTGATGTTACTGTTGTAATTATTTTGGGGAGCCACAAATCACACCCATACACTACTGTAAATAAAGTAGCCAAAAATAATAATAATAATAGAAGGAAGAAATAACTCTTAAAGTAGAGCAATCCAAAAGCTCCTGAACCCAATCTTTTTGGTTTTTATGGAACCTTTATTTAATAGGCATAATTGATCATATGGTGGGTCATTGGTAATTAATTCAACCTTTAGTCCCTCTCCCCTCCCTAAAGGTTAGAGGGTTAGGGTTGAAAGTCTCAACCCTCTAATCCTCCCTTGGTCTTTTAGGTGACTGGCCCTCATCCTGAAGCTATCTAGGGGCCCCCAGCCAACGAGTCATATCATTAGTATACAAAAGACACTTATCACTCGGAAGATTTCAAGGGCTTTAGGAGTTGTACATCAGGAAATGGGGACTAAGACCAACTTTATATTTCGTAGTATCACTGTCCTACTGACATATTAATACACATCTAATGTTCTGGGCTTATATACTGTGTGTATATATGTACATGCACAAAAAACTAGATTGTGATTAACAAAGAATGGAGATGAGTGTATATATATACACTCATCACTGATGCATTTATTCATTATTTCACTATTTTTTATGTATAATATATATTTATATATAATATATAATATAATATCATATATATATACACACTCATCTCCATTCTTTGTTAATTACAGTTTAGTTTTTTCTAGGAAACATTTCATGCTTTCATGTCGGTGTTAGAGGGCTCTTCTCCATAGTCATATTACCCTGGGTACATGCTCTACTGTAACATTTACTGCAATATATTTGCCTACTAATATGTATTCTGCCTGATCAGAGTATAAGATCCATGCGGGCAGGAACTGTATTTTGTTCACTGCTGTATTGCAAGTATATTCCAGCATCACACCTTGAGCATTGCAGGTTCCCAGAATATTTGTGTCAAGTTTTAAAAATAAAAAAAAGTGAAATAATGAATAAATGAAAGGATGATTTGTTTCCATGAATTACTGCCATGGCAATCCCCAGACTCAGATATATCACAATGCATAATTGAGAGCAAATAAAGACGTTTTTAAAAACTGCTAATTGGGTTCACTGTGAACTCATCATGTTGTAATGTTATAGCTACTTTCCCATTGTTTTTCTCCAGTTGACTCTGTAATCGATGGAAAAGTTTTGCACCTTCTTAAGGGACTTGTTGCTACCACTACATTTTTGTATACGTGATTGTCTCTTTTATACGAGGATAATGTCAAAGCCAATAGAACTTGTTTTAGCTACTTCCTCTTTTCATTATGGTTGCCTCAATTTTTATATCCACTAAGCCTTTGTTTTTCTATCTGGAGAAAAGAAACATACCTCTACTTTAAGAGTTATTTCTTCCTTCTATTATTATTGTTATTATTTTTGAGACAGGGTCTCACTCTGTTGCCCAGGCTGTAGTACAGTGATATGATCACAGCTCACTGCTGCCTCCATCCATTGGCTCAAGTGATCCTTCCACCTCAGCCTCCTGAGTAGCTGGGACCACAGGCACATGCCACCACGCCTGACTAGTTTTTGTATTTTTTGTACAGATGGATTTTTGCCATGTTGCCCAGGCTGGTCTGGAACTCCTGGGCTCATGTGATCCACTCGCCTTGGCCTCCCAAATTGTTCGGACTACAGGTGTGAGCCACAGGACCTGGCTATCCTCCTTCTGATATTTTAAAATTTTCCTTGTGTCTGTACTCTCTCCTGATCCCTTGGCCTATTGACATGTCCAGGTCTCTGACAGTCTTAAATAATCAAATGCTCATACCATTAAAGCATCTCTTTATTTCACTACTAAACAACTTGGAAGGACATTGAAGAAGTCTTACCTGCAATATGTCACCCTTAGGACTTCTCTCGCATTGTGCTTTTCTCATTTGTTACTGTAAATTACTAGAATAGATTTTGAGAGTCTGGTCGGATGATATGTTTTGCTATGTCTATAGTTGGCGTCATCTCGGCTCACTGAAACCTCCGCCTCCCGGGTTCAAGCTATTCTCCTGCCTCAGCCTCCCCAGCAGCTGGGATTACAGGCACCTACCACCACATCCAGCTAATTTTTGTATTTTTAGTAGAGTTAGGATTTCACCATGTTGGCCAGATTGATCTTAGACTCCTGACCTCAGGTGATGCACCCACCTTGGCTTCCCAAAATGCTGAGATTACAGGTGTGAGACACCATGCCCAGCCAAGTGTCCCATTTCCTTTGACTTCCATAACCCTCTGTGTGCTTCTTCTCCTATACCTCCAATAGTATTTTTTCATCTCCACTTATTTCTTTTGTCCTTCCTGTCATTAAAATATGAATATTTACTAAGTATATGGTTTTGCTCTCCTTCTTATATTTCTCTTCATACTCTTAAGGATCTTATATACTTCTTACTTATCAACTACCACCATATGCATGAACTATTCCATCTGATGGTAAAAACTTTCCTCTCAACTTCTTGAGTATTTTCACATGAAGTTTCTGAAATTGCCCTGTCCAAGATAATGGCCACTGGCTACATGTGGTTGTTGACCATTTGAAAAGTACCAAATCTGAATTGAGATGCATTATAATTGTAAAATATGTATTATTTTAAAAGACATAGTATAAAACCTAATGTCAAATACATAATAATTTTTATATTAATTACATGTTGCAATTACAATATTCTACATATGTTGGCTTATACAGAATATGTCAAGATTAATTACTCCTGCTTCTTTTTTACATTAAATTATAATTTTATATAACTTTTAATTTAAAATGTCCAGGTGACTCCTAGAAAATTTAAAATTAAGATGAGTTCCCATTATATTTTGATTGGACGGTGCTTTTTGAAAACTCCATAATACTTTCCATATTCCCTGTTAATCCAGTGTCTCCATCTGATTTATTTTGGATGGAGCAGCAGCTCTTTTCCTATCCCCTTTGCGTTTAGTCCTGGGCCTTCTTCGACCTTCCTGTCTCACAGCCCTTCTCCACCATATACTCTCATTTCAACCTTGTGCTCATTCATTCAGTCAGTCATCAAGCCTTATATTTAAACCAATTAAGCTGAATTCATTATAATCCTTGATTATGAGGTGGATAATCCTCCCAGTTTATGTTTTTCCTTTAAACTTAATCTGACTCCATTTTTATTTTGGTTTCTATTCTCACTGTTCTGTCCTAAACAGTTTTAGGAACTGAACCTCTCAAACTTAGACTTTTTTGCTCCTTTAAAGTATCCTACATATCATTACTAAGTAAACCTCATTAAACATAACGTACCTCTACTCAAAAAGTTTTAATTGCTCCTTATTGCTTACTAAAGTGCAAACCTTTTAATCATTGTTCAAAACTACCGATCTTTCCAATTATATCTCTGACCTCTCTAGATAGTTTCTTTTCCTTTCATTAGCCTTGAGTTTTCTCTAGTCAAGAGGTTTTCAAGCACTGACCCAAATGCCTACCTTTTCATCTCCATTTATTGAAAGCAGCCTAGAAGTTCTAACATAAATGTATTTTTTCCTCATGAATTTGGCTACAAATAGTCCTCCCATGGCAGAATTTCGGGGGTACTTCATCTTTTATGGCACTTTCAACTTTTTAACTTGCTTGGTATTTTTCTATTCATTGTTCATTTTCTACTTGAGAGGTTCTCTAAGAGCAAGAATCACAGTTTAGTTATATTTATAACCATCCCCATGGGTTATCATGGCACGTACCATGACTAGTGCTAAAAGTCATTTATTGGGTGAATAAATGTGTGAGTAAATTAATGGATAATGATAGAGTCATGTCTTTCAAAAATTAAGGATTTTTTTCTTTCTGGGAAATTGCCTCCCTACAGCAGTAGTAGCACAAGTTTTTAGTTATTGCCTTATGTTTTTTTCTCCCAACTTAATATGCAAATCATTGACTTAAAACAAGTGTTTCATTTACTGATGAAAATGCTTAAGACAACAAAAACGGGGCATATTAAGAATCAGTGGAAGCTGCTACATCTGTATCTTTTTTAACACCATCTGTCTCCCAAGTTGCTAGATGAATCCAAATCCCATCCAAATTTTGCCGGTCTGCAACAGTAAAATGGTTCAATGGCAATTTTAGACAGATTGAACATATTTCAATTAGACAATTTAGTTGTAAGAGCATTGTCTTGGTGGATAATCCTCCAAGGATTATAATGAATACAGCTTAATTGGTTTATTAAGTAAAATTTACAAAAGCCAGGAGTCTGAGTTTGAAAAACTTATTAGTGATGTATGGATTTTGCTTGTAATAGATGTGATGAGCTCCTGTTGTGGAAGAATTGCTGATTGGTTGTACATGTTGAATGACTATTCTGGCTGATTCAGAAGAAGCATCTGTAAACACAAGTATATTTTTAAAATGATTGTGACATAATATACACCTAGAACTAAGGCTATACATTGAGCCTCGGTGTAGTGCCTTATCAAGAAATCCTGGCCTGAGAAACAGAATTTTAAGATTCTAGGCCTGAATACCTAAATTATAGAATGTAATTAAATTTCCTTAGTCATTCAGTAAGGCCATAGTCATAAATATCATTATCATTACAGAGTCCTGAAAATTAAGCCTTTCCATTTGCACATATTGGTAGACAGACAAATTAAGATCTGGTGTTCATTCCTTGTATAACTATACCTATATTTATATAATTTAATATTTAAGAATATCTGAAGTTAGTGGTAAAATATATGTTCTTAACATTTGTTTGTTAAATCCACATACCTAACTCTATGAGATGACACAGATATACCATAAAAAGCAAAAATCATTTTGAGTTGGAAACAAATTTTATATTCTAGATTTCTAAATCCCTGATTGAAAAATGCGGGAAAGAGAGGGTTAGAAAAAGCATGACAATCCTCATGAAGACAGTTCTCCAAAGTCAGATATCTAGATAGTTGGTCAATATGGAATCAAAACCCACGTTATTAGCTTCCCAGATGGCTACTTAGGTGACTTTTACAAGTAACTAGCAAACTTTTGTTTCCAAAGACTGACACAGTGAAGAAAATCAATAGAGCCTCTAAAGGTGAAAAAGTGATTGGGAAGCTAAAGAAAAACCCAGAGAAATACAGTCTAAAACTTCTTGATTCTAACGATTTATACACAATTTAACAAGAAGCTAACCATGATTTCCAGAAAAATCTCTTTCGTTCCACTAAATAATTACAGTCATCACAAGGTACAAATATTTCTCTAACTTAGAACTTTATTCTTTAGTGTTATCAGAGAACTATAGTGTACCTTATGTTACCATGGGGATAAAAGTACATTAAATTCAAATCAGTATGCATTTTAATATTCTATGCTTAAAGCATTATTCTGAGCAGTTTGGGTGATAAATATATAAAAAATTATGAATATATTTGCTAATATTAAACTTTATAAATTCCTTGTTATTTGAATTCTATCCTCCCTGAAGATATGTTTAAATCCTAAACCCTAGCACCTGTGAATGTGGCCTTTTTGGAAATAAAGTCTGCGCATGCAGTCAAGTTAAGGTGAGTTCATTAGTGTGGGCTCTAATACAGTAAGACTGGAGTCTCTATAAGAAGAGGAAGTGGCATGTGATAACACAGACACATAGGGAGAACACCACGTAATGACCAGCAGAGATTGGAGTGATGTAGCTGCAACCCAAGGAATGGCAAGGATCTATGGGCACCCCCAGAAGCTAGGAAGAAGCAAGGAAGGATTGTATCCAGAATCTCTGAGGGAGCATGGCCCTGCTGACACTAACCTCCAGACTTCTAGTTCTAAGAACTATGAGAGAATAAATTTTTGTTGTTTTAACCTATCCTGTTTATGGTACTTTGTTACGGCAGCTCCAGGAAGTTGGCACTATTGTTCATAATTATCAAAATTTAAATCACTCAGGGCATCCCCTACTTTGAGCTTAGACATTCGAAAATTATAATAAAGAAGACTGCATATGCAAAGACAGAAGACTCAGAGGAAGGTAGCTTGGAGACTGGTCAGATTTGGCATGGTTCCTGGTGGGAACTGTGGAAAGGGAGCAGAAATACTGAGATAGGTAAGTACAGCACTCTTGAAAAAGGCACATCGATGCTGAAAACAAATGAACTACATACTTCAAATTATTTCATTCATTTCCATAGCCCTAGGAAGAGAGAGAGGATGTGCCCATGTTTTATTATCTCTAAGTCTAAGGAAGAAGAGAAAAACCAAACAATGTGGGCCACTTACAGCAATAAGAATCTTATTGTTCCCACCTCATTAGATCTTAAGAACGTTGGAGAGTAGGCAATATAAGTAGGGAAATAAAATCAATAATTACATTGGGGATATACAGCTCTACACTTTTAATAAGGGAGGAGACCACCCCTCACATCTTCTTATGCCCAATTTCTGCCTCCAAATAAAGAAGAAGTAAAAACTAAAAGGCAGAAATGAAATCCACAGACAGACAGCCCGGTGCCGCACCCTGGGCCTGGTAGTTAATGATCAACCCCTCACTTAATCGGTTATATTATCTATAGATTACAAATGCACAGTGAAAATCCCTACCTTGTTTTGTTCCGATCTAATTACCAGTGCATGCAGCCCCCAGTCACGTACTCCCTGCTTGCTCAACCAATCACGACCCTTTCACGTGCACCCCCTTAGATTTGTGAGCCCTTAAAAGGGACAGAAATTGCTCATTCAGGAGGCTCGGCTTTTGAGACAGGAGTCTTGCCAATGCTCCCAGCTGAATAAACCCCTTCCTTCTTTAACTCGGTTTTGGAGGACTTTTGTCTGCTGCTCGTCCTGCTACGTTAATATCACATGAATCTTTAGATTTATAAAGGATGGTGAATAATTCCTGAGAGCAGCAAATGTTAAGTCATAAAGCTCTGTGTATCTGAAGCCTACCTCTTACTGTTTCTTCTTAGTAAGTCAATTGAAGGTAATTGGAGATTAATCGTTGATCAAGGAGAAAATCTGTTTGTGTCATGACAGATTCAGAGGTTTGTGTATTACCAAATTTTAAGTAAGATCCTCTTACTTTCACACTTTTTTTCTGGAAAATATTTTAATATTATTAACTTAATACTTTTTTAAATACTAGTAGAAATTCACACTTATTGTGTGTTTTCTATGTGCCAGGAACTACTAAGTGCTTTATATGAATTAACTTTCTAAAAAATATCCTTTGAGGCTTTGGCAGATGATAAAGCAAATGAAAGGTAGTAAAGTAACTTGCCAAGAGTCATACGCCTTGGAAGTGGCTGAAGTTAAGTTTCCTTAGCAACGTTGCTCCCTAGCTTCTGTACTAAACCATCATCCTCTTCTGCCTCTCAGAGCTGTATGTTGTGTATGATGTTAAACCACATGTAGTACTTACTACTTTTCGTTACATCTATTTTACAAGTCAAATACCAATCTTCACATATATAGAATGTCCCATCCAAGAACCACAGGGTAAATTAGATCATTCTTGATCCACTTCCTCTCACCTTCCATTCTTCCTCACCATAAATTGTTGGGGACATCTACTGGTCTGCTCTATGAGTCATCCTCCATACTTGATTTATAAAATCCATATGAGTGTGGCTCTTACCATCGTAACATGACATTGTCCTTTACTGCAATGTAAACTCTTTCATATCAGGCAGGAAAAACTCAGGATTACTGTGCTGGCAGAGAGCTAGCTCTTTGTGTGTGTGTGTGTGTGTGTGTGTGTGTGTGTGTGTGTGTATCCTCTTAAATTGTATTTTGTAAACAGAAGAAAAACAAGTGGCCAATCAACAATGAGTGAAAGTAGTAAGATTACCTCATAGAGAATATTTCTGATTCAGAAGGAATATCTTTCTTCCACTTTATGCCTTGTTAATTCCATCATAGGTAAGAAAGACCGTATATTATCTGCCCTGACAATGTCACACAGATATTATACTGATCAAACTCTAAACTGATTTACCAATAAATATGAGATGGTATTACCAATGGGTTGCTATTATCTTCTGCTGTTTACTTATTGCTTGTGCATATTTTATTGTGTTTTCCAACTTCAGTCCATCTTCTAAGCCAAATGTTGAAACAGTTTTCACATGGTAACATTTCACCTTACATTATTTACTTCCCTATTATGATTCATATGTGAATATGTTAATAAACTTGACATTTTCTAGGTAATAGATTTATTATTGTCCCAAAGAAATGATCATTTGAAAGTATCTATATCTATCTGTATGTCTTTCTCCTCTTTTTCATCCTTTGAAATGAAATATACATTCCCTCGAACTGCAGGAGGTGGCAGCATGAGGGGAATAAATTGTTCCAGCAAAAGAAAAGGTTGGTTAGCACAGCTGGCATGCCTGAGTGTCGGTAATCATCCAGGACATCATTGAGCTAAGGCTTCTCCCACTGATCTTTCAAATAATACCTTTAAGCTGAGGACTAAGAATATCAGCATCTGTCAGTTCATTTACTAATTAAAATAAGTACATCTCCATGTGGTTAAAAAGACATTAACAATTTTAATGTTATGTTCATGAAAGAGATAAATTTATAAATAAAAATAATCACACCATTTTTTTCCCAGTTCTCCCAGCTCAGCCTACAAGTTGATTCCTTTTTTTTCCCCTGGATTTTATGCTCCAAAATCCTAGGCAGGAAATAAATGGAGGATTATCTCCTATGGAATCACTGATTTAAGTGACATTTGGTGCTCTTATAAGAGGTGTCTGAGAACGTAAAATTTGCCCAAAGGTCTTGTGAATAATCATCAGGATTTCTCTTATCTAGCTATGGGTACATATTGTAGTCCTCTGGAGAAATTAAATCACTTTTTCTTCCTACTGCGCAGGAATATATTGGGGAGCTTCTATCTTATTCAGCTCCTAGAAACCCTCATGTTAGAAAAGTACCTGAAGATCCTCAGTTTCAATGCCTCTGAAGACTTTGAAGTGGAGCAATAAGAAGCTATTGCTAAAGGTGAACAGCAGGGGCACTTGCTTTGGTCAGGGAGAATGTCTTATTTAGAGGACTGCAAATTTAAATTCTGCATTCTCCTTGTTTGTATTTTGGCAATGATGCCCAGAAGTTCAGTTTTGCTCTTGTCATTGGAGGGATCAAAGAACAGCACTGAATTCTTTTTTGTAGTCACCATGGCGAAGTTCCAAATCTATTAGTACTTTGACATATCATGAAAGCCCTGTGGCTGTGAGGACTCCAGTATATGGAAAGGAATCTATTGGAGGGCATGAAGGATTTCAATAAAGTAGGCAATGAATTTTGTATAAAGTCTAAATGGGCTTTTATTCTTTTTTTTTTTTTTTTTTTTTTTTTTTTTTTTTTTTGAGACGGAGTCTCGCTTTGTCGCCCAGGCTGGAGTGCAGTGGCCGGATCTCAGCTCACTGCAAGCTCCGCCTCCCGGGTTTACGCCATTCTCCTGCCTCAGCCTCCCGAGTAGCTGGGACTACAGGCGCCCGCCACCTCGCCCGGCTAGTTTTTTGTATTTTTAGTAGAGACGGGGTTTCACCATATTAGCCAGGATGGTCTCGATCTCCTGACCTCGTGATCCGCCCGTCTCGGCCTCCCAAAGTGCTGGGATTACAGGCTTGAGCCACCGCGCCCGGCCCGGCTTTTATTCTTTAACAACCAAGTGCCTGCTAATACTAGACTTACCCAACACTTCAACAACTCATATTTAGATGAAAAATTCATGGGTCTTTAAAAGTCTAACACTGTCAACTTAGCACTTATTGGCCATTTACTTTGTGTGAGGCTCCATGCTAAGCAACATGGGGAAATAAAGAGATAAATAAGACAAAAGTCATGCTCCCAAGAAGCCACTATTTGTTTGAACCGTCAATCTCTCTGCCAAAAGTTCCCTGCCTCCTCAGAGCTTCTGGAAAGAACACGCTGTGACTTCACAGGTAACATTAAAGTAAAGTAAATATAATTTGCCTTATTATTTTAGATTTTTACAATGATCCTTGAAATAACTGGAGTTACCAGTTATTATAACTAGATACCCTAAATCATGCCATAAACAATCTTTTATATGCAAATACATTCCTTGAAACTGATTTTGCACATTTACAAAACAATGACCAACGCTTTGGATATTGACCCTATGTCACCAAGACATCTTATAGTAGGTTCTAGTGGACAAAAACTATGCAAAGTAATTCAAATTCTTAAGAAAACATATTGGACAACCCAGCTCTGGCATACACAGTTAGTCTCAAGTAATCAGAATACTTCATTAAACTGAATATTAAAATCTTGGAGTATGCTTGAAGGCAGCTTAAGGTTTCTGTGTACCTAATTATGTATGTGTGCGCTTGCATTTGTATATAAAGAGTTCATTGTTAGTACTTTTCTCAGCATGGATTCTGTTCAAATTAACGAAATGAAGATTTTGGTTTTACTTTCCATTATTCCAGTGTCTAAAAATTTAAGCCAGAAAGAAGAGACGTGACAGTGAATTTACTTACAGATGCTGATCTGTAAAGTAAATGTAGCCTAGTTTTTTTTTTCCTGTTTCTGTCTTCTAGTCCTCTTCATAATCTGTCCAATAATCTCACAATTATTCAAACAGTTCGGGTGCTGCACACAGAGCACAATAAAGACTAGCACACCATGCTGCAGCGGTTCTACAGTCATTTATTATCAAGATGAGACATTCTCAAGAAAATCATGTTTTAACTATTCTACTTTGAGGATTCAGTAGAAGGAGAGAATGAGATAGAAAAAGGACAATCACACTTTTTAAAACTCTTTTTCTGTTTTTCATTATTCAAGTAACAGTAAGGAAGGTAACGCATCAGGAAGGAATATACTATCTAAACATTTTTAAAGAAAACATACATAATTACATCTTAGCTCTACTTACGATAAAATTTGAGGGCAATGACTTTTTCTGCCTAAAATCTCCATGTGGCTACAAAAATGTGTGCATAATGTAATAATAGAACATATTTACTAATATTACTGTAACAAACTAAATATGATCTCATTAATAATCTCAGATGTTAATCTCAGCTTTAGTATTATTATAGCAAAAACACAGTGTCATCTATTTTTTATTTTAGCCATGATGTTAGATCAACAAATGAGTTTGCTCTCAGGATATTTCTTTTTTTTTTTTTTTTTTTTTTTTGAGACGGAGTCTCGCTCTGTCTCCCAGGCTGGAGTGCAGTGGCGCGATCTCGGCTCACTGCAAGCTCCGCCTCCCGGGTTCACGCCATTCTCCTGCCTCAGCCTCCCGAGTAGCTGGGACTACAGGCGCCCACAACCGCGCCCGGCTAATTTTTTGTATTTTTAGTAGAGACGGGGTTTCACCGTGGTCTCGATCTCCTGACCTTGTGATCCGCCCGCCTCGGCCTCCCAAAGTGCTGGGATTACAGGCGTGAGCCACCGCGCCCGGCGGATATTTCAAAATCTATTTTGTTTTCCCTCAGGAAGTCTTGATAAATCAGTAAGTGTTGTTAAATATCTGTATATTTTTTCAGAACATAACTTTATTGAGATGTTTCTTAGAGCACTGCTTTCAGTGAGATGCAGTTGGAAGAGCCTTAGACTTGGACATAAATACCTGGGGTTCAAGTTTTAGACCTCTTAATAACTACAACTTTAGTAATGTATTAATTTCTGAGTATTAGACTCATTTTCCTGAACACGGTGGTATTATTCCTTTCTTGCAGTGCTTCAATAATACCCTAGGTCAAAATCAATTTGTAAACTGAAATGCACTACTTGCTTGTGCATTATCATAGCAAATAAATACATTGCGTGTGTATGGTGGCAAAAGAATTGGACTGGACACCTACCAAAATGGCAAGAAAAACTATTTAAGACTATTGCAATAGGGGGTCAAAATTACTGCAGTGGGGAAGAGATTGAATTCAACTCTGCAGAAACAAAAAGTGGGAGGATTCTTAAATGCTGGGTGAATTAATGGAAAAGTACTGGAGGGTATTAGGGGAGAGGTTGGTCAGTGTGATTAGGCCATCTGTGTTCGCTAATTATTGCTTATTGAAGTTACATTCCCACATTCCCCACAGAGATTGAGAAATAGAGGCCCCATCTTTTTTTTTTTTTTTAAGACGGTGTCTCACTCTGTCGCTCAGGCTGGAGTGCAGTGGTGCGATCTTGGCTCACTGCAATGTCTGCCTCCCAGGTTCAAGTGATTCTCCTGCCTCAGCCTCCCGAGAAGCTGGGATTTCAGGCGCCTACCACCACACTGGCTAATTTTTGGATTTTTGGTAGAGATGGGGTTTTACTATGTTGGCCAAGTATACTTGAACTCCTGAACTCAGGTGATCCACTCGCCTTGGCCTCTCAAAGTGCTGGGATTACAGGGGTGAGTCACTGTGCCTGGCCTGCCCCGTCTTTCTTGATGATTACATTTCAAAGTCAAGACGATGGGAGAAGATTTACCTCTTAAGAAGGCAGAGGCAGAGAAATAATTTACAATGGCAAGTGTTCTAAAGTGAATGCTCTAAGAATAAGAAAAGGAACTTTGGTGGCCTGTGGTCAGAAAGAAGCCTGTCTAAAGTTCAATCAGTCTGAGGATGCCTTGGTCAATGTGTGTCAAGATGGTAAAACTCCACAGGGAAAAACAAACAGCTAAATCAGCAGTCACAAATCTACGTTATATTCCCTCTTTCTGTTCACTGTTGACTGACATTCAGCTATCAGTGCCACTATATGCTGAAATTCCCTACTGTATGCTGAAAATATAGTAGCAATTTTGGGAATTTATTTTTGGTATTGGAGTTGTAAATGCATAATTAATTATAGGCAAGTGCTTAAACGATAACAATGACAAGGACATTTGCAGTGAGTTTTTTTTTTCCTGAGATTTATTGATGTACATATCCAGATGAACTTATGTCATAAAAAATATATGCAGACTTTGCCCCTTAATTTAGGTAAATAAAGTAAGGGCTTATTTCACACAGTGTTGATAAATTCCTTCAGACATTGCTGCCAGAGACTATTGCTGCATAGACTATTATCCATGCAGAGTCACATATCTTTGGACAGCTTAATTTTTCCTGGGTCCTTGCTCCATGCTTCTGTGGGGGAGGTATTTGACCTTCTCAATCCTTTTTTCAATGATCTTGCATTTTTATTGCAGTGGTGGAACTCAGAGTTGCTAAACAGCACTTGTTTAATATGGTAGGGGTGTTCTTTGACCACGTTAAATTGTTGAATCTTGACAGTATTTTCTGATATAGCCAGTGACTTGGGTGCTCATTTATTTAGTGAATAATGAGGTTCGGAATTTAAATTCCCACAATTCATTACAGTGAGAAAATGAAAAATAGCAATTGCATTGTTTAATACCTCATGGTTATAAGGTACCACCACACACATGGATTTATTTGCTTCTTACAACAATCTTGCAAATTTAGTAAATCTCGACTTCATTGTACAGGAAACAAAATAGGTTTAAGGAGATTCTGTAACACGTAAAAATTTGCACAGAGAGTAAGGGTTAGATCTGGGTCCGGAAGTCTATTCTGCAGGGTAAGAGAAACAGCATGGGGATACTGGCCAGAATACAAATTTTAGAAATACATCAGATCTTGCGCTCAAATACTTTACTGACTAAATTGTTTTATTTAAATTAAGTCAAATCTAGCAATTCTTTCTTCATTTATAAAAAATAAAAAAATTAAAAATCTCATAAGTGTCTTACCTATAAAAGGGATTTTTATACATTAATTGTCATTCCACTTTCTATCACATTCTCCTCTTTCCCTCTCTGGCTGTGAACACATTGTTCTTTCTGTCATATCATGCATTTTTGCTAAAAAGTAAAATAAGAAATCTGAATATATGATTCTATAATTTTAAAATCAACTTCAGGTATAATTTCCATACAATAAAATTTACCCATTTTACCTTTATGATATGATGACTTTTGATGTATATACACAATAGTATAAGTACTACCACAATCAAGATTCAGTGATAATTCATGCCTTTTTTTTCAGCATTCTTAATCTCCAATTTCAGCAGTTGGCAACGTTAAGGTTTTGTCTTTTCCAGAATGTCACATAAATGGAATCATACAATGTGGAACCCTTTGATTCCGGTTTCGTTAATCGTCTGTGTTGATACAGGCATCAACTGTTGGTTGCTTTTTATTGCTGAGTGTGGATGTACCATAATTTTTCTGTTCATTTACTTGTTGTTGTACATTTCATTTGTTTTCAGGTTTTGGCTATCGTGAGTAAAGCTGCTTTAAACAATACACTGTAAGTCTTCCTGAGGGCATGTGATTTCATTTTTCTTGATTAAATACCCATGAGTGGAATTACTGAGTTAAATGAAACTATATAGTTAATTTTATAAAAAACTTCCCAACTGTTTTTCAAAGTGGCTGTGTCATGCCCGTCTGTGTGAAGAGACCACCAAACAGGTCTTGTGTGAGCAACATGGCTGTTTATTTCACCTGGGTGCAGGCGGGCTGGGTCTGAAAAGAGAGTCAGTAAAGGGAGATAAGGGTGGGGCCGTTTTATAGGATTTGGGTAGGTAAAGGAAAATTTCAAAGGGGGATTGTTCTCTGGTGGGCAGCCAGGATGAGCCAGGATGAGCCAGGAAAAGGAATTTCACAAGGTAATATCATCGCTTAAGGCAAGGACCGGCCATTTTCACTTCTTTTGTGGTGCAATGTCATCAGTTAAGGTGAGGCAGGGCATTTGCACTTCTTTTGTGATTCTTCAGTTACTTCAGGCCATCTGGGCATATAGGTGCAAGTCACAGGGGATGCCACGGCTTGGCTTGGGCTCAGAGGCCTGACAGGCTGTAGGATTGTGCATTCCTTAGAGTACTGTTTTAGAATTCCTGTTCTCTACATATTTAGTAACATTTGGTATTGTCAGCCACTTTACCCATTCTAGTGGATGTGCAGTGCTATCACACTGAAGTTTTGCTTTGCATTTTCATAACGTTTAACAACAATTGGCATCATTTTATGTGCCTCCTGGCCTTCATTAAACTTCTTTTCACAGCAGAAATTGAACAGAACTCTGTTTTATTCAACTGATCTGTAAGTTTATCTTTTCTCAGATCGAACACTGGCTTGACAACTATAGCTTTAGAGTAAGTCTCATAATAAAGTAGTACAAGTCTCTCAATATTTTACCGTTATTTTGGCTACCTGGGAGCATTCACATTTTTAAATAAATTTAGGAATCAGCTTATCGGCTTGAACAAAAAGCCTACTGAGATTTTGATTGGGATTGCATTGACTATGCAGATAAATATGGGAAGAATTACTGGCTCAACAATATTGAGTGTTCAGATCCATCAACATATTGTATTCTCCATTTATTTAGGTCTCTAATTTCTCTGAGCAAAGTATATAGTTTTAGCATACATGTTTTACACATATTTTATTCATCTTGAGTATTTTGTGTTTTTGATGTTATTGTAAATGATATTGATTTCTTAATGACAGTTTATTGGGATTATGCTGATATACACTTAAATTTTGTTTATTGACCTTGTATACTATGCGTTTCCTTAAATCACTATCTGTTCTAGCAGATTTTTGCGTATACCTTATGCTGTACAACAACAAAAACCATAACGTTTTTGGATACAAAAGATTTTACTTCCAATATGTTTTTCTCCTACTTCTTTTTCTCAATGTATTGCAGTAGCTATTACCGGAATAGAAGTGGTGGAAGACATTCTTACCTTCATCCAGATCTTAAGATGAAGTCATTTAGTTTTTTTTAACCACTAACAATATGATACTAGCTGTAATTGTTTGTTTTGGTAGAAGTCTTTTATCAAAGAAATACGTCAAGTTAGTTGCTGTCTTAATTTAATAACTGTCTTAATTTAATACTTAATTTAATACTTAATTTAGGAGAGCTAAATAATTAAACATGAGGCCAAAGTACATAAGAAAGTGGCAGTCATGCCGGGCGCGGTGGCTCAAGCCTGTAATCCCAGCACTTTGGGAGGCTGAGATGGGCGGATCACGAGGTCAGGAGATCGAGACCATCCTGGCTAACACGGTGAAACCCCGTCTCTACTAAAAAATACAAAAAACTAGCCGGGCGAAGTGGCGGGCGCCTGTAGTCCCAGCTACTTGGGAGGCTGAGGCAGGAGAATGGCGTGAACCCGGGAGGCGGAGCTTGCAGTGAGCTGAGATCCGGCCACTGCACTCCAGCCTGGGCGACAGAGCATGACTCCGTCTCAAAAAAAAAAAAAAAAAAAGAAAGTGGCAGCCTTTATTGCAAATATGCACACACTCTCGGGCGAAGTTCTCCGGTCCTCAGGTGTGAGGGGCCAGGGAAGTCCTACATTCTCCGGTGAGGTTCTCCAACCCACGAAAACGGGGTTGAAGAAGTCACAGCGGCTCCTGCCGGCAGCGGACTTTTATGCATTGGTACTGAAAAGGGGGAGGGCAGTGGGCGGGATAAGGGCGTGATAGGGGCGTCTCCATAGGCGTGGCCGGGTAAGTTTCAGTCTCTTCGGATTGACGTCACCTGGCGCATGCTCGGTTGGTCTGCATCTTCCCGGGCTCCGGCTGCATTTTCCTGCAGGCGGGAAAGTTGGTGAGGAAGAACCCGGAAGCAACATGGATTGTGCCTTCTTGTTCACCTTCCTCCATCTTGTCCTTTCTCCCTCACCCAAACAGTTGCCTTCTACACCATTGGTGAGAAATTTTTTTAAATATCAAGAAAGGGTGTTGCTTTTGTCAGTGTTCTTTCTGCATTTATTGATATGATATCTTTTTGATATATTGCTGCATGTTGAGTATAATTTACTTATTCTCTAATTTATTGAAAAGTGTCAAAATTTCCAAATTTAATTTAAACTTATCAATTTTTTCTTTAAATTCAATTGTGTTTTATTAGAGACAGGGTCTCACTCTGCTACCCAGGCTGGAGTGCCGTGGCATGATCATAGCTCACTGTAATCTCAAACTTTTTGACTCAGAGGACCCTTGTGCCTCAGCCTCTTGAGTGCTAGGACTGCTGGTGTGTACCACCATACACACATACTTTTTTATATTATTTTCTGGAGGTAAGATCTTGCCATGTTACCCAGATTAGTCTCAAACTTCCGGCCTCAAGCAATCCTGCCACGCCCTCCCAAAATGCTGTAATTACAGGTATAAGCCACCACACCCAGCCTAAATCCAATTCTTGAAATGTATTTTGAGGCTCTTAGGTGTATACATATTTAGGTTTTTAATGTCTTCTTGATGAATTGACTTCTTTGTTATTATCAAATGGTCTCTTTGTAATTTCTTATACTTATATTGTCTGATATTAACATGGCAATTTCAGTTTTCTTTGGTTTAATGTTTGAACACTATATCTGTACCCTCCTATTATTTTATCCATATATTTGTTGCTAAAAATATTTTTAAGACAGCATATAGTTTGGTTTTGCTTTCTTATTTATTCCAACAATTTTCAACTATTAATTGGAATTTTAATGCAATTATTGCTTAATATGATTTTTAAACTTTTAAGAAGATAAAATTTGAGAAAACTGTCTTTTGCGCTTAGCCACATGTGCGCCATCTCCAAATGCTCTTCATTAATTTGTGCAGATCAACATTTGCATCTGTTATCATTTTTCCTCTGCCTGAGAACTTCCTTTAACATTTCTTCTAGGCCAGGTGTAGTGGCTTATGCTTGTAAATCCCAGCAGTTTGGGAGGCTGAAGTGGGAGGTTTGGTTGAGGCCAGGCATTTGAGACCAACCTGGACAACATATCAAGACAACTCCTCTACAAAACATGAAAACATTAGCTGGACATGGTTTCTTATGCCTATAGTCCTAGTTACCAAGGAGACAGAAGTAGGAGGATAGCTTGACCTCAGAAGTTCGAGGTTACAGTGAGCTATGATTGTGCCATTACACTACAGTGTGGGCAACAGAGCAAGACCCTGTGTCAAAATAAAATAAAATAAACATATATACACACACACACACATTTATGTATATATACAAAATTCTACTAGAGCTATATATATATGATACTACTATATATATTTTTATATATATATATAAATTTCTGCTAGAGCAAGATTGCCAGCAGTGAATGATCTCAGCTTTTGTTTATCTAAATCTGTCTTTATTCCAACTTTATTTTTTGAAAGATAGTTTTGCTCTATGTAGAATTCTAAGTTTACAGCATTTTTTCCTACAGTACTTTCTCAGTATTTCTCTATCTCTGGCTTGCATAGTTAATTTTTACTTTTTAATTTTTTACTTTTTATTTTTTTCACTTTTATTTTAGATTCAGGGGTACATGTGCAGGTTTGTTATGTAGTCATATTGCATGTCATGGGAGTTTGCTATACAGATTATTTTATTACCCAGGTAATAAGCATAGCTACCTGATAGGTAGTTTTTCAATCCTTAACTTCCTCCCACCTTCCACCTCAGCAGATCCTAGTGTCTGTTGTTCCTTTCTTTGTGTCCATGTGTACTCAATGTTTAGCTTCCACTTATATGTGACAACGTGTGGTATTTGGTTTTCTGTTGTTGTGTTAGTTCACTTAAGATAATGACCTCCAGGTCCTTTCATGTTGCTGCAAAGGACATGTTCTCATTCTTTCTCATGGCTATATAATGTCCCATAGTGTGTATGTACCACATTTTCTTCATCCAGTCTACCATTGATGGGCATCTGGGTTGATTCTATGTCTTTGCTACTGTAAATAGTGCTGTGATGGACATATGAGAACAATTTTTGGTAGAACAATTTTTATTCCTCTGAGTATCTACTTAATAATGGGACTGCTGGGTTGAATGATATTTCCGTTTTAAGTTCTTTAAGAAATTGCCAGATGGCTTTCCACAGTGTCTGAACTATTAGGTTCCTAGCAGCAATATAAAAGCATTCCCTTTTCTCCACAACCTCGCCAGTATCTGTTATGTTTTCTTTTTAATGATAGCCATGCTGACTGGTGTGAGATGATATCTTACTGTAGATATGACTTGTATTTCTCTAGTGATTAGTGATGTTGAACATTTCTTCATATGCTTGTTGGCCATGTGTATGTCTTCTTTTGAAGAGCGTCTCTTCCTGTCTTTTGCTTACATTTTAAATTAGTTGTTTGTTTGTTACTTGTAAATTTGTTTAAGTTCCTTATAGATTCTGAATATTAGACCTTTGTTCGATGGATAGTTGGCAAACATTTTTGCCCATTCTGTAGGTTGTCTGTTTACTCTCTTGATAGTTTCTTTTGCCCATTAGTTTAATTAGGTCCTATTTGTCAATTTTCATTTATGTTGCAATTGCTTTTAGTGTCTTTCTCATGAAATCTTTGCCAGGACCCATGTCCAGAATAGTATTTCCTAGGTTATTTTCCGGGATATTTATAGTTTTAAGTTTTACATTTAATTATTTAATCTATTTTGAGTTGATTTTTTATGTGATATAAGGATGGGTACCATTTTCAATCTTCTCATATCCCTAGGTAGTTATCCAAGCACTATTTATTCAATAGGGAGTCCTTTCTCCACTGATTATTTTCATCAACTTAGTCAAATATCAGATGGTTGTAGGTGTGCAGTTTTATTTCTGGGCTATCCTATTATAGTCGTCTATGCATCTATGCATTTTTATACTGGTGTCATGGTGTTTTGATTACTATAGCCTTGTAGTATAGTTTAAAGTAGGGGTATGTGATGACTCAAGCTTTGTTTTTTGTTTTACTTATGATTGCATTAGCTATTCAGGCTATTTTTTGGTTAGACATGAATTTTAGAATAGTTTTCTAATTATGTAATTAGTAGTTTGATAGGAATGTATTTAATCTTTAAATTGCTTTGGGCAGAAATGGCCATTTGAACAAAATTGATTCTATCCATGAGAATGGAATTTTAAAAATTTGTGTGTGTCATCTCTGCTTTTTTTCAGCAGTGTTTTGGAATTCTCATTGTAGATATCTTTTCAGTCCCTGGTAAGCTGTATTCCTGGGTATTTTATTCTTTTTGTGGCTATTGTAAATGGGTTCGTGGTCTTTTTTAAAACTTTTAAACATTGTTTTTTAAAATTTGTGTGTACATAGTAAGTGCATATATTTATGGGGTACATGAGATGTTTTGATGCAGGCATGCAATGTGATATAAGCACAGTGTGGTGAATGAGATATTCATATTCTTAAGCATTTATCCTTTGAATTACCAAGAATCTACTTACATTCTGTAAGTTACAATATACAATTAAGTTATTATCGACTATAGTCACCCTATTGTGTTATCAAATAGCAGGTCTTATTCATTCTTTCTATTTGTTTGGTACCAATTAACCATCCCCACCACCTCCTCAGCCCCCCACTACTCTTCCCACCCTCTGGTAACCACCCTTCTTTTATGTCCATGAGTTGAATTGTTTTGATTCTTAGATCCTGCAAATAAGTGAGAACATGTGATGTTTGTCTTCTTGTGCCTGGCTTATTTCGCTTAACAGAATGATCTTCAGTTCCATCAAAGTTGTTATAAATGACTGGATCTCATTATTTATGGCTGAATAATACTCCATTGTGTATATATATGTGCCACATTTTCTTTATCCATTCATCTGTTGATGGACACTCAGTTTGCTTCCAAATCTCAGCTATTGCAAACAGTGCTGCCATAAACATAGGTGTGCAGATACATCTTCAATATACTGATTTCCTCTCTTCGTGTATGTACCTGGCACTGGGATTGCTGGATCATATGGCAGCTCAATTTTTAGTTTTAAGAGGAACCTCCAAATTGTTCTCCTTAGTGGTTGTACTCATTTACATTCCCACCAATAGTGTACAAGGATTCTCCTTTCTTCACATTCACGCCAGCATTTGTTATTGTCTGTATTTTGGATATAAGCCTTTTTTTTTTGAGACAGTCTCTGTCGCCCAGGCTGGAGTACAGTGGCATGATCTCAGCTCACTGCAATCTCTTCCTCCTGGGTTCAAATGATTCTCCTGTCTCAGCCTCCCGAATAGCTGGGATTACAGGTGTGCACCACCATGCCTGGCTAATTTTTGTATTTTTAGTAGAGACAGGGTTTCCCCATGTTGGCCAGGTTGTTCTCGAACTCCTGACCACAAGTGATCTGCCCGCTTCGGCCTCACAAAGTGCTAGGATTACAGGCGTGAGGCACCGTGCCCGGCTGGATATAAGCCTTTTTAACTGGAGTGAGATTATATCTCATTGTAGTTTTGATTCATATTTCTCTCATGATCAGCGATGTTGAATACATTTTTTATATGCTGTATGCTGTGTGTAGGTCTTCTTTTGAGAAATGTCTATTCAAATCTTTTGACCATTTTTTGATCAGATTGTTAGATTTTTTTCAATAGAGTTGTTTGAACTCCTTATATATTCTGATTATTAGTACCCTGTCAGAGAGGTAGTTTGCAAATATTTTCTCCCATTCTGTGGGTTGTATTTTTACTTTGTTGATTGTATCCTTTGCTATGCAGAAGCTTTTTTTTTAAATTTTAAGTTCCGGGATACATGTGCAGAACGTACAGGTTTGTTACATAGGTATACATGTGCATGTTGGTTTGAAACCTGTCTTCTGGGTTTTTTGTTTGTTTGTTTGTTTTGTTTTGTTTTGTTTTTGAGATGGAGTCTTACTCTGTCATCCAGGCTGGAGTGGAATGGCACCATCTCGGCTCACTGCAACTCCCACCTTTAAGTCATTCTCCTGCCTCAGCCTCCCTAATAGCTGGGATTAGAGGGGCATGCTGCCATGCCTGGCTAATTTTTTTATTTCTTAGTAAAGACAGGGTTTCACCATGTTGTCCAGGCTGGTCTCGAACTCCTGAGCACAGGCAATCCACCTGCCTTGGCCTCCCAAAGTGCTAGGATTACAGGTGTGAGCCACCTTACCCAGCTGTCTTCTGGGTTTTAAGCCCTGCATGGTTTAGGTATTTGTCCTAATGCTCTCCCTCCCCTTGCCCACCACTCCCTGACAGGCCCCGGTGTGTGATGTTCCTTCCCTGTGTCCACGTGATCTCATTGTTCAACTCCCACTCCTGAGTGAGAACATGTGGTGTTTGGTTTTCTGTTCCGTTGTTAGTTTGCTGAGAATGATGGGTGCTATGCAGAAGCTTTTTAACTTGATGTGGTCCTATTTGTTCATGTTTGCTTTGGTTGTTTGTGTTTGTGGGGTATTGTTCAATAAATCTTTGCCCAGACCAATGTCCAGGAGATTTTCCCCAATGTTTTCTTGTGGTAATATAATAGTTTGAAGTCTTAGATTTGAGTCTTTAATTCATTTTTATTTGATTTTTGTATATAGTGAGAGAGAAAGGTCTAGTTTCATTCTTTTGCATATGGATATCCAGTTTTCACAGAACAATTTATTGAAGTCAACAATTTATTGAAGTGGGTCTTTTGTGGTTTCATATAAATTTTCAGATTTTTTTTTCTATTTCTGTGAAGACTGTTACTGGTATTTTTATAGGGATGGCATTGAATCTGTAGATTGTTTGGGATAGTATGGACATTTTAACAATATTGATTCTTTCAATTTGTAAACATATTTTCCCATTTCTTGATGTCCTCTTGAATTTCCTTTATGAGTGTTTTATAGTTTTCATTATAGAAATCTTCCACTTCTTTGGTTAATTTCTAGGTATCAAATTCTATGTATGGATATTGTAAATGGGATTACGTTTTAAATTTCTTTTGCACCTTGTTCACTGTTGGCATATAGAAATGCTAGTGATTTTTGCAAATTGTTTATCCTGCAACTTTGCTGAGGTTTTTTTTTTTGTTTGTTTGTTTTTGTTTTTGTTTTTTTTTAACCAATTCTATTAGTTTTCTTGTGAAGTCTAGGTTTTTCCAAATATGAGATCATATCATCAGCAAATAAGAATAATTTGACTTCTTCTTTTCCAGTATGGTCGCCCTTTATACCTTTCTCTCGTCTGATTGCTCTAGCTAGGACTGCCAGTACTACACTGAATGACAATAGTGGCAGTGGGCATCCTTGTTGTGTTCCAGTTCTTAGAGGAGGGTTTTTTTTCTTTTTGTTTTTTTCCCCCACTCAGTATGATACTAGCTATGGGTCTGTAGTATATGGCTGTTATTGTGTTGAGATATGTTCCTTTTATACCCAGATTTTCAAGGATTTTTATCATGAAGGGATGCTGAATTTTATCAAATGCTTTCTCAGCATCAATCAAAATGATTGTATGGGTTTTATCCTTTATTCTGCTGATATGATGTATCATGTTGATTGATTTATGTATGTTGAACCATCCTTGCATCACAGGGATAAATCCCACTTGGTTGTGATGAGTAATCTTCCTAATATATTGTTGAATTTGGTTGGCTTGTATTTTGTTGAGATGTATTGTTAAATTTTTTAATTTGAAGTTTTTTCTTTCTCTCTTTTGATATAGGCACTTACAGCTATAAACTTCCCCCTGAGTACTGCTTTTGCTGTATCCCATAGGTTCGATATATTGTATTTCCATTATCATTTGTTTCAGGAAGTTTTTCAGTTTTCTTCTTAATTTCTTCATTGACCCACTGATCATTCAGGTGCATGTTTAATCTGATGTATTTGTGTAATTAATACCAAGAGGAATTTCCAAAATTCCCTTTGTTATTAATTTCTAGTTTTATTCAGTTGTGGTCCGAGAAGATGCCTGATATCATTAACATTTCAATTTTTGAGTGTTTTAAGACTTGTTTTAACCTAACATATGGTCTCTCTTTGAGAATGATCCATGTGCTAAGGAAAAGGATGTGTATTCTGCAGCTCTTGAATGAAATATTCTGTACATAATCTATTAGATCCATTTGGTCTGTATTGCAGATTAAGTCTCATTCTTCTTTGTTGATTTTCTGTGTGAAAAATTTGTACAATGCTGAAAGTGAAATGTTGAAGTCTCCAGCTATTATTGTATTGGGGCTATCTGCATCTTTAGCTCTAAGAATATTTCCTTTATATATCTGAGTGCTCCTGTGTTGGGTGCATGGATATTTAAAATTGTTAAATGCTCTTGCTGAATCAACCTCTTTATCATTACAGAGTGACCTTCTTTGTCTCTTCTTATAGTTTTTGTTTTGAAATCTATTTTCTCTGATGTAAGCATAGCTACTCCTGCTCTTTTTTGTTTCCATCTACATGGAGTATATTTTTTCATCACTTTATTTTCAGTCTTTGTGCTTCTTAGTAAATGAAGTCTTTCAATGGGTCTTGCTTTTTTATCCATTTACCCAGTTTACGTCTTTTCATTGAAGAGTTTAGTCCTTTACGCTTAATGTTATTATTGATAAATAAGGACTTACTCCTGGCATTTTGCTATTTGTTTTCCAGTTGTTTTGTAGTATTATCTTCCTTTCATTCATTCATGTCTTCTTCTAGTGAAGATAATTTTCTCTGGTGATATTATTTAGTTTCTTGCTTTTTATTTTCTGTGTATCCATTGTATGTTTTTATGTCTGAGGTTACCATGAGGTTGCAAACACTATCTTATAACCCATCATTTTAAGCTGAAAACAACACTGTTTGCATAAACAAATAAACAAGCGGAAAGAAAGCTAATAAAAACTCTCCTTAACTTTATCCCCCCAGTTTTTAACTTTTTGTTTTTTCCATTTCTATTTTATTTTACTGTCTATGTCTTGAAAAGTTGTTGCAGTTTTTTTTTTTTGTTGGTTCATCATATAGTCTCTCTACTTAAGACAAAAGTAATTTACACACCATAGTTACAGTGTGATAATATTCTGTGTTTTTCTATATACTTACTATTACCAGTAAGTTTTGTACTTTCAGGTGATTATTTATTGCTCATTAACTTCCTTTTCTTTTTGGAGAAGTACTCCCTTTAGCATTTCTTGTAGGATGGGTCTGGTATTGATGAAATCCCTCAGCTTTTGTTTGTCAGGGAAAGTATTCTCCTTCATGTTTGAAGGATATTTTCAACCAGATATACTATTCTAGGCTGAAGATTATTTTCCTTCAGCACTTTAAATATGTCATGCCACTCTTTCCTGTACAGTAAGGTTTCCACTGAAGAGTCTGCTGCCAGATGTATTGAAGCTCCATTTTATGTTATTCATTTCTTTTCTCTTGCTGCTTATAGGATTCTTTCTTTATCCTTGACCTTTGGGAGTTTAATTAATAAATGCATTGAGATAGTATCATTTGGATTAAATCTGCTTGGTGTTCTGTAGCCTTTTGGTGCTTTGTCAAGGTTTGGAAAGTTTCCTGTTATTATCTCTTTAAAGAAAATTTCTACCCCTATCTCTTTCTCTACCTTTTCTTTCAGGCCGATAACTGTTAGGTTTGCCTCTTTTAGGCTATTTTCTAGGTCCTGTAGACATGCTGCATTGTTTTTTCTTCTTTTTCTTAATCTCCTCTGACTGTTTATTTTCAAATAGCTTGTCTTCAAACTCACTAATTCTTTCTTCTGCTTGATCCATTTTGGTATTAAAGGACACTGATGCATTCTTTATTATGCAAATTGTGTTTTTCAGCTCAAGAACTTCTGCTTGATTCTTTTTAAATATTTCAATCTCTTTGTTAAATTTATCCGACAGAATTTTGAATTCCTTCTCTGTGTTATCTTGAATTTTTTTGAGTTTCCTCAACACAGCTATTTTGGGAGCTTGTTTGGAGTTCTAGCAGGAGAATGCAGCTACTGATATATGCTTGTCCAAAAACCAGTCCTCCTCTACCGGAGATTGTCATCTTCTTTGACCAAGCACCCAGCTTTGGGAAGGATGCACATGGAGCAGTGAGGGAATAAGGGGACACCTGCCTAGCCAGCCAGATCAGGTGAATCAACTGTGGACATCAATGGGGTGACAGATGTCACAGCCAGATCACCCTCACATTCAATACAGCTCTTTTGAATTCTCTGTCTGAAAGGTCACATATCTCTGTTTTTCCAGATTGGTCTCCAGTGCCTTATTTAGCTCATTTGGTGAGGTCATATTTTCCTGAATGGTTTTGTTGCTAGTAGATGGTCTTTGGTGTCTGGGCATTAAAGAATTAGATATTTGTTGTAGTCTTCACTATCCGGGCTTCTTTGTAGCTCTCCTTCTAGGGAAGGCTTTTCATTTATTTGAAAGGACTTGGGTGTTGTGACCTAAGCTGTTTCTGTTTTAGGGGACAACCCAAGCAAGCAATGCTGAGGTTTTTGCAAACTCATCATTGCCTTGATGCTTTGGACAATACCCTGGAGAATTATCTGGGTTACCAGACAAAGACTCTTGTTCTCTTTCCCTATATTCTCCTAAACATACAGAGTGCCTGTCTTTGTTCTGAGTCACCTAAAGCTGGAGATAGAGCGACACAAAAACCCTTGGGGCCGCCACCACTATTATTTTACTGAGTCAAACCTGAAGCCATCATAGCACTGGGTCTTGCACAAGGCCTGCTATAACCACTCCCTGGCTATTGCCTATGTTCCTCAAGGCCCTGGGGCCCTACAATCACTATGTGGCAAAGCCAGCCAAGTTTGTGTCCTTCCTTTTAGGATGGTGAGGGCCCCCAGGCCCTGGGTGGCTCCAGGAGAGTGGTCTGGGAGTCAGAGACTAGAATCACCCTTCTTAGAAGTCTACGTGGTGTTCTATTGCATTGTGGCTAAGCTGGCACTCAAACCAAAAGATTCAATGTATTCCCTCTTTGTTCTCCTTTCTCAAGGCAAGGGAGCCTCACCCCGTAGCCACAGCCACCGCTGACCATGAAGAGTAATGCCAGACTACCACTAATGTTCCCTTAAGGCCCAAGGTCTCCTAAGTCAGCTTGTGGTTAATGCTGCCTGGCCTGGGACTCACCCTGCAAGGAAGTGGGCTCTCCTCTGGCCCAGGACAGGTCTAGAAATGTTGTTCAAGAGTCAAGTACTGAAATTGTGGACCCCAAGAGCCCTCCTGGTGCTCTAGCCCCCTGTGGCATAAGGTGCAAGACAAAGTCCCCTTCACTTTTCCCTGTGCTTTTCTCAATTAGAAAGTTTTGCCCTGTAGCTATCACAGCTGGTAATGTACTGTGTCTCACTTGAATCCAACAAGTCTCAGAGGCTCACCCAGTGCCATCGATGTAGTACCTGGGTATTGCTGCTGGTTAGCCAGGGGCCAAGGGCCCTTCCGTTAGCAGGTGAGGAATGCTAGCAGAACTGGGTCTTTTCCTTCAAAGCAGAGGGTTCTTTTCTGGTTCAGGGTGTGTCTAGAAACATCATCTGGGAGCTAGGGCCTAGAATGGGGGCCTCATGACTGACTGGTGCTCATCCTGTTGTGGCCGAGCTTGTATCCATGATGTAAGACAAAGTCCTCCCCACTCTTCCCTCTCCTCTCCTCATGTGGAAGTAAGGGGTCTCTCTTGGAGCCAATACCTGTAGAGTCTGGGGTTAGTGAGGGGTGATGCCAGCAACTCCATTGGCTGCCCCAGCTGGTGTCTCAGTGTGTTGCATGCTACCCAAGTCCACTGTCTCTGGGCCTAGTTCAACCCTAGGGCTCACCTATGAGCTGCAGTCCTCATGGCCTAGACTGCCTTTCAAGTTTACTTAGAGACCCACAGTACTTTGGCCCCTAGTGGAGAGGTCTGCAAGTACTCAGATTTGGATAGACCACTGGGATGGGTGATTCCCCCATGGCTAAGACTCATTTTCATGTTCCCTCTGTGGGCAGGACCCAATCAAGTTTGTTCTGGTTTTCCATTCTGTTCTAACAGAACAGTGTTGAGCTCAATGCCTCACAATTGCTGTGTTCTCCCCTAGTGCCGGAAGAGCCACTACCTGGAGTGGGGGAGGGGCGACGTCGGTGATTTAGGAATGTTTTTTCTCTCTTCAGTTCCTCTTTCAGCAATTTGAAGTTAAAACCAAGTAGTGTGAGTGATCACCTGATATTTGGTTTTCATGAAGGTGTTTTTTTCTGTGTAGATAGTTGTTAACTTGGTGCCTTTGCAGAGGAATGGAGTTTTCTATTCTGCCATTTTGCTCCCAGCTACTCAGGAGGCTGAGGCAGGAGAATTGCTTTATCCCAGGAGGTGGAGGTTGCAGTGAGCCGAGATTGTGCCAGTGCACTCCAGCCTGGGTGACGAGAGCGAGACTCTGTCAAAAAAAAAAAAAAAAAAAAAAAAAAGAAAAGAAAGAGAAAGAAAGGAAGGAAGAAAGACGGAAGAAAGAAAGAGAAGATACAGATTTTTTGTACATTGATTTTGTATCCTGAAATTTGTGATTTTGTTTATCACACCTAGGAACTTTTGGGCAGAAAGTATGGGGTTTTCTAGGTATAGAATCATATCATCTGCAAACAAAGGCAGTTTCACATCCTCTCTTTTTATTTGCATGCTTTTTGTTTATTTCTCTTGCCTGATTGTTCTGGCTAGGATTTCCAGTACTATGTTGAATAGGTGTAGTGAGGTTGGGCATCCTTGCCTTGTTCTGGTTCCCTAGGGGAATGCTTCTAGCCTTTGCCTGTTCAATATGATGTTTACCATGGATTTGTCATAGATGGCACTTACTATTTTGAGGTATGTTTCTTGAATGCCTTATATTGTTGGGGTTTTAACAGGAACGGATGTTGAATTTTATTAAAAGCCTTTTCTACACCTATTGAGATGATCCTTGTGTTTTTTGTTTCAGTTCTGTTTATGTGATGAATCACATTTATTGATTTGTGTGTGTTGAAATGATCCTGCACCCCAGAGACAAAGCCTGTTTCATCATGGTTGATTAGCTTTTTGATGCTCTGAATTTTGTTTGCTAGTATTTTGTTTAGGACTTTTGCAACTGTGTTCATCAAGGATATTGGCCTAACATTTGCTTTATTTGTGGTGTCTTTGCCAGGCTTTGGTATCAGGATAATGCTGGCTTCATAAGACTCATAAGACGGAGTAGGGAGGAGTACCACCCTCTTAATTTTTTGGAATAATTTCAGTAGGAATGGTACAAGCTCTTCTTTATACATCTGGTAGAATTCACCTGTGAATCCTTCTGGTCCTGGGCTTTTTCTGGTTGGTAGGCTTTTTACTACTGATTCCACTTCAGAACTCATTATTGCTCTGTTCAAGGATTCAATTTCTTTCTGGTTTGTTGTATGCTTTCAGTAATTTATCCGTTTCTTCTAGGTTTTCTAGTATGTTTGTATAGAGGTATTCATAGTGGCCTCATGTTATTTCATATTCCTGTGGGATCAGTAGTAATTTCCCCTTTGTGGTTTCTGATTGTGTTTATTTGTAGAGTTTTTCAGCTCTATCAGATCAATTTGAGTCTTTCTTAAAAGGGCCGTTTTGTCTTTCAGCTCCTGTGTCATTTTATCATATTCCTTAGATTGAGTTTTGACTTTCTCTTGAGTCTTGGTGTTCTTCTTTCCTATCCATATTCTAAGTTCTACATCTGTCATTTCAGTCATTTCAGCATGGGTTAGGAGCCATTGCTGGGGAACTAGTGAGGTGATTTGAATGTAAGAAGACTTGCTGGCTTTTTGAATTGCCGGAGTTCTTCCGCTGGTCCTTTCTTGTCTATGTGGGCTGATGTTCCTTCAGTCTTTTAAGTTACTGTCCTATGGATTTTTTTTCCCCTTTATCTTCTTTGATGCCCTTGGGGCTTTGATTGTGATATAAGGTGGGTTCAGTTGACTGGCTTCATTTTTAGAAGATTATAGGGAGGCAAGGCTCAGCTCGCTACTCCTGGGCTATGAGCTCTAACTCTGGTGTTCTGGTACTATGTACCTTGTTTTCTTTTCTGCCCCTAGAGGTTAGGAACCTGCTGTGCTGGAGGTGCTGAGGTGTTCCTGGTTCACTAGCCACAACACTCTGAAGGGGAATGCTGGCCAAAGCACTTTGTTGGGGTGGTGGCCGTGGAATCTGTGCTCACTCATATGTGTCAGCAGCTGCAGCAGCACAATGGGGTGCATGCACATCTACTGGGGTGAGGCAATGGTGGTAGAGGGGCAGTGATTAAGGAGATACAGTGGTTTAAGACATTGAACAAACTAGTGGACGTCACTATTTTGAAAAATCTAATTATAAGAGAAAAAATGGAACTGAGATCGGTAACTAGGTTAGGAGACATGTGTATGTGGATGGGTGTGTGTGGATGGGTGTGAATGCTTTCTTTATCTTCAAGAGAAAAATATATTTTTTGGTACAAATTATGTCAGAAGAAATAGGTGAGTGAAGGAGAAGAATAATTTCTTGTGAAAGATAACATTGAGAAAGGAGGAGTTTGTGGTAGAGTAGCACGCATACATAGAAGTACAAACTTATTTATCTGAAGCTGGTGGCCTACTCACATAGTCTAAGAAACCATAAAATATAACCCCATTTCTTAACACAATCTAATACATTAGTTGGCCAGGCCAACAAAATGTTTATTAACACTTCTATGTTATTAGACATTTATTTCCAATTCATTAAAAATTGAGACAAGCGGGCGAAAGGCTGACTGCTGTGACTCATCCCACAGAAATTTACAAAACTATTAGCCAAAACTAACCACATCAACTTGCATGCATATTAAAACCGAATCAATAAAGTGACCCAATTCTTTAATTTGTTGACAGTGTTTTCTCTTCTGATATGCAAATACAAGATCAAATGGCCTAGTGTCTCTTAAGGATTCTGTAATCCTAGGCAGGAGTTTAAGAAATGCAAGACAAAGAAAGATACTTATCTTTTGCTAGTAAAGTATCCATTTTTTGAATTAACCTCAAATTTAATATGCTAAATAGATTATATCTTTAAATATATTAGCATTAATATATTAAAATTAAGCTTATTAACTTTTGGTTTAAGCTCTGACCTGTAAAAAGAATGAAAGTCATCATTCACATTCTTATAAGAAAAAGCTGAAAAAAACGCTGAAAACAAATGTCTTTTCTAGAACTCATTAGAAAATTAAGGTTGCAGGGCAAATTCCCACTAAAAAATCTGGAGTGATGAGATAATCCAGAAAGTAACAGCCAAGATCTATTTACACGGAATAGAACATGCTGGTGCCATAAAATGCTAAGAACACTTAATTTTCACAGGTTACTGGAGACTGAATATGGACTAATACGAGAATAAGAACCTCCTAGGGACAGTCTTAGTGGAGAATATATTCAAGGGCTTTATATCCAGGTACCCCAGAAGATTTTTAAGCTTAATTTCTCTAGAAATGGGAAAAATGAATAATCATTGTGATATAGGTCCAGAGCATTTTTACGTAACAAAGACCTACCCTCCAGGAATGAAGATTTTATCAGACTCTACCTACTGGAAGTAAGAACACTCTCACCCTTCCATTCCCTTCTAGCCTTCTTGTTTTATCTAAAGGCGAAAATCTATACCACTAGTTTGACACTTATGATGGTCACAGCCTCAAAAGTCCCCACAATTTTAGGATTAAATGTCCACTAAGATTTAATCCTAAGATTATAGAATGCTTTTCCTCCCTCACACTTTACCACCACCAAAGAGAGTTCCAACATGTCAATGGTAAACTATGACTGAATTTTAAGATGCTGGCTCTGAAGAGTGCATAAGGAAGTCTGAGTCAAGAGTGAGACAAAAGTAAGGACAACAAAGTCATTTAAAACCTCTGACAATTGCAGCTTCAGCAAACATTAAACACAGCCCAACTTGTAGCCAGATTAATGGGAATTCTAACACTAAAACCTGTTTGTCTGTTACCTATCACCACATATTCAGCTTTTGACAACATATTGTCAGTCATTCCAAAAGACAAAACGAAGTCTGAAGAGACAATGCAATTATTAAAATGAGACTGAGATATGAGAGAGATGTTGGAATTATGAGACAGGGAATATAATATAGCTATGATCGATGTGTTCAGTGCTGCAATGGAAAAAGGAGAAAGTGGAAAAGAACAGATACATACGTTTAAGTGGAGAATTGGTAATCCTAAGAAAGAATCAAAAGGAAATACCACAAATCAAAAACACTCTCACAGACATAAAAAATGCCTTTAATGTACTAATTGCAGCACTTGATATTGCTAAGGAAAGAATTAATGTGTTAAAAAAAAAAAAATTAGTAGAAACGTCCCAAACTGAAATGTAAAGAGAAAAAAGGAATGAAAAAAAAAAAAAAAAAAAAAACAGAACAGAACCTCCAAGAACTATGGATGTAACAATAAAAAAAAATGGTAATTGGAGTAACCCAGGAAAGAAAGAATGTCACAGAAAAATATTTGAAATAATAATGGCCCAAAACTTTCTAGAGTTAACAAGAGCTGCCAAACCACTGGATTAGATTGGATTGGAGAACCCTAAGTAAAATAAATATGACAAATCTACATTTATTTATATCATATTCATACTAAAGAAAAATGAGAAAATCTCAAAAGGAGCTGGGAATAAGGAGTGGAAAAACACCTAACTTATAGAGAAACATGAAAAATAATTAGAGTGCACTTCTCATTAACAAAAAAAATGGATGAATTAAGAAACCAAGAAAAGACATAGGTGGATCACAATGTGCATAGCTAAGTTGTAAGAAGTCAGCCTAAAAAGCCTTCAATTGTATGATTACAACTATATGATATTCTGGAAACAAAAAACAAAACAATGGAGATTGTGAAAAGATAGTGATTGCCTAGGGTTTAAAGTTGAACAAGTGAAGCTCAGGGTAATCTGAGAGGTGGTGAAGCTATTCTGTATAATATGGTAATGGTTGATACATGACACTGTGCATTTGTCCAAACTCATAGAAATTTATATGGCCAACAATGAATCTTAATATACACAAATATTTAAAAAATTATTTAGTAAATTGGAAGACCACAGAATGGAATCAATAATGTAACAAAAAAATTTACCTGTATTGCAAATGTATGAACCAATCTCACTGAAAGGTATGGGGAGAAAAAGATGCTGACCTAAGGAAATTTGGAAGTGAGTAGAGTCTGGAAGACTAAAAGCAAAAGAAACGGAACATAAGCTCTAGACTCTAATTGATAAAACTGTTTTCCATGGGAGTATGAGTTAACAATTCTGAAAAGACTATACATATATACTTGAAATGGACAATTAAGCAAAGGTATGGAGAATGGTGAGAATCAGATTTTTCACGATTGGAGTGGAAGGGTACAGACAAGCAGTAAGAAGAGGTTCAAATGATCCAGTGGTAACAATCAGCAGCCAGAAACATCAGTATAATCTCATTTTTAGTATAATGTAGACATATGTGTTTAAATATAGAAATATTTGTAGATATGTGTGTAGAGTCAGAGTATACACCATAACCAGTATTAGCTGAAAGTAGCAATAAGTATCCCAGTAGCAATGAGCACACTAGTGCCCTGACTCTGGTTTCTAAACCCATTATCCAACAACAGGAGCCAAGTCTCCTTAGATAAATGATTGATTCTAGGATTGGGCAGGAAATATACAAGATGGACCTGGAGCATCTTGTGGTGTCAGAAAGGAGGACAGTATTCCAAAGCAAAACAAAACAAAAAAAATATGATGATAGTGGTATGCCAAAAAGACACATGAACCCACTGAAATTGCTTCCAATGATCAAAGTTAGAAAACTTTGAGCAACAGAATAAAGTAGTATTAGTTTATAACCCAAAGTGTAAAACTAATATCAATGATTCCATACTGATATGAATAAATGATTGAATAACAATAAATGACTGCGGGAGAACAGACAAATCTTCCACTCAGAACTTCAAATAATTTATGTGGAAAGCCATACTTAGAGAGCTGGAGCCAAACTCCCCACACCTCAAGTGTAGCCTACACATAGTGACTTCCTTCTAAAGAGTGCAATATGGAAAGGGGAGGGTAGGAAAGAGTAACATTGGAACGAGACAAATTGATGAAATGGAAACCTGACAAGTGCTGCCGCATCCAGGTAATCAAGTTTACCATCAACAGTGATAAATCCTGTGCATAGTATGTACTCTGGATGTGAGACAAGTGGTGCTTTACCTAAGGGATCATCCTCTCAAAGGCCAATAACCTCAGTGTATTCATGAGAAACATCCC
Organism: Macaca fascicularis; assembly: GCF_037993035.2. Classification (NCBI taxonomy): domain Eukaryota; kingdom Metazoa; phylum Chordata; class Mammalia; order Primates; family Cercopithecidae; genus Macaca; species Macaca fascicularis. The sequence goes on from NC_088376.1 coordinate 6,544,938, forward strand.
CAATTGAGGAATATTCTACAAAACTCTTGATAAAACGGCACAACTTAAAACTGTCAAGGTAATCAAAAACAAGGAAAGACTGAGCAACTTTAACAGCCAAACGAAGCCTCAGGAGACTTGACAACTAATTGTAATATTGTATCGCATATGGGATCCTGAAACAGAAAAGGGACATTAAAGTAAAAACAAAGGAAATCTAAATAAAGTATCAATCCTGAAACAGAAAAGGGATATTAAAGTAAAAACCAAGGAAATCTAAATAAAGTGTCAATTATAGTTAATAATAATGTATGTATATTAGTTTAATAATTCTAATCAGCATACCATATTAATGTAAGATGTTAATAATAGGGGAAACTGGGAGTGGGTATGTGAGAACTCTCTGTATTATTTTGGAAAATTTTCTGTAAGTCTAAAACTGTTCTAAAACAAAAGGTTCATTTAAAAATAAGCTTATCAACTTTTGCAAAATGTCATTCATCCAAGAATCTAATTTAGAATTGAGAAGTCATTCTCCTCTTTTTTGTATTCCTCAGTGACACATGTATCACTAAGTTCTAATTTCACTCCAATTTCTTTTTAATTTACTTTTTCTGTCTCAATGTATCATGTTTGCTCCAATTCTTATCATTTTATCATGTTCTCTGAGACTAGGGGTCCCCAGCCCCCATGACACGTGTCAGTACCTGTTAGGAACCAGGCCACATAACCGGAGGTGAGTAGCTGGTGAGCCAGCAGAAGCTTCATTTGCTTTTACAGCCACTCCCCCGCATGTATTACCACTTGAGCTCCACCTCCTGTCAGATCAGCGTTGGCATTAGATTCTCATAAGAGCTCAAACCCTATTGTGAACTGAGCATGTGAGGGATCTAGGTTGTACACTCCTCATGAGAACCTAATGCCTGATGATCTGTAGGCTGCAGCTCTAAGAGGCTGCAGTTCAAAGAGTGGCACGTGCTCCTCTTTTGGCTAGCAGCATAACTAGACAAACTGATGAAATAGCAGAGGATATTGAGGCACAGTTGTTAGAGAGGATAAATGAGTCACAGTGGTATACAATCCAGGTTGACAAGTCTACCGATGTTGACAACAAGGCAACAGTGCTTAATTTTGTGCAATGTATTTTTCAGGAGTATGTTCATAAAGATATGTAATGTGCACTCGCATTGCCAACCAACACCATAGCTGCAGAACTATTCAAGTCTTTGAATGATTACATATCAGGAAAACTAAACTGGTCATTTTGTGTCAGTATATGCATGGATGGAGTGGCTGCCATGACTGGGTGACTTTCTGTTTTCACTACTCGAGTCAAAGAAGTCACTTCTGAATGTGAGTCTACACACTGTGTCATCTATAGAGAAATGCTGGCTAGCTGAAAAATGTCACCTGAACTTAACAATGATTTGCAGGGTATGATTAAAATTATCAACCGCGTTAAAGTGCATGCCCTTAACACGTCTGTTCGTGCAGCTCTATGAGGAGATGGATGCAGAGCACACGTCTTCTCTTATACACAGAAATGAGATGGTTTTCTAAAGGTAGATGATTGGCCAGAGTTTCTGAGTTATGAGAGCCGCTTCAGAGGTTTCTTTTAGAAAAAGTCACCATTGGCAGCACATTTTAGTGACACAGAATGGATCACAAAACTTGCTTATTTGTGTGACATTTTCAACCTGCTCAATGGACTTAATCTGTCACTTCAGGGGAGAACAACTGTGTTCAAGCCGGCAAATAAAGTGGCTGCATTCAATGGCAAATTGAAATTATGAAGGTGATGGGCGAACATTCGGATTTTTGACATGTTCAAACATTAGCAGAGATTTTGAAAGAGACAGGGCCTTCGTTCTCCCAGCTGGTGCATAATCACCCATCTCAGCTTCCAAAAGAGTTTGAGCATTACTTCCAACCACAAAAGACCCCCAAACCGGGAAGGAACGCGTCCACGACCCGTTTGTGAGTAAGCCAGGTGAATCAACTTTGTTCTACAAGAGGATCCACTGCGCGAGATCGCAAATGATGGTGGCCTTAAAAGTATGTTTGAGACAACTTCAAATCTCCATATATTCTGGATTAAAGTCAAGGGGTAATATCCAGAGATCGTCATAAAAGTACTGAAAAGTTTACCTCCATTTCCAACATCCTTTCTTTGTAAATCAGAGATTTCTGCAGTGACAGCAACCAAAACGAGATTACAGAATAGACCGGACATAAGCAATACACTTAGGGTCTGACTGTCTCCCGTGATCCCCAGACGGGACCATCTAGTTGCAGGAAAGCAAGCGCAGAGATCCCACTGATTTTCTTATGGTGAGTTGTATAATTATTTAATTATATATTACAGTGTAATAATCATAGAACTAAAGTGCACAATAAATGTAATGCACTTGAATCATCCCAAAACCAGCCCCCCCAACACTGTCTGTGGAAAAATTGTCTTCCATGAAACCAGTCCCTGGTGCCCAAAAGGCTGTGGACTGCTGTCTCACACTATCTGAAGTTTCCTAATTAGCTCCATCCCTAACTGTGGCATATTAATAAATGTATTAATTAATGTGTTAAATGCTTAGAAAAGAGTGGAACTTGAAAGACGTTACAAACTTTTTTTTTTAAGGCCATTGATTTAATAGGTTTGACAGTCCTGAGGTTATTTGTGGAGAAAAAACAGTGATGATTAAGATGACCATATTAATTAAGCTGTTTGCTTCCTGCTTTGGTTCTGTTGCTACACTTAAGCCGCTTATCTTCCTCATGTAGTCCTAGAGATATTATTTCCCAGAGTTCTTTGCCAAGATATAAATTCTGTGATGGCTTTCCAGTGTCTCATGAGAACTTGTTTTGAAGTTAGGGCATTTGGGTGAATGGCTTTACCTATTCATAGCTTTGGGATTCAATGTGCTCTCAAATATGTAATTAGAATATTCATATTACATATTTGATAATCTATTGACCTTCCAAGAATTATTATGTAAGTTACTAATTATCATTGTTTCCTGGAGCTAGAATGAATTCTTGATGAAGTAGCAAGTAACAGAATGATTAATTTCAATATGTATCTTTTAATGAATACCCAAAGATAATGTAAACTGTTTATGATTACTTTTTGTGGACTTTCACATGAGAGAAATAAATATACATCGATTGCACATTAACAAAGCCAGCCTTTTTGAATTACGTGTGATGATATTTAAATTTGATCTAAAATCCTTTTTCAGTTGTGTATTAAACCTTCATAGTTATAGTACATCCCTGTGACGAAATATGATCACCCATAAATATATATGTTCATTCATATTTTGGGGGGAACACACTTAATGCAAAAAATGAAGTCAAGCTACATTAGCTGTATTAGTTGCTCAAATCCATAAAACAACATCTGTCCTCCAGGTAAAATGTTCATTGATTTTTCGATGTTTAAAAGATTTTGTTTTAGGATCTGAAGCTTTGTGTTTTCAGTTGGTCAAAAGGTTTGACAAGGGAGCCTGAGGGAATAGTGAGAAAATATTTGATTTTGAGGCTCAGATTTTTCATCTGAAAGGGAGTTAAAATGGTATCTACCAGGAACTGCATTAGCATACATCAAATTACAAGGTTGAAAAAGCAGCCTTTGATTTGTTTTATCTTCCTGGAAGGCATGCTTACCAGAAAAGATTAGGAGTGCACAGTTAATGCAACCAGCAGGACTGCCACCCCTGAAGCTCTCATTAACCATCTAGGACAACCTATTCTTTTAGCGTTGTGAAACAATTGGTAATGTGTTTTATGTTTCTCAATCTAACGGCATTTGTGAACATTCCCTTTGGAGAAAAAAGTAAAATCTGGAGCCATAAAAAGCAAACACTTAAGGAAAAAAAAAATTTAAACAAGTTCTGACGAAAAACAAATGAAGAACTAAGATGTTCGTAAATAAGATAATGAAGATAATGAAAGGGAGAGGCTGGAGTAAAAGAAGGTGCACCTAAGAAGAGGGAATAGATGATTTTGGCAAGCAAAAAGGAAACGTAAGGCTGAAAAACAAGTGCAAACAAAAGGAAGGGTAGAGGTAAATTAAGAAAGTATTTATAAAACAAATACTGTGAGAGTGAAAATAAAAAAGGACAAACAATATGAGTGGCCATAAAAGGTGGAAAGGAAAGGGCCAATTATTTAAAAGCTGTTAGCGCTCTCAAAAGGCAGTGAACCTAAGGGTGGTAGTAATCCTCAGAGCCCTAAAAGCAAGAAAAGCTAGCTGTCATTCCCCTTACTTGCTTCCAGCTTCTAGCATGTAGATCTGGAAGCCTTTCTGCTGCCCCAAGTGCCACATGTTGGGTTGAAGCAGGCTGCCTCAGGACAACCCGTCACTCGGACGGCTTGCTCCCATATCCAGGCTAACCAGTGTGTTGGTATAAGTGGTTTTCAAGTAGCTGCCATGGGGGGAAAAGTCATAGGATGAAAGGGGAAAGAGAAGAGGTCAAATCACCATTGAGCAGTAGTCAATCAAAGATGAAGACTGGAGAGTGATAATGTTGCTGGGTAGTCCTAGCATTCTTTTTCTTTCTTTCTTTGTTTTTGTTTCATAAGCAGTTCAGGTGGTATGCACATTATGTAATTTTGCAGCTATCAAGCAAACCTTTTCTTCCCCTTCTCCTTACCTTCTCCAGAGTAGTAGTTATTTTCTAAATGCAAGGGTCAGATGACCAGGCCAGAAGAAATTTACTAACCTCCTTCTACACTATCAGGCTGCTTCCACCTATTAAACGTAGGAAAATAGTCAACAGAAGCATTCTGCGTCAGGGGAACATGGGCCAGAGGTCAGAGCAGCCTTTTCTTTTCTCTCACTTGAATCCTTTTGAAGAAAAAGTACTGCTATTGAGTCATAATTCAGCAGGGGCTGTCATTAGTGACAGACCAAACAGCCAGGTGCCACAGTTTGCCACTGGCTTCCAGCCTCCTCATCCAGCTGCCAGGAAGTGGAACGGGTAGTGGAGAGGGATGGCTCGCTGGAGCAGAGCCAAGAGGAGCGAGAGGCTAACAGGCACCTTTCTGCTGTGAAGAGCCAGGCAGTACCTACGGTGTAATAAGAAAAAGCAGGAAAGAATTGACCAGGCAAGGTATTTTGGAAACTGAAACACATTTTTCAAGGTGGCACAAACAGCGGAGCCTCTGAAAGAATAACATGGCATGTCAAGCATTCTGATCACTTAACTTTATTATTGGCTTTTGAAAAGGGAATGAACTACTAAGCATGCAAGCTGAAAATTAAAATAATAGAGATGATGAAATAATATTTGTTAATCATGCTTAGCACACTACAGAGTCATGCAGACACTGCATTCTCAAGCTGTACAAGTTAGCCATTAAAAAAATAGTAAGGAGGTTTTTTTTCTGTTCTTTAACTTTAAATGTTAAAAACACAGTCTTATGTCTCACCACAGCCCTTTGAGGCTGACAGGGTAGAGATTATTAGCCCTTTTATGCAGAAAATGGACCTAGGATCAAGAATGATTGTAAAACTGTAATTGTTCTCTGACCATGAGTTCATTATTTGCTCTTTCTCCCTTGCCACCCGGTCTTGTGGTTCATCTTCTAAATAAAATTGAATATGGAAGGGAAGAATCATTTTTCAGCTGCAGCATTTTCTGAAGTACCATCACTAGACCTGGACTAAAGCTGAGTTTTTGATGGGGACAGGTCCCCATGTTTTCTGTCTTTCATGCTGATGTAACGTGTCAGTTTAGCCCAAGTCCTTCTATTTTCCAGTGTAATCTCTGAATTTCTATATGATCTTGGGCTTTAGGTTCCATTTCCAGGAAATGAGAGATTTAGGAAATTTTTCTTCCCTATGTCTTGCCTCCCCCTCCCCCATAGTCCTGACACTCTAGGTGCTGCAGAAGCACTTTAGCAGCCTCATTGTTGAGAGCCGGAGCTGGGGAAGGAGCAGGAGCAGTGCTGGTTTCGGACCACATGTCACTGCAGCTAGTACACCCTATTTTTATCTGGTTGATAGGAAGTGCTTTTCAGTAAAATTTAGTTTAAAGAAAGGGCACTCTCCTTTGAAACTTAAAAGGTTTGGAAAGCACTAACCCGATGATTTCCAAATTCCTGCCAGCTTTGATATCATATGATTGCACGTCTCCGATCAATATTTTTAGGTTTAGGTTGGAGTGTGCTAACTTTCAAAATACAAGGATCTTGCTGGATACTCTGATAAAAGGCTATACATTTGAGATCAAAACATTCTAACTTTTATAACAAGGAGATGTCCCAGCATGTGGCAGCTGAAGGGCATTCAATTTGATTCCTTATTTTTCTTTCATTGGCCAAGTCAGTGGCTGATGAAGTAGACAATGAAGAATTGCTTTCCTCATTCTTTGCATCTGCTGCAGTGAACCTGCGCTCTCTTCCCTCTAAGACTTAGTTTCTCATCTATAAAGTAGGTTAATAATACCTGTGTATAATATCATTGCAAATAGCAAGTGGAATAAAATATTTAATGTGCTTAGCACAATCCCCTGGCAAATTTTGGTGCTCAAAGATTGTTAGCTCTCTCCCCATTCATTCCTCTGACCTAATCCATCCTAAGGTCTTTAACAACATGTTAATTAGTCTAGTCCATCTTTTTTTTTCCCTTTTTTGAGATAATACACCATTTTTATCAGCAAGGAATATTCACTCTTAAAGATGTAGTCAGGTATTAAAAACTTACTCAGTTATAGAGACCAGGCAAGTAATGTGAATTGAAAAAAAAAAAAAAAAATTTCCTAATGCAAAGTGACAAGGATTGGTTTGGACTGTGGCTAACTGCTTGTTTTTTCCTGCCTGAGCTTTGCCATTGGGTCCAGTGGGTTAAGAGAGGCTGGATATCTGCTTTCTCCTCAGAAATTAGCCACTTAAAAATGTTGGTTCATTTTCTTCAAACCAAAACACTTTTATGTAGTGGCTTTGGCAAGCCTAAGGAGTGTTTGTTGTACTTATTTGGAATGTGGGGAGGTGGATGAGAAGATTCTGAATTTATTTTATATGTTTCAAATTCACACTTCCATACAATTGTCTTTGAGGTCCTTGGGTAACTGGATCAATAGAAGAACCAAGGACTGACCCTGAACTTTTCTTTGTATCCACTTTTGTCCTCCATTTCCTAAGTGACAGCTAATTTAAACTGAGATTATTTCAAGGTCTGAATTCAGGGGTCAAGTAGATAGAAATAGAAAAGAAGACGTGGTATGGACTTTTAATGGGCAGTTTTCAATAACTTATGCAGTCCACAAGTGAACAAGTTGTCCAAACAATCCACTTCCAGAGAGCCCTAAAGGAGCTGCTAGTTGGACATATTAAAGTTTGAGGTCTAGAGAGTTCAGAACGGAAACAGAGGTTAGGATAATTTCAGTTCTTCAACTAATGGGCTGTGCAGCGATATACCTCTGCCATCCAGATGGCCTGTGAAGAAACTGCTCCAGGGCAAATGTCCTCAAAACTTAAAGTGCATTTGAATCACTTAGAAGACGTGTTTTTCTTTGTGACCTTTACATTTATTTCTCCTGATTATAAAATTAGCGGTTGTAAATCTTTTTTTGAAAGAACTAAAAAACACAAAGGAACAGAGAAATACCTCTTCTATTTGCAGCTACTCATAGTTATTATTTTGTCACATTCTCTTTCGACTGTTTTTGTTTTTGACATTGACTCTTTAACTGACTGATTAAACAAACACAGAAGCAAGTTTTTTGGGTTTATATAAGCATACATTTTATATTCATAAAATTTCTGGCAAATATAAGCAAATCACAATTTATTCCATTAATTAATTCTTTTTTTTTTTTTTTTTTGAGACAGAATCTCGCTGTGTCGCCCAGGCTGGAGTGCAGTGGCCGGATCTCAGCTCACTGCAAGCTCTGCCTCCCGGGTTTTTACGCCATTCTCCTGCCTCAGCCTCCCGAGTAGCCGGGACTACAGGCGCCCGCCACCTCGCCCGGCTAGTTTTTTGTATTTTTTAGTAGAGACGGGGTTTCACCGTGTTAGCCAGGATGGTCTCGAACTCCTGACCTCGTGATCCGCCCGTCTCGGCCTCCCAAAGTGCTGGGATTACAGGCTTGAGCCACCACGCCCGGCCATTAATTAATTCTTGACTATTTTACTATAATTCTCACTTTCTCTTCATTCTTTTACCCCTTGAGAGCAGTGTTCTTAAACTCTGATTTTAGAATCTTTAGAGTAGTTTTTGAAAAATACTGATGCCCAAATACATAACGATAGAATCTAAAAAAAGGATGGGCACTTAAAAATTGTTTTCATTTTAAATATTAATAATTTTATACTTATAGAAAAGTCACAAAAATAGCACAGAGAGTTCCCATTACCCTTCATCCTGTTTTGAATAATGTTAACATTTTATTAATTACAGTACAATGATCAATCAAAACTAAGAAGTTAACACTGGTTCAATACTATTAATTAAGTTACAGACTTTATTTGAACTTTATTTCAACACCAGCTTTTCCACTGTGTCTCTTTGTGTTCCAAAATAGAATCCAATATTCCATATAGTATTTAGTAGTTATGTCTTACCTAACCTCAGCCATCTTCAATCTGTGATACTTCCTCAGTCTTTCCTTGTCTTTCATGATCTTAACACTTCTGAAGAGTTCTGGTACAATATTTTGGAGAATGTCCCCAATTTGGGATTATCTGATGTTTTCTCAGGATTAAGTTAATTGGAGAAAAATATCGCAGATATTTGATGTGCCCTTCTTAGTGCATCAGTATATTTTATTACTGGTTATATTGACATTGACAACTTAGTTAAGATCGTGTCAGCCAGATTTCTGCACTGTAAATTGCTATTCCTTCTTTTTATAAATAATAAATATTTAGGGGGTGATATATCAAATATACACGTATTGTCTTACTTAAACTTTAACCAACACTTTTAGTATTCCAAGGAACTTGCCTGCAACAGTTGTAACTGTGAGGTTTAAATAGTGATTTAAACATTTTTTTCTTTTTCATTCTATGTTAATGGGAATTCTATAAGGAAGAGATGCAATCCTTTTTCTCCTTTTGTGTTTATTTAATCATTTGTTTGTATCAATGTGGAATCATGGATACATATTTTACTCTTTGGGTTATAATTCAATATTGTAGTTACTTACTGTGTTTCTCAAATTTTTCCTCATTTGACCTTTGTGAACTCTTCCGGGTTAGCTCCTGCATAGATTCTACATGCCTCGATTCTGTATTTATTTAGTTCATTAATTTATTTTTTCTGGCACCACAAGATGCCTCAAACTCAACTTATATTTTCACTTCTCTCCAGCCCTGATATCAAGCTCTTCTCCAAGAAGTTTGTTTGTTGTTTAATTGGAAAATGATATTAAGAAGCTAAAATATGTGTTAGGCGTTATCACTGTTAATAGGATATCACTGCTTCTAGGACTCCTCAAATGTCAGAGCTAGTGAATAAATGCATTAAATGCATGTATAGTAACCCATGTATACACACATGTATATTTATGTCTATACATATCAACATATATATATATATATATATAGCTTAAAAACCAAAAAGCAAAACATGAGTGTATTAGTTCATTCTTACACTGGTAATAAAGACATTCACAAGGCTGGGTAGTTTATAAAGGAAAGAGGTTTAATTTACTCACAGTTCAGCATGGCTAGGGAGAACTCAGGAAACTTACAATCATGGTGAAAGAGGAAGTCAACGCATTTTTCTTCACATGGTGGTAGCAAGGAGAAGCGCAGAGTGAAGTCCGGGAAAGCCACTTATAAAACCATCAGATCTTGTGAGAACTCACTATTATGAGAACTGCATGGAGGTAACCACGCCTATGATTCAATTTTCTCCTGCTGGGTCCCTCCCACAACACATGGGGATTATGAGCACTACAGTTCAAGATGAGATTTGGGTGAGGACATAGCCAAACCTTATCAATGAGTTTATACAGATACCTCCAATTCAAATCCAACCACACAGGGCTCCTCCTAGCATTCTCCCTTTTTCCTTACCCTCTTTTTTCCTCTTTATTTTGAATTCTTTCTTTAATGGTGAGAAAACTGGCTCTCATCATATATCATATGTTTACTTATCAGTTCACTCTTTGGGTAAATAAAAAGCAGTTTCAGAATTGCTAATTCGTAACCCTTTCAGAAACTAACTTACTCAACTAGAGTACAATATTTATATACAGTTCCTTTTGTCTTTAGCCTTCCAGTATCCATTTTAAACACTGCTGTCCAAAGTTACTTACATTAGATCCTTTCTTCACTACCTCTTCAATGTGGTTGTGTCCTTTATTTATAGTGCAGTGAGAATGGTCACAATAGGCATTCTGTTTTCAGTTTCTTGATTTCCTCCCAATACTTGTTTATTTTTTAAAATTTAAATTTTCATGCTGTAGAAGTAAGTCTGTGATGCAGAGTCTTACAGTCTTTCAAAAATGCATGCAATTGTGTACCCACTATCACAGTATCAAACAGAAAGTTTGAACATCTCAATTACTCCCTTTGCTTCTCTTACACATCTAACCCATCCCTACTACCCCCTGACAATGCCAATCTTTTTACTGTTCCTATAATGTTGACTTCCCCAGAATGCCATACAAATGGAAAAATGTAATATATAGACTTTTGGATTTGCCTCTTTCATTTAGCAAAATGCCTTTAAGATTCAGACATGTTGGGCTGGGCACGGTGGCTCAAGCCTGTAATCCCAGCACTTTGGGAGGCCGAGATGGGCGGATCACGAGGTCAGGAGATCGAGACCATCCTGGCTAACCCAGTGAAACCCCGTCACTACTAAAAAATACAAAAAAACTAGACGGGTGAGGTGGCGGGCGCCTGTAGTCCCAGCTACTCGGGAGGCTGAGGCAGGAAAATGGCATAAACCCGGGAGTTTGCAGTGAGCTGAGATCCGGCCACTGCACTCTAGCCTGGGCGACAGAGCAAGACTCCGTCTAAAAAAAAAAAAAAAAAGATTCAGACATGTTATTGTATGAATCAAAAGATTGTTCCATCTTTACTGCCAAATACTATTCCATTGTATGGATATACCTCAGTTTGCCTAGTTACTTGTTGAAAGGCATTTGAGTTCTTTTCAGATTTTGGAGTTTCGAACAAAGTTGTTATAGGCATTTATGCATAGGTTTCTGAGTATTTGGGTTTTCATTTCACTTGAGTAAATACTTAGGAGTGGGATTGCTGGGTTATGCAGTATGTGTATTTTTAACTGCCATTTTCCCAAAGTGACTGCACTATTTTGTACTCCCACCAACAATGTGTGAGAGTGGTATCTCTACATTCGTCCCAGCACACAACATTGTCATTTTTAAGACATTACATTTTTGATGGTAAAATAGGTCTGGGTAGGGACATTTTGTTGTGATTTTGATTTACATTTGTCTAATGACTAGTGAGTTTGAACATCTTGTGTATTTATTTTTATCTACCTATCTTCCTTATTTTGTTGAGAACTTTTGCTTTTTTTTCCCTTTTTTAGATGTTGTTAGAATTCTTATATACTTTAGATAAAAATATTTTGTCAGATACGCACTTTGTAAATATATTCTTTTAGTCTGTGGCTATAAGTAAACTTATCTTAGTAGTAGTATTTTCAGTGCAAAAGTTTAAAACTTTGGCAGCATACCATTTGTTATTTTCTTCTTTTATACATTTTGTGTTGCCATGGTATCTTTAAAAAATAAATGCCAAACCAAGGTCACACAGTTTTTTTCTTGTTTTTATCTAAAGTTTTATAGTTTTATATTTTACCTTTATACCTATGATGGATGCATTTAAAAATAATTTTTGTAAGAGTTATGAAATTTGTATCAAAGTTTTTTTGCATATGGACATCTGCTTTTAGTTCTAACAGTTTTTATTTCATGTATTTTAAACATTTTTGTTTAAACATTTTTGTTTAAAATACATGAAATAAAAACTGTTAGAACTAAAAGCAGATGTCCATTTTAAACAAAAATGTTTAAAATACATACACATTTAGGATTATTATGTACTCTTGGAAAGTTGACTCTCTTTTAAAAGATAATGCCCCTGTTTAACCTTGATAATAATACTCTGAAGTATAATTTATCTCATTAATATAGTTACCTCAGCTTTCTTTTGATAAGTATAAGCATGGAACATTTTTCTTCATCCCTTTACTTTCAACTTATCTGTTTTTTATATTGTGATTTTTTGTGTATAGTAAATACTTTGATACTGCTTTTTTGTACACTCTGATAACAATTATTTTTTAATTGGAGTGTTTATATGATTCCTATTTGCTATTTAATAGGATTGAATTAATATCAACAAATATTTTCTATTTGTTTTATCTATTCTTTCTGTTTTTTGTTTCTACATCTTATCTGGTATTACTTGAGTGTATTTTTATCTCATTTTATATCATCTGCTGACATTATTTATATCTCCTTTTTATAAAGTTTTATTAGTGATTGTCTTAAGGGTTGTACATTTTCTTTCTTTTTTCTTTCTTTCTTTTTCTTTCTTTCTCCCTTTCTTTCTCTCCCTCCCTCCCTCCCTCCCTCCCTACCTCCCTTCCTTCCTTCCTTCCTTCCTTCCTTCCTTCCTTCCTTCCTTCTCCTCCTCCTCTGCGGCCTCCTCCTCCTTTTTCTTCTTCCTTTCTCTCTTTCCCTCCCTCCCTCCCTCCCTCCCTCCCTCCCTTCCTTCCTTCCTTCCTTCCTTCCTTCCTTCCTTCCTTCCTTCCTTCCTTCCTCTCTTTCTTTCTCTCTTTCTTCTTTCTCTCACTCTGTCACCCAGGCTGGAGTGCAGTGGCACAGCCCCAGCTCACTGCAACCTTTACCTCCTGGGTTCAAGCAATTCTTCTGCCTCAGCCTCCTGAGTAGCTGGGATTACAGGCATGCACCATCATGTCAGGCTAATTTTTGTATTTTTAGTAGCGATGGGGTTTCACCATGTTGGTCAGCCTGGTCTCAAACTCCTGACCTCATGATCCACTTGCGTCGGCCTCCCAAAGTGCTGGGATTACAGGTATGAGCCACCGCACTTGGCCCTCTCTTTCAATATATACATTTAAATACAGATTACATATATATTTAAAATTAATTGGAAACTTTCTTCAAATAACATAATATTCCATATGTTTTGTTAAGTAAACATTCTCATTGTTTCTTATCCTTTGTACTATTGTTTTTATGTCTTTACGTAAGCTATAAATACAAAACAGATTGCTACAATTTTTGCTCTCAAGCCAGTTATATTTTAAAGTAATTTAAAAGGGGAAAAAAGTATATTACCTTAATTTATTTTATATCTAGTTCTCCTTTCTCTTTGTGACACCAACTTTTTGTCTGGTGCCATATTCTTTCTATCTGAATAAATTTCTCCTTCATATCTTGTAGATTATGTTTACAGGCAGGAAATTCCCAGAGTTTTTGTTTTTCCAAGGCAAGTATTTCTTCTTCATTCTTGTAAAATAATTTTGTCTAGTATAGAATTGTGGTTTAATACATTATTTTTTCTTTAACATTTTAAAGATATCTATTATTTTCCAGTTTGCATGATTTCTGAGAAAGAAGTGTACTATCATTTTAATCTTTGTTCCTCACGTGTAATGTGTTTTTCTTAGTCTGCCTTCAAAATTTATGTATTCTGTTTTTTAGTCATTCAAACCTAACATGCCAGGGTGTGTGTGTGTGTGTGTGTGGGTGGGTATTTGTGTGTGGTGGTGTTCCTATTCCATTGGCTATGCCTCACAATGGATCCGTCTCTAGCAAGTTACTTGTTACTTCATGTATGCAAACCTGGAGGGGAGTGGAGGGCTTTTTCTGTAATGAGTGCAACTCCTTAGGCACTCTGGGACATAGTTGCGTCATCTTCTCAGTGTTTCTGCCCCTCACCCTGCATAGTTCTGCATATAGCATGCATTTACTCCTCATTACAAACACACATGTTAATTATAATGCTTGTGAATAATGTCTTCTTAGCGGAAATCTCCATTTTATTTAGTATTGGTCAGACACAAGACTCTGCAATTATATCTGTAAAAGTGCCAGACACATAGTAGCTGTTCAGCAAACAATGGTAATTTTCTTCTTGCCTCTGCTTAAAATGTGGGTATCCGGGAATGTTGTCGGGAGGGAATGAGTACCTGGCCAAAGAACAGACTTTCTTTTGTGCTAGCATTATTTTGAACCTAGACAGACTGTCCTTTGGCTTTGTTAATTTGGCAATTACTTCTTTACAGAATCAGCAATTGACAAGGTCACTCTGACCTTCCTCCAGCCAAAGTATTATGTTAGAATGCCTACTGTGCTCTAGCACATTGGCTCATGTGGTTTCCGGGGTTTGTGAGAATCCTGCCACATTTATAAGATTATTCATGGTCTCTTTGCATTCAGGTACAAATAAACACATAACTAGCACAAGTCACGTGTATATTCTATAAACATTTGCTCCAAAAAAATAAGACTTTTTTTCTTCTGAATTGATGGCTTTTACAAAAGGCAGTGGATTTCAAAAAAAGCTAATTTTTAAAAATTAACATTTCTAATAATGAAATCTCCAATGTCCATTTTTATTTTCTACGGCATTCTGTTAAAATATAGAACATTTAGAAAATGATTTTAGTGACCCATATATTTTAAGATTTTTTTTTTTCTCTGTTGTTTATTGATCAGGTTGTTTTCCCTAGACTGATTAACACTGAAGATTAATAGACAGGAATGTAATTACCTAATTAGAAACAGAGGCTTCCCGTGTAGCCAGCTAATCCTCATTTAACTTTTTCAGAATGATTTATCCCAGTTATTATATCGAGCAGTGGATCTGTTCAGTTGAGACCTAGACAGACTTGAAGGACATGAAAAAAAAAAAAAGAGAGATGGAAGGAAGATGAATCATACACATTCTTAATTTTTAAGGATACATCGTATAAGGAAATGTTCTTTTGAAAATTTATGGCTATTTTAAAATATTGGGGCACAATGTGTGGCAATATGAGCCCTGTGATTAAAGTAATCAAATGATGTCTACACCTCCATCGCCAGTAAAGTGCTCCTTTACCCTTTGGTGTGGTTGCTTCAAGGTCTTTCTTGAGCAAGACCTACTTCTTTACGTCAGATTTGTGTTTGACTTCTCTGTTTTTTAACTTTGTTTTCAAATTGTGTTTCTTATATTTTACCAAGGTAGGCTTTTTTTTTTTTTTTTTTTTTTTAATGTGCTTTGATTATCCCCCCGCAAAATCTTAAGTACATCCATCTAGTAACTATCACTTCTATATAACCATTCTCTTCATCTCTATTGGTTGCTGCCTTGCAGCCTAGTAATATTCACATATTTTCCCTGTTCCTCTCACAGTACCCCACCCACCCTTCCTTGTTACATTCCACCTATCAATAACTTCTTGAGGGACTTTTTCCTTAGTTCAGCTAAGAGCCAGGACCTTATCACAGGGCCACAAAAAATTAGGCTTGTAGACCATTTGAAAGGCGAGAATAATGGGATTTATTGGGAAAAAAAGGATAAAAGGGAAACAGTGACTCTCCACAAAGCCAGAGCCCCTGGTGGTGCGCTTCTCGCCCCGCAGTTTAAAATCCCAGGTTCTAAGCTGGGCGCGGTGACTCACGCCTGTAATCCCAGCACTTTGGGAGGCCGAGACGGGCGGATCACGAGGTCGGGAGATGGAGACCATCCTGGCTAACACGGTGAAACCCCGTCTCTACTAAAAATACAATAATTGGCCGGGCGTGGTGGCGGCGCCTGTAGTCCCAGCTACTCGGGAGGCTGAGGCAGGAGAATGGCGGGAACCCGGGAGGCGGAGCTTGCAGTGAGCTGAGATCCGGCCACTGCACTCCAGCCTGGGCGACTGAGCCAGACTCCGTCTCAAACAAAAAAAAAAAAAAAAAAAAAAAAAAAAAAATCCCAGGTTCTACACAGGAAGAGGAAGGGCCAGGCTCCCCCCGGCTGGAAATGGCTCCACCCTGGCGCGCACTCCTCCCAGTGCACCGGCTGGTTGGAGTTTTGCCAGGATGCCCTTCCCACCTGGCTGTCTCATTGTCATTTGCGTATTTTTTCTATTTACATCAAACTCAGCCTGACTGACTGCATCTACTTCCTCACTATCTAGTCGTTTTTTTCGTCTCAACATTTCTAAGTATTTACTCGGTTCAAAGAGCCAGTAATTCCACCAGATTTGTTATGACAAAAAATGATTCACAGACCCTTTTTCCTTATTTCCTCTTATCCAGAGACAATTACTCTTTGTGTATGTACGTTAATATCTCTAAATAATTTTTTTTTTTTTTTTAGTCTGAGTTTTGCTCTGTAGCCCAGACCGGAGTGCAGTGGTGCCATCTTGGCTCCCTGCAACCTCCACCTCCCTGGTTCAGGCAATTCTCCTGTCTCAGCCTTCTCAGTAGCTGGAATTACAGGCGCCCACCACCATGCCCGGCTAATTTTTGTATTTTAGTAGAGGCGGGAGTTTCACCATGTTGGTCAGGCTGATCTCGAACTGCTGACCTCAAGTGATCCACCTGCCTTGGCCTCCCAAAGTGTTGGGATTACAGGCGTGAGCCACTGCCCGCGGCCCACTATTTTCTTATTTCCCACTACATATATATATGTGTGTGTGTGTATGTGTATATGTGTATATATATGTATGTGTGTGTGTGTATGTATTATATATATATATATATATATATTTTCAGATTTGGCACTATTGACTACTCACTATGATAGATGAGAATTTAGGTTCTTCCCACTCCACATCTCCAAAGATGTGTGCAAACCTCCATCTTATTCTTCCATAAGAGATTTATTATTATTTTGGTTAGAACAACATTCAGTCTTGGAAATTTTTCTTGAGTGAGTCCACTGCTTTTTCCCTCTGCTTGCTTCATCTTTTTGGATTACCTTTTTTAAAATGCCTTCAACTTTATCCTACGAAAGTTATATTGAGTTTTACTCTTTTCCCTCAAATTTTAATTTTTATAAGGTATCTTTTTGTTTCATGAATAGTTCTTTTCCATAATATTGAAAGTTGTTTAATGAATGTAATATAATATCTTATTTCTTTGAAAATATTAGTAATACATTTAAAAAATACCCTTTTATTTGCATAGTCTCAACTTTCTGCAAGTTGTTTTCTTCTGTTTATTGCTTTGGACTGCCTCTTCCATGTTAGCGGCTTTCTATGCTTACCTAGTGATCCTGGCTGTCTCTTCATATTTGAGAGTGTTGTGGGCTAAAAGGCTAACTAGAAATTCTGAATATGTGGATGAGTTTCACTGACGCATCATTTCACTGTAACAAGATTGGGCTAAGTCATTTGTTAGAGAACACGTGAAGTCCAAATATTTAGGCTTTTATTTTATTGGAAGTCAGACTTCATAAGACCCTTCTGATCTTTAGTCTGGAGGATCAAGGCCTAGCTGCTAATATTTTGTGAGTGGGAAAAGAAGGCTGAGAGATCAGCATTTTATATGCATCAATTTCTTTGGTCTCTCTGTTTGCATAAATGATACCAGCCCTAGACCATCCCTTTTGTCTGTCAGTCCAGAGACCCTCTGCTGTCAACTTGGTTAAGCTGAGAAATATATTTTCTAGACTCTTTTCCTGTATTCTTCTATGTTAGAGTGGTAAAAAAAAAAAAAAAAACCAAAAAACAAAAAAACAAACAAAAAAAACTTCAGAAGAAAGAAATGAAGCATCACTCAATACACTGTGAAGCTCTTTTCATGGTCAAATAGGTCAGACACACATTAAGGGTTTGTCAGGTTCCCACTTGTCCTCCCTCTCCTGAACTTCACATTCAGTGTTTGCTTGCAAAGTGTTTGCCATGCTGACAACAGGGGGACCTCAGGCCCACAGTTAGATGCTTTGCTGAAGATCTGTAGGCATAAGAGCTACCTAAAAGCAATTGCATCTCCTAGACCTTTCCATGAGCTTCCTCTCTGCAGTCCCAATTCACTGTTGGACACGTGCGGCTTCTTGGATGGAGTGGGTGGTTATTTCTCTGATACTCCACGTCTTCTACAATTGTGTAAATCCTAGTTGCCATGACACACACCTAGTTACATAACACTCATAGTCACCCTGCTTCTCTGTCTGAACCTTGATCGATTCTCCGCTTTGATCTCTTCAGAGGATAAACCTGCCATTATCTGCTCAGGGGTATGCTAAAATAGAAGAGGTCCTTGCAAGAAATTTTAGAAAGAGTTGGTTTCCTAGGTGGAACTCATGTGGTTAGAAAGGAGATCACTTCTCAGCCAGGCGCAGTGGCTCACGCCTGTAATCCCAGCACTATGGGAGGCCGAGCTGGGCGGATCACGAGGTCAGGAGATAGAGACCATCCTGGCTAACACGGTGAAACCCCGTCTCTACTAAAAAATACAAAAAATTAACCAGGCTTGGTGGTGGCGCCTGTGGTCCCAGCTACTCTGGAGGCTGAGGCAGGAGAATGACGTGAACCTGGGAGGTGGAGCTTGCAGTGAGCTGAGATTGCACCACTGCACTCCGGTCTGGGTGAGAGTGTGAGATTCGTCTGGGAAAAAAAAAAAAAAAAAAAAAAGGGCGATCGCTTCTCTAAACACACACACACACACACACACACATACCCACACACACCCCGCTCCACTTCACCGATCACTCCCAGAGTTATCTAGTGCTATCGGTTCCTCAAGTCGGTTCCTGGCTCTTCCCATTGCAGTCTTAGGGTTTGGCTTTCTCCGTGCTGCTACATCAGTTATCTTTATTATATCTGTGTTCTAGCATTCAAAATTTTTAGTTTATTGATTTCCCTGCTCCTATTCCCCCCATATTTGTAGATTTATGCCTTAAATATTACTTGATATTTCAGTGGGATTTCGGTTTTAGTGGGATTTCACCAGGAAGTAAACTCAGAAACATATAGTTAATTCACTGTATTTCCAAAATCACCCCATTTTCTTTCAAAATTTATGGCCTGGCTACTGGCTCTCAACCCTACTACTGTTCCTTTTTTATGAATAACCTAATTCTCACATTGAAGGGCCTACTTTTTGAGTCCTTGTTGTCCTTATTTTTTCTTCAGTATTTGACAACACTGACCTTCCTGCTCCTGTATTTCCTCTCCTCCCTCCTTCCTTCCCTCCCTTCGTCTCTCCCTCCCTCTCTCCTTTTCTTCCTTGTATACTGTCTCTACTCTCACTAACATTTCTGGAGTATTCATTTTGTGTCAGCTATTCTGTTAGGGATCACCTTTTCTCTTCAGAGGATGCCAGAAACTTAAACCAAAAGACTGGAGAGCAGAAAAACCCTTTACATTATATTGTGTCTTCCTTGATAACATGTGAATAATTCCTCCCACTCAGAGAGGAAATTACAGGTTGTAAATTAACTCATGCTACCAGGATTTAAAACAGACAGCACATCAGTCTGCAGGACTGCCTCCTTCTAAGGTGGCCTGGCTGTCCATTGTTGTAGGGTTTACACTCCTCTGCAGAACATCTGGTTAATAGCATGTGGGCTTTGGCTCTTCGGCTCTGCTAAACTAAACACTGAACAGCAAATCCAGTGAAGACATGAGGAAAGGGCCTTTTCCAATACCCTGGAGACAAGTGTTCGGTCTGAGGGAGGAGATGGCCTTTTGTTTTTGTAAGACATCCTGAAGTGGAAGTCAAATAGAGTAACCCAGTGAGTAACCACCACCTATGGTCACTGTGGAACTCTTAAGGAGAAAGAACGTGGTTTTCTGCAAATAAAAATCTTGGTATGTTTTTTAAAACTTCATGTTACCTTTTTATAGGGCAAATACAGAGTATTACCTTCAGATTCATTTTAATTAAAAAAAAACTTAGCTAGAGAAACAAAGAGTATTTCTCAAAAGGGCTTAGAGAAAATGAAAAAGAATTAATTATTGGTGCTTTAAAAGAAAAGAAAGACTGAGAAAATTCAAACAGCAGTAGCAGCCACCATTTTAATTGCAAGTATCTATGCAGCAGGCTACTCAAAGTTCTCTATGTGGTAGGAGAGTGAGACTAATTAGTAAGAGGCTAATCTCCTGTTTCATCTTCACTAATTAATATTTCACTTTTGATCCTCCTTGCTCTGATTTGGGTAATATCCACATAAAGAACCTGAACTTTCCAGAAATAAATAAAGAAAAACAAATAGAAACATGATAACCTCTAATAGTATGGGAAGACAATACTGCTAGGAGAAGATAGAACAATTCATCATTTCTTCTCTGGATGTTTCAGAACTAGAGTTGAATGTAGTCATTCCTCATTATTTCTGGATTCCATATTTGCAAAATTGTCTACTTGCTAATATTTATTTGTAACCCCCAAATCAATATTTGTGCCACTTTCCTAGTCATTTATGGACATGTACAGAACAGCAAAAAAGTTGAATCATCCCAGATACAGGTACCTAGCTGGGAGTGAACAAGAGGATACTCTACCTTCTTGTTTCAGTTCTCACACTGTAAACAAGTGTACTTTCTGTGGTCTATTCAGTACCACACATTTCTCACTTTTGTTCTTTTTGTTCATGTTTTCACTGGCTCCTGAGTGTAGCACTGAAGTATTGTCTAGTGTTCTTAAGGGCGAGAGGGACATGATGTGCTCTAAGAAGAACAAACATGTGTTAGATAAGCTTAATTCAAGCATGAGTTATACTGTGGTTAACCATGAAGTCAACATTACTGAATCAACAATATATACTAAATAGGGTGTCTTCAAACAGAAACAAATAGAAAACAAGGTTATGTGTTTATTAACAAAAATGCTGTGACCAGAAGCTAACAAAAACTTAATTTTATATTTTCCGTAGGAGCAATGGTTTAATATTTACTAATTCAGTGTTTGCTGCAACTTTATAGAGCAGAACTACTGTGAATAATGAGAACTGACTACATATGTACAAATAGAGGGAGGTAAAAAACTAATTTGAAGCCCATAATATCTGTACTACATCAAGTACCTTTACCTGTTGTGTATGTGTTTACATTTTGTTCTAAAATTTCTGAGTTCCTTCTTGGGTTCATTCAACATTTATAACCCCCACCCTCTTCCTCAGCCTTCAAATAAACAAAAGTACTTTTACCTGAAAGCTATAAAATAATGCGAGATCCTAATGGGAAAATATTACTGCATTGTCACCTGAAAGCTTATGCATTTTTAGGACTACATAAAAGAGTAAACAGAAGAGGTTTATTCTTACCTTTATTTTTCTGCTTTTTCTTGCCCACTATTGAACTATGAAACACATGATTTAATCTTTCAAGAAGCTACAGTAAAATGAAAGACATTTTTAAATTCTCTATATCAACAGAAAAAAAATCAGAAAATACCCCTTAAAATAGATGACAATTTAGTTTCAGGATAAATAGGAATTAAGCAAATAAAAAAGAAAAAGAAAAGGAGGGGAATTCTAAGAAAAAAGAAAACTACATTTGGGTTGAAGGTAGTTGGCATGACCCTGATACAGGTGCAAGAGAGGGCATGACAGAGGGCATGGTGGAGATGCAGGCAGAGCTCACTGTATTTAGGGACTTAATGATTAAACGAGAAGCTTGACCTTCCTATAGTAAGCACATAAAGTGGGGCCATTGCATATTCTTATTTACTTCTTTGCTCATGTATTTACTTATTTTAGAATGACCTCTCCAGCCACATTGTGAAAGATGGATGAAGCAAATTGAATTAAAAAAACAGTGATGTCATGAAGAACACTCAGGAAGCTATTTTAATATTTTTATTGTAAAATGATGAACATCTTTACCAAAGCAGTAGTAATGTAAAGGAAGAGGTGCGTACAAATTACAAGGGCATGTAGGCCTTAGGATTTAAAATGCGAATCACTAATTGAATATGGGAGACAACTAGAATCTAGAATGGCTCACCAATTTTAACTTGTTTACGTTAGTTCTCTCTCTTTTAGATTTTGTGAGTTCCATGAACAAACATTTTTTAAGAAAATATTAGATGCGAAGTACCGAATAGAAACTGGGACTATGACGCCGACGTCGACGTGATCCCTGACTTTCAGACGACAGCAGAGGGAGGAACGCTGAGCCAGTCAGTGATGTATACTAAGTTACCACACAAGTGAAGTGAGGGTCTTCATCTGTCGGGTATAATTTAGATGATTGCCATGGTATGTTGTAAATGTAACGCTGTAGAATTCCAGAACTCCTTGCAACCCGACGAAGACTTACCCGGTTATTGCCAGATCCCAATTTGGTGGTTACTGTGGCCTTGAAAATGTGTTAAGCTATAAAACAATGCGAGATCCTAATGGGAAACTATTACTGAACCGTCACCTGAAAGCGTACCCATTTTTAGGACTACAGAATGTGTGAAAGAACTTCTTGTTTTCAAATTGAGGTAGATGGAGCTCAGTTCCTACATTATGAGTTATCCTACATCAGCTCAGATGGGAAGCTCAAAGTTGTTTTAGGTCAAGTTTCATGGAAACAGAATCTAAACTGAGATTTCTATACAGGAGGCTCATAGGAGGGGGGTTCACGAACAACAACTCCAAGGCAGTGGGACAAGCAGGACTGATTGGTCACAGGGAAAATTTAAGTCGCAGTGTAATTAAAATGGAGGTCTCTTCACACTCTCAGTGTGTGGGTGTGATCTCTGGAGTGAGGGTGGCTCTTTAGTCTCAAACTTTGCCAAAGAGTCTGGCCTTTGTTTTATGGCATCCCGAGTTATTCAAAGCCCTTAAACAGGGCTTGTAAATTTAATTGAGGCAGCACCCTTAGTTAGGTGGGGACTGTCTGGAAGGGGACACACCTGGGAGCCACCAGCAATCAACTCTCTCAACAGCTGTAGTATTGTATGCCTGGATTCTGAAGAAAACATCTGGATAGTACAACAAAGAATCTACTGCAAAAGGCAAAGCCAGTTCGGCCTAATAACAAAATATCCAGTAGCACTCTCATTTCAATTTACCTTTCCTTGAATCCGGGGCATAAATTCACCGTATGTCCACTGTACCTTTGTAATTATTTCTTTCTTCTAGGTGTGGAGATATGTCTGTTCACTTATTAATTTGTCCTCAATCAAATGTTTCTTCTTTTCTATGCTCCTTTGCCTCTTTTCTAGCAACATTTTGTTTCTCTCCATTTTTTGCCCAAAGCCGACTTCTCCCTTATTAGCAGGAACACATCTTTAATCCATCTCTCTTTTAAAAGGCTGACAATGACTTTACCTAAAAGCTAATGTTTCATTCAATTATTAAAATATAGAGGTGCTCCCCTGGATGCCCCTGAAGTTATACACAGCCTTCCCTGAAGTTCAGTAACTCCAGAGCGGTAGGAACTACATCTTGCTCAATTTTTGTCTATTATATCTCTATTGTCTAGTAGAGTAACGGGCACAAAGTTAATTGGGGTAAAGATCAATTAACTGTTTCCCTCTCATCTTTTGATAATGGAAATCAAGCATTTTAGGTGAGTATGTGAGCACCCTGCTGCCGATATTTTTACTGTTGTTGTTGCATAATTGCACCATGTGTGCCCACGTGACTAAATCTGTATCAGTACTAGGTGAG
Source organism: Macaca fascicularis (assembly GCF_037993035.2). NCBI lineage: Eukaryota > Metazoa > Chordata > Mammalia > Primates > Cercopithecidae > Macaca > Macaca fascicularis. The sequence goes on from NC_088376.1 coordinate 6,568,455, forward strand.
TGTAAGTAACTATCTGTACAACCTCATGGGCATTCTAGACTCCTTATTTTCTTCTCGCTGCTAGCTGGTAATGGTAAAGACTTAGAGTATAGTAAAAACCCTCTCAACCAGTCCTGTTGCTCACTTCTAAACTATAATATTAGAGACAAAAGTGTTTTTCTTCTTCTTCTTCTTATTTTTTAAAACACTGTATTTTTTTTTCGGGGGCGGCGGAACATTTTTCTTGGATCTCAAATTTTTAACCATTTCCTTAAAATATGATTGGCTGGGCGTGGTGGCTCACGCCTGTAATCCCAGCACTTTGGGAGGTCGAGGCGGGTGGATCATGAGGTCAGAAGATTGACACCATCCAGGCTAACACGATGAAATCCCATCTCTACTAAAAATACAAAAAATCAGCTGGGCGTGGTGGTGGGCGCCTGTAGTCCCAGGTACTCGGGAGGCTGAGGCAGGAGAATGGTATAAACCCAGGAGGCCGAGGTTGCAGGGAGCCGAGATCGTGCCACTGCAGTCCAGCCTGGGCAACAGAATAAGACTTCATCTCAAAGAAAAACAAACAAACAAACAACGACAACAACAATTCCTGGAAGTAGGATGCGATTATGCAAACAGTGATTATGTGTAACATGGATAAAGTTGCAGATGGAAAATTCACAAATATTGTGACTCAGGAAACTGGAGAAAGTAATTATGCTATGGCAAAATGTTTGGTAAAACTGTTGTTGGCATAGCGTGGAAGGCAGATCATGTCCTCCTGAGATTGTAGCTCTGAGGAAATTAGTTGACAAAATTCAGAATGATTCCGTACACTGGCTGCTCCTCATATGTTTAGCAAGTGGCTACAGAAAGGAAACTGACACAAAACCTGTCTAGGTTTGACGTGGTTATGGATTTCAGAAGAGTGCTGGTGAAGAAGGCTTATTTGTGTCTAGGAAGTTAAAGTGATGGAATATCTAGACATTTTGAACCTTTCAAAGTTAAAAAGTCTAATGATGTATGTGTTTCAAACAGCAAGAGATAAGATTATTGCTTAAAGTTACCCAGATGTAAAGGTCAGATCAAGGACATCCATTGTCTTTCTATTATTTTAATTGGCTTCATGAGGAGAAATATTACAGTTTTTAATGATTTTTACCTCTTGAGATGTTTAGATGTGCCCCCCTTTACTTGTACTGACTGGAAGCAAAGAGATTAGATGTCTACTAAATCTCTGTGGGAATTGTATTGACCACGAAACCAAAAGCCTCCTCTACAAAAAAGTTTGTGATATCCCTGAACAATACTTGAGTCTTCAAACCTTCACTGGCAGAAAGTGGGCTATGAAGACTGCCCAATCCCAAAGAGGGAACATTCTCCAACTCATCTTACATCAGATTTGGTCATATATGATAAAGAAGGATGTCACGAGGGAACAGAGCAGAGGACATGGTGAACAATGAATAAAAGAGCTATGGCCAGAAAGCAGAAACCACGAGGAGCAGGATAGGTGAACCAAGGAACCTACCTCAGAGCCAAGGTAGGAAGTCATTGTGATTTCTTTCTATCAGGTTTTCATAACTACTATGAAACATTGACTACTTTGTGTATCCCGTTCTTACCTTTTTCTGAATGCTTACTTTGTTATAGTTATTTTGTTTCTAGTCTATCGATATGTATTAGAAGATAGAGGAGAAGATATCTTACCATGTAGGCAATAGATTGCTTGGTTTTGAAGAGCCAGATTCAGATATGATAAAGAAGATTGCACATCACAAAATCCTGGATTGGGGGCTGGATGCAGTAACTGCATGTATGCTTACATGGCCAGAGTGATGAACTGAGGGTTTGCAGTTAGAACTGCTCCTAGTTTATAGTTTTCCATGCTTTCTTTTAGAAACGGATACTTTGATATTTAGCTAGACTAATTATCATCCAACAACACAACTCTCTCCTTGTTGCTTCTATAGCTAGTTGTCACCATGTGACCAATTTTGGCCAATGGTATAGGAGAAGAATTGATGCATGAAATTATTTGCTGGACTTTCTCTCCTTCATTGGCTATGGAATGGCAACAAATGTAACTACTGTGAAGTCTTATGTTTTACGTGGCAGAACTTCCCTGCCAGCTCTGGACCACTGAACCATGACATGGATGTCTCTGGATGTTGGGTTAAGGATAAACTCTAAATTGCCAAGGATGGAAATGAGACAATTAGGAGACTATTCCAGAAACTTGAATAAGAGTTTGAGACAATGGGCTGGGCAAGAGTGGTAACATAAAGAGATTCTGAATACATTTTGACTTTAGGGTCAACAGGATTTCCTGACATATTGGAAATGGAGTTTCAGAAATATAATGTTAGGGGTGTTTTCCATGATTTTAGTATGAGGAACTGGAATGAAAGAATTCCCATCATATAAGATGTGGAATACTGCAGGTAGATATCTATTGGAATGGAAGATCAGGAGCTCATGTTTGGCCATGGAAAGTTGGAAATGTTTATTCACTCTATAAGCTGAGATTTTGAAAAGACAGTTGATAATGTGCATCTGAAGTAGAGATAGTAATTTGGAATGAGCATATACATTTAAGAATTTTCAGCAGTTATTTAAAAATTATTTCCCCAGCTTTATTATAAAAGGTTTCAATTGGTAAATATTTCTAATATAAAAAAGTTATTAGAAACATTAGGAGAGTTCATCCCTAAGTGCTTCAGACAGGGTATTCTACCACATTAATTATAATATCAGTGTCATATCGAAAAAAAGTATTTTCTCAATAGTATTTAATACCATAAATAATATTTATGATATTATCCAATAAAACTTTAGTAAGACCATCTTGTCTTCTCCAATTATCTCAAATTTATTATCATAAAATAATAACATATTTTATTACCTTTTCTTTCTTCAAATCACAATATAGTCAAGGTTCAAATATTGCACTTGGTTATTATGTATCTTATAATCAGAAAGCATTCCTTCACATCTTTTTGCCATGAAATTGACTCTTCTAAATGACCAGATTAGTATTTTTGTTGAGTATTTCACATTTCAGATATGTCTAATTGTTTCTGCATCATGTAATAATATTTTTGTAACACCTTTATTTTTAGTAAATTCACAATTAGGTCTAATGCCTTAAATACGTTTGGTTAAACACATTTGTCGAGACTACTAGTGGTGCTAAATGTGGTCACACCTCTAAGGGGATTATGTGAACCTATATTTCCGTTGTAAAGATACACACACACATTTAGACCCCCGCCCCCGGTTTATAAATGTGTATGCGTTGTATAGATAGAGGGATGATTTTTTGTATTGTGCATTTTGGATTCTTTCTCCAGCAACTTTTTGTTCCTAGTAGTTGTGGCAATTGATGATCCTTGCCTGAATCAATTACTTTACAATTGCAAAATTGTGATTTTTTTCCAATTGTAACATTATGTATAGTATGTATGCTAAGGTTTGGATCTGTGTCCCCATCAGATCTCGTGTTGAATTGTAATCCCCCGTGTTGGAGGTGGGGCTTGGTGGGAGGTGATCGGATGATGGGGGTAGATTTCTCATGAATCATTTAGTGCCGTTACTGCTTGATACTGTTCTCATGATAGTGAGTGAGTTTTCATGCGATGAGGTTGTTTAAAAGTATGCACCACCTGCCCCTTCATGCTTTCTTGCTCCTTCTCTGGCCATGTGAAATGTGCTCCCCTTTTGTCTTTAACCATAATTGGAAGCTTCCTGAGGCCCTCCCCAGAAGCTATGCTTCTTGTACAACCTGCAGAACCATAAACCAATTAAATCTCTTTTCTTCATAAGTTACTCAGTCTCAGGTATTTCTTTAGAGCAGTGCAAGAATAGACTAATACAATATATTGACTGGCATTCTCCTATAAAGCGATTTTCTTCATCAAACAAGAAACTCATTTCTGTATATAAAGACCAAGTAGATAATTTTACTTTAATTATCAACTTTTCAGAGTAAATCCTTGGTGAAATAGTCTACTTGATGATGGTAAATTAGTTCTTTTCCTTCTCATTTTTTAATATCTCTATTCATTCTTGGATTTTTGTTTACCCAATATTTTACAATCAATTAGAGTCTGTAATTTCTTTTTCTTTTTTCTTGAGACCGAGTTACCCTCTGTCACTCAGGCTGGAGGGCAGTGGCGCGATCTCGGCTCACTGCAACCTCTGCCTCCTGGGTTCAAGCAATTCTCCTGCCTCATCCTCCTGAGTAGCTTGGATTACAGATGTATGCCACCACATCTGGCCAATTTTTGTATTTTTAGTAGAGACGAGGTTTCACCATGTGGGCCAGGCTAGTCCCAAACTCCTGACCTCAGGTGGTCTGCCTGCTTCAGCTTCCCAAAGTGCTGGGATTACAGACCTGAGCCACTGTGCTTGGCTGAGTCCATCAGTTTTTGATATTCCACTCTCAAAATGTTCACAAAAGAAACCCATTCAAGCCGGTGTCTGTGTCCCTTGATACATTCCAATTAGTCTTGGATATTCCTTTTCTCTCTGGCAAAGCAAGATGTCCCAGTATCACCTGAATATTGCCAGAGCAGACATAAGGTCTTCGATAATTTTTGATTCCTTTGCACAGAGAATTGGTGTTTACAAACCAAGGTCTGTCTACAGATGTGCTTGTTGCTATTGATGGCTTTGTTTCCAGATTCCTTTGGTGGATAAAACAAAATATGTTTTAAAACATAGTAAGTTCCAAATAGATATTTCCAATTTCAAGTATTCGGTATTACAGGACTTTTCATAACTGATAGAAGCCTGTTACTGAGTTTTCATAAAGCTATTCAAAACCTGCATTGCCTTTAGAAGATAGAGATTTCCACCAAGTGACACATATCCCTTAACTCTTCTATGCCTAATTCTCCATTGCTCTCTTATATGGGGGCGGTTAGTGAAAGGAAGAGGGAGAGAGTCTAAAATATAAAATGATATATAAAAATAATATATTGAGATGTTGCTAGCTCAATGATATTTTTTTCAGAAAGTGTTTCTACAAGAAAAATGGGATAGAAGCAGATGGAAAAATAAGGCCAATAATTATATTTTGTGGCTGCTGTAATTTTGGAAATTAACATAATAAACCTTATATAAGTACACATGGTATAGATGAATATTCTTCTGAAAGCTTTCAAGTATCTGTATGTACTGATCATAATCTGGCTTCCTCCTTTGCAATTCCAACAAAAATTTCTTTCAGCCAATAGAATGTCACTAAACATCTTCAAATTTCTGTATCTAATAGACCCTTTTAAGTCCTTATCTTACTTGATGGCTTTGTGGTATGCAACCCAAAGTTACGCTGCTATGCTTTTTGTTTTCTGTGACATGGCCCTTTTGCTCTGGACTTCTTTCTACTCTTTAGGCTGCTTTTTTTCTTACCTTCCTGTATGTTCCCCTATCTTTCTGCCATTTCTTTAAAACCATGGTAACCCAACATTCATCCATTGGCCTTTTATCCTCAATATATGAGTTCTTATTTTACCAATGCACTTTTATTTCTTACTTACTATTCCCTGGACCTGTTATAAAAGTTTTATTGCTTGCTTTCCTAATGAAAACAAGTTAAAAAACAAAAGCAAAACTCTGTGGCAATTCAAAAATCTTCTTTTGGTCTGTGGACCAAATTTGCTTTGTAGTGGGTACTGGTGGTTATAACAGAGGCAAGTGAAAATATGTAACACCTTTAATATAAATGAAAGGCTTTTTTGTGTTCAATAGAACAAAAGTTTATAATAATTTCAATTAAGACTTAGACACTTTAAATGTGGTGAAATCATCTTTGCTGGACTTATTTTGTGGACAAAGATATTTGGATTCATATCTGATTTTCCAAATAAAATTAGAGCCTGAAAGCTGATTTTTAAGTTATTCTTTTGGAACAATTGTCCTTTAAATGCATTTGGAATAAATGCAGGTAGGAGACGGAGACAGAAGTGGCACTTGGAATGAATTCCCATACATTATATGAATAACGATCATTGTGGCTCTATATTTTCGTGATGAGATAAATTTAATCGACAAATGGGCTGCCATGGAAATGACTTTCAAATGCACCTCTCATTTATTCAAGGTTAAAACTGTGATTTGATTGCAACTACAATTTATTATTTCTTCTCTGATACAATTTTATTTATTCTTTCTGATCCACACTAAAAATTACATAGTTTGACAATATTATAAAATGTGGTAGGCTTTTTGGTACTTTTCCTAATTAAGTAAAATAAAAACAATTTACTAAGCACCAAGAATAACTTAGGCTGATTTTAATGAGCTTTAGGTAATTATGAAATATAACTTAAGAAATATTCCAACTGATCGAGGTTCAAAAGCTGAGAATATAAAGGGACTTGCTTAAATTTATATCTCCTAATATTTCTAGTATTCAGTTAATAGATTTATTTCATTGATTTGTGTTAGTATTCAATTTATTCTCTTGCCATATATTCAACAGAGAACATTATTAAATCAACGCAAATTATTTGCCAAGGTGAGCAAAACCATTCTTTATTCTCTCAGATGCATTATTCTAATCCAGTGGAGGTTTGTTTAGCCCAAAAAAGAGAAAAATAATGCCATATCCAGAGAACAAAATAAGAGACTGAAAAGTCAATATTTATATCAAAATTTCAAAGAAGATTAGAATTTAAAATTGATAATGACTGGAAAGTCACAGAAAAAAAGGTTACTTTAGTGATTTTAATATATGTGAAAATACCCACATACACACGCCGATCTAGAACATAGTTACGTATTATACATGAGCTCATTTGTTTAACACCATTTGCTAAATGTCCTAAATATCTATACTATCTCATTTTGAATTTCTAAATCTGTAAAGATTTCTAAAATATGGAGTTATTGTGGAAATGTTTACTTCAGTACTATATAAAATAAAACCAATGCTAGTCAAATATGTCATTTTTTATTTTATTTATTTTTAATTTTCATGTGTACCTAGCAGGTATATACTTAGGGAGCATATGAGATATTTTGATATAGTCATATGCATAATAGTCATATCAGTGTAAACAGGATATCCATCACCTTTATTCTTTCTTTGTGTTACAAACAATCGAACTATACTCTTAGTTATTTTTAAATGTTTAATTAAAAATATTAATTGTTGGTTGTAGTAACTCTGTTGTGCTACCACATACTAGATCTTAATCATTCTAATTGTATTTTTGTATTGATTAAGCATCTCCATTCCCCATCCCACTCATTACCCTTCTCAGACTCTGTTAACCTTCCTTCCTACTCTCTATCTCCATAAGTTCAATTGTTTCCATGTTTAGCTCCCACAGCTAAGTGAGAACAAGTGAAATTTGTCTCTCTGTGCCTGACTTATTTCACTTAACATAACGACCTCAAGTTCCAACCATCTTGTTGCAAATGACAGGATCTCCATTTTTTTTTTTTTTTTTTTTTTTAACAGCTGAATAGTACTTCATTGTGTATTTGTACCCCATTTTCTTTATCAGTTCATCTGTTAATGAACACTCAGCTTGCTTTTAAATATTGGTTGTTGTGAATAGTGCTGCAATAAACGTGGGAGTTCAGATTTCTCTTTGATATACTGATTTGCTTTCTTCTGGGTAAATACTTAGCAGTGGGATTGCTGGATCATATAGTAATTGTATTTTTAGATTTTGAGAAACCTCCAAACTCTTATCCATAGTGAGTGTACTAATTTACATTCCTGCTAACAGTGTTTGAAGGTTCCCTTTTCTGCACATCCTCACCAGCATTTATGATTGGCTATCTTTGGATAAAAACCATTTGAACTGGGTGAGATAATATCTCATTGTAGTTTCTACTTGTATTTCTCTGATGATCAATTTCTTACTTACTATTCCCTGGACCTGGTATAAAAGTTTTATTGCACATTTTCATATATCTGTTTGCAATTTGTATGTCTTTTGAGAAATGTCTATTCATATCTTTTGGCCATTGTTTGAATTATTAGTTTTTTTTTTCTATTAGAGTTGTTTGAGCTTCTTATATATTTTGGTTGTTAATAGCCCGGCAGATGGGTAGTTTGTAAATATATTCTCAAATTCTGTAGGTTGTCTCTTCACTTTGTTGATTGTATCCTGTGCAGTGCAGAAACTTTTTAAATTGATGAGATCTCATTTGTCCACTCTTGCTTTGGTCACCTGTGCTTGTGGGCACTCAAGAAATCTTTATCCAGTCCAAAGTCCTGGGGAATTTCTCCAACGTTTTTCTTGCAGTAGTTTCATAGTTTAAGGTATCAGATTTAAGTCTTTAATCTATTTTGATTTAATTTTTGTATTTGGCATGAGAGAGGGGTCTAGTCTCATTCTTGTACTTGTGGATATCCAGTTTCCCCAGCACTATTTATTGAAGGGACCATTCTTTCCCCGATGCATGGTCTTGGCATCCTTGTTGGAAATGAGTTGACTTGTAGATGTGTAGATTCATTTATGGGTTCTCTATTCTGTTCCTTTCACCTATTTGTCTGTTTTTATGCCAGTGTCACGCTGTTTTGGCTCCTAAAGCTTTGTAGTATAATTTGAAGTCAGGTAATGTGATTCCTGCAAGTTTGCTCTTTTTGTCCAGGGTAGCTTTGGCTTTTCTGGGTCTTTTGTGGTCCCATATAAGTTTAAGAATTGTTTTTTCTATTTTTGTGAAGACTGTTATTGGTATTTTCAGAAGGATTGAAATAAAGCTGTAGATTGCTTTGGGCAATATGGACATTTTAACAATATTGATTCTTCCAATCCATGAACATGGAATATCATTTCATTTTTTTCTGTCCTCTTCAATTTCTTACATTGTAACATCAATGTTTCACAGTTTTCTTTGTAGAGATCTTTCACATTTTTGTTAAATTAATTCCTAGATGTTTCATTTTATTTGTAGTTATTGTACATAGGATCACTTTCTTGATTTCTTTTTCAGATTGTTTGCTATTGGCATATAGAAATGCTACCGAATTGTGTGTGTTGATTTTGTATTTTGCAACTTTACTGAATATGTTTATCAGTTCCAATAGTTTTTTGTTGTTGTTGTTGTTGTTGTTGTTGTTGTTTTTTGGTGAAGTCCTTAGGATTTTCCATATCTAAGATCATACCTCTGCAAACAAGGATAATTTGACATTTTCCTTTCCAATTTGGATGCCCTTTGTTTTTTCTCTTTTGTCTGATTGCTGTAGTTAGTACTTCTAGTACTATGTTGAATAGCAGTGGTGAAAGTGGATATCCTTGTCCTGTTCCAGATCTTAGAGGAAAGGATTTCTGTTTTTCCCCCTTCAGTATGATACTAGCTGTGAGTCTGTCATATATGTGTTTTATTTTGTTGAAGTGTGTCCCTTCTATACTTAGTTTTTTTAAAGCTTTGTATCATTAAGGAATGTTGAATTGTATCAAATGTTTTTTCCAGCATCAATTGAAATGATCTTGTAGTTTTTCATTCAGTTGACATGATGTATCACATCAATTGATTTGCATATGTTGAACCATCCTTTCAACCCTGGGATAAATCCCACTTGGTCATGATGAATTATCTTTTTAATGTGTTGTTGAATTCAGCTTGCTAGTATTTTGTTGAGGATTTTGCATCAATTTTTATTATGGATTTTGACCTACAATTTTCTTTTTCTTTTGTGTCTGTCTTGTTTCAGTATCTGTGTAATTTTGGCTTAAAAGAATGAGTTTAGAAGTATTCTCTCCTCCTCTATTTTTCCAAATAGTTTCAGTAGGATTGGTATTAATTCTTTAAAAATTGTTTAGTAAAATTCAGCCATGAAGCCATTGGGTCCCAGCTTTTTTTTTTTTTTTTTTTTTGTTTGTTTGTTATGGGAGGCTTTTCGATTCACTGCAAACTCCATCTCCCAGGCTCAAGACATCCTTCCACCTCAGCCTCTAGAGTAGCTAGGACTACAGGCATGTGTCACCATGTCTGGCTAATTTTTGTATTTTTGGAGGTATGAGGTTTCACTCTGTTGCCCAGGCCAGTCTTGAACTCCTGAGCTCAAGTGATCCACTGGCCTTGGCCTCCCAAAGTGCTGGGATTACAGACGTGAACCACCGTGCCCGGTTCTTAAGTACTCTTCTTTAGTTCTTCATTGATCCACTGGTCGTCCAGGAGCATTTTAATTTCCATGTATTTTTATAGTTTCCACCATTCCTCTTGTTATTGATTTCTAGTTTTATTCCATTGTGGTCAGGGAAGGTACTTGATACAATATCAATTTTTTTTTAATTTTTAAAGACTGTTTTGTGGCCCAAAATATGATCTATCCTTGAGAATAATTATCGCACTGAGAATAATGTATATTCTGCTGCCATGGAGTGAAATGTTTTGTAAATATCTATTAGGGCCAGTTGGTTTATAGTACAGGTTAAGTCTGATGTCTCTTTGTTAATTTTTCTGTCTAGATGATCTGTCCAATGCTGAAAGTGGCGTGTTAAAGTCTTTAGCTGTTATTGTATTGGGGTCTACCTCTCTCTTTAGCTCTAATAATATATGCTTTATATATCTGGGTGCTCCAGTGTTGGGTGCATACATATTTACAACTATCATATTCTCTTGCTGAGTTGACCCCATTATCATTATATATAATGACCTTTGTCTCTTTTATAGTTTTTGTTTTGAAATCTCATTTCTCTGATATAAGAATAACCATTGCTACTCTTTTTTATTTCCATTGACATGGAATATTTTTATATATCCCTTTATTCTCAGTCTCTGTGTGTCTTTATAGGTGAAGTGTGTTTTTTGTTGTTGTTGTTGTTGGCAACAGATCATTCGGTCTCTCTCTTTTTTTTTTTTTTAATCCACTCAGTTACTCTATGTATTTTGATTAGAAAGTTTAGTACCTTTACATTCAGTTTTATTATTGATAAGTAAGGACTTGCGCCTGCCATTTTGTGCTTTGTTTTCTGGTTGTTTTTTTGGTTTTCTCTTCTTTCTTTCATTTTTCCTGTCTTCCTTTTAGTGAAAGTAATTTTCTCTGGTGATATGTTTTAATTTCTTGCTTTTAATTTTTTCTGCATCTGTTGTATGGTTTTTGATTTGAGGCTACCATGAGGCTTACAAATATTATCTTATTACAGATTATTTTAACCTGATGACAACACTAATTGCATAAATAAACAACTAACAGACAGGCAAATGGAAAACTAATTAAAATGGAAAACTAATTAAAATTGTACATTTTAACAACTTTTCTCTACTTTTTAACTTTTCTTATTTCTATTTTCTTTTGTATGATCTGAGTCTTGAAAAGTTGTACTTATTAATTTTGATTGGTTCATTTGTTAATCTTTCCATTCAAGTAGTTTATACGTCACAATCATGGTGTTATAATATTCTGTTATTCTGTGTACCTGCTATTACCAGTGAGTTTTGTGCCTTTGGAAGATTTCTGAAGGCATTTCTTGTAAGACGGGCCTGATGTTGGTAAAATATCTCACTTTTTTTTTTTTTTTTTGGTGCTTTTAAGATTATTTATCCTTGACTTCTGAGTGTTTGGTTATTTAATGTCTTGTAGTCTTATTTGGATTAATTCTCCTTGGTGTTCTATAACCCTCTTCTACTTGAACGTTAACATAGTTCTCTAGGTTGGTGAAATTCTCTGTTATTAACTGAACAAACTTTCTATCCCAATCACTCTCTCTACTTCCGCTTCAAGGCCAATAATTCTTAGATTTGCCGTTTTGAGGCTATTTTCCAGATCTTGTAGGCATGCTTTAGTTTTTTTTCTTTCTTTTTTATTCTGTCTTTTCTGTGTATTTTCAAATAGCCTGTCTTTAAGCCCAGTAACTCCTTTTTCTGCTTGATCAATTCCGCTGCTAGGAGACTCTGATGCATTGTTCAATATGTCCACTGCATTTTTCAGCTCCAGAATTTCTGCCCGATTCTTTAAAATTAATTCAATCTCTTTGTTGAATTTATTTAATAGGATTCTGAGTTCTTTCTTTGCGTTATCTTGATTTTTTGATTCTTCAAAATTGCTATTTTGAATTCTCTATCTGAGAGGTTTATAGGTCTCTGTCTTTCCTGGATAGATCACTGGTACCTTACTTTGTTTAGTGAACTCATATTTTCTTGGACATTTTTGATGCTTATAAATGTTCACTGGTGACTGGGCATTGAAGAGTTTTGTATTTATTTTAGTCATCACAGTCTGGGCTTTTTTGTATTGTCCTTTTTGGGAGGGCTTTCCAGGGATTCAAAGGGACTTGGGTGTTGTGATCTAAGTTTTCAGTTACAGCAGCTGCATCTGCATTAGCGAACACTGCAAGCCCAGTAATGATGTGGCTCTTGCAGACTTATAGAGGTATCACCTTGTTGAACTTGGGTAAAATCTGGAATAATTCTCTGGATTACCAGGCAGAGACTTTTGTTCTCTTCCCTTATTTTCTCCAAAACAGACTCTCTTTCTATACTGAGCAACCTGGTGCTGGGGGAAGGGTGACACAAACGCCCCTGTGGCCACCACCACTAGGTCAGACCTGAAGCCCACACATCACTGGGTCTTGCTCATGGGCCCTGGCTACCACCTGTGTTTGTTCAAGACCCTAGGATTCTACAATCAGCAGGTGATGAATCTAGCCAGGCTTCAGTCATTTTCTTCGTGACTTCGAGGTCCCCCTGTTCTTGGGCAAGTCTGGAAATGGTGTCTTAGAACCAGAGCCTGGAACTGGAACCCTTAGGAATCTGCCTGGTTCTCTATTACAATAAGGCTGAGCTGGTACCAAAACCACAAATCCCAGTTCTTCCCACTCTTGTCTCCTTTTTCCACAGGCAGAGGAATCTCTCCCCATGGCCACCACCATTCCATGCCCAGAGCGAGTACTGCCCGGCTACAACTAATGCTCATTCAGTGACCAAGAGCTGTTTGGTTAACCTGTGGTGACTGCTGCCAGGCTTAGGACACTGCCTGTAGGGTAGTGGACTCCCCACTGGCCCAGGGCAGGTCCAGAAATGTTGTTCTAGAGCCAAGGCCTGAAACTGGGGACCCCAAAAGCCTTGCTCTACCCTACTGTGGCCAAGCTGGTATATAAGCTGATTTTTGGTTCTTATGAAGGTGCTTTTCGTGTGGATAGCTGATCAATTTGATGTTTCTGCAAGGAGGACAATTGATGGAGGCTTCTAGTTGGCCATCCTGCTCCACCTCCCACATGGGTCATTTGAAATATCCTAGTAACCACATTAAAAAATGTAAAATTAATTGGTGAAACCCATTTCAACAACATATTTAGTTAAACTCAATCTATCCAAAATATTACTATTTCAACACATAACTGCTATAAATTCATTACTGAGATATTTTCCATTTTTTCATACTACATTTTCTTTTTTTTTTTTTTTTTTTTTTGAGACAGAGTCTCGCTCTGTCGCCCAGGCTGGAGTGCAGTGGCGCAATCTCGGCTCACTGCAAGCTCCGCCTCCCGGGTTCACGCCATTCTCCTGCCTCAGCCTCCTGAGTAGCTGGGACTACAGGCGCCCGCCACCGCGCCCGGCTAATTTTTTGTATTTTTTTTTTAGTAGAAACGGGGTTTCACCGTGGTCTCGATCTCCTGACCTTGTGATCCGCCCGCCTCGGCCTCCCAAAGTGCTGGGATTACAGGCGTGAGCCACTGCGCCCGGCCCTCATACTACATTTTCTAAATTCACTCTGTGTTTTACACTTTAAGCCCGTCTCAGTTAGAACTGGTCACCCTATAGGTGCTCAACAGCCACATGTCGCTAGTGGCTACTGTATTAGACAGCACACGTCTGTACTGTTGAATTGTGTAGTTGTGGACTTGTATGTGTTTATCAAAATTAGCTATTAAAAAATCTTTGTGGCGAGGCGTGGTGGCTCATGCCTATAATCCCAGCACTTTGGGAGGCCGAGGTGGGTGGATCATAAGGTCAGGAGCTCAAGATTAGCCTGGCAAACATGGTGAAACCCCGTTTATACTAAAAATACAAAAATTAGCCAGGCGTGTTGGCCCAGCTGCTCAGGAGGCTGAGGCAGGAGAATTGCCTGAACCTGGGAGGTGGAGGTTGCAATGAGCTGAGATCACACCACTGCACTCTAGCCTGGGTGACAGAGCAAGACACCGTCCCCAAAAACAACAACAACAACAAAAAACCAAAAAAATAAAAAAAACCTTTGCAATTAACTTACCTTTATCCCTTCATTCAGCTTATGCTAGGTATCTGTATTAGTTTCCGTAGTTTCCAATTTTTTCTTTTTTTCTTTTTTTATCAGACCACCACAATTAGTGACTTCCAACAACACAACTTTATTATCTTACAGTTTTGAAGGTCAGAAATTTAAAATTGGTCAGCAGGGCTGTATTCCTCCTGAGAGCTGTAGGAAGAATCAGTTCCTTGCCTTTTTCAGCTTCTAAAGGCTGCCTTTTTTTGTTGTTTGTTTTTCTTTTTTTTTTGTTGTTTGTGGCAGCATCACTCTAATCTGTTCTCCCATCGTCATGTCTCTTTCTCTGACTCTGGCTCAGATGTCGCCCTCTCATAAAGACTTTGGTGATTATGTTGGGCCTACCTGGATAATCCCAAGACAACCTCCTCATCACAAGCTCCTTAGTTTAATCACGTCTGCAAAGTCCCTTTTGCCATGTAAGGAAATATATTCATAGATTTTATTGATTAGGAAATGAGCATATTTAAGGAAGACAGCCTACCTACCACAGTACCCAATCTGTTCAAGGCAAGATCAAGTCTAGAAAATTGTCCAGGAACTATCTATAGAATTGTTAGTTGTAGCTCAAGGACCTAGGGTTTGGATTCAAAAAATGACAATGGTATTCATGTAGTCCTTTGCCACAGATGTGTCTAAAATAATAATAAGATGATCTCATTTTGTGAAATGCAGTAACCCATCAAAACGCCTTTAGTAATTAGTCATGGACAAATGTGTCAATTCCCAAATTGTGTTCACTTTGTGCAACTCTGCTTATTTTTTAGCTGTTTGTACACCTGGTTTCATAATTTGTCTATTTTCAGCCACTCCAATTCTAGTCTCTCTGTCTCACTTCCCTTTTCATGAGACCTCATCTGATTCTTCAAATGTGCCCTATTTTCTCCAACCCAGGACCTTTGCATATGCCTTGTTTTTTTGCCTGAAGTACTCTTTACCTCCCTCTTTAACTGATAATCGTTTTAAGAAATTTTTAAAGACATAGAACCAATTAATTTCTCACCTTGTCTTTCTCTTTCTTTCATTACTGAACTGATCACTCCTGTGTGCGTGTTGGGCAAACATAAGACAGAGGCCTCTGGTTACAGAATCTTAAGAGATGTTTTACTCACTCCAAGCCCAGTCAGAGACAGGCAACGGTTCCTAGATTACTCTTCTACAAAATGATCAGCTATGTATGAGTTCAGACATCATGTAGGGATTTCAATTCCAATTCTTTATTTTACGTGAGTATAAAGGCCTCCTCTGCTTTTGACTTGTGGGCATCAGAGAAGTCCCAGAGATATAAAGCCCATAGTCTCTGTTGGCAAAGTCTGCTTCTGTTTACTCTGTGTTGTGTTGTGTGTTGTCCTTGAGCTTCATTTCTTTTCTTTTCCTTTTCTTTTCTGTTCTCTTCTCTTCTCTTTTTTCTTTCTCTTCCTTCCTTCTCTCTCTTTCCTTCCTTCCTTTCTCCCTCCCTCCCTCCCTCCTTTTTCTTTTCTTTTCTTTTCTTTTCTTTTCTTTTCTTTTCTTTTCTTTTCTTTTCTTTTCTTTTCTTTTCTTTTCTTTTCTTTCTTTCTTTCTTTCTTTCTTTCTTTCTTTCTTTCTTTCTTTCTTTCTTTCTTTCTTTCTTTCTTTTTCTTTCTTCCCTCTTTCCCTTCCTTCCTTCCTTCCTTCCTTCCTTCCTTCCTTCCTTCCTTCCTTCCTTCTTTCCTTCCTTCCTTCCTTCTTTTTTTTGACGGAGTTTTGCTCTTGTTGACCAGGCTGGAGTGCAATGGCATGATCTCACCTCACTGTAACCTCTGTCTCCCAGGTTCAAGCAATTCTCCTGCCTCAGCCTCCCAAGTAGCTGGAATTATAGGTGCCTGCTACCATGCCTGGCTAATTTTTTGTATTTTCAGTAGAGACGGAGTTTCACCATGTTGACCAATCTGCTCTCAAACTCCTAACCTCAGTTGATCCACCCGCCTGGGCTTCCCAAAGTGCTGGGATTGCAGGCATGAGCCACCGAGCCCGGCCTGTCCTTGCATTTCTTATCAGCTGGGATTTCTCTTTTTTGCAGACTCAGCTATACGTGTAAAAGGATGCTCGCTGTATCTTATAGTACGTTTCTAGATTGTTTGCTGAGCCTTTCTCTGTTTTTCTTTCACATTCCAAGAACGAGAAGTCTTCAGCACTCATTTATTTTCATTTATGTTCTGTAGCTTAATTCTAAAAACCACGTTGTCATCTCTACATCCTAGAGAAATAAAACAAAAGTCATGTATACTCTAGAGAAAAAAAAAGAAAAACTGGTTTATGGAAAAACAACAACAACAAATAAGAAAAATAACAAAATAATGCCCATGGAAAGGCCTTATACTTCCTCTTTCTAGGTGTATTTGAGAGAGATTATATGTGATTGACATTACTATTCATTTTGTGTTTCAGCCATAGCACCATTCAGTGAGCAGTTGCCACTCATAAGCTGGTAGCCTCCCAGACTACAAAGTGAGGAGGATAAAAGAAATGCTATTTTAACTGAGGTAGGATGGAGAGGTAATTCATGCCAATGTACAAGGTTTAGTGCAAACAGAGGAACCCAGGGACAGACAGGAGACTGGCATGCCTGAAGCTCCTATATCCTTATCTAAAAAAATAGTTACCAGTATGTTGTATGCATGGCACATTAAGGTCACCTAGGAATTTTCATTGTTTATTTGCAGTAGACAGTAGACATATTTCCTAACAAATATGTTCTATGGCGCTGAGCTCCGTACGTACTTTTCAGCAATTTTACATATCTTTTATTGTGGGTATTCCATATTCAATGGAGTGCTCAGAAATTTAATACTTAGAAATCATTTCTAAAATGCACAGACTATGACACATCAGTTAAATTCAATTTTAGAAGACAACAGGAGAATAAATATGTAATTTAACTGCATATTTGCATATTTATTTAAGTTTAAACACATTAGGTTCCATCTTCTGGCTTTCATTTTGCTCCTCCCCACCTCACTACTCTCTCCCTCTCCTTTCTTCTTTCTCTGTCTGTCAGCTATGTATCCTCCAATACTAAAATCTCACAGGGAGTAAGGTGATCAAGTTGACCAGTGATGAAATTCCAGAGAAGGTGTGGTGTAACTCAAATAGATATTAGGGAGCTGCTTAATCATCTTTTTCGCTGCTTAACTTAGTCTTAATATGTGATTTAGGTGTCAAAGAAAATTTAGAGTTGTAACATAATGCATTTTTATCCATTTTTGTGTTGATAATAAACATCAAATAAAAATAAATTTTAAAAATATTTTCTTTATTTCTCAGTCTTTACTCCTCTACAACTCTTTATTCATCTTGAAATTTCTGCTGCATGTGTTGCCTGGTCAATGTTTTATAATGATTAGCATTGAAAACAGCATGTATGACATAATCTCAACTGCCTCAGCAGCACACTGGCACTGTGACATCTTGGTGTTGGCGAAGTGTCTTTCTCCTAACGGGGCACAGCTGTACCTGCCGCGAGGGTTCTGGGCTTGGTGGTTTTCCTTTGACTCAGCAATATTCAAGGACTAGTTACCCATCATCGCAAAAGAAACAGCCAGTCCACTCTCTCCAGTGCTCTTCTGTCTTGAAAAGGGCCTTTCTCCCGTGATCCCTGGTAACTAATTGTTTACACAATAGTGTGCCTATTTAGTGAGCTCATCTATCATCAGAGATGAAAAATCCAGCATTAAAATGACTAGCAGAATTGAAGACTAGTGGTCCAGATGAGCAGAGCTGGCAGAAAAGAAGTCCTAGTATAAAAAGAAATTCAATTTTAAAGTGTATCTTTAAATACATGTGACAGCTTGCCCCAATTATTGTACAAACCAAGAAAACAAATAACTGTATACATGTTTGCAAGGCAAAGTGATGGGAAATATATTTCTGTTTCTTTTTGGTATGAAGTACTTGTAAAAATAATTGAAATGTCACTGCCTGTTTTCAGATCAGTCTTGCTTTCTTTCCATGTTTGAATTGGAAACCAAGACATCTGAGCTTGCATTTCAGCTCTGTAATTAAATAGCTTATGACCTTGGGCCTGCCGTTCTGTCTTTTGAGCTCTTAGATTCTTAATCTATAAAACAAAGGATTGGATAAAATGGTTTCAAAAACCCCTCCAGGTCTAAAATCATTTTATGTTGTGGAATAGTAAGTTGTTCAATTGTCTAGGGCCCTAGCAAAATAAAATCTTAAAGTATTTTTTCAAACTAATTAAAAAGAGGCAGTTTATTTAATGGCCTAAATCAGTACTTTAAAACATTAATGTTCAGTTGAATCATCTGAGATTTGATGATGATGCAGATTGTGTTCCAGCAAGTCTGGGGTGGGGCCTGAGAGCCTACATGTCTTTCAAGTTACCGGGAGATGCTGATACTGCAGGTTTAAGTACACATTGTGATGAGCAAGGACCTAACTAACTGTGGGGATTCTCATAGAGATATGGTCACACAGATAGTCTCTCTGGAACATACAGACGTGATTATGATCACCCAATCAATGTTTTGTTTTAAAGATAACATTTAAATGTTTTTCTCCAGCTAACATCAAATAAAAGTAAACCTTCAGAATATTTTTAACTGATTTTTTCAATACTTTATTTGCATTTAAAATTAAATAAATTTAGTTGTGTTACTTTTTACATAATATACTGATTTTTTTTTTAAATTGACTGTTTTGGTCTCCTATCAGTAAAAATATGATGCTTTGTCTCAACTTGCATCTTCTCTCTCCCCACAAAAGAACCTCAGGATGCTAAGTTCATGCTTTAGAAAGTTATAATGATGCAGCTGGGAATAATCACTGTATTAAAAAAAATCCTGTATATACAGGTGCTATGGGATTTATTTTCAAGTTCCATTAACATTTCTTCTTTCACTCAGTCTAATTTATGTGAGATCCTGAACCTATGAATCTAATATTAATTTTGACAGCTGGTCTCTGCCTCAAAGCCAAAGAGCTCAAAGATGTTTTATTCACTCCATCCCTTGCCCCGCTACCTCCACCCCACCCACACAGCAGCTTCAGTCTGCTATAATCAAAGTCCAAATGTAAAGACAACATGTTGTTAAGTCAATTAATTAACATATTGCTTCTGGGATGAATTTTTTTGTTTTCAATGTGGTAATAATGCTTCTATTTTTGAAGATAAAAATCTCTTCTGCACACTAACAACTAACATTACAGAACCTTTCTTGTAATTACCACAGTGATTCTAACTATGTTAAGTACTTCCTAGACTCAGGCTCTTGTCAGTAGGGATCTGGGTCCCTACAAATACTGAGTCTCATTTATTCCACAAATTAGATTCTCTTTCTAATGAAGAGCTGAGAGTTTATGCCAATTTAAGTTCTAGAATATTGTATTATGATCGTTGTTGTTATTCTGATGGTGGAATATATCCCAGAGGCTCTAATGGAGCTGGAGAGGGAACTGGGCTCTTGTTCTAGAGAGAAGTTGTGAAACAAAAGAATCAGCTAAGAAACTTTTCTGAAATGCAATTCTCAGTTGTTATTTATTCTGTGTCAAGATCTTCATGGCCCGCATTATGATGCATTCGGTCTGAGTAGATCTCCAAAACTCAGAATTTAACAAGTATCATATGTGATGCTAATGCAGGTGTGCATGGACCATATTTTGATAATAATTTCACTTGTGCCTTCAGTCTTGAAACATTGAATATGAAAACCAACATCTGAAAATATGGGTGTTTAGAGTAATAGAGATGCTTAGCTATGTAGACTACTGCAACTTATAGTCAAACTTCAAATATAAATAAATTTAATACAAGTCTGCATTTATCATGTAGCTGGATGCATACCTATCATCCCTTCAAAAGATGAGAATGATGCCAGCATTGTGTGTTGAGTTGAATTATTGAATGCAAAGCATAGAAAGACCTGTAAATAAATGTTTTTGAAATTGAAGCTTTCACCTGTTTTCAAAATAGATTTTTGACTCAATTTACTCTAGATACTCTAGATTATCCTTCGGATATTGCCTACACACACACACACACACACACACACACACACACACACACACAGAGAGACTCTATATACTCAGTATAAGAATGTACTACAGGTATATTAAAATGACATTTTTTTCCGTCTACATTAGAATTAAAGTTACTCAGAGGGAAAATATTGAGTACCTTACACAGACCAGAAAATGTATCCATGACTTTATGATAATTTATGAACTAGGAATGGTAGACCAGGTACTTTTACTAGTGTCACAAATCACAGAACATAAACTGAAAAAACCAAACAGCCAAAAAGCATTTTTTGTTTTGGTAAAAAGCTTGGAACTGCTAACCTAGTTTCACCCCTTCACTGTAGACATTAGGATCATAAGGTGTACTGATAAGTGACTTGTTAGTTGATGAAGAGCCAGAACCAGAATTAAGCCTCTGAATTCCAGTCCATGGTTTCCTACTTCAGTGTACAATTGGTGTCCCTTGTTGTTGAACAGTAAATACATCATAGAACTATATTTGTTTCAGTGTGCATTTCTTAAATGTAACTAAAAGTTTCTAAACGTTCCTAAAAGTGCTTGGAGAGAAATGGTATAAAATGTATGGGTATTATAAACACCGAGTTCATAATGATTATTCTGATTGGAAGGACAGTGAAATAGGCATGCGAAATGACAAGGTTGTGGGTGGCCTTCAACTCTGTTAGGAATATTTTATTTTTTAACAGTGGTTCCTGTGCATTTTCTAAAAAATACCGTAAGTAATTTCTAAATAGATTTTTAAAAAGACATAGTGTTCTGTACATCTAAAATTACTGTGGATTTTGATCTGTACAGTTAATGGATCAAGACTTATTCTTCTTACTTTTAGACCTATTTGGTCTCCCTCCTTCCTCAATATGCACTTGCATATTGTGTAAAAGATGTTATGTACTTCCAATTATAAAAACACACACAGACTGGGCACTGTGGCTCACACCTGTAATCCCAACACTTTGATAAGCTGAGGCAGGAAGATCACTTGAGGCCAGGAGTCGAGACCACTGGGGCAACATAGTGAGGCTCTGATTCTACAAAAAATAAAAATAAATAAAATAAAATAGATAAAAACACGCATATTACTGTGTAAACTTTTCTCCTATGCCATATTTCCACCAGGGATTTATAATAATTAGAATACTATTTTCGCCGACCACATGTATATTTACTCTACCATTCCAAACAGGGTTATTTACCCCACAAGATTATAGGGTAAACCATCTCGCTTCTTAAAGAGATGACGGCAGAAAATAATATGACAATTTAAATAACAATGATGAGATTATATACTAATGTATTAAATGAAGATGTTATTAAATTTTTTTTTTTTTTTTTTTTGAGACGGAGTCTCGCTCTGTAGCCCAGGCTGGAGTGCAGTGGCCCGATCTCAGCTCACTGCAAGCTCCGCCTCCCGGGTTCACGCCATTCTCCTGCCTCAGCCTCCCGAGTAGCTGGGACTACAGGCACCCGCCACCTCGCCCGGCTAGTTTTTTGTATTTCTTAGTAGAGACGGGGTTTCACCGTGTTATCCAGGATGGTCTCGATCTCCTGACCTCGTGATCCACCCGTCTCGGCCTCCCAAAGTGCTGGGATTACAGCTTGAGCCACCGCGCCCGGCCAATGTTATTAAATTTTTAAGAAAAAGAGTAGAAATATAAAAATATTGTAGTTGTTATTGTAAATCCAAGGGATAATAAAATATAAATTATTCCTTTTATTCTTTTTTAATAAAATTTTATTCAACACGCAAAAATTTATGAAATAAAGTACAACTGATTATTGCACCAATTTTGAGGAAGAAAAAAATTACATCGCAACAAAGGAAGTTATCTATCTTCATGGGCATAAGGTGTAGTGCCACCAATTGAAATTGGTGCCAAAATTATTTTCTGGCTATTGTAAGAATTTTAAGTAAAGCCTTTTCATTGAAAATTATTCCTTCAATTATCCTAAATATAAAACAAATTATATAAAAATATCTGTTTATAGATTCTGAAGTCTCAAAAGGAATTCAGAAGATATTACATATAACCCTCATTCTGTTTCTCTTTTAGCCATCATTTCTTCTTGAATCTCTCTGGGGATGAGGATGCCTACTATGTTCTGATGCAGTTTATTCTATAACTGGGTAGTGATAACTTAAAATATTCTTCCTTATATTGAGTTGAAATACTCCTCTTGGAATTTCCTCCTAGAGGTGTAATTCCGAATCGTGATAACATTAAAAAAAATACTACCACCTTTCTTTTAAAGACTTTCCTTTTGTAGGAGAAACAAAATAGTATTAGCTCCTTCCAATATTCTGATTCAATGAAATGTTAGCTGAAACCATCCACCCTTCTCTTGAAGGTGCTATGGTATCTGTGTTTCTAAAGTAACGTGTCTAACTTGAGAGTTAAACTTATGCTCAGACACATAAATTTTAACAAGGTTTTGTGTTTCAAGCAATCAAATGTTGAATACATAAGTCAACCTAGGATACAAGACTCTAATCCCGCCTCCTGCTTCATGCGTCTCTGTTTGGCCTGTGCATGGAGAAGACTGTCCAGGTCTTCTTGCTTTTTGCTACTCTAACCAGATAATATGTGAGTTTTCAGTCCCATATGTAACCCCAGACCAGATCTGGTGAGTAAATGCCTGGCCTAATAGTGCTTAGGTTCATATGAGGAAATATTATCACCAACAAAAACAATAGAAATACCCGCAAATGGTTGCCTACTATGATTTAATTAAAACCTCTATTTGGGTGTTTTACAGAATGTAAAAAAATCACAAAATATTTTGTAAGCTTTCTATTTTGATATAATTGTAGATTTATATGTAGTTGTAATAAATAATATAGGGAGCACCTGTATACCCTTTAACTATTTTCCACCAATGGTAATATCTTATATTACTATAGCACAATATCATAACCAGAGAATTCACAGAGAATCCATTCATCTTATTCAGATATCACTAGTTTAACTGTGTGTTTACTTGTATTACCACAGTGGAAAAACAGAATACTTCCATCAGGAGAATCCCTTATGCCACTCTTTTGTAGCTACAGTCAATTCAATTCTTCCTACCATTCCTAACCCTGGCAACTAACTACTAACCTATTCTCCATTTCTGTAATTTTGTCATTTCAATAATACTATATGACTAGAACCCTACAGTGTGTATAATCTCTTGAGATTCTTTCCACATTCACCATAAAGACCCATCCAGGTTGTTCTATGTGTCAATAGTTCTTTGTTCTTTCATTTTCCTTTTTATTGTTGAGTAATATTTTGTAGTGTGTATGTATCACACTTTGTTTAATCATTCGTCCATTGGAGGACATCTGGGTGTCCTCAGATGTTGGGCTGTTATGCACTTTTTTTGTACAAGTTTTTGTGTGAACATCAATTTTCATTTCTTCAGGTTAAATGACTAAGAGTGTAATCGCCAGGCCATATGACAAGTGCTTGTTTAGTTTTTAAGAAACTGCCAAACTGTTTTCCAGAATGGCTATATTGTTTGACATCCCCATCAGAAATACAAATCTGATACGGCATGTAAAGCTGTCTTCTATTCCAAGAACTCATTCCAAGAGCATTTGACTGTTAACGTTGGTTATTTTTGGCTTGTTATTTCAACCATCTCACCATTGGAATTAAAGTACCCTTCTAGGATTTTTTTGCTCGTTACGTCCATGGAATGGATAGTGCGTTGCACTGTCTAGACCCACTTCAGGGGTCAGGCTTTCATTCTGTCAGGTGCTGAAACTATTGTCTACTAACAGCTCACAAATACAATAACTCTTTCTACGATTTGCTCTGGACTGAAGAGAGCTGCCTCACTGAAGATGAGACCCCACCCCATGATGCAACCGGTTAAAAACTGCTTGATGTGGGAGTACAATGACTTGGCCCTCCAGACTTAATCTGGGCCAGCTCAGCCCCAGAGCACTCCATGGAATCACCTGCGTTCTCTGTTACAACTAAATCACAGTTCAATTCCTCCCTATGCCCAGTTCTGCTTTCCTTACTTCTGGGAGTTGATCTTTAGCGCACACCCTCAAAAGTTCTGCTGCATATAAATCCATCTCGTTTTCTAAGGAACCCAACCCATGACGGTTGATCTTAGGCTACCAGGGGTAGTACAAAGACAGATACTAAAGTGGAATTTGAGAGGTGCATCACCTACGAGTTGGTACGAGGAGGAATGATAACCTTGGCAAGATATAGCAGTACAGTTGTCCAATGTTTCACTGATAGAGGACTGGGAAAGTATATTATTGGATGAAAAAGCTCTTCTGGTACAATATATCAGGTAATTGAGAGGTACGGAGAAGAAGTCAATAAAAGCCTTATGGGATTGGATGACTGTTGCTGGGAGCTATTGATGCATTGGAGAAAGATAGTGGAAGCCTAAATGTGATTCATCATTAAGCAGTTAAAAATCATAGGGTGCCCATGCCAGCATATAAACTTATTAATCAGAATAGATGAGCAAGATTTGGCAAATAGGTTAGAGGTTTGGAAAAATACATGGACAACAGATATTAAGACATAAAACCTATAAAGATTCAGATATCTGCCACATTAGAGGAACTGTTAAGTGTTCAGAGGTTTAGGGCAGCAGTTGGCAAACTGTTTCTGCAAATCGTCAAATAGTTAAGATTTAAGGCTTTGTAGGCCAGACACCATCACAACTACTCAACTTTGCCATTGAAGCACAAATATAGCCATATACAATTTGCAAATGAATGGACTGTATAAAAATACAACTTTACTCACACGAAAGAGGCAGTGGGCTAAATTTAGCCTGTGGCCAGTAGTTTGTTGACCCTTGGTTTTGAGGGCATAATGGGACATCCTGTCCTTCCCAAAGTAAAGGACAAATGAATACGATGTAAAACCTCCACCACTAGGAAGGAAGCACAACCTCTTATAGGCCTCTTTGGGGCGAAGCTAGCATATTCCGTACTTGGGAATACTGCTGTGGTCTATTTACCTTGTGAAATGGAAGGTTGTCATCTTTGAGTGAGGTTCACAGTAGGAAAAAGCTCTGTAGAAGTTCAGACTATAGTGTAAGCTCTCCCAGTAGCACAAGACATGTCTATGGTGAACAAAACATGTCAAAACAATCCTTAGAACATGCTCTAATAAGAAAATCAAAGCTAACACAGCTAGTTAGTGGTGGAGTTGAGGTTTATGTATAGATTTGCCTGGACTGTGAGAACAGACACTTAATATTACCTATACTCCTTAAAACAACAAGCATAGTCTTGCACAGCATAGATATCAAGTAAATATATATTCAACTGCACTAATAGTTTTGTGGTTTAGGCAAATAGGGAGTATTTGTCAAGAATTGAATCTGCTTGTGCCTGACACACATTGGCAAAAAAGAACTTTTCATTAAACACATTTAAAGAAAGACTCAGGTGACTTTTTTTTATTTGAAATACACAGCTTCAGGATTAAAAGGATTCTAGTTTATGGGAAGAAGCTTCATCGGGAGTCACAGTTAACTTTATGTTTGAAAATTATTAGTAATAGTTTTCTTTTTACAGAGTCCACAGATGCATGGAAGTTTAACAACATATTCCTTGCCACAAGCAAAGAACTGATTCTTTGTTTTTCTCCTTCCTTATTAACAGAAGGATTATGCTATGTTTTCAGTCTGGTTTTTAAAAAGAAAGCCATAAGGCTTTGCTACCAAGTAAGATCACATTTGTAAGAAGATCCTTATTAATATTTGGAGAGTGTTAAATATTCCTTAATGAGAAGCAAGACTGGGCAGACTTATCAAGATATCTGCTAGTTCCAAGCCCAGAGTACAGATCGAGAGGTGGAGCAAACTCGTTTCTGTTCCTCCTGGGATGCCAGCAGTGTTCGAGCTGCCACTGGGGTAGAATTTGTATCAGAGACGTCACAGGGCCTGCTGAATGAAGCTGAAGGAGGAAAAGATGTGTATTGACAATGCAAATATACCAAGGAATAGCTCTTATTAAGGCAGATATGTCTGCACGCAGCAAATGACAGTCAAATTTTATTACATTCAGCGTTCATATAACACATGGATTGTAACCTTTGGCCTTGGGTTCCTGGGTGGAAAAAGATGAGACAGTTAATATCTGTTGAGAGCTTATTGCATGCCAGGCACTGTGACCATAAACAACTATCATGCTTTATTTGCTGGTTAAGAAAACATAACTATCATGCTTTGTTTGTTGGTTAAGAAAACATAACTATCATGCTTTAATTACTGGTTAAGAAAAAAAAAATTAAAGGGAACAGTTTTCTCCTTTTAAGACCAGTTAGTTAATTTAGATTATTCAATCCCTTCTCTTCACTACTAACAGGAGGTCAGTTATAGGTCGTAAGTGCATGACAGTATTTTTCAGGTTTCCCTGAATAGATCAGATTTTATCCCATGTTCCCTGTGATTGTAATAAAATTTGACAATGTACTGAATATTTTATATTTGGACTAAAAAATTGCATTGCCTGGATTTTCTCTTGCTGTTGGAAATGTCAAAAAATTGAGAAACTTGCTCATGTACTTTTGGATGGAATACATTGTATGAAGACACTGAAAAGTTTACTGGAGTGTCTCATTAGTCCTGATTTCCAGTGGTCCGTATAGTTCTAATTCAATGTGGGCCAATGTGGTCATTAGTTATGGGCCACACAGTTTCTGTACAAAGTAGCAAGCACTGAGTTTTTTCATTAAAATATTTTTTTAAATTTTAATTGCAGTGAAATAGTAAGTATTTTAAATGTAACCATAAAGCTTTAAAGGCATTAATTTAATGAACAGGAGAGAACTTGGAACTATATACATCTACTGGGTCATGGCAAGGCCCATGGTAAGACAAATGGAGAGGTCGATCTAAAACCAGAGAGCAGCAGAGCTGAGGGTTCAGTGTGCATAACCTGTGCCACTAGTCTGGGTAACAGTGGGGTAGCACGGCACCTGAAAGCAGGCCAAGGCTCAGTGTTACTTCTCCAGAGGTATGTACAGTAGAAAGAGTACCTTTTTAACAATAAGTATAGGTAAATATATTAAAGATTCAGATTAAATATACACTCAAGTCATACCTTGCTTCAGTATTACGCCTGGTGTTGGACTGGACACACACACACATGCACACACACACACTCTCTCTCAATATATCCTCATATCAGCAAGGTGAAGTGGACAGAGGTGATCCAACTTCATACGTCCTTGGAAATTGCTGAGGCTTCTTTCTGTATAAGTGTCAATGAGATCAAGTTGATTAAGTTCAGTTGGTGTTGTTCAGTTCAATTATATCCTTACAGATTGGCCTGATGATGGATTAATCAATTACTGGTAGAGATGTGTTCAAGTCTCCACCTATAACAGTGGATTTGTCTATTTCTCCTTGCAGTTCTATTAGTTTTTGTCTCACATATTATGATGCCCTGTTGTTGATACATACATATTAAGGGTTGCTACGTCTTCTTGGAGATTTGACACATTTATCTTTATGCAATGCCCCACTTTATCCCTGAGAATATTTCTTTCTCTGAGGTCATCTTTGTCTGAAATAAATTATATATTCCAGCTTTCTTTTTATTAGTGCTAGCATGGTATATATTATGTATTTACTTTTGAGCTATCTGTGTTTTTATATGTAAGGTGGGTTTCTTGTGGGCAATATAGTTGGGTCTGTTTCTAACACTCTGACAATCTCTGTCTTTAATTAGTGTATTTAGACAATATACATATAAAATCATTATTGATTTAGTTGGATTGATAGTTGCCATGTTTATAATGGTTTTCTATTTTCTGCATTTGGTTTTTGTGACTTTAAAAAATCTTCACTTCTTTTGCCTATTGTGACTTTGAGCATTTTACAAAGTTCCGTTTTCTCTCCTGTTTTAGCATATCAATTATAATGCCTTAACAAAGCTTTTAATGGTTGCTATTGGCTTTGAAATACACATTTGCAGCTAATCCACTTTCAAATAACACTACATTCCTTCGTGAGTAGCACAGGGACCTTGTAACAAAGTCCATGTGCTACCCAATTCTTCCCTTCTATGTTCCCTTATAACATGGCTGTCTTTTATTTCACTTATCCAAATGCCATAAACATCCAATATACTGTTACTTTTAGTACTCTGAATATGTATTTATCAGACCAATTAAAAATCAGAAAAATGAAATCTAAATTAACACAATTATATTTAAAAATTACATTTTGAGCATTTCCTCTTGTAGAAAAATTGTTATGTTTAAATGCTGTGTCAGTATCGGGAGCTTTTTATTTTGCCTTCATGTATTGCTTTTATGATGCTTTTCCTTTCATTACGAAAATCCAGGTTTCTGAATTCTGTCATTTACCTTCTCCCTGAAGAACTGCCTTTAACATTTCTTGCAAGGCAGGTGTATGGGCAGCAAGTTTCTACAATTTTTGTTTTTCTTAGTCTTTATTTCCTTTACTTTTGAAGGATAATTTCATCATATATATAATTATTGATTTTTTTTCTAGCAACACTTTAAATATTTAATTGCAGTGTCATCATTTTTACATGGTTTCCAACAAGAAGTCTACTGTGATTTGTACCCTTTTTCCTCTATAAATAAGGCTTTTTATTTCACTCTGGCTTCTTTCAAGAATTTTCTCTTTGTTTTTGTTTTTCTCAATTCTGATATGGTATGCCTAAGTGTATATATATATTTTTTGTATTTATCCTGCTTGTTGCTCATGGAGCTTCCTGAATCTGTGGTTTGGTGTTTATCATTAATTTTGGAAAATCCTCAGTCATTATTACTTCATGTATTTATTATGCACCATTCTCTGTCTTACCCTTCTGGTATTCCAATTATGTATGTGTTAACCCTTTTGAAATTGTCCTACAATTCTCGAATATTCCGTTTTGTTTTCTTTTTTTTAAATTTATTTTTCCCTTTGCATTTCAACTTGGAAATTTTTTATCGACATATTTTCAATCTCACTGACTCTTTTCTCGGTTGTTTCTGGTCTACTGATGAACTCGTCAAAGACATTCTTCATTTATGTTAATTTTTTAATTTATATTTTTTTGGGTTTTTTTGGCATTTCCACCTCTCTGCTTACATTACCCATCTGCTCTTGTGTGTTGTTTATTTTTTCTATTAGAACCTTTCACTTATTAATTATAATTATTTTAAATTACCTAGCTAATAAATCCAACATCTATACCATATTTGAAGATGGTTCTGATACTCGGTTTATCTCTGCAGATAATGTGCTTTTTTTCTTATAGAATGGTTTATACTTTTGGTTGAAAGTTAGGCATGACGTATGATGTAGTAGAAGATGTAAATAGTTCTACGGTGTGAGATTATGTTTACCTGGCTAGGAGCTGGCCCATGTTCAATGTTTGCTGTAGCAGTAGGTGCCAAAAGTTTCCATTTTCCCTGTTGTTCTTGTTTTGTCTGTCCTTTTTGGGGGGTTATGGGGGTTCCCTAAAAACTCTTTCCTAAATGGAGTCTGTGTCTTGAAGCTCTGTTGTTCGTAATTCACTGTTATTATATTGGAAACCTGTTGATGTATCGTTAAATAATAAGAGAGTGAAAACATTCTATAATATTTTGATGAAATCTCGGCCTTTTGGAGAGTCTTGTCTCTGAACTATATAATCTTCACAAGTGTTACTCGGCTTCCCCCCACCTTCAGATGAGACAGAAAGGCAAAGGGGGTTGGAGTTGACCCTACCTTAGGTCATTTAGCATCCCAGTAAAGTCTTTTCTATCGGAGAGCAAGTCCTCACTATGAAGAACACTTTATATATACTTCAAAATGGTTAGTTTCCCTCTTGCCCAGCCAGACCTGCCAGGGGATTTTTCTTGGCCCATTTTGAGGATCTTGTAGGGTTCCTAGAGGTAAAACCCATGTATATACGGGGGCTTCACTAATATTATGGCCACCAAGAGTTTCTCACTCTCAAGTGAGTCTGCATTCAGGCTCCAGAAATTCATAAAAATTATCATTTAAGTGCTACTAGAAGTTCATGGGCCATTGGCTTTTGCTCCAGAAAAATAAATCTTGGCTGTATCTCTCTTGATGTGCCTGTGTCTTCAGATTTTATAGTGATGCCCTTTGACCTCAATTCTCTAATATGTCCAAGAAATGTCATTGATTTTTAGTTTGTCTAACTTGTTTGTATTATAAGGGTGGGAGAAAGGCTTTCCAAACACTTTGTATATCAGAGCTGAAACTAGAAGTCCAGATTTATTTCTCTTGTTTTGAAGTTAAACCCTAACTTTGCATCCCAGCTGCAGCCGTAGCTATGATACACAGTGGTATGTGTGTGAGGCACTGTGTTAGGAAACCTAATTTCAAAGCACAATATTATGAATTATCAGAGTGATCTGTGAATAAGTTACAAAACCTCTCTCTGAGCTTCAGTTTTCTATCTCTAAATCTACTAATATTTGCCTAGATTGGTGTTGCTTTAGATAAATCTTAGTAGAAGAGCTTCTCTTTGGTTAAAAAAATAGAAACTCTAGAAAAGTATAAAATAGTATTATTAAATATTTATTTGAAGTTCTAAGGTAAATTGAATTTCTAAAATTTAAATAAGTAATTCTTAGTAATTTATATATCAAAGAATACTGGGCTCTGGAGTCCTAGATGTCTAATAAGAAGATTATGGTATAAATGATGTTTTAAAATTCATGCTTGCAAGAGACAGTCCTTTGGCATCTTCTGATTCTTACACATTTTGAAAATAGGATAAAATATAGATAAGACAATATATACGAGATAAATACATATAGGCTAAAATATATTCAGGTGTTCAGGATATTTTTATGCTGAACAGAGAATAAAATATTACTCAGGATTTACAAAAAGTTAATTTCTCCTTTTGTAACATTTTACATTTGTAATTAATACAACATATATAATAAGTTAGTTTTCTCTAGGTATTATATACCATGTCAAAGTTAATTATTGTAATTTTAACTATGGACTACTTTTAATCACTTGATATTAATTACTCATTTTTAGTCTTTTTACCAACTGTTTTTCTGTCTATCAAAAAGAAGATAACTCAAAATTTCTTTACTGGTGTTCTGTTCTCATCTTTTAAAATGATTCTTATCATGGCATCAGCTGTGATTCTAAATGCACTAAGGAAATGTGAATGATATTCAAAATTCTTGGAAAAATGTTTAAAACACATCAAATGAAAACAGTACATTTTTGTCTTATAAATACAAGGTCCACAACTCATATATAATTTATCCAGTGTTATTTAGGACAAATGACTTGCCTTCCACTAATAATATAAAAGAAAATAAAACCAAATTCCTAATTTGAAGGGGAGTGCACCTAATATAGAGAAATATGTATGATTTAATCATATATTGTGATCTGAACACTTTCTCTCTCTCTATATATATATGTATAAATATATGAATATGGATGCAGTTTGAAAATAATTTACACAAAGAGGATTAAAGTGAGGTAAGGGAAGCTTCACAAGGGAGAAAATATGTCTTAAAGAACAATATTAGTTTTCAAGATTGAGAAAGTAGAGATGGTAACTTCAGGTACCATCAATACGACTGGTATTAGCTGGTGTGGAAGAAAAGTAGGGTAGTGGTAGGTAAAGCTGTAAAAATAGGCAGAGACCAAATAAGAAACAGCTTTATATGCTGTATGGATAAATTCTATCACAGCATATCATCAAATGTTTAAAACAGGTGTTTAGGAAAAAGTGGTGAATACGGTTCAATACATTTTTTTGGAATTACTTTTCTTTATGGGATTTATTTTTTCTTCTAACCCAGTGGACTATTGCTTTGTTTTATTTTTAAGGGTTTATTTATTTAAAAAAAGAGGTGGAAGTTAATAATAAACAATATCTATCCTTTCAGATGTTTTCAAATAGGAAGGAAATACAAAAGAGGTTACCGAGTGTCTTTCCCTGAGAAATCTGCGACTAAGAGAATCTTCTCTGTTAGAGAAACTTTAAGGAAAGCTGACTAGAGATAGGTTAATGAATGTTGCTAGTGAATGACCTTACTGGGTCCTCCAACCAAATGTTTCAGTAATTCTCTGATTTTTAGAGTTGCAAACAAGCTTTGCGAGTTCATGATAAAATTTGTAAAGCAGCTTATGGTTTACAAGGATTAGTGGGGCTCTGTGCGTCCAAGGATTAGCCTTTATGTTTAATGTGCTTGCCCTCACAGACAGAAGTGACACTGCTCCTTCAGCTTCAATAGGCGATGCACTGTCAATGATTTTTCCAGTCCTGGCAATACTGAACTCTTTCTTGTGGTCAAGGTCATACACATTGTTGCTAGCTTTCAAATGTAGAAAAAGGGGAATTTTGTTTACCTTCTAAGAGACGATTAGGAGGAAATTCATAAAGGCACAGAATCTCTGAATGGGAACTTTTCTTAGGGTTACTTAATTAGATCTTTAGTTGGATTCAGAATCTGTTCAGGGTCTCATCTGATCGTATCTTTGAAAAGATGAGATAGCGTTGAAATTTCTCATGGGGAATGCCTGAGGACAATCTTTGTGCTTGCTCAAATATACTGAAGTGTTATTTCAGGTCACCCTTTGGAACAAGGGTTTAGAGGCTCCCCAAAAAGGAAAATAGCAAACAAAAGGGGGAAGAAATTCTAAAAGGAAAAAGCTATGGAACAGAAAAACAAAAAAATAAATAAAGATAATGCACATTCAATTACTAACCCTCAAGGACACTAATATCAGAGAGTGTCCTACATCTAACAGAGGTATGCATATTCATGGAATTAAAATTGATTCCAAATCACTCAAATTTTTCTATAGATGCCCTTGTGGAGGTTCAATATAGGCAGAGCTTTGATACCTATTTCAGGTCTCCAACCACCTTTAAAAATCTGACAGAGGGGAAGGAAGCCTTATTACTCACACATTTAAAAGATTAGTATGTCTGTAAAGCAAAAATTTTAATCCACATTTATTAGGTAGCCCCAAATTTACTTTTCACATCTTACTGCTAACATGTATCTGTTTCATGTACACAAAACTTTAGGTGTCAGATGACTCAAAATAGCCATTCTTGGGAGGCTGTAGTGTGAAATGTTGTTGATTCCCAGAGAAGCACTGTTTGGTAATTAACTGTAATTGTTGGTATAGCTCTCCCTATTCATGTTAAAATGGCTCATGAACTTCCCACCAGAATCTGTAATGATTTGTGTAACTTGTCATCATTGATATCCTATTGCTCCAGTTCTTCCCCTGTTCATTTTATTCTTCAATCCGAAGAGGCTATGGGAGCCTAAGACCCAAGTACAATTTGTACTCCCTTTGATATCAGCTGAATGCAAACTGCATAAATTCTAATTGTGTAACATTGTGATATTTATTTTTATTTCCAACTGATAAATGGTTACAGATCATAGTCCTAAGTTTATGTAGCTCTAAAATTTAAATACACTGTAAGGATTCTTAAAGACTTACAATACTCTGTATCCTCCAGCCTTTGTCATCCAGACTGGATCTTATATGTAACCCCTTTATATACATATCCCCACGGAGATTTTGAATTTTGGACTTTAGAAAGATCTTGTTTTTCTTATTGATTTGAGTGAATGTTTGATAATCTAAATACAATGTTTCTTCATATTTTCAGTAATCTATGTTTTAAAACATTTATCTATTTCACTTTTCTTCCTTGTTTTTAGGATTAAGACAAATGTTCTCTATAATATTTCTACGTTGTTTTTCCTTATATTCCATTTGGATGGTTAAAATGCATGGCTTGACCCACATTCTGCTACAAAATGACCAGAATATTATCAGTGGAATTTTCTTAAAAAAAGGAAAATTTAGGCAGTGAACCAATCGCAGAGCAAAATTTGGGTGCAGAGTAGTGGTATACTTGAGCCTTTCTGTGCTATGTAAAGGACTCTCCTAGCACTGATAATAAGGGAATTTGTAAAGTCAGTCACTACCTCTCACTATTAATAAATGCCCAGCAAGACAAGAAGAATGAAAACTGGCTGACTTGATTAAAAGGGACATTGATCTTTGGAGAGAGAAAGATCATACATGGAGATGGAACCTCCAGATTCTTTGTTTTTTCTCTGCTGTTTGGTCTTGGAAAGTCTGTGAATACTGGAAAAATTTCCAAATTTTAAATCTGTAGAACTTGAATTCTAGGGATTATGAAAAAAATTAAGAAAAATTAGAATTAGGGAACTATGAAACTTCACTTTGTATGGCTTTTGAGTGCTTATAATTATTAAAATCAAACAACTCCACTCTACCTTTCATGTGAAAAATGTGTCACAGTAGTTTGAGAAAGTTTTATATAATTTGCCTGATAAGTTTACTTCTTTCCCTTAAACAACTTTTTCTGTGACGCTCTTTGGATATGAATTATTTTGACCTCTACAGAACACACTTCAGTTTGCAGAACTGTGTTTGGGGGATCTGTATGGAAGGATTTCTCAAGGTAACTGCAGAGGGAGGAGGCTCTATTGCCAGAAGCTGATTCATTAATTTTCAGACAGATTCATGGTTTGTGAATCAACAGACGAGAATTCTCTTGGCTAGAAATAAGAGAGATTGCAATAAGTTCAGTGACAGGCATCTGTTATGTCTGCCAGGGAGCTGTACAGTTCAGTCAGTCTTCAGTGATTTCATCCTTCTTATATTTCTAGAGTTGAATGCAGATGTTATTTAAATTGAGTTGAGCCAGAGGGTTTTTTTTTTTTTTTTTTTTTAACGATAATTGTGATCTTATCATTTTCTATCAATATTACTGATACAAACAGTGGGATCTTACTAGTGTGGTACTGATACTCTAATAGTTAACGTATGTTTTATCTAGATGGCTACTTCCCTAGCTAAGTCAGTTATATGTTATTTATAAATGATAGCTATATCAGATGATGGATCATTTGACTGTAAGAAACAGAAACCTACTGGACCTAACCTAGACTAAAAAAAAATGTATTGGTAATATGGTAGGCAGCTTTTAAAGAATCAAACAAAAGAAAATGAATTACCAATACTCAAAAAAAAAAAAAGAAAAGAAAAAGAAAAAGAGAAACAAAGTAGTTCTTTAAAATAGCTGATTGATCCAGTTTTGTTGGGTGGTCTTCTCCCCAGACTAGGAGGGGGTACATTTGTTGATGTTGCCACCAAGATAACATGCAATGCTGTATTCCTAAATTAATATTGAGGTGCTTTTATCAAAAGAAAGAGGGATGGGTGCTGACAGTGTAAAGCAGTGGATACCCACTTCATAAATCTGCAACTGAAATTCTCAACGAATGTCTGTGAAGAGAGTTTAGCATTAATCTCAAGCTTCACATTCATTCCTTCCTTCATTCAAGAAATATGTGAATGCCTCTTTTTCCCAGGTCTTGTCTGTGAAAAGACAGATATACTCCCAACTCTCAGCAGATATCTCCTATAGAGATATCCTCTCTTTCTAGTCCCTCTCTGACTTTACTGAGGTACAACTGACAAATAAAAATTGTACATATTTAAGATGCCCAACTGATATTTTTAGATACATATGTATTCTGATATGAAGACCAAATCAAACTAACATATCTATCACCTCACATAGTTACCGTTTTCTTTTTTCTTTTTTTAAAAATCTTTTTGTGACAAGAATACTTAAGATCAACCTTCTTAAGAAATTCCAAGTACACCATACAGTGTTGTTAACTATAGTCACATTACTGTACAATAGATCTCCAGAACTTCTTCATCCTGCAGAACTAAAAATTTGCATCTTTTGATCAATGTACCTCCATTTTCCCTTCCCCCTAGACTCTAGGGGTCTAAACCTCTATAATAATAGACCTCTGCAAGTCTATTTTAGACTGACCTATTTCACTTTTCATAATGTCTTCTAGGTTTATACATGTTATCACAAATGGCACAATTTCCTTTCATTTTAAAGTTGAATAGTATTCCATTGCTTATATATGTGTGTGTATATAACTACAATTTCTTTATCCATTCATCCATTAATGAACAATTAGGAATATATTGCTATTGTGAATAATGCTGAAATGAACACAGGAGTGCAGATATCTCTTTGAGATAATGATGTAATTTCCTTTGGGTTTATATCCAGAAGTGGGATTGCTGGATTATAAAGTAGTTGTATTTTTTCTTTTAAGAGACAGCATCTTGGTCTGCCATCCAGACTAGAGTGCAGTGGTATAATGATAGCTCACTGTAACCTCAATTTCCTGGGCTCAAGCGATCCTCCTGCCTCAGTCTCTCAAAGTGTGGAGATTACAGGCATGAGCCACCAAACCTACTAGTAGTTTATTTTTATTTTTTTAGAAACTTCCTTATTGTTTTTCATAATGGCTATATCAATTTACATTCTCATCATCAGCGTACAAGGATTTCCTTTTCTCAACGTTCTCACTGACACTTATCATTTTGATAATAGCTATTCTGACAGGTGTGAAATGATAGTTCATTGTGGTTTTAATTTGTATTTCCCTAATGATTAGTGATGTTGAACACTTTTTCATACACTTATTGGCCATTTATATGTCTTCTTGAAGAAGTGTCTATTCAGGCCTTTTATCCATTTTTTAATCAGGTTGTTTTTTGTTGTTTTATTTTGTTTTTGCTATTGAGGTGCATATGTTTCTCATGTATTTTGGATATAAACCCTTATCTATGTTTGTCAATATTTTCTTTCCTTCTGTAGGTTGCTTTTTTCACGTATCGATTGTTTCCTTTGTCTGTGAAGAATCCTCTTAGTTAGATGCAATCCCTTTTGTCTATTTTTGCTTTTGTTGCTTGTGTTTTTGTTGCCATATCCAAAAAAAATTGTTGTGCAACCCAATGTCAAGAAACTTTTTCCTTATGTGTATCTAGTTTTCCCTGTGTTTATTTAGCTTTTTCCCTAGTTTTGTGGATTCAGGTCTAGTGTTTAAGTCTCTGGCCTGTTTTTAGTTGATTTTTGAATATAGTGTGAGATAATGGCCTAATTTATAAGATACCAAATTCAATAGCACATTAAAAGCATTACATAACATGATTAAGTGAGATTTATCTCTTATATGCAAAGATGTCTCAGCATATGCAAATCAATCAAACACATTAACAGGATGAAAGGAAACAAAACACATGAGTATCTCAATAGATGCAGAAAAGTATTTTTCAAAACTCATTTTATTCAAAACATTCATTTATATGGAACTCTTGACAAAATAGGTATAAAAGAACTTACCTCAACACAATAAAGTCCATATACTAAAATCCCACAGCTAACATCATAATATATAGGAGAAAACTTAAATATTTTCCTCTATGTCCTGGTAGAAGGCAAAGATACTCCCTTTTGCCATTTGCATCCAATATAGTACTGGAAGTCCTATACAGAGCAATAAGACAAATAAATGAAATAAAAGGTATCCAAGTAAAGGAAAAGGAATGAAAGGAAGAAAGAAGTAAAACTATTGGCTTGCGAATGACATGATCACATACTTTGAAAACTGCATAGACTTAACAACAACAACAGCAACAACAACGAACAGAATTAAAGAATGAATTCACTAAAGTTGCAGGACACTAAATCAAAATATCAAAATCAGTCATGTTTCTATATAAAAACAATAAACTATCTAGAAAGGAAATTATGATAATCTACTGACAATAGCAGCAAAATGATAAAATACTTAGGAATAAACAGTGAAAGAGATGAAATTTATGTGCTGAAAATGATAAAACATTGATTGTGTCTTCTATAATGAAATAACTAGACAAAAATGGAATGACATTCTGTGTTTATGGATTGGAAAGATTAATATTGTTAAAATATTTGTACTACCCTAACTAATTTACAGAATCAATGAAATTTCTATCAAAATTCCAATGGCATTCTTTACAGAAATATATATATATATATAAACAATTCTCATAGAACCACAAATTCCAAGTAACCAAAAAACCTTGAACAGAAAGAACAAAGCTTGAGGCCTCACATTTATTAATTTTAAGATACACTAAAGAGCTATTGTAATCAAAACAGTATGGCACTGGCATTAAAAAAGATGTGTAGACTAATGGAACAGAACAGAGAACCAAGAAATAAATCCACACATCTACAATCAACTCATCTTCCACAAAGTTGCCAAGAGCACAGAATGGACAAAAAGATGGTTTCTTCAAGATGGCATTGGGAAAACTGGATATTGACATGCAGAGATAGTGTCTCTTTACCATATACTGTCACTGATTACCATCAAATAAAACATTATTTATTAGGTGGAATTAACATAAAATGTTTCTGATATCACCTTTATTTTCAGTTAATTTTGATTAGTAGACAGTGGGTAACCACAAAAATAATGATACAAATACAACTGTCTTGAGGGAATATCAATCTGGTGGTGGTCTGAAGAATAAACTCTTAGGGAGAGTGACAGAGGAGGCTAAAATGCCAAGTAATTAACAGGAGATTATCAACTGCTTTCATTCTGATAGAGTCCAGAGAAAATATCACAATAATAAGTTTAAAATATTAATACTTAGAGCTTAAGTGATTTATATGCATAAATGTATCCTTTCTCATAATTATTTATATTTCTTATTTTATTCAACAGTACAAGGGAGGTAATAGATAAGGTAATTGAGGTAGAAAAAGATTTGCCTTAAATTTCTTATTTAGTGAATGGAGGAGGTAAGATCAATATAGATTAACCTACCAGCACTTTGATTCTTTAACATTCCATAGCTATTTAATTAGTGGTAGGTAGAGAGAATTGAAAGGATATATTATGAAGAAAGCAGAGACAGTAGGCAATAAATCTCATATTTTTGACTAGGACTAGCTATGGGGATGATAGGTTTCCCTGTCTCAATTAAAGCTGGATATCAGCAGGGAATAATTCTTTCCTGGAACCTTTGTGACACAAACAACTATTAATATACATTTTATCAATAAGTTTAAAAAATAAATTTATGAACATTAACCTAATTTTACACTTGATCTTAGCCAAAAGGCCGAGAAGCGATTAACCTAATTTTTAATAATGAAAAATCTATGATGGAAAATCAGATTAAGCAGCTCAGATTTTCTGTCACATCTACTGACTAATTCTCAGGAGGAAGTGTGCATATGAGTTTGAATTTTATTTCTTAATACTTGTTTTTGTGGGGAACTTTATGCAAACAATGAGATTCTCTGTACTGGTCCTTTTTGCATTTAAATGTCTCAATTTAAAATTTTTGTTTGATTTTGAATTAATAATGATTTTTCTTATTTGGAATCTTATTACAAATTTATTTATCACATTTCCTATTTCCATTTTCCATTTCCCGCAAGTCACACTTATTTTTCAACAGGGTAGGCAAGAATCTATTAAACCACATTTCCACCTTTGTAAATATCAAACACTTGTGGTTCCCTAAGTAAAGTTGTCCTTTTTTGAAATTATTAATGACTGTGGCATCTAAGGAAGAAACATAGGAAGAATAAATGAAACATTTATAAAACAGAATTTTTATACATTCATAAATAAACATTATAAATATAATTACTCTTTAGTTCATAATGCTGCAATGAAAATGACAGTATCATGTGTTCATCCTGTTTTTCCAGTTTCTCCTCAACAACAGGGAAAGAGTAAGAAATTGTGGATTTCATAGTAAGACAACAATAGCAAAAACTCCACAACCACCAATCTTTTTCCAAAGTGTTAATATTGATTGGCTACTTGCATAATCTTTTTTTCTACCAACATAAAAAAATAACAAATTAATTTTTCCTATTCTATTGCAAAATATAAGAAAAAAATTGTGAGTTTTTTTTTTGTTTTTTTGTTTTTTGGTATTTGCCAATCAATAAGTTTGAGAATTTATCTTACAGAGAGTCAACATGCAAAGGAAAAAGACATTATCTTTGAGAGGAGATGAGAAGAGACTTTATGTTGAAAGACAGAGATAATAGACTAAAAGGAAGGAAGGTTCAGTATTAAAGAAAGTGGAGCTATGATATAGGAGAATGAAATGATCTTTGTTTATTTGATTTATAATATTAGGTTCAATGGCTGCACCTTTATGGTGCTACAAGTCTTTGCTTAGAATATATTTGTAAACAATGATGCCTTTGTTTCACTGAAGTCTTCTCACATTGAAATCTTACATGCTATGGTTTGAGTATGTCCCCTAAATTTAACGTGTTAGAAACTATTCCTTAATTCATGTGTGGATTGGAGGTGGGGTTTGGGAGGCAAATTGGATTAGATTAGATCATCAGGGTGGTGCCCCCATGATGGGACTTCTGGCTTTGTAAGAAGAGGAAGAGGGACCTAAGCTGGCATGTCCTTGCCCTCTTGCCGTGTGATGCTCTCTGTCATGTTATGACTGTACAAAAGCCCTTTCCAGGGCCTGCTGCCATGCCCTGGGACTTCTCAGTCTCTGGAACCATGACACAAATAAATTTATTTGCTTTGTACACTAGTCAGACTCAGTTATGCTACCATAGCAATACAAAGCAGATGAAGGCACCACAGAACTCTTCTGACCTTGAGAAATCAAATATTGGTGAGAACTAAACACGTTTTCATAAAATAATGGAATCTGAAGCCAAGAATCTGAAACCACATTTACAGAAACTCAAGCATTCTACGTACTCTTCTACTGACTATATTAAGGGAAATGCATGGAACTACATTTACAGGTTGTGTAGACTGTGTAAGCACACAAGTCAAAAGTGTGGAGGATAAATAATCTTTGTCAAAGCCAGGGAAAAGATGTAGGTCCTCCAACTCATCTTTCCCCCTACAATTGATATTTCTTTTTATTTCCCATTTTCAGGCTACTTTCCCAGACAAAAAGACATAATTAAGTTTGACAAGAAAGCATTCTTTGTGTATAAAGATAAATGTTTTAATACTCTCACACATTTCTACTTTATTCCTTGATAATTCAGGATGTTGACACACAAAAGTGTGACTAGAGAGGGGTAACCAGTATGATAAAGAATTAGCCAATCATCATCATGTATAGAAAACATATAAAAGGACAGAGAGTGAGTGGTTTAAAGAAGGGAGTATATTAAAAGCTATCTATGATCACTAGGCTGTCCTTAGAAAGATGAAAAATGCTTATGTTGGGCAATATCAGAAGATAAAACTATTCTAGGGACATGCAGTTTACAGCATAATTTATTTCACTTCAATATAAAGGAGATATATATATACACACACACATTATATATATTATATAAATTGTGCTCTTATTGGGCCTCATATTCATTTATTATTCATTAAGTAACATTTACTGCTGGGTATGAAAATTAATAAAACATGGGCTCTACTGTGGTGAAATCCTGCTCCATCCAGAGGCAAGGCACAGTACCATACATATAGTAGAGGGTGGTTAGGACTGTAATAGGGATAAGTACCAAATGATCCTTTGACACTTCACAGGCAGTAAATGTCTTGATATCATGAACTTTGACTTGTGATCTGTCCCACTACCTAGCTTTGTAAAAGAGAATGCTCAATATTTGAATGAAGTAATTAGATCCATCTACCAAAGAATAGACTACTTTGATGTACATTGTACATGTGTACTCCCTCCTAGGGAATATTCAAGAAGCAAGACATAGCCTAGTTTGAGATGCAGTGGAAGTCATTTCAATATTGGTGAGAACTTTGAAATAGATGAATAACCAGTAAAAACTCTCACGGTCTTAAGTTTTTGTAGATCTGTCGCTAGGATAGAAAAACAAAAATTCATTCTTCACTTTCTTACCATCCCAGCGTTAATAAATGTATTTCTTTATGAAGAGCTCAGGAGACAATCTATTAATAGTTTTTCATACTGTTAAAATTATGTTAACAATTTAAATGTTAAGTAGATATTATAAAAACAATTGGATATTGATGAGGTCTGATTATCATATCTCATTATTAAATTGAAAACATTTTCTCCAAATAATGTAGCACCTATAGGAAAATAAGGATTGAAAACCAAAGCAGCCAAGTATTCCCCTCACATTGACTATGTTTGTGAAAACTGCTTTGTAAGATATGGTCTTCTTAAAATTCAAAATCCCAAACAGGGAAAGGTTAGAATAAGGAGGCTATTTAAGTGATTTATGCTGACAAAGATCAATTAAGATATTAACAGTGTAGACCTTCTGGAATCTGCTTCATTGAGAAGTATACTTGTAAGATACTGTTCTTACTCTAAAGTAAATGCTTTGTTTGTGTTTAAGAGTGTCAGCTTGTAGGTTTAGGTGATGCACCCAAATTCTTCAGCAAGGGAGGAAAAATGAGAGAGAGAGAGAGAGAGAGAGAGACAGAGAGATGGGGCTCGGGGAGGGTGTGCTTGAAACTGCAACTGCTCCTTGAAGAAAAGTTCCATTTATTTATACAGAATATGAGGTATTATGGTGAATATTTACCAAAAGGAAGTATTTTATCAAAATGTAGAGGCTTGAGGATTGATAAAACCTTGAAAGTTGTGGGCAAAGTATGGCTGGCGATGGTGGCTCATGCCTATAATCCCAGCACCTTGGGAGGTGAAGGCGGGTGGATCGCTTGAGTCCAGGAGTTCACACCAGTCTGAGCAACATGGAGAAACCCCGTCTCTGAAAAAGAAAAAAAATATTTTACAAAAACTACCCTGGCTTGGTCGTGCATGCCTGTAGTCCCAACTA
Source organism: Macaca fascicularis (assembly GCF_037993035.2). Lineage (NCBI taxonomy): Eukaryota > Metazoa > Chordata > Mammalia > Primates > Cercopithecidae > Macaca > Macaca fascicularis. The sequence goes on from NC_088376.1 coordinate 6,611,300, forward strand.
CTCAAGAGACTGAGGTGGGAGGACAGCTTGACTTCAGGAGGTGGAGGTGGGAGGATGGATTGAACTCAGGAGGCAGAAGTTGCAGAGGACTGAGTTTATACCACCACACTCCAGCCGGGGCAACAGAGCCAGACTCTACTTTAATAATAGTAATAATAATAAATATGATGAGAAAGTACTTTATTTTGTATAACTTTTCCAGTTTATATAATATTTACCAACAATGATAATCTCTGATTAATTTTCATAACAATCTTGTGAGGTCTTGAAAAATATATCTTTATGATGAGAAAATAAGGATCAGAAAATTGATCTGCCTAAAGATATCTTATTAGAAAGTGTGAGACTCAGAACTAAAATTTAGGCCTCCTGGTTCCAAATTTTTTGCTCTTTGGTACTCTGTATAGATGAGAAATTCACCTTGAAAATTACATGTAAAGTAGGTAAAACATGATTAGAGTAATGACTGTCTGAAAACATACGTTTGGCACGACCTCATCCAGAGGACCATATGAGACACTTTGAATACATTTTGTGTGTTATAGACAAACATTTCCCTTTCTGAGGACCATGGAAGCTAGTGGGAGAAAGCAAAAAAAATATAATGACCTATAAGGAAAATCATAAGAGACACAATTTCACTAATCCTCAGATTCCTTCTTTATTTAACAAGTTTTTCCTTTTTTTGTGTAGTTTTTATTTTATACATTTTTACATAGTTAAGATCATGTCTTAGTTACATATTATATCTTTATTTGTTCACATAAATCATAATCAATTTTCAATGTCACTTAAATTCTTTGTAGGTAATATTTTAATTATATGTGTAATGTAAATACATATACAATATTTATAATACATATAAAATACATATAAAATATGTGTATATGTAAATACATATACAATATTACTTCAATGTTTTTCTAATGTTAGACATTTAGGTTGTTTCCAATTTGTGACTCTTTCAGATAATATTATGATGAAATTATTGCTACCATTTTAAAAGTAGAATACTATTACCTATATTGTGTTGTTTTATTATATATATCAATTAACACTTATACAACATATATATTTATTTATATATGATTTATATAATTTATATCAATAGAAATAATTAGAATGGGCAGAAATTATGAATCTAATCTAGAGGTGCTCTAAGTGGTAAACTATAGATAGAGAGGTAGGGAGAAAGAAGGAAAGATGTAGTAAGAAAGAGAAAGAAAGAGAAAGAAAGGGAGAAAGGAAGCAAAAGGGGGAGAGAGAGAGAAAGAAAAAAAGAAAGAAAGAAACAAAGAAAGAAAGAAACAAGAAAGAGAAGAAAGGAAAAGAAAAAAAGAAAAAAGAAAGAAGAGAGAGAAAGAAAGAGAAAGAAAAGAAAGAAAGAAAGAGAAAGAAAGAAAGAAAAGAAAGAAAGAGAGAGAGAAGGAAGAAAGAAAGGGAAAGAAAATAGTTTAAGCAAGGAAGCATAATGAAGGCATTCTGGGACAATGTATTTAGAAACCAGGGGATATATTTCCTTAGAAGATAGGAAGAATTATATGTAAAGCAAGAGCAAAAATTGTTAGGGATGGGTTAAATGGGTTGGTACATATTTATTATTTGGAGATGTTAGCATGAGCAGTGGAAGTCCTCTTTAGAACTGTGATTACTAGAGGAGTCTTAGAAAACTTGATGTATTAGTCAGGGTCCAAACAGGAGACAGAAAACACAGCAGTAATTTGACAGAGTCGATTTCATGTAAATAACTTTAATTAGGTATAAAGTTGCCAACAAATAAAGAATAATTCTAAGGTGTAGGAGAGGTGGAAACTGTAGAAGTTGCTGCCATCCTTATGGCTGAGAAAACAAGGAGCAAGGGAGGAAGTCACACTGCTCAGGAGGGAGTTCTGCTTCTCTGATGCTGGTGTCTCTGAGCTCAGAGGTCAGGCCTCATGGGTTCTGGGACTCAGACCTCTGAGGAAGGGGTGCTGCTGCTACAGGAACAACTGCTGACTATTATGAGGACAAAGCTTTCTTGAGGTCCTGATCATGAGAACCACAAGGTCACAAAGAGCCCTCAGGAAAACACAAAAGCAAGTCCTGTCTTCTTCCAAGCATGGAGCCTCCCTGTAGCACCTTTTGTTGACCAACTTCAATGGAAAGGCAGCCAAAGCACAAGTTTGTAGTCCCAGCCTCAGCATTTCAAAATAGAGTATAGAAGGGTGGCTTTGAAGTTGAGAAATATCTTAACAACAGGCACCATTCATATGTTCTCACATGGATTAAATAAGAGGAAAATTGACATTTATTTAGGATGAGCCTCTCAGCCAAAACTCCTTCTTCACTTCTTGGATTTTGGAAATGGAAAAGCTTAAAACTAAAAGATTCCAAGCATCATCTTTTGATGCTTTTTTAAAAAAGGGAGCTACATTAAAAACAGCACATGGGTCAGAGTTCCTACTTCACCACTAGATTATCTGCTATGACCCTAAGTAAATTATTTCCTTCTCTTAGACCCAGTTTACTCTCTAATCCAATGAATCTATGTCATTGTATCTAATAAAGGTTTCAAGAGAATCAAAATGAGGTATCACACAAGTGCTTTGTCAATCACCAAATCATTGGTTTTCTTTCCAAATCCAGATAGTTTCTAATATGACAGGATGAACTTCAGCAATAGCTCTTGTATTTATTTTATATTTATTCTTATTATAAGCACCTTAGTTTACTTGCATATTACATAAACCTTTCCGAGCAGACTTTAATATCTGACTTTATTTTCTCTCTTACGTGTATTGCAAACATTGATGGATTTTTGGATTAATCTTATATATTATTGATTGAAATGCATCAATATCTTATCTCCCTATTGCTCAGTAACTTCAGTCTACACTGCCCAAGTTGTGATCACATAGTATTTCACAACTGTTTTACATCCTATTACATCTTCATCTCTACCTACATGTGCTAATGTCTTTCTCCACAACATATTTTTGTTTAATTGAAAATAGGCATATTCTCCTTTGACCGTCTACAACAGAAAAGTTTATTCTGTGTGAGCACACGGTGCATGCATGTTTGTATGGAAATCTATTTTATAGCATATTATGTCATTTGTTGACATCATTCTCCTTAAGACGTGGTAAGCCTTCAGGGATTAGAAGTCATTTTTGTACCAGTGCCTCTTGCAGTACTTTGTAGGTCATAAACAGACAATAGACTTGTTGCATAATGTATTAGAGGAAGACTTGGCAGAACTTTGTGTTCAGTGTGGTACAAGGGATGAAGGAGACAAAGAAACCAAAGATGACTCATAGTTGTGAGCCCAGGAGTGTTGAGGACTTCATGTAAGATATAAATTTGGAAAAGATGGATTAGAGGAAGGTCATGGACATTTGTAAACATGCTCAGATTTAGTTTTAGGAGAATGCTTAATTGAATTTTATTCCATTATTAAACTTTTTTTAGAGATGAGGCAAAAGAACAATAAGCAATGTTATGGTTATAGATTTATACCTTAGAGGTTGAAATTTAAAACAAATAAGTAACTGAATTTCTTAAAGCCTAAGAGAGTGCCATTCACAAAATAAAATTTATTAAACAGATACCATGTGCAAGGATACATTGGTGAATACAATGGACAAAGTTCTTAACTTGTGAAGCTTGCAGATTTACTGCTGTAAATGGGTAGAGGCAAGATAAAAAAAATAAAACCCATAAGTATGGTTTCTTTCATATTCAGTCATTCAATAAATATTTGTTGAGTGTCATTCATAAACTAGTTTTTGGGCTATATTCTTGGGGATATAGCAATAAATATATCAGAGAGTTTACGGTCTTAAAAAACAAGGAATATAAATTTGATGAGTATTATGAGGTGCAATAGAGTAGTGTGCTTTGAGAACAGTTGTCATGGGTACTCAACCTAGAGTAGGCTGTTAGGAAAGACCTCTTGGGAGAATGAGGCGTAGGGATGCATCTGGTGGGAGAAGTGTATTTTGGCAGAGAACATCACGATTGAAGAACCAAAGGTGAGAAATAGTATATCAAGTTCAGGAGTGTAAATAGCACAGAATGAAAACATGGTAGGGATGCAGTGTAGTGTGTGTGAAAGGACTAGAGATACAGGTGTGCTCACATAATGCGGAACTCTGTAAATTATGTTACTAACTCAGAATTTTATTTTAAGCATGTTGTTAAGCCACTTGTAGCTATGAATAATTGATAGAATAAATTGAACTCAAAGAAGCTATCACCAGAATTTGGTTCTGATTTCCAAAATTACTACCTTTAACTGAATGGTGTCTACTTTCCTTTCTCTCTTCTTTGATAACATTCTAGTAAGATCTCTCACTCTCCAAATTTTAAAATTGCTTTATTGAATTATAACCCAATTCAAAACTATATACAAATTTAAATTGTGCAATTTAATACATTTTGACATATTTACATTCCCGTGAATCCATCATCACAACCAAGACAATGCACACATGCATCACTCCTTAAAGTTTTCTCATCCTCTGTGTCATCCTCCTTTTCTCACCCCCCTTACCCTACTTTAATTTCACCAGCCCTGATCTGCTTTCTGTCACGGTAAATTGGTTTTCAAATTCCAGAGTAGTGTGTAAGTGAAATAAAACACGTTCATTTGTTGTTCTTTCTGTTTGTCTTCTTTCACTTAGTATAATTATTTTGAGATCCATCCATGCCTTTGTATGTATCAATAGTTCATCCCTTTTTTATAGACCAGCAGTATTTCATTCAGTGTACAACACTTTATTTATCCATTCACCTGCTCTGAAGATTTGCTTTTCCTCACACACTTGGGTTACCAGTACTCAGCTGAAGACTTGAGGGACCTCACTACAGCTATCTAGAACTCTTTGTTTGCTCAGCTCTTTCTTCTCTAGTATTCTGTCTAGAGAGAGCCGGACGACTTGACATCCCTGGACCCTCCAATCTGTCTTAAATGAGGGAAACCACTGGGCTTTTTTAGTTTCCTCTCCCTGCCTCTCCATAGGGACCTAGAACTCTCTCTTTGCTTAGCTCTTTCTTCTCCAGTACTCCCTCTAGAAAAAGTGACACACGATGACATCACTGTACCCTACAGTCTGTCTTAATTTAGCGGGACGGCTGGGCTTTTTTCAGATTCTTCTTCCCGCACAGTGACCTGTATACTCTCTATAGATTGTAAGCTAGGGGTTATTGCACAAATTACTTTATTTTTTCCCTCCTCAGTGAGGAATCATGGTCCTGGGCTGCCTGATATCCAACATCTAAAAACTGTTGTTTCATATATTTTACCTGGTTTTGTTCAGAGTTTCCATTGTAAATGTAAATCCAGTCCCTGTTTCATCATCATGGCTAAAAGTGGAAGTTTCTTTTTGGTAACATTCAGTTATAAAAGTCTTATATTTATAACTATGACTTATTTTAATGTATTAAAGATAGAGTCGAGTCCAACAACAAAATGCCAGCCTCTTGTTCCTTTCTATGCCTCACTCCTCTTTTTAACGGCTGCCTCACTCCTGGCTCAGGGATCTGCGGTGGGAAAGAAGTCATCGTCTGTTTTCTCACTCTTCCTCTGGCTCTTTCAGTTATCATAATTTCTCAACTGTGGACTCTTCTGAGGCTGGAGCAGGGGAATGGAAGCGAGAGGAAAGGCGGGTGGCCTTTAGATAATTTTTACTATTTTATTTGTACTCTTTGGTTTGATGCCCTTGATATTTGCAAAAACTCTTTCATGAGTTGCATTTCTGGGTTCTTTGGAGGCCTCACAGAAACTGCCAAATGCCACTTTCCACACATCTAGGAAGTATACCTTCCGACAGGACGTTTGCAAATGCTTCCTCCTCCAGCTGCTTGGTAGATATGTAACCACATTCACCCTTAATGTCTCTTTATCTCACCAGGCACCCTACTGAGATGAGTTCTTTTTAAAAGAGCTACTTTCCATGGCGAATCCATTTTGGCGAATAGAAAATTCATCATGCTTACCACACCAAGTAGCAGGAAGGCAGGCTTGCCAGCCGTCCCCTCCTTCCTTGCCCTAGTCTCCAGTACTGCTCCAGCTGGCCTGTAACCTCCAGAATCCTCCCACGGATATGCAGGTATGAGTTTCTAAATAACGCACACACACCCTTCCTCTCCCTAAGGGGATGCATCTCAAGTTATCCCCAAATGTCTTCATATTTCTTTAGTCTGGTAATCTGCATATATATCTTAGTAATTTAGTAAACATTCAGGAACAAAGGACAATGGCAGTCCCTATTTTTTGCAAGCAACTCAATCTCCCAGATGTTTTATTGTCCTTAGCATTTTCCTCACTTGGCTTGAGAGGCTGATAATACCCCTCTCTTATTTTTCCCTTAAGGAAGGGTAGGATTAATATTAAAGAATATGTTAATATTAAAGAATATGTTAATATTAAAAATATGTTAGTCTCCTATTAAAATAGATATTTGAGTTTCTAATGGTTGTTTCATTCTCTTTGCTGTGTTTTAACAAGTCCTGCATGAGTGTATCTAGAAACTTTCTTTAGAATGTGATTATGCTGATTCATTCCCACCCAAAATTCTAGACATAAGGAATTTTGTCCTTTAACATCTTGTTGAGACTGGATCAAATATTCCTTTTGGAATGATCACTATAGCTGCAGTGTGGGAAATAGAAGAAAGGGAGGACAAACAGGACATTATTTATTTACTAATACTTTGTTCTTAGCTTTGTTGAGGTATGATTAACACCTATAAATTGTATATATTTTAGGTGTACAATGTGATGCTTTTGCTAAATGTATACATTGTGGAATGACTACCACAATCGAGTTTACATTTCCAACAACTTGCCTATTCATTTTTTGTGTGGTGGGTCGGGGGCCAGAGAGGTGAGAACACTTGAGATCTACTTTCTTAGCAAATTTTGAATGTAGGACACATTGCTATATTAACTATAGTCATCATGCTGTACATTAGATCTACAGACTATTTGTCTTATAACTGAAAGTTGGTATTCTTTGGCCAATATCTTCTCTTTTCTCTCATATTTAAAAGACTATGGTTTATAATAATTCCAGGTATCAAGCTGAAGTTACTCCTGAAAGATATGGAGAACAGTTTATTTTTTTTATTTTATTTTAATTTATTTATTTTTTTTGTTAAATGCTTCAGAGACACTGCAACTGGGATCTAAAATCCTGGGGAGCCAGCAATAAGGGTGTTGAGTCTGCTACTGGTAGAGACAATGATTGGAGGTGGAGGTCTCCTTTAATTGTGTCGAAGACAAGGAGATTTATTCTATTTGTCTTGGTTCTCCTGTGGCTCATAGTCCAGGTTCTCTAATTTCAAATTTATGGGACCAAACCATTAACTCTCGCAGGAAGTATGAAAACCATCTCGAAGGGTATTTCTGGCCTACCAAGGAGGGTATGTTAGATGTAGAAAATTCCTCCTGTATTGTTGAAACCAAATTTAAGAGAAGCCTTAAATTATCTTCTTAGCACACGTTTTTTTATACCTCAGGGGAAATAGATCATTTAGACCCGTCTTGGAGCAGTTCTTGGGGCATGGCTTGGCATGTTTGTCTCTTATTAGGCTCCATTTTTCTAAATCTTAGTTAAAAAGAGGGATGAATTTAGATAAATCAAATTTCTATTCAAATGCCATCTCCTCAGAAATATTTTTTCTAATAAAAGAGCAGCTATCATTTTTTATCCCTTTATCCTACATTATTTTCCTTTATAGCTCATCTTATTACCTGACATTATTCTTTATATTTTTATATTTATTTATTGTCTATCTCATTTAAATGTTAGTTTTATGAGGATAGGGAATTACTGTGCTTTATGAGGATAGAGACTCAGTTGCTTCTGTATCTCCAGTGCCTAGAACAATGCCTGACATATAATAATCGTTCAGTAAACACTTGTTAAATTACTATGTTGAGTAGAAGACTGTACTTTTGTTGAAGTTCTCTCTCAGCACAACGTAATTTCCATTTTTTTTATTATTACTATTATTTTTGAGATGGAGTCTTGCTCTTTCGCCCAGGCTGGAGTGCAGTGGCACCATCTCAGCTCACTGCAGGCTCCACTCCTGAGTTCATGCCATTCTCCTGCCTCAGCCTCCCGAGTAGCTGGGACGACAGGTGCCCACCACCACGCCTGGCTAATTTTTTGTATTTTTCATAGAGACGGGGTTTCACTGTGTTAGCCAGGATGGTCTCGATCTCCTGACCTTGTGATCTGCCCGCCTTGGCCTCCCAAAGTGCTGAGATTACAGGTGTGAGCCACAGGCGCCTGGCCATTTCCATTATTTCTTTGTAAGAATTCGATGCTGAGGATTTCCCTTCACAGTGTTATCTAACCCTTGTATACAGGAAACAGTCCCAGTACTTGGCATGACATTGCAGCTAGAGATGGGATCCAAATATCTAAGGGGGCATTGTGGAAAGAGACAGTTTATCACAGGGACCCATGCCCAGGAAAACAAATAAAGAGCCCAGTTATCTGAGTTGGTGTTCTCAAAACAGGAAGGGCTCTTTTACTAGAGTCGGAACATATAAACCAGTCAAGACGGCTTGATTATGAGCCACTTTAATACTGAGCCAAACGTTGATGTTGCTTTGGACTAGAGACTGGGTTGTTAACGACCTTTGCACGAAACTAATCCTGAAGTGGAAGGTGAAGTAGCTCCACCCGAGGGAGAAGGGAAGATGAACTGTGAAGAAGCAATAGACGCTTCGGGCTTTCATGTAACTGTGGCAACAGGAATCCCAGTCAGTTTGCCATGATGTTGAAATTGATGGTCACCAAAATGATCAAAAAGGACTTGCTTCACTAAAGTGACCAGAAAATTTCAGTCAAAATTATCAATTGGGCAACACTTTTAAAACATGATAGAATGGCCATTTGTATGACTAAAAAAGTATTTATTTTTAAAAGTTCCAGGGAACATTTCTTTCTGGTGTTCAGGGTCCATCGAAAAATCAACGACTGCTTAGCAGCAATACAGTTGGAATTAAAATCCCATTAAATCTCACTTTGTGAGTTTCCCTCATTAAAGTCTCACTGTACTTCTCAGTAAATACTTATTAGAGGAATCATTAGGTGAAGTCCCAAATTATTAATGTTTGAATATAAATACCAAATATGCTACAGCGAGTATCCAAATGTTTCACGCAGTGTCATTAATTCAACTGAATTAGTCTGGAAAATGTCATCAGACACGTCTTCAATGTCAGGGAGGGCAGCAGGAGGGGCTGCTTCTCTCCCTGATGATCATGAACTTCTTTTTCCTTGTCCTCCTACATTTACTCTAATTCAAGCAAAACGGCATTCATTTTTGGAGAGTTACGAACAGGATTATCTCAAAGATGCCTTTTAGTCTCAAATCCCTTGTACCTTTAATTGTGCTTTTCAGAGTTCTCTGTTTTCCTACCAACACTTTCAGAGTCCTGTGTGTGAACTGAGGTGAGGATTCTGGTCAGGCAGACACTTCAGTACATCAGAGCAACTCTACTTTTATCTCTTTTTTATACTGGAATTCGCAGTATATTTTCATTTGATGACCGTGTTTTGTGTATAAAAGCAAAGCATTTTGGGGGCAAAGAAGATACAGTGGAACTGGGTACAAGCCAAGGAATCTCTAGATAAAAGACTTTTTTGTTGTTATTCCAAGGTCATTTAAATATGGTTAGGTCTATCACCTCTATTATTGACTAATATTTAAACATATTTTGTCATATCCCTCAATTATCAATGCATAAGTACCACTTTTCTGAGGAAAGGAATATTGATGTATCTCAGCCTGCTACTTAAGTGAGATAATTAATGTATCTCTGGAATTATCTATGCATGGTAGATCTTGATATTTGTCTGCAAAGGATAACCAAAGTCATTCCCAGGAATAAGTTACGTATGTTTAAAAAACATATTGAGGAGACTAATTTCGTGGAAAAAGCTTCTTCATCATATTAACACAATACATTTAATTATCACAATGAGAATGCAAAAAAAAAAATGGTATTTGAAGAGGGAAATTAAAAGGGTGAGGGACATTCAGAATCCAGAATAAATCACAACGTGAGCCCAAATAAGGTAAATCTTTTGAGGAAGTTATAGTTCAACAATAATTTGATATGACACTTTTCTTTTTTTTTTTTCTTGAGATGGACTCTTGCTCTGTTGCCCAGGCTGGAGTGCAGTGGCGCGATCTCAGCTCACTGCAAACTCTGCCTCCCAGGTTCAAGCAATTCCCCTGCCTCAGCCTCCCGAGTAGCCGGGATTACAGACATGCACAACCACACTCGGCTAATTTTTGTATTCTTAGTAGAGACAGGGTTTCACCGTGTTGGCCAGGCTGGTCTTGAACTCTTGACCTCATGATCCACCCACCTCGGCCTTCCAAAGTGCTGGGATTACAGGCGTAAGCCACTGCGCCTGGACCAAAACTTTTCAAATATAGTATCCAACTTGGCATTAATATTAATCTTACGTTCCGTACCTTGGGAAGAATATGAATTGAAATAGGAGATACATATTTGGGTAATGATAGAACAATGATTATTGTGGCAGGGAACCTCTGATTTAAGAGAAACATTGAGCAGTCTGAGTTAAAAGACAAAGAAGCGGGGTTCTGAGCTAAGCTTCACCAACCGTTACTGACCATACACAATTCACATTCCCTCTCTAGGTTCCAGTTTTTCTATCATTTGAAGATGTTGAATTAGTGATCTTTAAAGTTCTTTCGGTTATAGCACTATACAAATGAAAATAAAATAAAAAGCTTGGACTCAAAGCACATGTGGTATCCCAATGAATTGATTTCTGACAAAACCCAGTTGAGTTAAAAAAAAAAATGTGATTTTATAGCAGCCTGTGTGCAGGGGGCAAACAATTTTTAAACCAGAAGATAAATAGAAGGAGTGATTGTAAGAGGTTATTAAGAAAACTGAAAAGAATACATTTGGCGTTAATGAGGAAAGTGAACACTGCCTCTTGAATTATTTTTGCTTGAGAGGAGAGTGGCCTTTGGCTTCTCACCTCTCTTTTGGTTGACTTTAATAACTTGGATTTAAGTCCCATCAAAGTTGAATATAAAATTTATAGAAAATTCCACTGCACAAAAAAAAAAAAAAAAAAAAAAAAAAATCCTTCCACAAATTGCCACTAGGTATGATAGTTTACCACTAGGTATGATAGTTTGCCATTTGAGACATATCATTGAACATTCTTAGTTGCAAACAACAAAATTCACTCCAATAGTTTTAGTAGGAAGTGATTTGTTTGAAGTCTATTGGCAGCACCAGAAAACCTGTATAGGCCAAGGGGACTGGGTTAAAATGCTAAATATCTAGGAAAAATATGCCTAAGGAACAGCTGTCCAGGAGTGATGCCAAGGGAATGCTGTGGCAAAACAGCATTTTCATCAGTTGATCTTTACAGCTGATTATGCTCAGAATTTTATGGTTCGGTATTGCCCCCCCTTGTGGATTTGAGTATTTTTCTCTGATTCTGGCCGATTAGACACAGTCTGTATTGTCCTCACCATAGTGAGGTGAAATCCATGTTGTTGAGCTTATATATAACTTACCTTCCTGTCTGTAGTCAGGAGCCCTTTGAGCAAATACTAAAATACTTGAAGAAAGAGACTATGACTACAGTACAATTTTCACATTTTTGTAACACTACTTCAGAGGAATCTTTTTTTGGTGAGTATTCACATAAGATATAACTATTCTCACCTTTGGCTCATATCTTTTTCTCAGTCTTCTTTGTCAATAATTATCCAATTTTATTCCTTCCATGTGACTATCCATTGGGTGAAAACTTTAGCCATTGCCAATCAATTGGTAGATCTCTACCTCTGATCCTATCACTGGATGTACCGTAGTTTGTTTAAACATTAATGCATTGAAGGACATTTGTGTTGCTTCCAATTTTTGTCTATTCCAAATAAAGCTCCTGTGAAACATCTAATGTAAATTTTTATAGGATGCCATGTTTTTTGGCATTCTATAATGTTTCTCTGGAATAACTGTTCCCAAATGCAATTGTTTGTTATATGATAGTTGGATGTTTATTTTGTTTGTGTTTTTCTTTTTCTGTCTTTTTTTAAGAAATCGCCAAATTGTTTTCTGAGTGACCTATTTCTCTACACCCTCACCAAATTTGGTGTTTTCACTATTTTTGGTTTTAGCCATTCTGATAGGTGTGCAGTGATCTCAATGTGATTTTACTCTACCTTTCCCTAATCACTAATAATGTCAAACATCCTTTCATGTACTTGACATCTGTCTATACTATTTGATGCAATGTCTGTTCATGTATTTTGCCCAATTTATTATAAGATGTTGAATTACATGAATGCTTTATATATTCTAGTTACTAGTTTTTTCATTGGATACATGATTTCAAATATTTTTTCCAGTCTATAGAATATGCCTTTACTTTCATCACATGGTCTTCTATAGAACAATAGTTTAAAAAATTGATGAGGGCTGGGTGCGGTGGCTCATGCCTGTAATCCCAACACTTTGGGAGCCCCAGGTGGGCAGATAACGAGGTGAGGAGATTGAGACCATCCTGGCTAACACGGTGAAATGCCGTCTCTACTAAAAATACAAAAAATTAGCCAGGTGTGGTGGCGGACGCCTGTAGTCCCAGGTACTTGGGAGGCTGAGGCAAGAGAATGGCGTGAACCCGGGAGGAGGAGCTTGCAGTGAGCTGAGATCATGCCACTACACTCCAGCCTGGGTGACAGTGTGAGACTCCGTCTCAAAAAAAAAAAAAAATTGATGAGATCTAACTTATCATTTTTTCTTTTATGGGTTGTGCTTTTGATGTCAAGTTTAAGTACTCCTTGCTTTTAGCCCTGCATTCTAAAATTAGTCTCTTATTCCTTGATTTGTGATGACTTGGTTGAATTAGTTTTATCAAATTTCCAGAGAAATTTACACTTTATATCCATCTGATGAGGGGAGAAAGGACATGAGAGGAGTGGAAAACCATGGGCAATGTACTGTGTCACAAAGAGCACAGTTTTGGGTGTCAGATAGACTCAAGAGTGAATTGATCAGTTTGGCAACACATTGGCTATGTGTCATTGGTTGATTTACTTCTGTGTATATCAATTTTTGATTATCAAAACAGGAATAAAGTATCCGTATCACAAGTTGGCATTATAGATTAAATAACAGAGCATTTGGCATTTGATATGTACTCAATAAAGAGAAAAAACAAGCTGTCGAGATTAATATAATTTATCATACAACAAAGCATGTGTTGGCATTTATTGGTGTAGGGGAATTTAGTTGTAACACCTTGTATTCTTATATCGCCATTCAGGGTACGGAAGAAGACAGAAACTTGAGGTATTATTTTGAAGTAAGAGAGCATTTCTTTGGATAGCAATAGGGAACAGAAATCACCAAAGAAGATATAAACAAAAACATAAGCGTGTTGGGAGATGTGTTAGATATAAGCAGTACTCCTTAACGTCTTGCATTCTTCTCTGTTCTGGTCAAACAGAAGACCTCACCTTCCAGCCCTTTGTTTTGGTGGTGACGTGTGACAATATTTGGCTAATGGGCAGTGAAGAGAAATGGCATGTATCACTTATGAACTGAGGGAGCAGACCACTCTACATCATCCTCTAGCTCTCTTTTCCCTTACTGTGGCATCCTAGAAACTATGTGACATATTGGAGCCACAAGTTAGAAGTAGGTTTTATTTCTACGATAGTCACCAGTGGAAGGGAGCTGCCTATGGGAGGGTCTTCAGAGGACTTTGAGTCAGTAAGAAATAAACTTTTCTGTGTGAAGTCAGTGGCATTTCAGTTTATTTCCACAGCTTGAGCTAGCCAATTCTTACTAATATAGAATTTTTTTTGAGACAGAGTGAACTGGGCTCACTGCAACCTCAGCCTCCCAGGTTCAAGTGATTCTCATGCCTCAGCCTCTCAAATAGCTGGGATTAAAGGCACATGACAACATGCCTGGCTAATTTTTGTAATTTTTTTTTTTTTAGTACAGATGGTGTTTCCTCATGTTGGCTAGCCTGATCTCAAACTCCTGACCTCAATGATACATCCACCTTGGCCTCCCAAAGTGCTGGAATTACAGGCATGAACCACCATGTCCGGCCCAGAATATTTTCCAATAATGGTCACAGCTTAGTCTGGCAGTGCTTCTTACTGCAACTCAACAGCAGGATACATCTTAATATGTTTACATTCAAATGCTCCACTTTTTGGAAGTGAACTTGTGGAACTTAAATGTGGGTTAAAAATAATTTATAGCAAATTAAAATAGTATTATATATTAAATATAATATATATCACAATATATGGATTAAATTATTTTTATTTAAATTATCAATAAAATATGTTGCAAACAATAGTGACCAATTAATTTTAATGTAATCTTTCGTGCTGATATTTTTAATCTTCACAAATATGAGACTGCATCTTATCTCATTTAATATTAATGAAGTTTTTATCTTTTTGTTTTGCATTTGGTGCTAGTAAGAACTGAGAATTCTAATTTGAAAGATTTACTATTGAAAACTACAAAATATATTTCACTTTGTTAAAATATTTGTAGGATTTTCTTCTTAATATTAATCTGGAATTAAAAAGGGGATTTACTTACTTGAAGATCATTATCTGTAGAAACAGATTTTTTTCCTGTAATATGAAAATCAAAATCTATCATCACTCTACTTGAAGAAATTATTTTTTGTCTCATCTTATTTATTTATTTAAGACAGAGTCTTACTCTGTCACCCAGGCTGGCATGCAGTGATGTGATCTCAGCTCACTGCAACCTCTGCCTCCCATGTTCAAGTGATTCTTCCACCTCAGCCTCCCAAGTAGCTGGGATTATAGGTATAAGCCACCACGCCTGGCTAATTTTTGTTTTTTTGTTTTTTTTTTTTTGTATTTTCAGTAGAGACGCGGTTTTGCCGTGTTGGCCAGGGTGGCTAATCTTATTTTCCTATACCTAAGAATGACCAATATATTTTTTTCTTACAATGATACTAACTGCTGTGTAATTGAAGGAAAACTAATTTGTACCATAATTGGATATAATAAAATGTTAAGACTTTTTTCTATTACTCTACCTACAAAATAACTGATTTTTATCTGAAAAGCGAGTAGTTTGTCTTTAAAATTTTAAATCCATCCGAAGACTTTCTTATCTGTCTTAACCCTAAAAGTGAATTATAAATACTTGCTGAATACTTATTAACATTTATTAATAACATTTCAATCTTTTAAGTATTTGCAAAAAATATTTTCTACCTTCTTTTCAAATATACTATTATTTACTAGATATTAGCACATGTATGTTCTAGATATAACATTTTACTCCTTTGGAGAGCTATCTTAGTTTGGTGTGCAAAAATGAATGTTCATATTAGCCATTCATAATTTAGCAGTTATTTAAATCTATATGTTTTAAAGGTATTAATTGTTTATAACTTACATTACTTCTGTAGTGTGGTCAAATTAAGTAGCTAGAGGTTGGGTAACTTCTTTATTAAAAAAGAAAAAGTGTGATCTTCGTGCTTCCTTGTGATATTAGGACTCTTACCTGCAGACTTCTTTTTGTTACAGAAAAAAAGATCCGAATACTGTCAGCCTGGAGTGGAATCGAATGAGCTGTGTATGAACAGCTGTCCTAAGCAGTTAGATTCCCTGAGCCTTTTGCCAAAAGATAAGTATTTCATGCCCTGGAAAGGGAGCCTGGAGCTTAACAATATAAAAATTGGAATTAGTTGAGAGTACTACAACATCTGAGGATCTCCATGATCTGAAACTAACTTATTTTGTTTACCACTTCATTATATGACGCTTAGCATTACATTCATACTGCATGAGACTATTCCCCATTTTTGACATAACACTGTACTTTTACTCACTTCGGGCACCCTGGCTTATACCATCAGCCTTACGCTCTATTACTTTTCCCTCCTTCATCCCTAAATGTTCAAGCTCTACGTCTTCATTTGGGCCTTAAAGAGTAAATAGGTATTCTATATATTGAAACCACACCTTACAATACTTTACAATACTGAAGAGTGGTTTAGATAACACTTGCTCTCCTGCTTTCATGTTAATGTTACTATTCTGGGGGGATATTTCTGGATTGGTTTTCTTGATAGATGAAATGGCCTGTGAATGCAGTCAGTGAGTTGGAGTTCATGAAGGTATTCAGGGTTGAATATCTACAAAGTCTGCTTTTTCTGCCTTGGAGAACTGTGGTTTCATGATTGAGTTTGTCACATGGTGAATAAGCAAAGAGAAAACAATCTTCATGAAGTTTCAGCTTCATTGCCAAAGAGTGGTTTTCAAAATGGCAATTTGCTGCTTCCATGTTGTAGTGTAACATTTTGTTTACCCTCAGTTGTTAAAATCAATTGCGGTTGGTTGCAATTCCTGAGGGGCCTACCTTTATAATGTAAGGTTTGAATAATTTGTTAAAAGTGCTAAGCTCTAGATTTATAGTTTCAAAAAAAAATAAAAAAAAATCCTTTGATTTTCCCAAAGTGATACTATGAACCTTTGAAATGGCTTGACTTTGCCCAGTGATCAGGTTTCCCTGCAGAGCATACAGGCTTTGTGGTCAGTATTTTGATCCCCAAAGGAATGCCTTTTGGAAATGCCAAGCTAGCACAAATGCTGAAGCTTATAAGTGCCTGCTGCTCTACTACTACTGTTGTGTGTCTTGTTGAAGTTTCCTTTATGTACTTCAAAGACATTGAAACAAATCAGAAAACTGTATCAAGGGGTGAGGGAAAATAGCAGGAGAGATTACATTTCATTGTTTCTTTTATTCTTCAGTTCTAGTTCCTAGACTTTCAGACAAGTAGAGTGAGATGAAAGATGGTGCCTGCTGTTTTACTGAAAGAGTCTTGGTTCCTGTTGCTCGGGTACAAGCTCTAGGATTAATATATCATAGCTATATCTTGAGAATGTCTTAGTTCTCTTCTGGCAGACAGAAATGCAGCTGTGCATTTTTAGGGCATGCAACTGGGATAGGAGAAAAAAATAAAAATGACTTTAGGCTTATTGTGGCCAAAGAAAGACTTCATAAGGAAACAAAAAGTTTTAAGGCTTTATTGGATTATTTTCACTCTTGTTGTTGTGTATATTTGGGAGCTTATTGAGCTGTTGTTGGGAGAAGCATGTTGGACCAGAAATCCATAGAACTGGGGATTGGAATTATGGCTTCAACATTCTCTAGCTCTGTGAAGTTGGCCAAATTACTTAGTTTCTTTACTTATCTATTCTCCTTTATAATAGCACAGATTTGATAATCTCAATATTTTATACTTTACAGGACAATTGTGAGGCTGAAGCATTGAAGAAATGTAAGAAATTATTGGAATTGCCTCACAGAAGATGGGCCCAGCTGATCTTTGGTACTTTTTCCAACATTTATATAAACACATTATCTCACCATGTGTTTGCTTAAGTAAGATTGCAGATTTCAGTAGGCATACTCACCAAATTGTGAATCTGGAACTGGGAGAGTAGATTGGTCTGTGATTTTCCCTGGAGTCATAGGAACAGAGTGTTCAAATTTCTACCTCGTTTACGTTTTGGATTGGGTACCATGTGCTAAAGGAATGTGCAGTGGCCTGAGAGACTCCTGCTATTTTCAAGAAGGTTCTACCTGAGGAGTTAACTACAGAATAGTAACACAGTGGATTAATATGGTACTTTTACTTTTCTCCTTTTTATTATTTCCTTCCTTCCTGCCACAAACAGCTGTGCACTTACAATCTATCTATATGAACAAAAGAATTATTCGTTCTAGTACTCACATTTGCTTGTAGGAGTTCGAATTTTGTTAGCATGAGTTTAAGTCTTTAGGAAATTGGATATGCAATATCCACTTAATTTTTCATTTTATCTATTCATTGAAGGAAAGGCACTATATTTCAGTAGAAACAACAAGAAAATATGAATACGATTTTGGTGCACTGATTTCTTGTTTGGCCATTTTTCTTTCTGCTGACGAAAGAGAGTCTGTAAAGAGATGAAAAGATCTATTTGGAATAGACTATGTCTTATGCAATGGAAATACCTTTTATTTTGGCATTGAGGGTGAATGGAGAAAGCATCTACTGTGTTTGCATCACACCTCTATGAAATAAAGCATGGCATAGTATTTATGCCACTGTCTTATTCCATTCAGTGTTGCTATAAAGGAATATCTGAGGATGAAAAGACATTTATTTGGCTCATTCTGCAGACTGAGCAAGAAACATGGCACCAGCATTTGCTTCTGGTGAAGGCCTCAGGCTGCTTCCACTCATGGTGGAAGGTAAAGGGGCCTGTTTTGTAGAGATCACACGGTAAAAGAGAAAACAAAGAGAGCAATAGACATGCTGGGCACTTTCTAACATCCGACTCTAGCAGGAACTAACAGAGTGAGAACCCACCCACCACCCCAACACTCCCTCCAGGGAAGACATTGATCTATTCATGAGGAATCAGTGCCCAGCACCCAAACACTTATTAGACCCCACTTCCAACATTGGAATCAAATTTCAACATGGGATTTGGAGGAAACAAACATCAAAAACATAACACCTACTGATATCTTCTGTTCTTATAATCAGGATTCTCACTCTGAATAGACAATAAAGAAAGAAGAGAAAACCCATACCACCAACCTAAGCCGTTTAACCCAATTTTTAATTTAAAACTATATGAATAAGTAAACATAAATCAATTAGCAGAAATTTCATCAAAGCTAGCAACACAAAAGATAATGAAAAAGGGGACAAAGAAAAGGAAAAAAACAACTAACTCTGGATAAATCAATAAAATTCATGGAAGAAAATAGAACTTTAAATGCATTTCATTTAAAAGCTTACAGCAATCCAATGATTTTTTTTTTCCATCAGATAAACCAACATGCTCCTTTTAGAAAGGAGAAGTCTTCAAAAAGGAAGAGTTAATGTCAATTTAAAATATTGGCCAAAATTTTTAAAGTTAACAGTAGAACTGGAGAAAAGTTCAAGTAAATCTTGTAGAATATTATTTAAATGAAAATGTAAAGTTTGACAGAAAAGATGAAAGACAGAGAGAGACAACATCCATCTAAGTGAAAACAAAGGGGGGAAGTTTTGAAGAAACCTCAGAAGAAATACATACAGTGCTAAGCAGGGTTAAAGCAGAAAGATAGAATGCAGCAAAAACAAAAAAAATTAAAAATTGTTTCCATAGGTTATTTGGGAACAGGTGGTGTTTGTTTACAGGAGTAAGTTCTTTAGTGGTGATTTGTGAGATTTTGGTGAACCTGTCACCCGAGAAGTATACACTGCACCCAATCTGTAGTCTTTTATCCCTTACCCTCTTCCTGTCTTTTCTCCCTGAGTCCTCAAAGTCCATTGTGTCATTCTTATGCTTTTGCATCCTCATAGCTTAGTTCCCACTTATGAACGAGAACATACAATATTGCTGTGGGTTTGTCTTCTATATAGAAGACTTTTATTACATTGAATTATGTCCCTTGTGTGCTGATTTTGCTGAGAGTTTTAATCATAAAGGGATGTTGGATTTTTTTCAAATGCTTTTCCTGCATCTATTGAGATGATCATGTGATTTTTGTTTTTAATTCTGTTTATGTGGTGTATCACATTTATTGACTTGCCTATGTTAAACCATCTCAGCATCCCTAATGTGAAACCCACTGGATCATGTTGGATTATCTTTTTGATTTGTTATTGGATTCAGTTTGCTAATATTTTGTTAGGGATTTTTGTATCTGTGTTCATCAGGGATATTGGTCTGTAGTTTTCTTTTTTGGTTATGGCCTTTCCTGGCTTTGGTATCAGGGTGATGCTGGCTTTATAGGATGATTTACGGAGGATTCTCTCTTTATCTTGTGGAATAGTGTCAACAGGATTGGTACCAATTCTTCTTTGAATGCCTAGTAGAATTCTGCTGTGAATCCATCTGGTCCTGGACGTTTCTTTGTTGGTAATTTTTTTTTTATTGCAATTTTAATCTCGCTGCTTGTTATTGGTCTGTTCAGGGTATCTAATTCTTCCTGAGGTAAGCTAGGAGACTTGTATCTTTCCAGGAATTTATCCATCTCCTCTAGGTTTTCTAGTCTGTGCATGTAAAAATGTTCATAGCAGACTTGAATGAACTTTTGTATTTCTGTGGTGTCAGTTGTAATATCTCCCTTTTCATTTCTAATTGAGCTTATTTGAATTTTCTCTCTTGGTGAATCATGTTAATGGTTTATTAATTTTGTTTATCTTTTCAAAGAACCAGCTTTTTATTTCATTTATCTTTTGTATTTTCTTTTTGTTTCAATTTCATTTAGTTCTGCTCTGCTCTTGGTTATTTCCTTTCTTCTGCTGCATTTGAGTTTGGTTTGTTCTTGTTTCTCTAGTTCCTTGAGGTATGACCTTAGATTGTCTGTAGAGTGAAGAGACAACTTATGGAATGGGAGAAAATATTTTCAAATCACATATCTGACAAGAAGTTAATATCTAAATAAAAGGAACTCAACTCAATAGTAAGAAAACTAAAAACTCCAAAAAGATATACAAATGGCTCACATATATATGAAAAATGGTCAACATTACTAATAATTAGGGAGATGAAAATTAAAACTGTAATGAAATTGTATCCCACACCTGTTAGTATGGCTATTATCAAGAAAAAAGTAACAAATTCTGGTAAGGCTGTGGAGGAAAGGTAACCTTCATATGCTGTTGTGGGGAATGCAAAGTAGTACAGCCATTATGGACAGTTGTATGGAAGTCCATCAAAAAATTGAAAACAGAACTACATCCTACATCCTATCCTAGGATCTAGTAATCCCACTTCTGGGAATATATCCAAAATAAATGAAATCAGTATGGTGAAGAGGTATCTGCACCCCATGTCCATTACCGCATTATTCACGGTAACAAAGACATGGAATCAATCTAAGTGTTCAATAACAAATGAATGGATAAATACACTGTGACAAACACACACACACACAATGCAACACTACTGAGCCTCAACAAATAAGGAAATTCTTCTGGCATCGTAGATAAACCTGGAGGACTTACACTAAGCAAAATATGTCAGGCTCAGAAAGACAAATGCTGCATGATCTCACTTACATGTGGTATCTGAAAGAGTGAAACTCATAGAAGCAAAGTGTAGAATGGTGGTTCCTACAAGCTGACAGTGGGGGTGGAAGGAATAGAGACATGTTGCTCAAAGGGTACAGAGTTTGAGTAAGGATGAATAAGTTCTAGGGATCTATTTATTGCATAGTGAGTTGATAATAATATATTGTATGCTTAAAAGTTGCTGAGCAAGTAGATCCTCAATATTCTCACCACACATTCACACACAACAAAAAATAACTATGTGTGATGATGGATATGTTACCTATCCTGATTGTGGCAAATATGTTAATTATCCTGATTATGGCAATCATTTCACAATGTATACATCTATCAATACATCATATTGTACACTGTGTATATAAGCTATTTTTATTTGTTAACTGTACCTCAATAAAGCTGGAGAGAATAAAGAAAAAAAAGATACTTGATGAGTTATCTAAAGAAAAAAGAAATTGAGGCATTGGAGACAGAGAAGAATTAAGACTTCCTAGATATTCCTTGAATATGGTTTTGGTTTTGGAGACAGATACTTATGTGAAAAATAAAAATGTAAATAAATTACAATCTCAAGTAAAATTATCTAAAAATTGAAGAAAAATATAAAATATTTGAGAAAAAAATAGCAATACAACAATAAAAATAATAAACATTTAAAACAGCATTATAACAACTATTTAGATAGTATTTACATTGCCTTAAGTATTATAAGTATTCTGGAGATGATTTAAAATATACAGGAGAATTTGCATAGGTTATATGAAAATACTGTATTATTTTATATGAGAGTGTGAGCATCCACAGATTTTGGCATCCATGACAGTCCTGGAACCAGGACCCTACAGATACTGAGGGACAACTATACATAAATTACCATTCATGTGTACTTGACAAATAGATTTCTTCAAGGACTCATAAAGTTTATATAAAATAATACAAGGGTATAGTTAGGCAAAATGAAAATGAAATCCAAGAATGAGGAAAAAAAGTGAGAAATGATTTTCAATGCTTATTTTATATGCTAAGTCAATGCACACACATATACACAAGCACAAATGAAAGCTTAGCATCTGACATTGGATATGCTTAGGATGGCACTTCTACCCCGCCTTAGTAATCAAGGAAAAGACTCAGATTTTCTTAGAATAGACTAAAAAAATGAAAATGATTCAGCATAGATACTTTTTAATTTTTCTCTACAAACTATGTATTTCTTGGTAAACTTAACTTCTTAAGTTGTAGACCTACTTTTGATGCCAATCAGGGCTGCATATGGCAACAGCCAATCCTTGCTATGTGAAAACCAACTGATAACAAATGTTACCACTATTCTTCAACTGCTTGTTGAAAGTTGAAGAAAGAGTCACATAAAATTGGTCAGTTAATAGGGTTGAAAAAAAAGAATCATATAATATTGGGCTGAAAATGAATAAATGGCTAGGGGTTATTCTGAGTGACAACTTTGCAATGTTGATGTTGATTACATTGTTAATTTAGTAAAAAAAAAAGTGCTTGAAATTAATATCATAAAGAATACACATCACCTTACTTCCAGAGCACCAGAACAAATGTTCTGTTTATTGACAGGTATGTAAAAATGGGATGGGGGCGGGGGGAGAAGGCATGAGGCGTATTGCGAATCTGAAGCCACTATACCAGAGATACAAATCTGAAAACATGTATGTTCATCTTATTTTAATGATTTTTCTTTAGATAGAAACAGAGTAGGTTCTCTTGCTTAAATGGTCAATTTGGGGCTTCTTGCATTAGTTTGGCCAAACCCATGTGAGAAAAATGTAGCCCACAGTGTCTGGATGGGAGGTAATTTTTATCCAGCACCTGGGCAACGAACCATGATGTGAATGCAAATCCTCATTGAATGATTACATGTATAGCACTGCCTGTGTTTTCTAAGCACTCTTCTAGTCCTATTCATACAGAAAGTGATCAAAACAGGTGACATATTTTGCCCTGGTAACATAATGGAGCTTAAATCCTAGAGGTAGAATATAGAAAAAGTAAAGTATATGATATGTTAGGTGATAAATGCTATAGAAAAAAATAGAGTTAATCAAAATGCCGGAGACTTGTGTTCAATTTTTAAGACAGTAGTCAGGGAACGTTCTCTGAAAAACTGTCATTTAAGCAAAGATTGTCATAAAGTGAAGCAATAAGTCATGGGATAACTGGGTGGAAATAACTGGGCTCGTATGTGCCAGGAATACTAGGAAATCCAGTGCGGCACACTGAGTGAGGAGATGAGTATTCTGAGATAAGCTCACGGGGTTGAGGGCAGGTAGTAGGCCACATCGGACTGGAGTTCTATGCTTCCTTATAGTAGCCACTAGCAACTTTTGGCTAGCTTTTGAGTGCTTGAGTGCTTGTTTAAATTGAGGTATGTATTAGATGGAAAATATACACTGACTATGTAGTATAAAGAATGATAATTATCTCATTAATACATTTTATATGGATTACATAGCAAAATGATAATATATTGTATTTATTGGGTAGAATAAAACATATTTAAATATTAATTGATCTGCTCCTTTTTATTTTTTAAGTGGTTACTAGAAAAAATTGTGGCTACTGGCTGGGTGTGGTGGCTCACAACTGTAATCCCAGCACTTTGGGAGGTCGAGAAGGGTGGATCACCTGGGATCAAGAGCTCGAGACCAGACTGGACAACATGGTGAAACCCCGTCTCTACTAAAAATACAAAAATTAGCTGGGTGTGGTGGCTTGCACCTGTCATTCCAGCCACTCTGGAGGTATAAGGCTGAGGAACAACAATGCTACTACATTTAGGACATCCATTTATTCATTTCTCTCTCTGTTTTCTCTCTTGGGTTTTGTTTGTTCATTTGTTTGTTTTTGTTAACCTCTATTTATGGTAACCAAAGGGAAAGAGAATATTGTCTTTAATATTTCAAAAAAAGAACTTCTTTCAAAAAATGTATTTCTATATTACAGCTACTCAGGAGGCTAGGGCAGGAGAATCGTTTGAATCTGGAGGCAGAGGTTGCAGTGAGCCAAGATCATGCAAAGCAAGACACTGTCTCAAAAACAAAAAACAAAACAAACAAACAAACAAACAAAATAAAACTGTGGCTACCTTTATATTTCTATTGGAGAGCATTGTAGACCATTATAAAGATTTTAGCTTTTACTCATAGGGAACTAAGGAGCCTTTGGAAGGTTATGAGTTGAGAAGTAGCATGATTTGACTTCTCATTTAATAAGATCACTCTCGCTGCTGTGCAGAGAATAGACTATAGAGGGATGAAGAGCAAGGTAACTACATAGGAGACAACTTCAATAATCGAGGCAAGAGGTGATGACAATTGGACCACAGTGAAAGCAGGGAAGTCTCAGATAATTTTTAAATGTGTGTTTAGGCACAGTTGGTGATAAACTGGGTGTAGAATTTGGAAGAAGCCAAAGATAAGGTCAAGATTTCTGACTTAAGGAAATAACAAGTCTGGATTTGTCTTAGTTAATTAAGTTGAGATCAACTTCAGGAAGAACAGGTTTTAGGGGGAAGATCAGAAGTTCAGTCTAGGACTTACTAAAATTTGATATACCTGGGTTTTTCTGATAATATTAATTAATTATTTATATTCTAGTTAATCAGATGCATATTGCTTAACTAGATTATCTGTCATATATATTGCAGCAATTAATACACTTTTGCATTAATCTCATATATTCAGAAGTATTCTGTTTAATTTCACAGATGGTTAATTACTGCATCAAAATGTAAGAATATATTTAAAGTTCTTGAATATAATGACAAAACATTTTTCAAAACTAGTACATAATTGAATACTCTTACCTGAAGTGCATAAACATGTATGTCATTTTTCCATACCGTTACCAGCCCTGTATAATATACTTTTAATACAACTGCTAATTTTATAGGTATTTTGACAACTTTGTTTACATTTTTATTTCTTTTAAAAATAACTCTGAGATTGAACCTTCATATGTTTGTGTAATAACTTCTTTTGTACATTATTTTACTATTTATTTATGAAATGTTTCTAGGTTTACATATTTTAATCTTCACTTCCATTTCTCCTGAGATCATTGATATATTAGACTGTTATCACAAGGTAATAATAACAAGCTTAATTATTATCAATACAATATGTTTAGTTTTCTGTATACTAAAGTGATAACAACCTATTCTTCTATTTCACTAACTTTAGAGACATACAGGTAGCCTAAGTGAATCATTATAGTCTATTGTATTAGCACGGAAACATGCTGATAACTGAGGGCTGTTGTTTCTCTTCCTAGCTTTTGGAAAATTAAAGATTTATAATAGATGCTACCTTTACTTCAGAGTGTCTACTTTACCTCTTCTCAAACTGGAATTACATAATCCTGAATGGTTCTTAAGGTATAGGGCTGAGGAACACCAATGCTATTACATTTAGGACATCATCTCTCTCTCTGTCTCTCTTGGTTTTTGTTTGTTTGTTTTTGTTAGCCCCTATTTATGGTTCCCTACTCTAGACACAGTGGCCAACCCCTTATGTTTTCTTTAGAAGACACACATTTCAAGGCTGTAATATAGAAAAACATCTTTTGAAAGAAGTTCTTTTTTTGAAATATTAAAGACAATAATCTCTTTCCCTTTGGCTACTAAATATAGTCTATGTCCTATACCAATTTTGTAAACATGAAAATATGGGTTCTCTGATCTATAAATAGAAAGAACAGTACCCAGACTTGGCATTAGTGAACACACAACACTTGTAGAATATTTTTAGAGACCATCAATATTGCTTGGTTATCGGGGGAAACTCCACCCCTGATATTCAATGTGGGTCGTCAGGGAGTAAAACATGTGTATCTGTGGACCAAACCGATGCCGCTTCTCCGCACCTTCCAAAGAGAATTGGGTTCCCACATGTACTTAGGAAAAAAGAAAGACCACGTGGGTGCCAGATATCAGGAAAACCCCACCCCTGATATTCAATATGGCTTATTTTCTATTTCCCTAAGCATTGGCTGGTCTGAGAAATAAAGGCAAAGAGTACAAAAGAGGGAAATTTTAAAGCTGAGTGTCCGGGGGAGACATCACATGTCAGCAGGTTCCGTGATGCTCTCTGAGCTGTAAAACCAGCAAGTTTTTATTAGTGATTTTCAAAATTACAAAAATGATGTTAGAGAAGTTCACCATTATGTCCAATTTCACTCCCCTAGGCAGAGCATGGACTGACCAGGCCATCTGATTTCAAAGGCATACTGCCTTTGTGGTCCCAAATGAGGTGTGTACATCTATGGCCCTTCAAGTTTACCTGTGAAATAGGAGCATTTACAGCAACCAAGTGTTGTGGGAAGTCAGGGACCCTGAATGGAGGGACCGGCTGAAGCCGCAGCAGCAGAACATAAATTATGAAGATTTCATGGATATTTATTAGTTCCCCAAATTAATACTTTTATAATTTCTTATGCCAGTCTTTACTACAACCTCTAAACGTAAATTGTGAAGATTTCATGGACACTTATCACTTCCCTAGTCAATACCCTTGTGATTTCCTATGCCTATCTTTAATCTCTTAATCCCATCATCTTCGTAAGCTGAAGAGGATGTATGTCACCTCAGGACCCTGTGATGATTGTGTTAACTGCACAAATTGTTTGTAGAGCACTTGTGTTTAAACAATAAGAAATCTGGGCACCTTGAGAAAAGAACAGGATAACAGCAATGTTCAGGGAACAAGGGAGATAACCTTAGACTCTGACTGCCAGTGAGCCGGGCAGAACAGAGCCATATTTCTCTTCTTTCAAAAGCAATAGGAGAAATATTGCTGAATTCCTTTTCACAGCAAGGAACATCCCTGAGAAAGAGAATGACCCCTGAGGGTAGGCCTCTGAAATGGCCCCTTTAGGGGTGGCTGTCTTTTACAGTCAAAGGCAAAGGGATGAAATAAGCCCCGGTCTCCTGTAGCACTCCCAGGCTTATTAGGATGAGGAAATTCCTGCTTAATAAATTTTGGTCAGACCGGTTGTCTGCTCTCAAACCCTGTCTCCTGATAAGATGTTATCAGTGACAATGAGTGCTGGAAACTTCATTAGCAATTTTAATTTCGCCCTGTCCTCTGGTCCTGTGATCTCACCCTGCCTCCATTTGCTTTGTGATATTTTATTACCTTGTGAAGCATGTTATCTCTGTAACCCACACCCTATCCCTACACTCTCTCCCCTTTTCTCAGTAGTGTTTAGAGAATGAGTGTGTGTGAAAATGCTCCCAGCTTTATTTTGTCACAAAACACAAAGAAAATTATAAAAGGATTTGATAATTTACATGGCAAGTAAAAAGGGCATATATAGTAAATTAAATGATTTTAGTTATCTAATTGTAGAATGACCATCCAGTTTCCAAATAATGATATTTGGGAGTGAAAAGGAGTGCTGAAATAATAACAATTTATAATTTTAAAATTTTATAGTTGTTACCTAGAGTCAGTAAAATTCAAGGTTCAAGACCAGTCTTACAGTCACCCAAATCTGCCCACAATTTTGAGAGGCCTACTGCAATGAGCTTGCCAACTGCAATGTCTGAGGGAACAGCCCTCCAGGACTCTGCATCTCAGACACAAGCTGCAAGTGTAGGAGTTCTCAGGCCACCCTGACTTCACACCAGCTGCCTACAAACTTGAGGGTTCTTATGATCATTCACAGCTTTAATAATTAGGTATATGCTAATTGGCTCTGGGCATGTGCATTGGATACCCATATGTTTTCTGCTGTTGTTGAGTGGTGTCCTATAACATTAATTAGATCCTGTTAGTTATGGTGATCAGTTATTCTATATTTTGGATTTTTGCTTAATTCCTCACCATTACTGAGAGAGTGCTGACATCTCCAATTATGATTGTAGACTTGTGTATTTACTTTTTCAGCACTATCAGTTTCTGCTTCTTTTATTTTGAAGGGTTTTTTTTGTTATGAATATATACCTTTATGTAGTTGTTATGCCTTTTTGGTGAATTAACTGTCATATCAACATGTAGTATTTCACTCTATCCTTGTTAGTTTTCATTGCTATGATGTCCACTTTGGCTGATATTAATATAGCCTTCCAGCTTTTCTTTGGTTTCATGTTTGCATGGTATCTATTTTTCTCCTTTTAACGTACATCAATATATTTGAAGTCAGTTTACTAGAGACAGTTTATAGTAGGAATATGTTTCAATATCATTTCTGATAATTTATTTCTTTTAGTTGGAATGTTTAGACCAATTATATTTAATGTAAATATAGGTATGCCTGGATTTAGTCTACCAACTTATTATTTATTTTGGTCTGTTCTTTCTAATTTCTCTTACTCCTTTCCTGCACCCCCATATGTTACCTGGATATATTTTCATACTGTATTTTAATTTGTCTACTGTGATTTTGACTGTGTCTCTGTGTAAACATTTTTATGGTTTATCCTGGGATTACAAAATATATACTTAACTTTCCACAGTATATTTAGAATAATTCTTTTACCACTTCATTTGATTGGAAGTAGAAACTTTATCACCCTATAGGTCTCTCATTTTTCCCTCCTTTATGCTATAGTTTCCCACATAATATACATATATAAACTGAAAACCCCATGAGACAATATTATACTTTTGCTTAAACCCTCAGTCATATTTTCAAAAACTTATGATGAGAAAAACATTCTATTACACATAAAATATAATATCTAATGAAAGTATGCATCTCTAAGATATTAATCAATTCTATTCTTCCTCCGTTCTTAATATGTCAGTTTTTTTTCTAGTATTATTTATATTTTCTGTGAAGAACTTTCCCTAGCAATGCTTTTCAAGTAAGTCTTCAGGCAACACATTTTCTTAGTTTTCTTTATCTGAGAAAAAAACATTTTATAGTTATTTATGAAGACTATTTTCAGTGGATATTGGAGCTCACTTGGAGTTGACTCTTTTTTTTTTTACCATTGAAAAAATATGTTATTTTTTTCTGGCCTCCAGAGTTTCTTATGGGATCTGTAACCATTCTCATTGTTGTTTCCTTATAAATAATTTATCACATTATTATGGATATTCATAGAATTTTACTTTTTCTTAATTTTCAGCAGTTTAATTATAATATGCCTATGCAGTGATTTCTTTCATTCTATCATGTTTGGGATTTGCTCAGTTTCTTAAATCTGTAGGTATATATCATTCACTAAACTTTGCAAGTGTTTAGCCATTATTTATTAAAAATATTTTCACACCATGCTGTTTATTTTTAATTTCTGGTATTTCAGAGATACAAGTATCAGACCTTTTGTCGATATTTCACAGGTCCCTGCGACTTTGCTAATATTTTCATTGAGATAAAATTTATAGGTAATAAAATTCACCTATGTAATGACATTCATCAGTGCTGTTTATTTCTTCCAGTGGAATCAGGTTATTGTCAAGTGTATTTTCATTTTGGCCAGCAAAGCTTCCTTTAATATTTCTTTTCAGGGACGTATGCTAGAGACAAACTTTCTTAGCCTTTGGCTATCTGGGTATGTCTTGATTTCTCCTCCATATTTAGAGGAAAGTTTTGCTTCATGTAGAATTCTTTGTTTGCACTCTCTGTCCCTTTCTCCCCCAGGACATTAAATGTCATCCCATTGTCTTCTGTCATACATTGTTTCTGATTAGAAATCAGCTGTTAATCTTATTGAGGGTCCCTTACATATGATATCCACCTTTTTTGTGCTGCATTAAAGATTCTTTATTTGTCTTTTTCTTCTGATTTTTTAAATGATGAGTTCCCTTACATCTTTGAATTTATCCTAATTAAGTTTGTTGAGCTTCTTAGATGTGCAGCTTAACATTTTTCATCAGATTTTGAAGGTTTTTGGCTATTATTTCCTAAAATCTTTCTATCCCATTTCTCTGTTTCCTCTCGTTCAGGGGATATTATCATGTATATTTCAGCATGGTTGATGTTATGCCACCCATCTCTGAGGCTCTGTTATTTTTCTTTAATCTTTTTTTTTCCTTTTAGTCAGGCTGTAATAATTTCAATTGATGTATTTTAAAGTTTTTTTAAAATTTTATTTCTTTTTTACTTCTTTATTTCACCTGCTCAAATCTATGGTTGAGCGCCTCTAGTGCATTTTTCTTTTCTTTTTCTTTTCTTTCTTTTTTTTTTTTTTTTTTTTTTTGAGGTGGAGTTTTGCTCTGTCACCCAGGCTGGAATGCAATGGCACAATTTTGGCTAATTGCAACTTCTGCCTCCTAGGTTCAAGTGATTCTCCTGCTTCAGCCTCCCGAGCAGCTGGGATTATGGGTACCTGCCACCAGGCCTAGCTAATTTTTGTATTTTTGGTAGAGACAGGGTTTCACCATGTTGGCCAGGCTGGTCTCAAACTCCTCACCTCAAGTGATCCACCCACCTCAGCCTCCCAAAGTGCTGGGATTACAGGTGTGAGCCCTGAGCCACCATGCATGGTGTGAATTTTTTATGTCAGATGTTGTTCTTTTCACCTTTAGAATTTCCATTTAGATCTTTTAATTGACTTCTGTCTTTATTGATACTCTCAATTTGGTGAGACACTTTTCTCATAATTTCCTTTAATTTTCCAACATAATCCTCTTCAGCTCTTGGAATATATTTCAAATAGCTAGTAGTATTTCTCTTATAAATCCAACATCTGGACTTTTTCAGGGAAAACTTCTATTGAATGGTTTCTTCCTTCACTGTATGCATTTTCTGTACTTTTTTGCATGCATCATAAATTTTTACTGAACACTGAACATGTTAAATAAAGTAATGGCATTTCTGGATATGAGATCTTTCTCCCCTCATCCCTTCACAGTTTGTAGTTGCTGTTTGCTGCTGGTGTTTGTTTAGTAAATTTTCTGAAGTAACTCTGTATTTTTTTGTTAAATGTGGCCACTGAAGTTTCTGCTCGCTTAGTTGGGGATTAAATCACTTATGATTAGACAGAGATTTACTTAAACCCTCAAACCATTAAGACCTAGTATTTTCTGAACATCTGTATGTGCATATTGGAGTATACTTTCAATACTCAGTTAGGGAGCTTACAAATCCAGCTTCACATTCACTTCCTACTTGCATAGGACCTCATGATTAGCCAGTGATGACAGCCTAGGGCCTTTTGGGGTCTCTCTTGAGCATGTGCACAGACCTATGCATGAGTATATCCTTTGAGATTCCTAAGAACATATCAGAGCTTTTCAGTACTCTCGCCCCCATCCCAATATCGTCACCTCATTACTTTTTCCTTTTAAGCTTTTTGTTTAGCCTGTTGTTTTCTCTAAATAGTATCACTGTCTCATGAAGCCATGATGCTAAACAATTGCTTCTGATTTTATTCAATGAATAGACTTGGAGAAAAAGCTACTGCCACTGGGAGGATTCTGAGTCAGTTCAAATAAAAGCCACCTTGCAAGTGGGGTCTTTCAGGAGACTACCAGACAGGACACAAAATGTTCCTTCTCTAGGAATAAGGCTTTGAAGGAACTCCAATTATATTCTTTTTCATCCAGTGGCATCTAGGCTGTTGGTTTTCAGTGTGATTATGTCACAAATCTCATTGATACTACCAACATTCAGCCATTTTTCTTAAAAAAATGCTTCCCAGATTACTAAAATATTTTAATTAATTTTTAGAATTCTGAAAAAGTTGATTCTGACAATTTTTGCTAGTGTCTTCATAGTTTTATGGATGAGACAGTTTTGGAGGTTCTTACTCCATTATTTTCACTGATATTCTGCATCCATCTTTTTTTTTAATTTTTATTTTAAGTTCACAGGTACATGTGGAACTTCGTTACATAGGTAAACTTGTGTCATGGGACTTTGTTGTACAGATTATTTCATCCACCAGGTATTAAGTCTAATATCCGTTAGTTATTTTTCTTGATCCTCGTCCTCCTTCCACCTTCCACTCTCCAATAGGCCCCAGTGTGTGTTGTTCCCCTCTATGTGTCCATGTGTTCTCATCATTTAGCTCCCCCTTATAAGTGAGAACATATGGTATTTGGTTTTCTGTTCCTGTGTTAGTTTGCTAAGAATAATGAACTGCGTTCTTTTGATTATTGCATATTTCAATGCATGATGTATACTCTGGTTTTATTAGATGGATGTTTGTGATGGCAGCAGCCGCTCCAGAGGGCCTGCAGCTGCCACCATGCCAGCTGCAGCAGGGGCATGCAGCCTGAGCTGCACACTCCATGAAGCTGGTGGAAGCCTGGGACAAGTAGGAGCCCCGCCCCTTCCAAGTTGGAGTCGGAGATCCCCAGGTGCTGCTGCAGCTGCCCAAACCATGGCTGCAGACTTGGGCTTCCAACTCCATGCAGCAGACTGTAGCCCCACCCTCCTCGGTGGAGTGGCAGCTGCCCAAGTTGTGGCTGCAGATCTGAGCCTCCCTGTGCCCTTGAGGGGCCAGGACCAGGCAGGAGCCTTGCCTCCCTGGGTGCAGCAGCAGGTGCCCAAACCATGGCAGCAGACCCAGGCCTCCCACTTCAGACCTAGGCCTCCTGCTCCTCAAGCGGCCCCTCTCTTTCCTCAGCAGCTGCAACTGCCAAAACCATGGCTGCAGACTCAGGCGTCCTTGAACTCTTGGTGGTCCAGGAAGGCCCCCTTTCCCTTGCAGGCTCAGAAGTGCCTGTTCCTGATGCCTGGCTTCTCCCTGCTGCGAGTGCACTCTCCGATGGAGCAAAGTCAGGGCCTAGCCCAGGCACCATAAATGACAGCAGGAGGCAGACAGGTTCCTGGGTGGAAGGGGGTGGGTTTCTGGTGAGGCCTCAGCTTCAGTCCAGGGAGGACCTAAAGGCTGGGGGCCGGCTGCCAGTCCCACCACTGGAGTGGAAACTTGTGTTTCCTTTTCCCAGCTCACCCATGGCCAGTCATGGACTAATTGGTGTGCACTTTCTGCCCCCTAAGGCCCATAGAAACCCTGGGCTCAGCCAGAGCTCAGCAGAGAATGGGTGACCAGCTGCACAGAGGAGCTACCCTCTCTGTTGATAGCTGGAGAACATCAGGAGGACCAGCAGCAGAGAGGAGCTTCCCACTCCAGGGATGACCTGCCTGCAGAGAGGAACAACCGACCACATGGCCTCCTCCTCTCTGCTGAGGGTTGAACACTCATCGTGACACCATGGCTGCAGAAAGGAGATACCTATAGTAGGTCTCTGAGCTGTTCTACTGCTCAATAAAGCTCCTCTTCATCTTGCTCACCCTCCACTTGTCTGCGTGCCTCATTCTTCCTGGTCACAGGACAAGAACTTGGACTGCCCAACGGCAAGTCTAAAGTCTAGAAGACCTGTAATACAAACCGGTCTGAAACATGACCCTTGCTCACCACATGGTGGGCAAAGAGAGGGAGAGAAGAGGTTTAGCCCTTCAAGCCAGGGCTGTGACTCTCTCTTTGAGGCCCTGTGGTTCCTGGCACCTCTGAACTTCGGGACACCACTGCATTTCCTGGTGCCAGCTGGGGAAGCTGCTTGCAGTGTGCCTGGTCCAGCCACAGCCTTGCAGAGAATTGCCACCTGAAGTTGCCCATCTGACTGCAGCAGATAGCATGCCTGAATATGTGCAGTGACTGGATCCCATGCTCACTCGCTCACACACCCCTTACCCCTCCACTCCTGGCTCATCCTTGGCAGGCATGGGATCCAGGCCCATAGCATGAGCCAAGTGCAGCCTGCCAGGCCGAATGGGTGGAATGAGCTGGGCAGGCCCAAGCAAAAGTCAAGCAAGGGTGCCACTGGCCACACAGGTTTCTGGCCAGAAAAGCAACACTTCAAAGATCCTGTAACATTTGGAGTGTTTCCACTTTGGGGCAATAATAAATAGAACTTCCAGTAATCTCCATTTTATTTTTTTATTTTTTTTTGTCTTTGGTGACTCCATTTTCATGGAATTGCATCTCTAGAAATGTTAGGTCATGAGAGTGGCATAATATCAGCTTTAATAGATATTACCAACAATTTTCTAATATGTTTTTATCAATATATCCTCTCACCAGCAATGTTTGAGAGTTCCAATTGCTGTACACACTAACCAACACTTAGTATTGTTAGTTTATTTAAGAAAAAAGTTTTAGTCATTCTAAATAAACATATGTTGGTATCTCATTATGATTTAAATTTGCATTTCCCTAGTGAATAATAAGTTAAGTACTTTTTCATATATTTACTTGTTACTATAATATCTTATTTTCTGAAATGTTTACTTAGGACCTTCACCTATTTTTGAAAATTAGGTATTTTAATACTTAATGTTTTGAAGAAGCTCTTTATATGGAATTAGAATAAGTACTTTTCGGATATTCATATGATAATGTCTTTTCCAGTCTGTGACTTGCTTTTTCATTCTTTTATTGATGGCTTTTAAGGAAATAAAATATTTTTTTTTTTACTTTTAATAATGTTTGTATATATGTGCAAATATGTGGAGTATATATTGTGTGTGTGTGCATAGTAATTCTTCTTTTGTATTGCTAATTTTCATATTCTTTAGAGGAACTAACCTAATGCTTTTGGTTTAAATACTTTTAAAGTTTTATACTTTAACTTATCTAGATACCTCAATTTAATTTTTATTTTCATATTAATAGTTTTAAGGTTACATTTTGGGAAACTGAAAAAGTAACTTCCCCAAGAACCGAGGAAGTGACTTTCCCAAAATCACACACTAGTTGGTATTGGAGCAGATTTCACAACAATACCCTTTGATTCCATTGATATTTGTGTGTGCTCCCACTTAGCAACAACCTCTAAATAATAAAAGAAACACATCCAGTGAATTTTTTTCTAGACCTTTCTACAATTTGATTCTTCAAAATTCAGATTATTCATTTTTGTATAATTCTAATTATTTTTTCATAAGTCACCTAATAGTTCCAAAAGCTTCCACAAGTCTGAGGCTTTTTATCCTGACCTGACAAAAGTATAGAAGAAACTCCTCAAAAAAACTGCTTTTATGAAAATTGACAGCTTATGCATCCCAAAAAGCACCATTTTTTCCTTTGCTCTGAAGCCTGATTTTTTAATCTACTAAAAAAAAAAAGAAAAAATAGAAAGAAAAAGAGAGAAAACAAGATGAAAAAAGAGAAGGCATCACAAAAGATCACCATACCAAAGAAGAAAACAGCGTCTCCTGATTGCAGTGTTAAACAAGCCCTTGATTACAGAAAACAGTAGCTTAGAAATACGATATTTCAAATAACTTACAGAAGGTATTTTGAGTGATGCTATAAAATCTTTCATATTTCCTATTAAAATTTATAAGTGATATATAAATAGTAACAGTGAGTATACATATTTCTCAAAATGAAATATCAAATGGAACTATTTTTGTTGGCTAGAATCTCACAGGGCTTCCTAGGTACAGTTGATACATATACTTCAAATGTCATTTTACACTCTAGGCTAATAGCTGCTGGAAATTGATGGGCTCAAACAAATTTATACTAAATGAATGCATATAAATACCTTGGAAATAATCAATATGGTCATATCTCAGAAATTCCATTTACTTTGTAGTTCCATTGAGGTCACACCTTCTATATTAATCATAATAATTTTAACGGAATAGATATAAACTGCATGTAGAGTTACCATTTTCAGTCACCCATCTTCAGGTATTGGCATCATCTTTTTCATCACCTCTCTAGAGTCTGATATCTAATCAATTGTCAAATCTTGTTGATTTGGCACTAGTAGTGGGAGAAGGGGAGATTTATCACTTGTTCTTCATTTCTTCAAATATTAGTTTAAAGGAGGCACTATTATTGTTTCCTTGAGCAATTGCAAGAGCTCTATTCAGATTCCTATTTCTCCCACATTTCCTTAATCAAATCAATTGTATGCTGCCTGGTTAACTTTTCAACAGTACTAACAACATCATGTTTTGGTTTTGTTTGTAATCTTCCAATGGTTTCCATTTTATTTAGACAATATATTCCAAGTACTTTTAGTCTGAGATTCGAGTTTCCCCATGACCTGTCACTAGGTCATATTTCTCAAATATCTTTTTTCCATTATTCCTTTCATAAACTTTGTATTCAAAACTTTAAAGTCTCTAAGATTTTCATACTATGTACCACTGTTTATTGAAATACTTTTTTTTTCTTCTGTCGCCCGGGCTGGAGTGCAGTGGTGCAATCTTGGCTCACTGCAAGCTCCGCCTCCCGGGTTCACGCCATTCTCCTGCCTCAGTCTCCCGAGTAGCTGGGACTACAGGCGCCCGCCACCTCGCCTGGCTAGTTTTTTGCATTTTTTAGTAGAGACGGGGTTTCACCATGTTAGCCAGGATGGTCTCAATCTCCTGACCTTGTGATCCGCCCGCCTCGGCCTCCCAAAGTGCTGGAATTACAGGCGTGAGCCACCGCACCCGGCCTATTGAAGTATTTTATAGCAATGTTTTTAACCTTCTTGCCTTGAAAAAACCTTGACACACATATGTAATGGCTAGACCTCTTTTTACAAGTGATTTTAGCCTTTTAAAAAAGGCTTACTATCGTGTCCAGACTGGAGTGTAGCAGATATTCATAGGTGTGATCATAGCACATGACAGTCTTGAACTCCTGGGCTTGAGATCTTTCAGCCTGAGTTTCCCAAGGGACTATAGTCTTGTGCCACCACATTCGGTGGACTTTAGCCATTTGTTATAAAAACACACAAAAAACCGACTATCAATCACGAAGGAAGGTTGTTTCAGCTCTGGCAAGTGTTATTGATAGTAAAATGAAAGGACTGTGTGCTGATGTGCTAATTTCTGTTTGGTGGAAGGAATCAGCTATCTTTAAGATAGGGTGGTACTTTCTGGTCAAGGAGGTCATACTTCAGTTAAATATTTTAGATAAAAATGAAATAAAAATGAAGAAACCCACTTTAAAGTGAAAAATAGGCAAAATGGGCTCACTTCTATATTATCGTCTGCTGTTTCACTTACTAAGAACTTGTTATCATCATTTCTCTCTAGCACAAATGGACAATATTAATGCATATATATCCTTTAAGTTATTCTGGTTTTAATGAGATTCAAACTTTCTTATCCTGGAGGGTTTTAAGAGGTAACTTACTGTTAAGAACTAGATTTAATGAAACCGCATTTAATCAAAAGTTTTGGGAACATGGTATTTCACATAATTGAATTCTTCAGATAACTCAAATTTACCCTCTATAATTTTCTTTAATACTGTTCGAAAATGGATAACTCCATTGTTCTCCATAGCACAGGATACTGGCCTGTGTTTTCTTGATATTGAGGATTATCACTATGAATATCCGTTATGTTATCACAGAGCAATACAGTCTACCCATGGTGGCTTTAATGTCTTTTTTTCTAGTGTTGTGGGGTTGGTTGGCATTTCTTTCATAATAATTTAGCTTCACACTAAGAATACTTCTTTGGTTCTATTTTTTCCCTATTTCCTGTTTTTATCTTTTGGGAGGTGTAAAACAGCCACGTTGAAATCAGTCACTATATATTATGTAAAAGGGGCAAAATACCTTTATATGGTAGTTCACAATTTATAAAGCTAACATATTGTTTTGTGTAATAATCAGTGTAAAAATGAGTGCTAGATATCATTATCTTCACTTTATAAATAAATATGAACTCAGAGAAGCAGACCAGATTTTGTAAGTCCATATAGCCAGTAATTTTTAACTATAGAACTTGAACCCTAGGCTTTTGACTCCATGTACAATATATTTTGCATCATAGCAAAGTTGTCAGTAATTTTCTGATCTTCGTCAGCTTCTTTTTTTTTTTTCAATTGGGTTCAAAACTGTCTGAATAGAGGTAAAGTCTCCTGAAGTAAGGTTACTGACTAGATGTTGGTTACTGTGCTTTTTTTATCTAGCAATACAAAAGCTAAATACAATTCAGCTCTACTCATTGTAGAATACAGTCCTGGATGCCTTGACTATCAGATATTGTTAATTCCTAGAAGACATCAAATATGGCTGCTTATATGGACTTAGAGAGAATCTACCAGATGTTCATGGGGACACTTAAGGAATTCTTTTTAATAAATAGTTATTAGAAAAAAATACAGTAAGAACTTCCACTTGCAGAGGTTCTTGAGTCTAAACTAAATTGACACACTATAGGGGTGTGGATTTAGGGGACTAAAGTTTGAGAAAGAAGCAGGCTTCCAAATCTTTCTATCATGTGACCTCGTGGCAGAGCAGAAAAAGAGAAAGTTGGAGATAATGGGAAGATGGGCATAGACTCTTTCTCTTCATTTAGAATGAATTTAATGTCCTACAAAGAAAAAGATTAGTTCTGAAGCTGAAGACTCTACCTTCATAAAATATTGTACAAGTCTCTGGGTATAAGGAGTATTTCCTAGCACATGATAAAAGTGACTCCTCATTTAAATAAGGGTATCCTTTCTATGTTTACATGAGACCCCAAAAAATTGTGGCACAGAGAATCTAGGTGTGTTTTCCTAGAAATCTTGCTCTTGTGGTGACCTCTTGGAGGGCAGAGATTGAAATAAAAATGGGATAAGTAAAGCAAGAGAATAAAAATAGAAAGAGAATTTAAAACTACCATTATCTTGTGATGACTATACCTGACTTTCATTTGTGAGAACACATGTGAGAACTATGAGTGGTAAGTGGAAGAAGACAGAGTCAGGATGGGAAGAAGGGGATGTATAGGAGAAAAAGACTGGGATTTTGTTCTGTTGATGAATATGAAACTTCTTTAAAGTCCATAGGCCGGGGACCCAGGCAGCATTGTTCAACAGTGCAAATACAGATAAAAGCAAGGACAATATAGGTCAGCTGGATATTGTGGAATTTTTCTACTATAGTAAAATGGAGATAGTTTTTGAAACTGCCAAAGGTTTTTTAAAAAATGAAGCAAGTCTCTTAGATTCCCTATTTAAGAAAGATTCTAGAAAACGAGGCAAGCACACTACTCAATTACTAAATATCTGTTTTCTTCTCTGCTAGAAGACTAATTCTTAGGCCAGATCAAACAGAGAAGATGATCTGAAAAATAAATTTTGTCTGTAATAAGTAAGATTAATATAGCTATCTATTTTAATAAATTTAGGCTCCTAGTTGTATAAATTTATTTGCTAATTTATTAGGAAAGCACAGAGAATCAGGTGGATGCCTGAAAACTAGGTTTATCTAAAATGATTTATGTTTAAATTCATGAAAGAAGAGCTGTCTCCTAGAAGCCACAGCGTATTCAAGCAGAAAAGAACCCTAAATATCAAGTGCGACTTAATTTTCAAAATAAGGAAATTAAATCAAAGGGAAGGAAATTAATTTGGCACAAGTGAGTCCTAAAAAATGTATCAAGCTCTTGACTTTTGCTCAATGATTTTTTTTCTTCTCTTCGTCACATTCAGGTTCTTTAGAGATAATCTCGAGCATTGCTGTGAGAAGGTAAAATACACCAACTGCTAAAACCATATTGAGGCTAGAGTAAGGCAACTCATCATTATAAAGAGAATTTAATTTGGTAGATTATCATCTCATTGATGCTCAAATTTTGAGTTAGACAACAAATATATCAATCACTGAGCAAATAGTAAGGACAACTTATTACATTAAATAAAAGGACTGGAGATAGAAAAATCAAGTTTACTTTTGAATATTCTAGTACAAAGTAAGAAAGAGAATACTAAGATTGTAGATATTTTTAACAAAACAGAGAGGAAAAGAGCAAGAACAGCTAGTAACTGGTTAAAAAGCATTTGACACTAGAAGCAAAAAGGATGTGGTTAGTGTGAGATTTTTCTTTTCCTGAAAAGTGATAGATTTCCTTAGTGCTTTAATAATAACATGGCAGTGTCTGTATTTCCCCAGGAATATTTTATTCAAAAGAAGTTGCTCAATATAAATGCCTGTTAATAGGCTATAGCTCGTAAAGTAATAAGTTATCTAGGTACATCAACAAAGGGAGTATAAAATTACATAGTAAAACCTTCTGGTTGAACCAGATATCAGAGAACATAGTTTATGGCTTTGAAAATGGAAAACGAATTTATAGTTTGAAGTGTCAGAAAAGATAAGCCTGTACCTGAATATTCTGTGCCCCATTAACTGATAGTATGCTTCTATTTTTAGTCAAAGCCTAGAATAAAGCTTAATAGATAGTATAGAATGCTGCCTTACATGTCCAAAAAAGCCAAATTATTATAGAGGCATGATCTCTGCTTTGAAAATTTTATTAAAAATTTTTAGCAGCTTAATTTTTATGGACCAGGTGTATATTGTATATCCATTATGTGCCACACATGGTTGTAGGGACCACTGGAGATTCAAACACGGTGACCTCCCCTGAGAAATTTATTATTTATGAAGCAAACACTTACTGTGACATAAGACTGGGAGCGATCTGTTGAAATAGATGCACAAATGGAATCTACTTCGACAAATGTGAAATAGTAATGCAAAAGGACAAAAAGAGATTCATCTTAGTTTGGGTGTTTTGGAAAGGCTTTAAAGAGAGAAGGGTTTGGAGAGTTGACCTCTGAAGCAGAAGGTGAGCAGAGTATTCCAGGCAGGAATTGTGTCCAGGAACAGGAATGTTCCCAGTAAGCTTGGAGACAGAGAAAGGAATTGGCTGAGGGTGCAAAACAGGAAGAAATGGAGAGATACAGAATGAAGGAAGGCTTCTGTGTGTTGTTTCATTTCCTGTCACTGTAAACCAATTCATCATGTGGCCTTTATGGGAGATCACACACAAGAAGGCTCCAGGAACAGCTCATGGAAGGGTCCTGAACCTTCAGATGAGAGATGGAAGCAGTGAGCTTCCTGCTGTATATTTCTTGCAGCAAATTAGCAGAGACTTCTCTATATCAGCAGTGACCTTCTTCATACTCCTCTACTTCCTCAGGCAGCATTTATCTAAACTCAATGTATCCTAGTTCCTGGTTATGTTAAATTTATCTCCACTTCTTACATTACCTGGAAGTTCATTCTTTTGTGTCTTTTTTTTTTTTTTTTTTTTTTTTTGAGTTGGAGTTTTGCTGTTGTTGCTCAGGCTGGAGTGCAATGACACAATCTCGGCTCACCATAACCTCCGCCTCCCTGGTTCAAGCGATTTTCCTGCCTCAGCCTCCCGAATAGCTGGGATTACAGGCATGCACCACCATGCCCAGCTAATTTTATACTTTTAGTAGAGAAGGAGTTTCTCCATGT
The DNA here is from genome assembly GCF_037993035.2 of Macaca fascicularis. Lineage (NCBI taxonomy): Eukaryota > Metazoa > Chordata > Mammalia > Primates > Cercopithecidae > Macaca > Macaca fascicularis. The sequence goes on from NC_088376.1 coordinate 6,652,595, forward strand.
TGGTCAGGCTGGTCTCGAACTCCCGACCTCAGGTGATCCACCCGCCTCGGCCTCCGAAAGTGCTGGGATTACCTGCATGGGTCACCGTGCCTGGCCATTCCTTTTTGTCTCATGCTCATGCTGCTCACAAGCTACCCCTCACTGAAATATTTTTCATCCCTTATTGGCTTAGGCAGCTACTACTCATCCTTCAAGATTCATCTCCAATAATACTCATTTCTGAAGGATTTTCTGACAGCACCTAGGTAGAATAAGTCTTAGTTCATCCAAAACTTCGAACATTCCATATCACACACCTCAATAACACATGTATTTGTGTCAACTTCATAAGAAATTCAATAAGGAGGTATAGCTGAATGGGATTATTAAGATCTGTTGCCTCATAGAACATGTTATCATCATCAAACTCATTGGAATAAATTATGAAATATGTCTACCTCTTCAACAGAAGCTCAGTCCCAGGAGAACAAGACATTCCATATCCCTTTGCTGCTAAGACCTAACCTAGTTTAGCCTGGCTACATATTGGCCTAAAAGATGACTGGAAAAAAAAATCCAATCATTTATCCTCATTTGGTTCTATATTACATCTTAGAAATATTTTCTCCATACAAACAGTGCATTACACTGCCAACTAGTATTTTAAAACTTTTTAATATATCATATCTAAGAGCATTTTGCATAAGAAATTGCACAGAGAATGCTTTTTTAAGTTATTGCATCTCTCTACAAACAAAAGTACATGTGTGAAAGCATTCCATTTTAATCAATCATCTCAGTGAAGGATGATGTCCATTTTCTTTGCAATATTAATCATTTCCTATCACAAAGAATGCATCTCTACATACCTATACGTACACACACACAATTAAAGCAGGTTGATGTTCTACTTATAAGCTTGGGAAGATAAACAGAGAAGACATCTTTTGATGGTAAAGGGTAGCAAAGCAGTGATGATTTAGTATATGACTGTTTATGGTAATAAGTAAGTTATTTAAGTCATTATGATATGCTTAAAATACTTTCCTGAAACAGGTTGCTTTTTTTTTTTTTTTTTTTTTTTTTTTTAGAAAGAGCTGAAAAACAAAACAATATGTGTAAGTTTCATGTGTTGTATTGACACTTTTTATGGTCTGATAGGTGGAAAATTCTATTACTGCCCAATAATATTTGTATAGGAAAAGGGTCATATCACAAGATTTAAGAATGAAAGATGTGAGGAATCAAGTCCCACAACCTACTGTAATTCTACAGCTTTTGGTGCACAATTAAAAGGACACCAGGCTGGGCATGGCGGCTCATGCCTGTAATCCCAGCACTTTGGAAGGCTGAGGTGGGTGGATCACCTGAGGTCAGGAGTTCCAGACCAGCCTGCCCAACATGGTGAAACCCTGTCTCTACTAAGAAATAACAACAACAACAACAACAAATTAGCCAGGCATGGCAGCGGGCACCTGTAATCCCAACTACTTAGGGGGCTGAGGCAGGAGAATCACTTGAACCTGGAAGGTGGAGGTTGCAGTGAGCTGAGATTGTGCCACTGCACTCCAGCCTGGGCGGCAGAGAGAGATTTTGTCTCAAAAAACAAACAAACAAACCAAAGGACACCAGGATATAGTTCTATAAATATGACTGATTCAGGAATTAATAACAGCATGTGGTTGAAGCTTTAGATAATAGATGACTATGTAATTGGGCATAATTTATTCACTGCCACTTTTTCCAGCTACCTTTTTTTTCTTTTTTTCCCAGCCAGAGTGTGTTTCTGATGCCAGTCATCTCTTCCTTCTGTGCCTACTTTGTGGAAGTCAATTATGGAAGAAAGAACATCCCCTTCACGTACTTTTTTGCTTTTTCTTTTTATGATTATTCATTTAAAAAATATTCCTGGAATCTGTATTTTAAGCTGATGTGATGAAAATAGAATGAGCACGCTCCTGGAGAGCATATTTCGTGTCATCTGCTGTGTAATAGAGAATGTGGCCAGCCGTTGTTCCCACTTCCGAGGAGGTCAATTCTGAATCCTAGGAGTTTTTCACAGTGTCTTTGTGATTCACAGTGGGACCACATCTGGTCGTTTATGCTAATGAGGTGACTCACAGCAGGGCCCCCTAGATAGCTTATGCCAAGGAAATGACTCAGGATGGGAGGCTGGCCACAATAGAAAGGCAGACCAGGGGATGCCATGCTTGAGGCTTTGAGCCATGTGATATCAGTCGGAAATCTGTGGAGACTGTAAAGGTAAACTGAGGCTGGAGCCGAACTGGGAACGAAGACACAAGGCAAATGGCAGTGAGAATAGCCTTTACTAGGACTCGCGGGCGAGGTTCCTCGGTCCAAAGGTGCGGGCCGAGGAAGTCGCGCTGAGGGAGGAGGGTAGGGGCTTTTTATAGCCCGAGAGGCAGGGAAGCTGGTTGTGCAAACAGTCCTCGGGGGGGTCTTGAAACTACTAGGGCAGGAGTTGAGTAAGGGTCATGAGGAAGGGGTCTTTGGAAACTGTCAACCGAAACTGCTGTTTACAAACTTGTGGAATGCAGGTGAGCTGCCTGTCATGGGGGAGTGTGGTTGCCCAGCTGGAACCTCTGACGTATGCAAGTCTGTGGGTGTGTACAAAGAGGAAGGGAAGTCTCGAACAAAGGGCCTGCTACGCCGGGTGGCGCCACCATGTCGGGTCTAGATTCCTGCCTAACAGAGACTGGGTTCAACTGTGTGACCTATGATTGAATAAGTCATACTTATTTAACGAAGCCCCGATAAAAACTTTCCACATCAAAGCTGAGGTGGGTGTCCCTGGTTGGCACTCCTCTATGTGCTGTCACACGTGGATGTGCTGGAAAAGTAATGCATCCTTGGTGACAATGGAAGCTTTGCAACCGAGAGCTTCCCACACCTTGCCTTAAGCATCTCTCTCTTTGGCCAATTCTGATTTGTATCAGTTTTGATATAACAAAATGGAAATCATAAAAATAGTGCTTTCCTGAGTTCTGTGAATCTTTCCAGCAAGTTATCAAACCTAGAGAACAATGGAAGCCCCTGAAATTGTAGCCGGCTGGTGTAAAGTGAGGGTGGCCTGACGACTCCTAAACTTGTGTCTGGTGTCTGAAGTGAGGGCGTTAGTATGGCAGATTGTGTCCAAAGCCTGTGAAGTTTGGCTTAACTTTGAGTATTTGTTGTCAGAACCCATTATACCTACATTATTTTTTCCGTAAGGGTGAATTTGAGCACAGGGAAAGCTCACTGAGGTTCTCAGTGTTGTAATGTGTTAGGGAAAAACCTGAGAGGGGAAATGAGGTCTAATCTCCCTCATCCCAGTTCCTTATGTTATACCATGCTAGATATTAACACAAAATCTTATCTTTATATCCACAATAAAATTGTGATAGAGAATAAATCAAAGCAAGGAAAGGAATGGGCTAAGAATGTGAGCAAAATCCCACAGCTCTTAACTACTATTTATGGAAAGCTTAGTAGATGCTAGATGCTTTGCTAAGCACTTGAGAGTCATGGTCTTATTTAATCTTCACAATACATTTCTTCAAAGATCTCCATTTTACAGATGAAGAAGCTGAGGCTCATGGAATCTAAGAAACTTACATCAGGCAACAAAGATAAGAAGTACAGAGTTAACATATTGGGGAGGCAAAATAAAGTCTTACAGTAACAGATTCTGGAGGCAGTCAACCTTGATTCCTAAACATGCTTCATTTGAACGGTGACATGTTATATGATTAACCTTTCAATCCTTTCTACAAAGAAATACTGTATTTTAAATTAAAAAGATTTTTTTAAAGAGCTAGTATGTGAATCCAACGCAATCTCTCCCTTCAATCACGTTTTTTCACTTTATTTTTCATACTTGTAGTTAAGAAGTAAGTTTACATTTTTAATGAAAAAACCAATTTTGTATAATATTTTAAAGAGACTTATTCTGAGCCAGTATGACTGACTACTGCTCACCGAAACAATCTCAAAGAGTCCTGAGAAAATTGCCCTAGGCAGTTGGATGACAGCTGGGTTTTATACATTTCAGGGAGGCAGGAGTTACAGGCAAAGAGATAAATCAATACATGGAAGGTATACATTAGTTCCACCCAAAAAGATGGGATGTCTTAAAGCAGGGGCTTACAAACCACAAGGGGATTCCGAGACTCTTTAATCTGCAAATAAAGGACAAAACTTTGTCTAAAAACTTGTAGTTAGCAGGAAGGAATGTTTAAATTAAGATAAAGATGTGGTGTCAGTCAGCTATAACGTGACCTGTTTAGCAAGATGAATGTGCCGCAGATGTGACTTAACACTTGCCTTGCATGGCCTTAGGTTTTGTTTATAATTTGGTATCTTATTGTCACAAAGAGTGTTCTGTCAGCCTCAGGATCCCTGTTCTAACATTCCTGCTGGTCAGTGGTTGTGCCTAAACTCCAAAAACGAGGTGGTATAATGAGGAGTGTCCGACTTTCCTTCCCATCATGGCTGGGGACTCAATTTTTAAGGTTTCTCTAGGGTCCCCTTGGCCAAGAGGGTGCTCATTCATTCAGCAACAGGCTTAAAATTTTATTTTTTCATTTACAAAACTATTTGCATGAGATTTTTACTTCCTTTTATGAAAAATTTTAACAGGAACTATTAAATCGATAACAACCCATTCAAAGTAAGAATGCAGACTCAACATTGTGTGGCCTTGAGAAAATTTCTTGTCTAGTTGAAGAATCAGCTTTTTCTTCAGTTAAATGGAGACAAGAATGCTAATTGCATCTTGTGGTTGCTGGTGAGATATAATTCCCTAAGTCAGTGCCCAGCACATAGCAAGCACATGAAAATAATGTCTACCAGAGCTTGCATTGTCAGCAATTTTATTGATTAATATCACTCAAGTGATTCAACTATTGCTGCTAAGTAAAATATGTACTTTTCTTTTGTATACTTGTTTGGTAGATGAAGGAGTATTGAGGAAGGAATCAAATGATAGAGGACTTAGCCTGATGGTAAACTGGCTGACTTCAAGCTATTTTACTTTAAAAACGACAATTCTCTGAGTCAGTGTGAATGTCAACTCAAATAGGAAGATATATCTCAGTGGAATACTTCAAGTTAAATGCAGTACAGAACATATTGACAACATCAAATTGATCTAAATAAATGATAAAGAATTCACCCATCTAAAGCTATGCCCAGTGACTCACACCTGTAATCCCAGCACTTTGGGAGGCCAAGGTGGGTGGATCACCTGAGGTTGAGGGTTCGAGACCAGCCTGACCAACATGGAGAAACCCCATCTCTGCTGAAAATACAAAATCAGCCAGGCGTGGGGGTACGCGCCTGTAATCCCAGCTACTCGGGAGGCTGAGGCAGGAGAATTGCTTGAACCCGGGAGGCAGAGGTGAGCCAAGATCACACCATTGCACTCCAGCCTGGGCAACAAGAACAAAACTCTGTCTAAAACAAACAAACAACAACAAAAAAACATTCATCTATCTGTATTGGAGATGTAGAAATTATCCTATAAACCTCATCAGCATATGTAACACATTTGTGAGATGTGGCTGAAAAGAAAAATAATTTTCAATTGGAGCAGAATGCAAATTGATAACTTAAGGCAATAATCACTTATGAAGAAAATATTACTAAAATATTGAAAGGAGTACATGGCTATGGAAATTACAAAGAACAAAGGAGCCAAGATTCCCCACTCAGGGCCAGATCCTCCCTGCAATGCTGTTTTACTCAATTCCTTCTGGCATCTACATTGTCATGATTAAGTAGGATAAATGTTTTTCACTTAGCTTTGGAGTGTGCGATAGAAAAACAAGGCCGAATTACCAAGAATAGCAAAGAGCCTCTCTAAATTACTTCGTGTCTCAAGGACACAAGGCTGTGTGCAGAGGTGAAAAGCAGATAAAAGAAAAACCGACTCACATAGCAACCACAAGTTATGAAGTTTAACTTTTCTCAGTTGATTAGAAAGAACTGAAAAAAAGACCTGTTCATTGCTTTTAAATAACCTGATGCTTTTCTTCCTTTAACGATCTGTATGCGTCCTAGGTCCTCATTTATTCATTAAAATCTACAAAGCTATTAATAGCACAATGTGAGGTATAAACATTTTTGTTAATTAGAAGGCATCCCGTTAATTAGAAAATTTATTAGACAACCAAGTGGTTCTGTGAATTAGCTTATGATCAATTCTGGGAAATAATACTATTTTCTAAAATATGAATACATTTGAGGGTAAATTTTTAAAAATAAAAAAAGATCTGGATAATAGGATTCATTAATCACTGGAAGATTGTATGTGTGTGTGTGTGTGCACGCGCACGCAGGCGCCTGTGTATGGAGAGTCAAGGTTGCCAGCCCTAGAAGCATATTAACCTTTAGTGTGTTAAAACTTGTATCATAATAGTATATACCTGTAAAAAGTAGTATAGATACTCCTGTTACAAGTTGCCTGCACTAAGCACCCTCTTGTAACTTTACACTAAAACAGCTATGAAGACAAAAAAAAAAAATTGAAAACTAAAAGCGATGAAAAACTAGTACTATAATTATGAGGCAGATGCAAATGACTAAAATTTGCAAAGTTTAGCTTACAATTTATCTTGCTTTTCTTTTTAAAATACATTGTTGCCCAAAATATAAGTTGATTCATCTTTATTTATCTGGGCAGAGGTTCTGTAGCCAGAATTCAACATGGCAGTTAGTAAGGAAATAAATGAAGATCACTCAAATGGGAACAAACAAAAGCTATACAGAGCTTGCTACAGCAAGGAAGCTAACTACCACCATGTGTGCTTTACAGAGACTCAAAAGCTGACAGAGGAACGGGGAAGCTTTGAAAAAGAAAGTTTTATGTATGCCCTGAGAAGAGACAATTGACATGGGAATGTTGAAGGCAGGCTAACTAGAAGGAGAGCACCCTGTGAGATTGGTTTAGGGTGTATATTTGGCTTTCTCTGGTTGATGCTAAGTTGGAAGCAGGAGCAAAAATACAGAAAGCTGTTAGTTATCAAGCCTTGGCTATTTAGGATCTATTGCTACAGGGGTTATTGTTTGGCTTCCTGGGCTGGTACCATCTTCCTGAATTGGTTACTGTAAAGAGTAGGTAGGCTTCTTGGACTGGTTTTGTAGGTAGCAGGCTGGCCTACTGGGCCGGTTGCTGCAGTTTGTGGTTAGAATTCTGTGTTTATAAACGGACTGCCTATGGTGGATTTGCATATTCAATCTCTCATAAGAATTGGGATCTGGCAGTGACATGTGGCAATTGAGAGGGATAATCCTCACAAGAAAAGTACCATAAAAGTCAACAAAAGTGGGCAGCCACAAGTATCTACGTTTGCTAGCAATTGTGCTTTTTATGTATTACATCATTTTAAATTAATGAGGAACCTGCCAGAAGGAGACAGAGGAAGATGCTACCTGCAATAGTTAATTGGATAAAAGCCAGTTCAGTGTTAGATGCAGAGCTGTGCACGTATGACAACCTTCTCCTCAGCTAAAGATCTCAGGAGGGTTACACCACTTCCCAAGTGGACCCAGGGAAATTCCAAGGGTTATCCAATGACAAGACTTTGTCTTTTTATGAAGATGAGTAAGAAAAAATAAACTCGATTAAATTTAGTTAATTTTTTATTAAAAAGGAAGAAAAACATTTAAAAAATCAACATATACTTTAAGGGAAAATTCTACAGAATAAGAGAGCAAACACAGCATTCAGAAGACTCAGAGGAATTGCATAACTTCAGAAAATGTTTTATTGCTGGATCCAAAAGAAACCACAGTAAACTGTTTTAAGATCTTCATTAAAATTAAAGAAGACATGTCTTCTATGAAAATGGATATGAAAGTCATAAGGGGAAATTTTTCTCTGATGAAAATGGAGATGGAAGAGATAAGCAAATATGTAAAGAAAACTGAAAACTAAATAGCAGAATATGAATCTTCATTGGAAGTGTCAAGTCAATGATATAGCTCATAAACTTGAAACTCCCTCAGGATGAGAGGAAAAACGCGTATTTCTATAAAAGATGAAAGACACCACTGATATGGCTAGGAAGTAAGCCAAAAACTTACATATAATTGATATTTCTGAGGAAGAGATAGAAACAAGGAAAGAAAAAAGCTATCAAATAATAATAATGATCATATGAAATAATTACAGCTAACATTTATTAAAGGCCTGTTATGCCTCAAGCTACATGCCTGTATTTTATTTTGATTGTTAAATTTAATACACACAACAGTACTATGAGTAGTTATATAGTAACTCTAGTTAAAAAATGAGAAAATTGAGCTTAAAAGGGTATAATAATACTCTCCTAAGTCATTAAATGAAGCTTTGCTCATACAATTTAATGTTTTTAAAAATTCAGTAAATATATGGACCCCTACATATATTTTACCAATAATTTTTGTACTGTTAATAAGAAAAATGCAAGTATTCTAGCTTCTCTTTCTTTCACTGTCATCTCTTCCCTTCCTCCTTCTCCATCCCTCCCTCCTTCTCTCAGTAAAAAATTCTAACTAGATGTGTTCTACCACCACAACCAAAAACTCATTAGGAAAGACTGCTATGTGTCTGTAACCAACGGCTATTTTAAGTTGTGGTTTACATGACCTGTTGGCTGTATTTGTCATTGTTGATCAACGCTTCTTAAAATTCTCCCTTTCTTTGGATTCTATGTTGCCATGCATTTTTGCTTTACATGTGCTATCCTATCTTTTTGCCTGTAAGAAATCCTGGCACAAAGTAAACTCTCAATACTTAAATGTTTTGTTTTCATATTATAAATTCTGAGACCTTGAACTTTCACCAACTGATGTGCAAAATTCTACTTTTGCAATGCCAGTGTTCATGCCACTGGATAACTTCAGAAAGTCTCCAGTTTAATGTGATCTTTAGTTCAAAAGAAAATATTTGTTGTTGTATCTCAAGTCTACTTGAGCCCATAATAAACTGAAATGGAAAATGCAATCTACCATTGTTATGTTTTACATTTTAAAATTCTGTGAAAATGACAAAGAGTCATACTTTGGAAAGTCAAACATACATAATAATCCTGTCTTTAAAAGTTATCTTAATGAGAATAGGAGGAAATGGGGAATCACTGTGAGCTGTGAATGTACTTCATTGCTTGAATGTTCCTGCCTTTCCTGTAAATTATTTTAGTTATGAGGAAAGAAAAGAGGCATATAAAGAGAAGGTAAGAAGACTGTCCACTCCCCAAGTGAGCCTCATTTTCCCCATCTGGAAAATGGAGTGGTTCTACATATCACAAGAGGCACTGAGTATAAAAATACAAAGCAGAAGTGTGTTTTCACATAAAATTATTTTATGCATTAATCCATTTATCCAAAAAATGGAAAATTTTTGGATAAAATGTAAAGTTCTATGTGGCAAGTACTTTAAAAAACAGAGACATATCATGAGATAAGTACAATGCTCCAAAAAACCAATGTTCTGATGGAGAAGATAGGCCTGAAACCAAATGACCCCAGAACAATTTAATAATTGCTATAAAAGAGACATGAACAAAATGTTGCTAAGTGTCTCATCATCTCTTCCTTTAACTTTTCCAAGTCCCCTGTCAATATATCAGGTCTTATCCTTATGGAGTCTTTTCTCTTTTTTTTTTTTTAACTACTTCTTAATTGAATTATCATAGTTCTCTCTCAGGTTCTAGATTGTCTCATATCCAGTATATTCTCCACCTGACTGATGGTTGATTGTATTGAAATGTAGATGTGAACATGTACTTCTTGCCTACAAATTATTTGATAGCTTCTCAATGTCAGCAATTATATTCCATGCTGCTTAGTCGGGCACAATCTTTCCTAACCTACCTCCTGTCTAGCTCTCTAGTCTCATCCCCCTTCACTCCTCTAGAAACATGCTTAGTTCCAGTTTTAACAAACTAGTTATTTTTAAAAACTAGCAGATTATTTCCCTCACCTGGGCCTTCATTCATACTATTTTCTTCTACATGGTTAACACTCATTTCACATGATTTTAGCTTAATATTAGCTTTTCAGAAAGGCCTTCCTGACAACTCGAACTAAAGTAGCCCTGAGTTAATCCTCTTCTATATTGGCTCCCCTGCATCGTGTCATCCTGTCACTGCCTTTTTCTGTGTGTGTGTGTGTGTGTGTGTGTGTAACGTTAGTTTTCCCCATTGGAATATTGCTTCTTGAGGCAGGGAAATTGTCTGTTTTGGTTACCATTTTATCCTTCCAGTTTAGTACAGTTTCTGTAACGTAATGGCTGTTCCAGAAATATGTGCTGAAGAAGTAAAGTAAGCTTGCCCATATACCAAACAGATTCACGAGCTCATTCTGCTTCCGCATGACTCATTTGCATTAAAGACACAAAAAATTGGGGCGTTTGATCTTGATCCTAAATCCAATTTTCTAGAAAAATAATCATGCCCTACAAGGATATGTTGGTAGTTTAAATTGGAACGAGAAATTCCCCCAAATCCCAAAACACATTCCCCCATTTTATGATGTTCGATTTATATAGAGGCCCACGTTAAAATTAAGCAAAGCTCTTAATTTTTTGACTCCCCATCCACCTCACATTAATCTTTAAAATCCTGTTCCTGCCTTTTGTTTTTTTCTATACCAAACTGTCCTACATATCTGCGGATTAATGTTGTGGCTTCATAGTGACAAACATGTCATAAAAATGTTAAAATGTGTGGCTTGCTTAATATGTCTCAGTAATTTCCTTTGTTCCTATTTGACATGTGATTCATATATTTATTTAATAGATGTTTACTTGAAAAGTGCTCTATGCAAAGCATTGTGGGAAGCACTAGCAGGAAATGTAGACTCCTTCTCTGCAAATGCTCAGCATAATTTTGGGAATGTAAAATTATTAAATACAAATATAATTGACAATAGCAATTTGAAGAACTCAGATGAGATTGGAGGAGGAAGACTTGAATCATTTTCCTGGATTGAAGAGTAAATTACTGTGTGACATTCGGCAAGTAACTTCACCTTTCTCAACCCTAGTTTCTTATTTGTAATCCGGGATCTGAATTATGTCGCACAAAATTAAATTTCCAATGTATACAGGTCTCTGTAAATTTGGGAAATTAAAACTTAAGCAATGAAGTATTTATCAATTTGTCAAATATTAAATGAATAACAATTATCATTTGGTAAATTTCTTTGGAAATGGACATTCTTATAAACTGCAAGCAGATATGTAAATTGGTACAATCTACTTATAAGGCATAAAAATATGAGCTGAGCATCGAATTCTTATTTACAAAAATTTTCATTACAGCAGCATTTTAAAATAGCTAACTGCATAAATATCTAAAATTAAGAAAATAGATTAGTATTTCATGGTCCATTTTAACCTTTAATTCTATTTCTGGAAGCTATTTAAAGTCCCTACAATGTGTCAGACTCAGTTTTAAGTGATGTATATGTATAACTCAATTTAATTTCTACCAAAAATATATGAGTTAGGCACTATTAGTACAGCCACATTGCAGATGAGGTAATTGTGAAACAATTAGCTTAGTGCCTGGCTGAAAAATAATAGGGTAAGGATCGAATTGACACAACTTAACTCCACAGTCCACGCTCTTAGGCATGGTAGCAAGCTCCATTGTACCATGCCATGAATGGTATGAATCCAAGGTAAAATATAGTCGAAATAATTCAGCAATAATAGATGAGAACTGATGAGTATGTAATGGTAGTACATGCTTACCATGATGTACCACTTATAATGATAGTAAAAATGGAAAGGGAAAAATAGCCTGGGATATGTGTGGCAAGCATTGTGGAGAATCAGACTGAATGTTGAGGGAAATAAAATAAGTTAATGGAGTTAATCAATATGGAGATCAATAAACAAAATAATAATGCAACCACTACTTATTAGGAACTTACTATGTTTTAAATGCTATGCTAGTCATTTAATACACCATCTTACAAATTAATAAGATTTGATTAGTAGAGATAATTAAGTTGGATTTCATTTTAAACTCCTGGGGTTTGAGGTGTCCAAGGGGCATCCTATTGAGATATTTATAGGGAGTGCAGATGGAAGTGAAAGATGCAGAATAAATCAGACAGGACGCTAGCAGGAGATTCTTCCCAAGACATAGGAGTCTCAGGAAGCATAGGGTTAAATTGGTATCTACATATCATATAGTGTATGTGTCTCTTCATTGTTATCAGCATTAATTCTATAAGTTGCAGAACTCACACTCATCCAAAAGAAGTCAGCTCTTTATTTTTTGTGTAACTGATCTAATTTTTCTTATTAGCCCTTACCTACTATGTGGTAACAAAACAAATACACAAATAGGTAAACTAACTTTAACAATTTCTATTATCTTTAATAGATAATAAACAATTTAACTTTAAACAATTTCTATTATCTGAACGGTCTTGGTGTACATTACTTTTCAAAATTAAGAAAAATGTAGAAGAAACAGTATAAACTCCAGTGATCAATCACATACATTGAATGATCGTTACCATTTTGCCAAGTTAGTTTTTCCTTTTTTTCTCACTCTATTTTTAGAGTTAATCATAAACATCATTATATTTTACCTCTAAATATTTTATATGTATCTCTAAAAATCATTTTTTCCTTTATATGTTTTCTATGACTATGGTACCTTAAAAAGTAACAATATTATGCAGTCTATTTTTCAAATCCTCTAATTGTCCCCAATGTGTGTTTGTATGAGTTTGTTCAAAGCAGCATCAAATCAAAGACATCAACTGAATTTCGTTAAGTCTGTAAGGTTTTTTGAAATTTAGAAGTGTCCTACGTCTTTCTTTTCATATACCATTGACTTGCTGAAGACACTAGGTGGATTGTCCTGTAGAATAACCCAACATTTGGGTTCCACTCTTTGAGAGAGAATATTTTGGATGCTGCTGGATGCTTTATACTGTGTTATGTTAGAAGGCACATGACTTCTAGTTTTCCTGCTGTTAGTGACGCTAAGGTGGGTTACTATGTTACAGAGTCTGCGCAGCCTCTCCCTGCCGTGCTCCTCTGCTTCGCACCGCTACATGGGCCTGCTGTGCTGCTGCCCTGGACCTTGCCCCTGCCCCTGCCCAGCTCCATCACCTTCACCATCGTGGCAATGCCCAGGATGACGGCAGCAGGTGCCACCAGGATGGGTGTCGGAGCCTCATGGAGTACGTAGGAGGAAGAGCAGCCGCTGCCATGCTCTTCTGTGGCTGTATCATGCTGGTGACCTGTTCCATTCTCACCTTCTTTGCCCTCTGTGCAGCCCCGATGCTAGTCCTCCTGAAAGTGAGTTGGAGGCCTCCTTGCCCTGGCTGCTGTGTGACAGATCATCTCCCTGGTAATTAACCCTGTGAAGTATACCGATACCTTCAACCTTCACGCCAATCCTGCCGTCACATCACATCTGTCACTGGCCCCAGTTATCCTGATTGGCTGTCCTTTCTCCTTCTGCTGCGGCCTGAAGGACGAAGACAACCTCCTGGGAGGCGCCAAGCCCTGGTACTTCCACATCCGCCTGGTTGGGGAGGAGAACCGGAGAAGACCCTGCTGAGAAGGACTCCAGAGGAAGAAGCTGTTTCCCTAGGCGACTTCCAACCTATTTTGGGGCAGTGTTCACAGTATTAAACTAGTAGAAAATGCTACAATAATTTGGGAGAAAATATTGTGTTACAATTTCATATTCACTTTTTATATATGTTCTTTGGAGCTGACGTGTTTGTTTTCACTAACCTTGTATCTATCCATAACAGTTACATTACATTTATAAGAGAAGATGAACATGAAACGTACCACTTTATAAAGTAAAAATGAAAAAGCCTCCAAGATTTAATAAACTGATCACGTTTTTGTTATTTCCAGATAGAATGGACTGTATCTATTAAGGGCTAAGGAGGAGAGAGATATTGGTAAAAATTGTCAGTGACCAAACGTTCTAAAAAGAAATGCAAAACAAAATATTTTTTGTTATTGAGCCTTCAATTATTTAAAGATGCAAAATGGTTTCCTAAATACATATCATTTGTAAGAATTTCTCATTAATATCTTGAATAATTCACCGTTTTTGCTAAGTTTCACGTTGACTTTACATGCCATTTAGGAAATGATTGTTTTGTGGCCAAAACATGTTGCAGTGGTAAGGCTTTCTTAAACAGTAAAATGTTTAGATGAAATTTTCTCTTTGAAAATTCTCACAGGGTGAGGGTGTGGGAAAAATGCTATATTAATAAATAAATAAATCTGCACTGTTTTGTGTCTGCATGTTCAGTACCAAAGTAGACTGGGATGAAAGATGGACTGGGTCTAATTCATCATGACTGCTAGTCCTGATTAAGTTGTGTAGCAAAGCATTAGAAAGGCCATTCCCATCACAGGAGTGCTATTAAAATAGCCTAAGAAGAAGAAACAGTTTTTTTTTTTCCCCCTTCAGGCCTAACTAGGTTGTAATCACATAGACAAAGCTTCTGGTAGATTGCAACTGTGAGCAGACACCTACATATAGTTGAAAAATCTGGTCTTTTTTGGTAAAGAGATGTAAAATGTCTGATGTAAACCATGCAACAGGGATGTGAGTTTCCCTGAATGGCATATATATGATACGTCAGATTAATTATTACTATTTTTTACCATTTGTACTTACATAATGAAAATGAGCTCACTTTACATTCAAGTTATTATTTTGTAAGTTGTAGAATATGCAATTAAAGTTTTAATTGTGAATTTTTTCCCAATAAATGAGGTATTCTAAAAAAAGAATTTGTATAGTTAGATTTCCCCTGGCAACCAGATATTTTATGGGTTGATATTTTGCATCCATGCAGTTATTCTGCTCTCTGTCATCATTTCACTTAATAGTTCCAACGTCCACTGTTGATCTTTGTTTGAAAAAATCATTTTATTAGGGTTGCATGACTCAGTCTCTTTTTGATAAATATTCAGTCTTTCAAACATTTCACACCTCACAAAAATATGCACATTTTTCCTCAAAGTGATAGGTGCATGAGAGAGTTTACCATGTGCTTGAAGAAAAAAATAGAGGTCCTCAAATCCACATAGAAACTTCTAGATTCTCTTAACTATGGGTATTCTTCAACTTCCGATCTATTCTCTTTTGTCTTAGACAGGACCTGGTGCTGCTACCTATCTGACTTTGCATCATCTGGGTTCTTTTTGGTGCTACATGACTTCTGCCTATCATCTACCACCTGCCCCATATTGTCCCTGGCTTAGGCTGTCCAGGACAACACATTGCCATGAGGTTTCCTCATTCTGTGCTAAGATGTGTACTCCATGGAAGGACAAATGCCATTAAAACTGCTGACACACGTATATCAGACCACTGTGAAACCACAGGATTCTTGAGTCTGTTGCACATAAAGCAAGTATGGTTTGGGAAATAAGATGAAGAACTAACCATTTTGGCTTGCCTAAGCTTGAGAGGTTTCCAAGGAAGCAAGAATTTCAATGCTAAAGCTGGGATATTTCTGTGAAAACCAGGACAGTTGCTCATCCTATTGGAAAAGCCAAAAAGAAGCCTTCTCTTAGCCTAATAGTACCACACTGCAGGGTACATTTGGCTGGGGCTGCTCCAGGCTGGCCTGGGACTGACACACACAGTGGTCCTTCCAAGCCCTCTCTGCCTTCATATCCCTCTCAGCATCTCCAGCATGTCTCTCTTCTGGCACTTTGATCTGGAGATGGCAGACGGGCAGAACTACCCTGCCCTCTGCTTTGCTGGCTCAGTGGAATCCTTTCTTCTCCCACAATCTCTTAGGCAGAAGATATATGTGTTTCTCTTTTGCTTTTCTCTTTTTGGATATGCAAGGTTTTTCTTCATCCATCCGTGAGACAGCCTAGGTGTTTGCTCTTTCCAGGCCATATTCTTTCTGACTCAAGCCTTAGAGCTAACTAGCAGACTAGTAACATCCTTACATGATTCACTAGTTATAGAGAGTTCTCAAGGCTTTGGTTAGAATTTAATCAAAATTCTTTACTACAAATGTCTTTCTGCCTCAAGTACAAGATCTCATCAGCTGCATTTATATCAATTCAATTGATTCGTCTTGTCATTAGCTGTTGAACAGATCTGTCCAAATGCTCCAAGTGCAGGAGACGTTTTCTCAAATGTACACATGCTTACCAAGCCAGGAAGCTCAGCAACACTCCTGTTATGAGTGCTTTACAAAGCGGCGCCATCGTCTTCCAAGAAAATGAATTTTTCTTCCCCAAGCTTGAGGGAGGAAACACAGTAAAGACTGGGTAAAGGTTAGGGTACAAGAGAAAAAGATGCCCTTCTTCGTAAGGGAACCTGATTGAGAAATATTTCAAAATTATTTTATGTCAAATATCCATTTTACTTCACAGGAAATAATACCTGTCATGTTTTAGGATATAAAGTTAAATTTATGGTGGCTTTAAAAATCACGATATGTTAAAGGAAAAAAGGCTCCTGAAAAAAGACACACTAGAAAATTCTGCTCTTGCTCCTTCCTGATGTGAGTTGGCTTGATGATGGATTAAATGGAATTTGAAAGCATCTGGAGAATATTCTAATACTGGTACTTCTAAAATTTTTGTGAATATTTTTATTTCTCAGTCAGGCTCAGTCAGCATTTTGCCTGATATCCATTTATATGGTAGATGTTATGTGGCTAATAAAATTCTCTAATATTTGTAGGCCATATGGCATGTACCTCTTAAATTATCTCGAGTGCTATGACTATCAGGGTATAGGTATCACAGGAAATCTACATAGAAAATGGAATGATTTATTCTACAGAGCTTGTAGGAATGGGATACAAAGTCATTTTTTTCTGAGTCTGTTCAACATGGTTTTCTGTTATAACAGACTGTCTATTATATCTCGACTGGATTAAAAACTCCCAGAAGACAACGTGCCTTCTGGAAGAGACAGCACATAGGTCTTTCCACGCTTTTTCTGTGAGGAATGCCATAGACAGCGAGGTAGTGCTGGGAGTAGAGTTGCAAAATTTAAGGAGCTGCCCAAAGCTCAGCAACCAAGATAAATATTTTAATGCAATATTTTTAAAATTAAAAAGTTATGCAAATGCATTAAATAGCAGCTATTAATATTAAAATAAAGATGGGATAAATCCTATGGAGATTTCTTTCTGCTTCAGGCTCTAGTATAGTTCTGTATGGCACTACAAGAAAGTTCTTCAAGGAAGGACTTGCTGCCCAGCTGTAAGGTCAGCTGTCAACATCTTCAGTGTCTGCCTTAACGGCAGGTTCCTCCCCTCCCTGAGGTCGACCCTTGCCAGGATGTCCACATGCATAACTGACGGAGGCAGAGGTAGAAAGGCCTAGCTATTTTGGCCTGATCAGAGAAAATTCTGAGGCATTGCTCTCTTCAGAATTCCTTGCCAGATTGGCCAGGCTTTATCTCATGTGCACCTCAGTTCAACTTCTTCTTCAGCCCAATTTTGTTTCCCCCGCCTTCCTTCACACGTGTTGATCTTTAAAACATCTTGCATCCGAAATTCTGACTTAGTATCTGCGTTCAGAGGACCCAACCTGTGACTGGGTTACAGCTGCTGCCAAACCCAGCTTCATCTAGGTACTATGGTTTAGATTAAAAATGTAAGTTTGCATATTCTCTGGTTTCTTTTCTTAAAAATTTAAAGGTGCTGTTATACGTCAAGCTGTTTGGGAGAATAGGAATTGACTATAGACAATTTTCTAGCAATTAACTGCACACACGCAGTTATAGCAGACAGAATTATAAATAATATTCGATCATAGCTACACAGTGGTTTTACCATTAAAAAAATCAGTCCAATCTCAAAGTGCATTTAAAGCCCTGTGCCCAGATTTGTTAGAGTGCCTATTTCTCATGGTTACAGTTTGCATTCTCCTTTTTGGTTTACATTTCTTTTTTGTTCCTATTTATCACATGATCTCATATCAGACTAGTAATATCCTTACATGATTCATTAGTTATAGAGAGTTCTCAAGGCTTTGGCTAGAATTTAATCAAAATTCTTTACTACAAATGTCTTTCTGCCTCAAGTACAAGATCTCATCAGCTGCATTTATATCAATCCAATTGATTCTTCTTGTCATTAGCTGTTGAACTGATCTGTCCAAATGCTCCAAGTGCAGGAGACGTTTTCTCAAATGTACACACGCTTACCAAGCCAGGAAACTCAGCAACACTCCTCTTATGAGTGCTTTACAAAGCGGCGCCATCGTCTTCCAAGAAAATGAATTTTTCTTCCCCAAGCTTGAGGGAGGAAAAAATATGTTTTGGGTTGAGTGTTACCAGAAAGATTGACTCCCTTGAGGTAAAGTCCTTTTTATCTATGATATTCCCTCCTCTTTCCCTGTCTTCTTCCTTTCTTCCTTCCTTCACCAACTGCAGAGCCCCACCTCAGCGGAGGGTCCCACTCTTCCTTGGCTGCTCACGTTAGGAAATGCTGCATTCTACCTTATGCCTTCCAGCCTCAAGGAGGTTTGAATTTTAGTTGTTCTGTGTTCACTACATACAAGTTATATCTGTATCCAGGTAGACAATACTTTTTTCTTCACCAGAATGCCTCTGCCACTCCCCGGCCAAAAAAAAAAAAAAGTTACTGGCTTGGGACTCAGAACCAAAGGGTTGTAGTATTTGACCTACTGCAAATATGGTACCTGACGTTGATTAATCACCTGACTTGTCTGAATTCCAACCCTTCTCGCTGGTCTATGGAGACATTTGCTGAATTGTTGTTGACGCTTTCAGTTTCAAAGCACAACGACACTTTGGGTCTATTCTAGGGATAGCTTTGAAAAATTGCATGTGTAGTCTTAAAGATTTAATAGGATTATGGATATATGTGAGGGCTATGGAGTGAGTTATAGATATGAATTCTAAGGTTACTATATAATAGTTAGAAGGCTTTCAGCATATCACACAACCTCTCAGATTCTTAGTCCATTTATATGTGAACAGAGATAAAGGGGATAATAATAATTAATTCCATGGATATTTGGAAGAATTGAGACTCCTCTCATCAAAAAAGAGTAATTCATGGCTTGTAATAGTGAGTTTATATTTGTTTGTCATCATTATCATTGGAAAATGTGCAGTAGTTTTGTCAGACTCTCTTTTTTAAATTAACATTTTTGCTTGATTGTATTTAGTTTCTGAGTTCATAATAGGTATTAATTTGCATGGTTTTGTAATATATAAGGTGCTTTGAGCTCTCTGAGGAAAAGCATTATGTAATTAGCAAACATTATTCACTGCTCTGATGTGTGAATGCTCAAGGCTCTAGACACATCTATCTTAAAGGAAATATTAACTTCAAAATGTACATAAACCCTATAAATACACACTTAAAAAACACTGACAATTTGTAATTTTTCACTTTTCTGTTAAAAGGAAAAGCAAAGACAAAAAGTTACCATAGTACAAAATGTATGACATGATTATGAAATGCTAGAATTCAAATCTTTAGTATCAATTTTCTGCAGATTAAATATAAGAAATGATAATTAGGACTCCTGCCAATCTTTGACAGTTACAATCAAAATTCTGTCTATATGTATTTGAGCTGTGCACATTTCCTTAGTGTTATATTAGCCTTCCACATTTGCATATAAGTTAACAGCACATTTACAAATTTTAAAAATCATCCTCATTATTCTGTTAGAAGAAAATAGACATAATTAACCCTTTGTATTATGAGAACATAGAGGCACAAAGAGTTTAAGTCATTTGCCTATGATCCCATTAAAGACTAAATTTACACTATTGCCAATCTAGTAATGGTCATCTATAAAACATAAAAAGAATAATGATTGTTCCAATTTTATTGGAATGTAGATTTGAGGTGTAGGTTAGAACAAGTTAAAAGGGTCCTTGAAATTAATGCTAAATTTGGGTATTTATGTGAATAGAATTGAAGAGAAACATTTGAAGGCTGTGAAACAAATGACTCCCCATATCAGAACTGTGGTATGAAAAGATTAATTTGGAGGAGCCATGAAGATCAAGAGGAATAGAGGTAGACTGGGTGATTGTACTAGTTCAGAAAATAAGACAATGATGAACAAAACCATCAAGGAAGCAATCTAAATATAGAGAAGACTAAATTGTTAAAAGACTTGGGAAAATAGGGATTATAGAAATTAAAGAGGGTACAATGATTAAATCCCTCTTATTTACCTGAGTTCTGAACCAGTCTGTTGTTAAATAGGACAGAGGAATCCAAAAGATGCAGATAAATAAATCAGCTTAATGGCTTGGGTTTTTGGTTTAGTCGGACTGTAGACAATTGTCTTGCTGCACTGTAGTTAAACAATTTGGCTGGATAATTGTAGGCCTACCTGATGTGGATGCCTTTGTAACTAGCCATGGAGAAGTGGAGAATGCCTAGAATGTATGTTTTTTGTTGGCAATATGCTTCTGAAAAAGCAGGAAAGTTGAAGTTCAGCTGAGCATGGCTAGTTCCTCTTTCCAAATTTGCTAACCAGAAAGTTACCTCTCCTCTTTCCAGGAACCGAGAACAAATGGTAAAGAAAGAGACCAGGATTGACCAAAAGATTATTCCAGGGAAGTTCTTCCACAGGAAAACATGAAGACTTGGAAATAAGTGAAAAATCATGAAAAAGTCATCCCTGAATGACTTATATTTAACTTAAGTCTGCAGGAAACAATCCGTGACAAATTCAGCCTAAAGCAGGGTTTTCCAGCCTAAGCACTAATAAAATATTTGGCCGGATAATTTTGTTTTTTTTCAGAGATAAGGTCACACCCTATGACCTAGGCTGGAGCACAGTGGTGTGATCACAGCTCAATGCAGCTTCAAACTTCTGGCTTAGCCTTTCAGGCAGCTGAGGTTACAGACACAAGCCACCCCACTAGGCAGATATTTCTTGTATAGGGGGAGTACTCTTGTGTGTTGTAGGATGTTGAGCAATACCCTTGGCCTCTACCTACTAAATGCCAAGCCAATATCACACCTCCAGTTTTGATACCCCAAAAAGTTTCCATACATTGCCAAATTTCTTTCAAGGAGCAAAATCTCCCTCATTGCCAAATTTCTTTCAAGGAGCAAAATCTCCCTCGTCTCCCAGGTGAGAATCATTGACCTAAATGGGGAAGGCTTTGAACCATGGCTTTGGGATCAGGTAGGCATTCCTGTATCTCTATGACCATTCTTTTTATGCCGTTGGAAATCTAAGCTTTAATGTTTCTAAATACATTGCATTTGAGTCTCTGCAGGTATGTTATCTTAACTTTTGTTTAAATTTGAAAATACTATGTCTATCATTATGGGGAAATACAATTTTCCTTGACCCTGACATTTTGGAGACATATTGATAGCTGGAAATGGCTGGGAAAATGCTACTGAGAATTCCTTATGTATAACACTTATCCTAGTTTGGAAAGAAGTATTTTAGTTTTAAAATATTTTTAAAACCCTCTATGTCAGGGATAGAAGACTATACAACTTTTACACAAGGAAATAGGTAGCACTGTGATTAGTAACACCCCAGTCATTATTGCTTCTTAGGCATTCAGTTATGTGCTCTCTGAAGATATTTTAGCATTGGGCTTTATTTATTTAATATTCATCTGGAATATAAATAAAGGGGGGGATGCCACTCACTATAGCAGATTTGAAATAAAAAATAAAAGTCAAAAAGATACTATTTTTCCCCCTACAATTGTGGTTAGCACAAACAGCACTAGGATTTAATAACCACACTTAGGTTCAAGGCTTAGTTTTTCTCCTGACTAGATTCGTTACCTTGAAAAAGTCATTTCACCTTTCTAGGACTAAGGGGATGTGTGGGAGTCACAGCAACCTTCCACAGTGCTGTGTAGTTGCTTACATGGATTGGATAGTTGTTTTCTGATTCATAGTTGTCCTGAAAGCATGACTTTGTCCCCTAAGAAGGCTCCCCAATTGGTAGTTCTTGAAGTTGGCTGTGTTTTTCACTGTAAAACTCGGGCCCTATATTACAGACCTGTAGTCCCAGCTCTTCAGGAGGCTGAGGTGGAGGATCCCTAATAGCCAGAAGTTCCAGGCTGCAGTGCACTGTGATCACACCTGTGAATAGCCACGGCATTCAAGCCTGGGCAACAGAGTGGGACAACATTTCCAAATGAAAAATTTTAAAAAGTCAAATTCCCATTCAATTACGTAAGCCACTGTAGCGCAAAAATGACGTTTACCCTCAACCTAGTGCTTTATTTTCTCCTCTTCTCTTAGGCTCTAGCCTTGTGATTGTTTCCCAGATTTTCAGTGCTTTGTGGCTTCTTTGTTATTTTCTGTTGTTTTCAAGGATAGGTGAGTTGCCACTATCAGAAGTAGGAAATCTGATACATTCGATATAAATAATGGGTACACTGAGTAATATAACAATTGGAAAGCACTACAATGTAAGTATTAAGAACAAGTCCATGAAACTCTTGGGTTACTTATTTCAATTTTTACCAAGGTATTTATATTTTTTCATGTTGAATACATCACTTTATATTACATTTTGTCTTTATAGTGTTTTATAAAGAGTGTAATACACACAAACGAATATTTATATTCCTATTTTCATTTAACATTGGTGAAAGGTATAAATAATAGTAAGATGAAGAACTTGTATCCAATGTGTAATTTAAATTGAATATTGTAAATTTTTTTAACCCCAAGAGTGAACAACTATTCTGAATTTTGCATTCATTAATCCTGTGCTTTCTTGCATCATTCTTATGTTGTTACATATTGGTCACGTTTTTTGTAACAGTGAAAATTTCTATTATACACACTGATTATTGAATAATATTTCATGAATTGTATATACTTGTTTATTAAACTTTTCAATATTAGACATTTGGTTTGTTTTCACTTTTAAAAATAAATCATGTTGACTGCGCGCGGTGGCTCACGCCTGAAATCCCAGCACTTTGGGAGGCCAAGGAGGGCGGATCACGAAGTCAGGAGTTGGAGACCATCCTGGCTAACACGGAGAAACACCATCTCTACTAAAACTACAAAAAATTAGCTGGGCAGGGTGGTGTGTGCCTGTAGTCCCAGCTACTCAGGAGGCTGAGGCAGGAGAACCACTTGAACCTGGGAGGCAGAGGTTGCAGTGAGCTGAGATTTCACGACTGCACTCCAGCCTGGGTGACAGAGCGAGAGACTGCGTCTCAAAATAAATAAATAAATAAATAAAATAGAATAAAATAAAATAAAATAAATTAATTATGCTGTTATTCATCTTTAGGCATAAGACTTCCTTTATATGTTTGTATACTTGGGATATAAGATCAAGAAATTAAATTAAGGAATTAAATAATTTTTTTAAAAATCTTTGACTTTGCACTTAAATTCTTTTCAGAGAAGTATGCATTTTTTAAATCAGGGTAGTATTGTAATTAATGAGGTAGAATCTTTAATCAGACCACATGAGTTAAAGCCCCAATTTCCCTTCAGCTAACTGTCTGCTTGGGCATGTTTTTAATTGCTCTGTGTTTCTTTCCTTATGTTTGTAAAGTTATACAAACAAAATACCTACTTCATATGTTTTGAATATTTAATGAAGTAATAGAATTTACATAAATATGCTGTATGCAAAAGATTTAATAACTGATAAATATCAGTATCAATATGAGTGTGCTGTACTAACAACATACTATTGTGAAGAATAATTTGTATATTTTAAGAAATATTTAGCAGTATCTGAAGTAAAAATTATATTTTTAGTTTATGTTTAATTACTATTTATTTTTATATATGCATTAACTATATATTTTATAAATCAGAAAGCCATAACTGTTTCATTGACATAAAGGAATATTTGTATTCTTATGAATTTTTATTAACTCTAATTACCAAGATATTTAGCTGTTTTTATACAATGCTTTTTGCAAATGTTTCTCCTATTTTACAATTTTTCATTTTGTTTTTGTTTGAAGATACAGATTTGAAAATTTGCAACGCAATAAAATGTTTGGATTCTATCTCTGGTGACTTCTCCCATTGGAATTATGTTTAGCATGTGTTTCCTTATCTTAGAAAATATTAGTCTAAAAATTTCCTTTCAGTTAAGCCATTTTACTTTTGAAATTAAATACATCAGGAATTTATTTTGGTCTAAGTTATGATATTATTTATGCCCCCTCATTAATTCCAAGAGCTATTCAGCAGAAATTCTAGAGTATTGAAGAAAAAGAAGTTGTTATTGGAAAATGATTATAGTGTCTCTCTTGCCAGTAGCTCTTATTAATTTGTCTTATTGTTTGTTCCAAACTGAAGAGCTGAGCCACCAGTGTTTCTCTGTTAAGTATAATATTTGCTACTGGATTTCAGAATAACAGTCACTTTTCATCACATGAAAAATACCCTTCTATTTTGGATTTCTCAGCATTTTAATGAGGAATAGTTATTAAACTTTATTAAATTTCTTTCTCACATTGTTAGAAACGTCCATTCCTTTCTCCAATATCTTTTTAAAGGGCCATGAACAATTGAGGAAAATATGCAAAACAAATAGTCTAGGTAATTGCACATTCTGTACTTTTTAAACTTCTATATCACAGTTGTACATATTTGGGGGAACATGTGATATTTTAATACATGTATAAAATGTGTAATGATTAAATCAGGGTAATCGGGATTTGGGGCAACTCAAATATTTATCTTTTGTGTTGGGAACATTACAATTATTCCCTTCTAGCTATTTTAAAATATATAATACATTAATGATAACTATAATTTCTCTACTGTTGCACATTCTGCATTATTAGCTAAGGTTTTGAATCTAGTATCTTAGATGTTAGGCTCGGATCATGTTCTTTCTCATACTAAGCTAAATTCTCCCTATTAATTTTCTATATAACAATGTAAAGAAGTGATAATAATAATGATGTTGAGAGTTAATATAATGATGACAATGACTATAGTTAATACTTCCTGAATGTTTACTATATATTACTTCAAGTGCTAAACTTCTCATGCTTTATTTTATTTAACGTTCTTATTAAATGAGAAACAGAGAAGTTAAGAAATATAACAAACAAGGAGCATCTAAATGGAGATGGGGGTGAGAGAACAGACATTTGGAATGTGGAGTCAAGACACTCACCTTTATTTCACGGTAAGACTTGCTTTTGTATATTTTCCCGTCAATGACCTCGTTTGAAAAGTTTTGTTGGCCGGGCGCGGTGGCTCATGCCTGTAATCCCAGCACATTGGGAGGCCGCAGCGGGTGGATTGCCTGAAGTCAGGAGTTCGAGACCATCCTGGCCAAAATGGTGAAACTCCATCTCTATCAAAAATACAAAAATTAGCCAGGCATGGTGGCGGGCACCTGTAATACCAGCTACTTGGGAGGCTGAGGCAGGAGAATCGCTCGAACCTGGGAAGCAGAGGTTGCAGTGAGCTGAGGCCACGCCATTGCACTCCAGGCTGGCTGACAAGAGTGAGACTCTGTCTAAAAAAAAAAAAAAAAAAAAAAAAAAAAAAAAAAAAAAAGTTTTGTTTTTTCCTGATTTCTGTGTCTCAAGAAAGACCCAAGATATCACCTTAAAATACTTTTATTTTCAACATTGTATGAATAGTTGAACTCTTTACTGGGATTTGAAAGAGAAAGATAATGGCATGCAAGGGGAAATAAGGGAAAATGAGATGCCCTGGTTATTTTTAGTGTTCTAGAAAGTTCCTGTTCAAATAGATAATTGCAGTGTGTTTCTCAGGTTAGTGAAGCTTCTGCATCCCAGAATTTTAGCAACAACAGGGTTTAATACTTCTTGGATACTGTTTGGACTATTTTCCATCAGAAGATGGAGCGTATGGTTACTAGTTTTTCACAGAGTTTCTAAACTTTTCCTCATAATTGATGTAATCGGGGTAAGTCTCTCTGGATTTGGGGATATTTCTTCGTCCATATTTAGTTTATATTCCTGTTGCTGTATTTTCTTTCTTTTGTTTCTGTGATATGCATTTTAATAGGCTGGGAGACAGAAATCTACAAAATTCCCTGGTCACATAACCTAGAAATCTAGTTTACTATTTAACTATAAAGTGCTGTTGGATTTATTGAGTCTCACATGTAGGATTGTTTGCACAGATTTGATCATTTTGTTACTGTATTAGTCAGTTGAAGCAAATGTCTACCTGGCACAATGTCCAAAAATAACAGATAATTGAAGATTAACACATAAAATAATTTTAGTGCTGCTGGTATTAGATAAGTCCACAAGACATCTTAATGGATTATAATTTTAATTGTACATAGAAATAAGTGGCTCACTAATTGCTTTCTGGTCATGAAAATGTTAACATATCTTAAATAGTTGACCACTGGTGACTTGAAAATAATACTTAGTTGAAATATTTACAGATATGAAGAAATAGGTATAGCCAATTTTGTAAGATGTGAAAAGATGTAAGCTAAAGTCAGATTTTAAAAAAAACGTAGAACAGTAGTAGCAATTTAAAAACTGAGTGAAAACAGGAAGCTCACTTACTTTCCCACCTGAAACAATCTAAAGAAAAGGGAAATATATAAAACAATGATTTTTTTTTTTTTGAGATGGAGTTTTGCTCTTGCTGCCCAGGCTGGAGTGCGCTGGCCCGATTTCAGCTCACTGCAACCTCCGCCTTCCAGGTTCCAGCGATTCTCCTGCCTCGGCTTCCTGAGTAGCTAGGATTACGGGCGCCCACCACCACGCCCAGCTAATTTTTGTATTTTTAGTAGGGGCGGAGTTTCACCATGTTGGCTAGGCTGATCTCGAACTCCCAACCTCAGGTGATCCACCCGCCTCAGCCCCCTAGAGTGTGGGATTACAGGAGTGAGCCACCGCACCCGGCCTAAAACGACTATTTTATTTTATTTATTTATTTATTTTATTTTTATTATTATTATTATTATTTTTAATTTATTTTTTATTATTATACTTTAAGTTGTAGGGTACATGTGCATAACGTGCAGGTTTGTTACATATGTATACTTGTGCCATGTTGGTGTGCTGCACCCATCAACTCGTCATTTACATCAGGTATAACTCCCAATGCAATCCCTCCCCCCTCCCCTCTCCCCCCTCCCCATGATAGGCCCCGGTGTGTGATGTTCCCCTTCCTGAGTCCAAGTGATCTCATTGTTCAGTTCCCACCTATGAGTGAGAACATGCAGTGTTTGGTTTTCTGTTCTTGTGATAGTTTGCTAAGAATGATGGTTTCCAGCTGCATCCATGTCCCTACAAAGGACACAAACTCATCCTTTTTTATGGCTGCATAGTATTCCATGGTGTATATGTGCCACATTTTCTTAATCCAATCTGTCACTGATGGACATTTGGGTTGATTCCAAGTCTTTGCTATTGTGAATAGTGCCGCAATAAACATACGTGTGCATGTGTCTTTATAGCAGCATAATTTATAATCCTTTTGGTATATACCCAGTAATGGGATGGCTGGGTCATATGGTACATCTAGTTCTAGATCCTTGAGGAATCGCCATACTGTTTTCCATAATGGTTGAACTAGTTTACAATCCCACCAACAGTGTAAAAGCGTTCCTATTTCTCCACATCCTCTCCAGCACCTGTTGTTTCCTGACTTTTTAATGATCGCCATTCTAACTGGTGTGAGATGGTATCTCATTGTGGTTTTGATTTGCATTTCTCTGATGGCCAGTGATGATGAGCATTTTTTCATGTGTCTGTTGGCTGTATGAATGTCTTCTTTTGAGAAATGTCTGTTCATATCCTTTGCCCACTTTTTGATGGGGCTGTTTGTTTTTTTCTTGTAAATTTGTTTGAGTTCTTTGTAGGTTCTGGATATTAGCCCTTTGTCAGATGAGTAGATTGCAAAAATTTTCTCCCATTCTGTAGGTTGCCTGTTCACTCTGATGGTAGTTTCTTTTGCTGTGCAGAAGCTCTTTAGTTTAATTAGATCCCATTTGTCAATTTTGGCTTTTGCTGCTGTTGCTTTTGGTGTTTTAGACATGAAATCTTTGCCCATGCCTATGTCCTGAATGGTACTACCTAGGTTTTCCTCTAGGATTTTTATGGTATTAGGTCTAACATTTAAGTCTCTAATCCATCTTGAATTAATTTTCGTATAAGGAGTAAGGAAAGGATCCAGTTTCAGCTTTCTACTTATGGCTAGCCAATTTTCCCAGCACCATTTATTAAATAGGGAATCCTTTCCCCATTTCTTGTTTCTCTCAGGTTTGTCAAAGATCAGATGGCTGTAGATGTGTGGTATTATTTCTGAGGACTCTGTTCTGTTCCATTGGTCTATATCTCTGTTTTGGTACCAGTACCATGCTGTTTTGGTTACTGTAGCCTTGTAGTATAGTTTGAAGTCAGGTAGCGTGATGCCTCCAGCTTTGTTCTTTTGACTTAGGATTGTCTTGGAGATGCGGGCTCTTTTTTGGTTCCATATGAACTTTAAAGCAGTTTTTTCCAATTCTGTGAAGAAAGTCATTGGTAGCTTGATGGGGATGGCATTGAATCTATAAATTACCTTGGGCAGTATGGCCATTTCACTATATTGATTCTTCCTATCCATGAGCATGGTATGTTCTTCCATTTGTTTGTGTCCTCTTTTATTTCACTGAGCAGTGGTTTGTAGTTCTCCTTGAAGAGGTCCTTTACATCCCTTGTAAGTTGGATTCCTAGATATTTTATTCTCTTTGAAGCAATTGTGAATGGAAGTTCATTCCTGATTTGGCTCTCTGTTTGTCTGTTACTGGTGTATAAGAATGCTTGTGATTTTTGCACATTAATTTTGTATCCTGAGACTTTGCTGAAGTTGCTTATCAGCTTAAGGAGATTTTGGGCTGAGACAATGGGGTTTTCTAAATATACAATCATGTCATCTGCAAACAGGGACAATTTGACTTCTTCTTTTCCTAACTGAATACCCTTGATATCTTTCTCTTGCCTAATTGCCCTAGCCAGAACTTCCAACACTATGTTGAATAGGAGTGGTGAGAGAGGGCATCCCTGTCTTGTGCCAGTTTTCAAAGGGAATTTTTCCAGTTTTTGCCCATTCAGTATGATATTGGCTGTGGGTTTGTCATAAATAGCTCTTATTATTTTGAGGTACGTTCCATCAATACCGAATTTATTGAGCGTTTTTAGCATGAAGGGCTGTTGAATTTTGTCAAAAGCCTTTTCTGCATCTATTGAGATAATCATGTGGTTCTTGTCTTTGGTTCTGTTTATATGCTGGATTATGTTTATTGATTTGCGAATGTTGAACCAGCCTTGCATCCCAGGGATGAAGCCCACTTGATCATGGTGGATAAGCTTTTTGATGTGTTGCTGAATCCGGTTTGCCAGTATTTTATTGAGGATTTTTGCATCGATGTTCATCAGGGATATTGGTCTAAAATTCTCTTTTTTTGTTGTGTCTCTGCCAGGCTTTGGTATCAGGATGATGTTGGCCTCATAAAATGAGTTAGGGAGGATTCCCTCTTTTTCTATTGATTGGAATAGTTTCAGAAGGAATGGTACCAACTCCTCCTTGTACCTCTGGTAGAATTCAGCTGTGAATCCATCTGGTCCTGGACTTTTTTTGGTTGGTAGGCTATTAATTATTGCCTCAATTTCAGAGCCTGCTATTGGTCTATTCAGGGATTCAACTTCTTCCTGGTTTAGTCTTGGAAGAGTGTAAGTGTCCAGGAAATTATCCATTTCTTCTAGATTTTCCAGTTTATTTGTGTAGAGGTGTTTATAGTATTCTCTGATGGTAGTTTGTATTTCTGTGGGGTCGGTGGTGATATCCCCTTTATCATTTTTAATTGCGTCGATTTGATTCTTCTCTCTTTTCTTCTTTATTAGTCTTGCTAGTGGTCTGTCAATTTTGTTGATCTTTTCAAAAAACCAACTCCTGGATTCATTGATTTTTTGGAGGGTTTTTTGTGTCTCTATCTCCTTCAGTTCTGCTCTGATCTTAGTTATTTCTTGCCTTCTGCTAGCTTTCGAATGTGTTTGCTCTTGCTTCTCTAGTTCTTTTAATTGCGATGTTAGAGTGTCAATTTTAGATCTTTCCAGCTTTCTCTTGTGGGCATTTAGTGCTATAAATTTCCCTCTACACACTGCTTTAAATGTGTCCCAGAGATTCTGGTATGTTGTATCTTTGTTCTCATTGGTTTCAAAGAACATCTTTATTTCTGCCTTCATTTCATTATGTACCTAGTAGTCATTCAGGAGCAGGTTGTTCAGTTTCCATGTAGTTGAGTGGTTTTGATTGAGTTTCTTAGTCCTGAGTTCTAGTTTGATTGCACTGTGGTCTGAGAGTTTGTTATAATTTCTGTTCTTGTACATTTGCTGAGGAGTGCTTTACTTCCAATTACGTGGTCAATTTTGGAGTAAGTACGATGTGGTGCTGAGAAGAATGTATATTCTGTTGATTTGGGGTGGAGAGTTCTATAGATGTCTATTAGGTCTGCTTGCTGCAGAGATGAGTTCAATTCCTGGATATCCTTGTTAACTTTCTGTCTCGTTGATCTGTCTAATGTTGACAGTGGAGTGTTGAAGTCTCCCATTATTATTGTATGGGAGTCTAAGTCTCTTTGTACGTCTCTAAGGACTTGCTTTATGAATCTGGGTGCTCCTGTATTGGGTGCATATATATTTAGGATAGTTAGCTCTTCCTGTTGAATTGATCCCTTTACCATTATGTAATGGCCTTCTTTGTCTCTTTTGATCTTTGATGGTGTAAAGTCTGTTTTATCAGAGACTAGTATTGCAACCCCCACTTTTTTGTTCTCCATTTGCTTGGTAAATCTTCCTCCATCCCTTTATTTTGAGCCTATGTATGTCTCTGCGTGTGAGATGGGTCTCCTGAATACAGCAGACTGATGGGTCTTGACTCTTTATCCAGTTTGCCAGTCTGTGTCTTTTAATTGGAGCATTTAGTCCATTTACATTTAAGGTTAAGATTGTTATGTGTGAACTTGATCCTGCCATTATATTAACTGGTTATTTTGCTCGTTAGTTGATGCAGTTTCTTCCTAGCCTCGATGGTCTTTACATTTTGGCATGTTTTTGCAATGGCTGGTACCAGTTGTTCCTTTCCATGTTTAGTGCTTCCTTCAGGGTCTCTTGTAAGGCAGGCCTAGTGGTGACAAAATCTCTAAGCATTTGCTTATCTGTAAAGGATTTTATTTCTCCTTCACTTATGAAACTTAGTTTGGCTGGATATGAAATTCTGGGTTTAAAATTCTTTTCTTTAAGAATGTTGAATATTGGCCCCCACTCTCTTCTGGCTTGTAGAGTTTCTGCCAAGAGGTCTGCTGTTAGTCTGATGGGCTTCCCTTTGTGGGTAACCCGACCTTTCTCTCTGGCTGCCCTTAAGATTTTTTCCTTCATTTCAACTTTGGTGAATCTGGCAATTATGTGTCTTGGAGTTGCTCTTCTCGAGGAGTATCTTTGTGGCATTCTCTGTATTTCCTGGATTTGAATGTTGGCCTGCCCTACTAGGTTGGGGAAGTTCTCCTGGATATCCTGAAGAGTGTTTTCCAACTTGGTTCCATTTTCCCCCTCACTTTCAGGCACCCCAATCAGACGTAGATTTGGTCTTTTTACATAATCCCATACTTCTTGCAGGCTTTGTTCATTTCTTTTTCTTCTTTTTTCTTTTGGTTTCTCTTCTTGCTTCATTTCATTCATTTGATCCTCAATCGCTGATACTCTTTCTTCCAGTTGATTGAGTCGGTTACTGAAGCTTGTGCATTTGTCACGTATTTCTCATGTCATGGTTTTCATCTCTTTCATTTCGTTTAGGACCTTCTCTGCATTAATTACTCTCACCATCAATTCTTCCACTTTTTTTCAAGATTTTTAGTTTCTTTGCACTGGGTACGTAATTCCTCCTTTAGCTCTGAGAAATTTGATGGACTGAAGCCTTCTTCTCTCATCTCGTCAAAGTCATTCTCCATCCAGCTTTGATCCGTTGCTGGTGATGAGCTGCGCTCCTTTGCCGGGGGAGATGCGCTCTTATTTTTTGAATTTCCAGCTTTTCTGCCCTGCTTTTTCCCCATCTTTGTGGTTTTATCTGCCTCTGGTCTTTGATGATGGTGATGTACTGATGGGGTTTTGGTATAGGTGTCCTTCCTGTTTGATAGTTTTCCTTCTAACAGTCAGGACCCTCAGCTGTAGGTCTGTTGGAGATTGCTTGAGGTCCACTCCAGACCCTGTTTACCTGGGTATCAGCAGCAGAGGCTGCAGAAGATAGAATATTTCTGAACAGCGAGTGTACCTGTCTGATTCTTGCTTTGGAAGCTTCCTCTCAGGGGTGTACTCCACCCTGTGAGGTGTGGGGTGTCAGACTGCCCCTAGTGGGGGATGTCTCCCAGTTAGGCTACTCAGGGGTCAGGGACCCACTGGAGCAGGGAGTCTGTCCCTTCTCAGATCTCAACCTCCGTGTTGGGAGATCCACTGCTCTCTTCAAAGCTGTCAGACAGAGTCGTTTGCGTCTGCAGAGGCTTCTGCTGTGTTTGTTATTGTTTACTGTGCCCTGTCCCCAGAGGTGGAGTCTACAGAGACAGGCAGGTTTCCTTGAGCTGCTGTGAGCTCCACCCAGTTCGAGCTTCCCAGCAGCTTTGTTTACCTACTTAAGCCTCAGCAGTGGCGGGCGCCCCTCCCCCAGCCTCGCTGCTGCCTTGCCGGTAGATCACAGACTGCTGTGCTAGCAATGAGGGAGGTTCCATGGGCGTGGGACCCTCCCGGCCAGGTGTGGGATATGATCTCCTGGTGTGCCTGTTTGCCTAAAGCGCAGTATTGGGGTGGGAGTTACCCGATTTTCCAGGTGTTGTGTGTCTCAGTTCCCCTGGCTAGGAAAAGGGATTCCCTTCCCCCTTGCACTTCCCAGATGAGGCAATGCCTCACCCTGCTTCAGCTCTCGCTGCTCGGGCTGCAGCAGCTGACCAGCACCGATCGTCCGGCACTCCACAGTGAGATGAACCCAGTACCTCAGTTGAAAATGCAGAAATCACCGGTCTTCTGTGTGGCTCGCGCTGGAAGTTGGAGACTGGAGCTGTTCCTATTCGGCCATCTTGCTCTGCCCCTAAAACGACTATTTTAAAGACACTGAATATCAGGTGATTATGGACAGTAATTCTTGTAATAGCCTATTATTTATCTCAGTTGACTGCATTCCAAAAGTTTCCAGGCTGTAGAACAGGAAGGGGGAACCATGGCAGAGCCTACAGAATATCTGAGTTGAGGGGACAGAGTCTGGGGAGATCAAGGGGGCACAAGAGGGTTCAGGGTAAAGTGACGGGGGCAAATGTGTTTAGAGACAGAGCTTTGAGATCTGCAGAGTTCCCTTCGGTTTTTCAATAGAGTAATGATATCCACATGAGGGTGAGAAAACTAGCTAAGACTGAGGAAGAACTGACTGAAAGAATTAGAGGCAACAGTGCCCAAGATAAAACAGGCCCAGAACTAGTGTCTGTTTTCACAAGCCACGCTGGACAAAATAAATAAATAAATCACTGATGGGATATCGGGTGGAGTGCTCAGAAATGTCCTGCGGCAGTAGTGGGAATAATTAGCCTTAGGCTGAGTATTTCTCAGAATCCAACGGACAAACCACAAAAAGCAACATTCTAAACAATTAAACCATTTTCAGGTATCTCAACAGCACCTTGGAACAAAGCTGAAGAAGTTTTATAAGAATACAAGTCTTCAACGCTCAACTAGGTAAAATTCAGAGTCTGACATCCATGAAAAATTATTGGAATACCAAAAGAAGGAAAACACAATTCATAATGAGGGAAAAACAAGCAATCAATAAAAATGAATACAGACCTCGCATAGATATTAGAATTACCAGTAAAGAAAATTAACAGATCTTTTACCAAATAATGGCTGCAGATGGCAAATAAATGTATGAAAAAATATTCAACATCATTAGTCACTGGGGAAATAGGAATGAAAGCCATAATGAGATATCATGACACATATACTAGACTGGGTAAAATTAAAATTACTGACTATACCAAATGCTAGTGAAGACCTGATAGAGCTCGTATTCTCATTCACTGATGAGGGGCATGTAAAATTGTACAAGCACTTTGAAAAACAGTTTGGCAGTTTCTTTAACAATTTCAATATAAACCTAACATACAATTCAGGCATTTCACTCCTTATTGGTAAAAAATCATATCAATTACAGCTTTCTACTAATAAAGCTGTGAACATTTGTACATAAGTCTTCATAGGGACATATGCTTTACTTCTCTTGGGTGAAACTTTTAACTCTAAAAGAGTAGAAAGCTTGTCCTTCTTATCCACTACCCCAACTTAGTGCTTAGCACAGTGTGTGGCCATGGTAGAAGTTAAAACATTCGTTGACTAAAATAATATGATGTATTAGAGACTTTGTCCTGTCAAGAGGTCAGTGGATGAAAAAATTATGGCTATATCAATACCATGGACTATTGCTTCACAGTAAAAGAGAAGTGCTATTGATTTGTGCAGCGAGATAGATAAATCTCAAGATAATTATGTTAAGTAGAAGAAGTCAGACCGTAAAGAGTACATGCAGTTTGATTCCATGTATGTAAAATTCTAGCCAATTAAAAGTAAGCCTGGCATTAATAATGACAGAAGCAGATCAGTGATTACCTGGGGAGTCAGAGGGTCAGGAGGGGTGGGAGGGAGAAGTAACAGAGGCATCTGAGGAAAGCTTTGGGGATAATAAACATGTTCACTACCTTGATTGTGGTGATTTCACGGGTATATATGTACATCAACACTCATCAAGTTGTACACCTTAAATATGTGCCATTTATTATGTGTCAATTACATCTTGATACACGTGTTTATCACACCTTCCTCCCCCAAATAAAGTAACAACTGTCAGCTCTTAGGATCTTATTCTAGCAACAAGAATGTATTGGAGATATGCAACTGTCTGTTTTTATACTTTCCTCTCATTTGCTGTTTTATCTTCTTTGGATTGTTCTTTAGCTATTGGTCCTTCTGAGAATTCTCTATCTCCCTGCTCTCTCTATGTGACCTCCTTAAGTGAATTCCTTATACTTTAATGTCTTCAAAACACCAAATATATTTCTATAATTTACATACATTTCCATAGCTCCTGATCTAAATACAACTATATCTTGGAAATGTTTCTTACCCTGTTTTTTCTCCTGTTACTTGAGACAGAAAGAAATTCTATTCGTAATGGAGAATGTTCTTTGTGTATTTCATGGTTGCTTTCCACCTGCACCTAAAACAGAGAGCATCTTTCTCTGATCTTCACTGTGAGAGTTTGGTGCAGAAACTATGATAGAGTCGGTGGACACCTAAGATCTCAGGAGTTAGCCTCCATCAGTTCATCAACATTACTATCTAAGTTCTACTCCCAGTAACTGGCTCTGGCAGGTTTGGCTTCAAGCAAGCTTATCTTGACTGTGGTTCTCTGTATTTGCCTGTCTCAAAATTTTGGAGTGGTGATTTTTCCCATGACCTCAATTCTCAAATCTAAAATAAGGTGTTGATTTTCAGTTTGTTCAGCATTTTTTGAAAGTTTTTCCGTGTCAGAGCTAAAACGAGATGTCATTTTGTTGTATGCATCTAAGAAGGCATTACTCTGTGATTTTTTTTAAAAAAGAGTAAACTATCAAGGCATGAGAAGACATGGAGGAACCTAAAATGCATGTTGCTTTGTGAAAGAAGTCAGCTGAAATGGTTACATACTGTGTGATTCCAACTACATGGCATTTTTAAAAGCCAAAACTATAGATGGTAAAAACAGCAGTGGTTGACAAAATTCAGGGGAAAGACAGGAGAAATGAATAGGTGAGGCACAAGAGATTTTTAGGGTGATGAAACTATTCTGTATGATACTGTAATGGTGAAAACATGACAGCAGACACTTGTCAAAATCCACACGACTGTACAACACAAAGAGCATTAATGTAAACTATGAACTTTAGTTGATAATGTATTTGTTCACTAGTTAAATGCACCACATTGATGCAAAATATTAATAAGAAGGGAAACTGTGTACTTGTCAGGAGGTGGCTATGGGAACTCACTATACTAATTGCTCAATTTTTTTTCTGAAAAAATCTAAAACTATTCCAAAGATAGTCTATTAATTTAAAATGTACCAATCAGGAAAAATGATTGAGGAATTTTCTTGAACTGGGATCACTGCAAAAATCATTTTATTTCTATGGAAGAAAATTAAAAAGTTATAAATTTAAAATTAAAACCTACCACTTGAAATGACATAATAATACAAAGTACCTGGAAAACTTTCTAGTAAAGGATGTGTAAGATTTGATTCAGGAAATTATAAAACTGTATTGAAATATATATACTAACACATAAATAGAAAGATAGGCCTCATTCACATATTGAAATATTCAATTTCACAAGGAAATGATTTCCTCCAGAATGATTCATATATTCAGTATAATTTAGCAAAGTTGCAAAAAATGATAGAGAATATAAATAGTCAAAATAACCATGTGCCTTAGTTCATTTGTGTTGCTATAAAAGAATACCTGAGGCTGGTAAGTTATGATTCATGGTTCTGCAGTCTGTGCAGGAAGCATAGCACCAGCATCTGCTTCTGGCGAGGGGCTCAAGAAGCTTCCACTCATGGCGAAGGAGAAGGGGAGCCAGCATATGCAGATCACATGGCGAGAGAGGGAGCAAGAGTTAGAGAGGAGGTGCCAGGCTCTTTGTAACAACCAGCTCTTGAGGAAACTCGCAGGAACTAATAGATTGATCATGGCACCAAACCATTCATGATGGATCCACTCCCTTGACCCAGACACCTCCCACCAGGCCCCACCTCCAACACTGGAGATCAGATTTCAGCATGACGCTTGATGGAGCCAAACAAACCAAATCTAAACCATAGTACCATGAAGAACACATTTCCTCACACATTTTTACTACTTGTTATAAAGCTATAGTACTTAAGACCTATATTAACCTAGTTTTAGATACTCAGACCAATGGATCAGAACAGCACAGAGACAGACCTACATAAACATGGGTACTTGATTTCATAGAGGTGATTTTACAGATCACTGGAGTAAAATCGAATTTGAGAATTGGTAGGAGAATATTTGTTATCCATACGGAAAGACAAAATTGAACTCTAAATAATAATGTGACCATTTATTGAAAAAAATCAATGTTATTTACATTAAATTTCTAAATGTAAAAGCTAAAACTGTAAATATTTTAAAAACTCATGTAGAATATCTTATATTGGTATAGAGAGCAAAACACAAAAAGACATAAATCATAAAAGAAAAGATTGACAACAAATCTATTACAGTTACAAAATTTTAATCCAAAAAAATAAAGATACCGGACATTGGCTGGGTGCAGTGTCGCATGCTTGTAATGCCAGTGCTTTGGGAGGCAAAGGTGGGTGGATGGCTTGAGCCTAGGAGTTCAAGACCAGCTTGGGCAATATGGCAAAACCCCATCTCTACAAAAACTGCAAAACTTAGTTGGGCATGGTGGCATGCACCTGTGGTTCCAGCTCCTCCTGGGGCTGAGGTGAGAGAATAGCTTGAGCCCAAGAGTTCGAGGCTTCAGTGAACTAAGCCCAGATTGTGCCACTGCATTCCACTGCTTGACAGAGCAAGAACCTCTCACAAAAAAAAAAAAAAAAAAGAGTAAAAAAAGATACTGGACATTGAGACACAAACTGGGAGAATCTATTTTCAACATATAAACTCAGGAAATAATTAGCATTTAGATTATATGAAGTAAATATAATCAATGAACAAGAATAAAAGATAAAACAAACAATGGGCAAAAGAGTTAAGAGAGATTTCAGAGAATAGGAGAAACTAATAGATAATGAAGTAGCCCATGGACTCAATATGCTAGTTATAATTACTAATAGAAAAAATTAATTGGAAACCATTCAAAGATACATCTTCACAACTAGCAGATTGTCAAGAACTACAGTCTGAAAATGTCATGATTTGGTGAGGTTTGATGAATTAGAATCTCCCATGTACTCAAGGATACATAAACAATAGTAAATGCGTCAGCTAGTTTGCAAAATATTTTGGTATTGCCTAGTAATCTTGAAATGCACCTACTCTGTCCAACAATAATTACCATTCTGAGTATAACCATAGGAACTCCTGGCATACGCATGCTGGGAGATATGTATAAGACGGTAGCATTCTTTATAATAGAAAAGAAAAAAGCAGAAATCACTCAAATTCTCTGAAATGGTAGGATGAATAAAGGAATGATAGTATATTCTTTAAATGAAAACATACATTGCAGTGAAAATAAATGCAATACAGCTATAGTCATTGAGTGAACTTCTAAAACATAACACTAAGGTAAATAAGCAAGTTACAGAAGAATATATGCTATATAATTCTACTTATAAAAGTCCAGAAAGAGTAAAAAATAATTTATAAGTAAAAGCAGAGGATGATTAACATGCTGTTTGGGATAGTGGCTACCTGTAGAGGGGCATGAGTAGTATGCAATTATAGAGGAGAGAATAGGAGATTTCTTCTATGGCATAACATTCTGTTTCTTGGCATAGGTAATGGGGTACAGAGTTACTTGTTTTATCCTTTTTTCACATATACATATATGTATTTATATACTCACATATAAGATATATTTAAATCTGAAGAAAATGAAAAATTAATTAAAACTGTAAAAACTAACCATACATTTTTCTCTTGAAAACCTAGGAGTAACTTTTAGAAAACTATGCTTTTTTATACCATTTAAAAAGTTATTACTTTTCATCTAAAAAATACGTCCATTTATCTTGGTGTATTCCTTAATTCCTCAAATCCCCTTGGTAATTTGCAGATAAGATATCTAGAAGATTTCATCAGAATTCACATTTTATAACACTATCTATATGCTGATAACTCAAAAATCTATCTCTACCGCTCAGGTTGATATATTGTGTTCCGAATTATTATTTATAGAGTCTTAGTGAGTATCTTAACCTTAAATTTTAAGGGTTTGAAAAGTATGACTGCACTAAGAAAAATATTTTAGATTTTCTAGAGAAGAAAATTTGGTCAAAGAGTAGAAAAAAAGTAGGCAGTTGAAGAATCTGAGGTCCCAGAATCAGAGGGTGATTTTAGATTGAGCTAGTGAGACAGCTAGAGGAATAAAAGGCTGGGCTTGGAGTGAAATTTTGGAGCTTACATGCTTTGAGATAGAAAATTCCTGGCCAGTAATATACTTCAATCCATTTTTATCATGATTACTTGAAGTGTATACATAATTTGAAGATTTTGGAGAAGAAACAGGTAAGGCATTTATTGTTCCAAGTCACCAGAGAGTATAAAATAAAGGGGCAATGTTATACCAGACACCTAAAATAGAACAAACCAAAACATTGTGGTGACGAAGGCAATAAAGTATGGCAAAGAAAGTTATAGCAAAGTTGTACAAATCTCAACAAAACCCAGACTTTTACGTGTGGAAGAATGTGGTAGGAAGATTCTAAGATGAACCCCATGATCTCCACTTCCCTATATTATGCCTACAATAACGGCAAAAGGGATTTTACCGATGCGAGTAAGTCTCCTAATCAGCTGACTCTGAGTTAATCAGAAGGAACATTATGTAGGTGGGTGTGACCTTTTTTATATGAGCTAGCTAGATTTAGAAGCCAGAAGCTGGGAAGTCAGAAAAATCCAAAGCATTCAGATAATCATAATTATTTAACTTCTTTTTATAATCTTATGATAATTTAACATTTTATTAGTAGTTTTAGCAAATGCAGGAGAAAAGCAAGTTATATAATGGGGCAAATATTGGAAAAGAAAATACAAAAACATCTCACTGTTCTGCTGAGAGTGTGTACCCAGAAAACTGTTAAAATGACTAAAATTAATAAGTAAACATTGTATGTTGGCTGGAAAAAATACAAATATGTAAGTACTAACTTTTTCTACTTTAGAAGAGTAACAGACAGGAAAAGGTAAGAAAGTATGTTCATAATAGCAACAAAAGCTATTTGCAACAAATGTAACAGTAAGTTTCAGAATATTGAACTGAATACAAGATCTTGTAATCAGCCATTTTAAAAAGACAGATCACCTACAATAGGGATTGAGAAATACTCTGGAAAAAGATGTATCATATTTTAGATTTTGCAGGCCTTATATGGTTTCCGTCATGTATACTTCTTTGTTGTTTTGCACAACCCCTTAAAAATGTGAAAAAAATTCTTAGCTCATGAGCTGTACAAAAAGAACACAGGCAAGATTTGGACCACAGGTAATTCGCCAAACCTTGACCTACAGTAGAATGACATTGAGAATGGCATCAGACTTTTCTTCAATATTAATGAAAGCAAGAAGCCAGAGGAACAGTATATAAAAACAGCTGACGGTATGAAATTATCACTACATAATTTTGCTTCAAGAAAAACTATTATTCAAGAAAAATGATCAAATTAAAGCTATTTTTATATCCATCCAACTAGGAAAGTAATCCTAGAGGAACAGTCTAAAATGTGATGCACTACAATAAAATGGTTACCAAAAAAGCAAAGATCATGTAAACCCAAACACTGTTTATGTACTATAGTTATTATTGTGCTAAATATAAAATTAAAATTAAAGATAAAACTAAGGTTACCAAATTTAGTATTAAAATTATAGGGTAGGCTGCTCTGTCTATGGAGTAGCCATTCTTTTGTTTCTTTACTACTCTAGTAAACTTGCTTTCACTTAAAAAAGTAAATAAATAAAAATAAAAATATAGGGCACTCTGTTAGATTTCAATCTCTGGAAAACAACACAAATTTTTAGCATAAATATGTGCCAAACACTGCTCTGGTCTACATTATATTATAAAATTATATGTTGCTTATTTGAAATTCAAATTTAACCATTAGGCCTGTATTTTTTCAGCAACTCTGGACAAAACTAAAATACTTGGAAATATTTTGAGCCCATAAATCTAAATACTTTTATTGTATGAGTATGCAGGTTCAGATACAGTTAATATTTAAATTATAATAGTGCTAAAATGTTATAGTCAATTACTAAAACAATAGAAATACCATTCTTTGGAAAGGCTAACAAAATAAGTCTGTTGACATGATTCAAGAAATAAGCAGAATGAAAGTGGAATAAAGGGAAAATTATTAAACAATGATACTTAACTCTTCAAATTTGGGATGGAAAGCAAGGAAGAAGGAAAACACATAAAAATAAAACAAAAATATAAGTAAAGGTAAAATGTGATTAAAAAGTACAAATATATTAATTATCAGGCATTGTGTAAATGAAATCAACTATCAAAAGTCAGCAATTTGAGACTGAATTTTAAAAACTAGCTACGTGGACTTTTAAAAAAATTAAGGTATAATGCATTGAAAATGTTGAAAGAGAATGAAAAAGATGTGTTAGTAGAATAGTACACAATGAAGATGGTGGAGCTATATCAATAGCAGACAATATAGACTTAAAGAAAAATGAAATTAAAGACGACAGTGTCACTTTATAGTTATAAAAATCTAATTAGCAGAACATGAGTGATAATTTTAAATACTTAATTACTCAATAAAATAGCTTGAAATATTGACGGATTTACAAGAAAATTAGACAAATTCACCACACATCATAAAAATTCAAAACACTTTTCTGAATTACCGAAGGACCAAGCAGATTTTTTGGTACCATATGTTTATTGCACATTTAGGTTTTCTACCCTGTTGATTTCTTTCTTTTTTTTTTTTGAAAAAAATTGGCTTTTATTTTAGATATAGGGAGTACATACACAGGTTTGTTACATGAGTATATTGCATCCAGGTAGTGAGCATAGTACCCAATAGTTGGCTTTTCAATCCACCCCCTTCTCCCTCCCTCCCCTCTCTAGTAGCCTATGGTCTCTTTTGTTTGT
Source organism: Macaca fascicularis (assembly GCF_037993035.2). Taxonomy (NCBI): domain Eukaryota; kingdom Metazoa; phylum Chordata; class Mammalia; order Primates; family Cercopithecidae; genus Macaca; species Macaca fascicularis. The sequence continues at coordinate 6,694,450 of NC_088376.1, forward strand.
ATGTCCATGCATGCTCAATGTTTAGCTCCTACTTGTAAGTGAGAGCATGCAGTATTTGGTTTTCTGTTCCTGTCTTAGTTCACTTAGGATAATGGCCTCCAACTCCATCCATGGTGCTGCAAAGGTCCTGATTTCATTCTTTGTTATGGCTGTGTAGTATGCCATGGTGTGCAAGTACCACATTTTTTTTTAAAACCAGGCCAACGTTGTTGGACACCTAGGTTGATTCTATGTCTTTGCTATTGTGAATAGTGTGGTGATGAACATACAAGTGCATGTGTCTGTCTGGTATAATGATCTATTTTCCTTTGGGTATACACCCAGTAATGATGTCACTGGGTTGAATGGTAGCTTTGTTTTCCGCTCTTTCAGAAAGCTCCAAACTGCTTTCCATACTGGCTAATTTACATTCCCACCAACAGTGTGTAAGTGTTCCCTTTTCTCCCCAGTCTCACCAGAATGTCATGCGCGTCCATGTGAAGAGACCACCAACAGACTTGGTGTGAGCAACAAGGCTGTTTATTTCACCTGGGTGCAGGTGGGCTGAGTCCGAAAAGAGGGTCAGTGAAGGGAGATGGGGTGGGGCCGTTTATTATAGGATTTGGGTAGGTGGTGGAAACTTACAGTCAAAGGGGATTGTTCTCTGGTGGGCAGGGGTGGGGGTCACAAGATGCTCAGTGGGGGAAATTCTGAGGCAGGAGAAGGAATTTCACAAGGTAATGTCATCAACTAAGGCAGGAACAGGCCATTTTCACTTCTTTTGTGATTCTTCAGTTACTTCAGGTCATCTGGATGTATACGTGCAGGTCACAGAGGATATGATGGCTTAGCTTGGGCTCAGAGGCCTGACATTATCCTTCTTTAACAAACAACTGCTGACTTTGCTTTTCTCCTTCCTCCAAAATCGCCAAGGGCTCTACTTACTCACTGCTTAAAAGGGAAGACTGTACATTTTTAAATGTAGAGTGTTGTTTTTACCTAAATCAGTCTGGCCTGGTGTATGACAACATAAAAAACCTCAAGGATAGAGCCCAAAAACTCACCAACCAAGCAAGTAATTAGGCTGAACCCCCTTGGGCACTCTCTAATTGGACATCCTGGGTCCTCCCAATTCTTAGTCCTTTAATACCTGTCTTTCTCCTTCTCTTATTCAGACCTTGTGTCTTCCGTTTAGTTTCTCAATTCATACAAAATCGTATCCAGGCCATCACCAGTCATTCTGTACAACAAATGTTCCTTCTAACCACCCCACAATATCACCCCTTACCCCAAAATCTTTCTTCAGTTTAATCTCTCCCACTCTAGGTTCCCAGGCCGCCCCTAATCCCGCTTGAAGCAGTCCATTATCTCTCCAACAACCCCACCAAAATTTTCGCTGCCCCAACACTTCAACACTGTTTTATATTATTTTTCTTATTAATATAAGAAGACAGGAATGTCAGACCTCAGCCCAAGCTAAGCCATCATATCCCCTGTGACCTGCACATATACATCCAGATGGCCTGAAGTAACTGAAGAATCACAAAAGAAGTGAAAATGGCCTGTTCCTGCCTTAACTGATGACATTACCTTGTGAAATTCCTTCTCCTGCCTCAGAATTTCCCCCACTGAACATCTTGTGACCCCCACCCCTGCCCACCAGAGAACAATCCCCTTTGACTGTAATTTTCCACCACCTACCCAAATCCTATAATAAACGGCCCCATCCCATCTCCCTTCACTGACTCTCTTTTCAGACTCAGCCCGCCTGCACCCAAGTGAAGTAAACAGCCTTGTTGCTCACACAAAACCTGTTGGTGGTCTCTTTACACGACATGCATGACGCAGAATATCTGTTGTTTTGGGATTTTTAATAACAGCCATTCTGGCTGATGTGAGATGATCTCTCATTGTGGCTTTGATTTGCATTTCTCTGATAATTAGTGATGATGAACAATTTTAATATGTTTTTTGGCTGCTCATATGTCTTTTGAGAAATGTTTGCTCTTGTCCTTTGCCCATTTTTAATGGTGTTGTTTTTACTTATTGAGCTGTTTAAATTCCTTATAGATTCTGGATATTAAACCTTTTTCAGATGTATAGTTTGTAAATATTTTCTCCCATTGTATAGGTTGTCTGTTTAATCTGTTGATAGTTTATTTTGCTGTGCAGAAGCTCTTTAACTTCATTAGGCACTACTTGTCAATTTTTGTTTTTGCTGCAATTGCTTTTGGTGACTAAGCCAAAAATTCTTTGCCAAGGCTGATATCAGGAGGGTATGTCCTAGGTTTCCTTCTAGGATATTTATAGCTTGAAGTCTTACATTTAAATCTTTAATCCATCATCAATTCATTTTTGTATATGGTAAAATGTAGGGGTCCAGTTTTATTCTTCTACATATGGCTAGCCAATTATCCCAGCATGATTTATTAAATAGGGAGTCCTTTCCCCATTGCTTGCTTTTGTTGGCTTGTCAAAGATCAGATGGTTGTAAGTAAAATACTTCATTTCTCAGTTTTCTATTCTATTTCGTTGGTCTATGTGTCTGTTTTTGTACCGGTACCATGCTATTTTGGTTACTGTAACCTTAAAATATAGTTTGAAGACAGGTAATGTGATGTGTCCAGCTTTGTTCTTCTTGTTTAGAATTGCTTTGGCTATTCAGGTTCTTTTTTGGTTTCATATGAATTTTAGAATAGTGTTTTTTTTTTTTTTTTTTTTTTTTTTTAGTTCTGTGAAGAATGACATTGGTAGTTTTATAGAAATAGCACTGAATCTGTAGATTGCTTTGGGCAATATGGTCATTTTAATGATGTTGATTGTTTTAGTCCATGAGCATAGACTGTTTTTCTTTATTTGCATCATCTCTGATTTCTATCAGTAGTGTTTCTTTCAGTAATGTTTTCTCCTGTGGAGCTCTTTAACCTCCTAGGTTAGCTGTATTCCTAGGTATTTCATTTTCTTCGTGGCTATTGTAAGTGGGATTGTGTTCTTGATCTCACTCTCAGCTTAGGTCTCATTGATGTATAGGAATGCTACTGATTTTTGTTCATTGCTTTTGTATCCTGAAACTTTACTAAAATTATTTATTTGTTGTAGTAGTCTTTTGGCAGTCTTTAGGCTTTCCTAGTTATAGAATTATATTGTCAGTGAAGAAAGATATTGTTTGATTTTTTTATTTTCCTATTTGGATACCTTTTATGTCTTTCTGTTGCCTGACTCCTCTGGCTAGAACTTCCAGTACTATGTTGCATAGGAGTGGTGAGAGTGGGCATCCTTATCTTGTTTCAGTTCCCAAGGGGAATGGTTCTAGCTTTTGCCCATTCAGTATGATGTTGGCTATAGGTTTGTCATAGATGCTCCTTATTATTTTGAGGGAAAAAAACAAAAAGAAAACTTCAGGCCAATATCCCTGATGAACATAAATGCAAAAATCCTCAATAAAATGCTGACAAACCAAATACAGCAGCACATCAAAAAGTTAACACACCATAATCAAGTAGGCTTTATTTCCAGGATGCAAAGCTGGCTCAATATGAACAAATCAATAAATGTGATTCAACATATAAGCAGAATTAAAGGCAGAAATCACATGATCATCTCAACAGATGGAGAAAAAGCCTTGATAAAATCCAACATCCCTTCATGATAAGAATCTAAAAATCCTCAACAGACTAGGGATCAAAGAGACATAGCCCAAGCAGATTTTTATAAAATTGCACTTCTATTGAAGATTTGAACAAGGTTTTATACACGAAGTTTAAACAGTGTGTGTTATTCTCAAGCACATGCAGAAAACTGATACGTTTATCCTTTATTATGTTGTAAATTGGTATCAACAAATTGCTTAAAAATAGCTTTCCTGTAGGATAGCCCTTAGCAAATTTTTTTTTTTTTTTTTTTTTTTTTTTTTGAGACGGAGTCTCTCGCTGTTGCCCAGGCTGGAGTGCAGTGGCGCGATCTCGGCTCACTGCAAGCTCCGCCTCCCGGGTTCCCGCCATTCTCCTGCCTCAGCCTCCTGAGTAGCTGGGACTACAGGCGCCTGCCACCGCGCCCGGCTAATTTTTTGTATTTTTAGTAGAGACGGGGTTTCACTGTGGTCTCGATCTCCTGACCTTGTGATCCGCCCGCCTCGGCCTCCCAAAGTGCTGGGATTACAGGCTTGAGCCACCGTGCCCGGCCGCAAATTTTTTTTAATGTAAAAGGCCTAAATAGGCTTTGCACAGCATACATTCTGTAATATAACTGATTTGTTTTATGCGACCACCAGAGCAGGCACCAGAGAAAAGGCAAGTAGGCGAGGTAAAAAGAAACTTTATTAGCTAGCCAATGTGAAGGAAGAAAGGGAGAAGTTCACCGGTCTCTGGTGGTGGAGGCCGAGGAAGTTGCTCCGGCATTCTCGGGCGAGGTTCCTAGGTCCACATATGAGGAGGGGCTGAGGAAGTTCGCGCCACGCACCTGCCGGGAGCAGCTTTTCTGTCTAAGGCTTGGGAGTGGGAGGGCAATAGGCGGGACACGGGCGTGTCGGGGGCATTCCCTAGGTGCGGCCAGGTAAGTTTCGGTTTCCTCGATGGGACGCCATGTTGTGCCTGCGCAGTTGGTCTGTATTTTTCCCAGGCGTGGGCTGCATTTTCCCCCACCAGGGTAAGTTGGTGATGAAGAACCCGGAAATGTGCCATCTTAGTCGTCTTTGTCCTCTCCCCTTGTCCAGTCAATAACTACTTACTTTTGCCATTGTAACACAAAAACATTAACAGAAAATATTTAAATAAATGAGCTTAGATGTGTTCCAATCAAAGTTTATTAGAAAAATACATGGCAGGCAGTAGTATTTGGCTCAGAAACCACAACTTGCTAACTCTTGATATAGAATGCTGTCTCTGAACACAACATAATTGTTACAATAAATAACCAAAATTTTTTAAATTACAATGCATTTAGAAATTTATAAAAGACATTGCTAAATAACTCATTGGTCAAAAACTTAATGAAAACTTTAAATTACTTAGAACAATAATAATAAAATAAGCAATAAAAGCACTCCATAGGAAAGCTTATAAACTGCCGAGAAAGGGACTGTGTGAAGGAAATGTATAGTTGTAAATGTTTATATAAAAGAAATAAACTGAAAATTATTAACTATATCTCAATTAATAGAAAAAAATGAAGAGGTTGGGTACAGTGGCTCATGCCTGTAATCTCAGCACTTCGGAAGGCCGAGGTGGGCGGATCACGAGGTCAGGAGATCAAGACCATCTTGGCTAACACAGTGAAACCCCGTCTCTACTAAAAATACAAAAAATTAGCCAGGCGTGGCTGCGGGCACCTGTAGTCCCAGCTACTTGGGAGGCTGAGGCAGGAGAATGGCGGGAACCCGGGAGGCGGAGCTTGCAGTGAGCCAAGATCGCGCCACTGCACTCTAGCCTGGGTGACAGAGCGAGACTCTGTCTCAAAAAAAAAAAAAGAAAAAAAGGAAGAGTAGGAAAAATCAACAGAAAAAACATAGTGAAAGAAAAAGTATACATTCAAGTTTTTGTCTGATATCATTTTCCTTCTGCCTAAAGAACTTCTTTTAACACTTCTTACAGTGTGACTATACTGATCATATTCACTCAGCTTCTGTATGTCTGAAATAGTTTTATTCCTCCTTTTATAAAAGATGTTTTTATCTGGTAAAAAATTCTAGGTTAAGAGTTTCTTTTTTTCAGCACTTTGAAGATGTTGCTCCACTATCTTCTGTTTTTCATTGTGTCTGATAAGAAATATACTGTCTTGTGTATTTGTTCTCATTTTTTGTTCCTCTGTATCAGATGTCAACAAACTATATTCTGTGGTTTTTAAATAAAGTTTTATTGGAACACAGCCACACCCATTCATGTAAATATTGTCTATGGTTGCTTTCATACTACATTTGCAGAGTTGAGCAAATGTGACAGACTGTATGATCCCCCCAGGGTTATACTTACATATGTAATCAAAATAATATATTTTTATAAAATTATAAAATATAAATATATATTTTTATTTTATTTTTATATTAGATATCTCTGTATGTGTATGTATGTATATTTTGAGACAGGGTCCCACTCTGTCAAATAGGCTGGGAAGATCTTGGTTCGTTGCAACCTCCACCTCCCATACTCAAGTGATCCTCCCACTTCAGCCTCCCCAGTAGCTGGAACTTCAGGTGTGCACCACCATACCCAGCTAATTTTTGAATTTTTTTGTAGAGACAGGGATTTGCCATGTCACCCAGGCTGGTCTCAAACTCCTATACCCAAGTGATCTGCTCACCTCGGCCACAAGACCTAATATAATATCTGAAATTTTACAGAAAACAATTTTTGACTTCTCGGTATGCCATTTCCTTTTCTCTCTTGCTTTTAAAATATTTTCTCCTTAACAGCAGTTTGAAACAGTTTTATTTTCACAACTCTTGGTGTCATTTCCCTCATGTTTATTTAGCTTGGGATTATTAAACTTACGGAATCTGTGGTTTTATAGATTTTATCAGATTTTAAAAACTTCTGGCCATTAGTTTTTAAATATTTTTTTTCTTTAAATATTTTCTGGCCCACTCCCCTTCGGAGACTTGAATTACACTTATACTTTGCTGTTTGGATTTTTTCCAACTGTTCACTAATCTTCTGTTATTTAAGTCATTTGGCATTCTATGTTTCGTTTTGATAGTATGTCTTCAAATTATGTTTTCAGATTCTCTCATCTACAGATCTAGATGTTTAAATACAAGAAGCTCAAAGAACTACTGGGAAATTCGTTGCAAAAATATCATCACCTAGGCACATATTCATCAGGTTATCTACAGTCAAGACAAAGAAAACAGTCTTAAGATCTGTGAGACAAAAGCATCAAGTAACCTATAAAAGAAAACCTGTCAGAACAGATTCACAGTTGATTTCTCCACAGAAACATTAAAGTTACATCCTCAAGGGGGGGGGGGAAACAAATTGAAAGACAAAAAAACCCAGTTGAATCAAAAATAAAGAACAATTTGAACAAATATTCTACCCAAATGAGAAGGAAGCAGAAAAGTAGTTCTGGTGATGTGATAAGTTAGGGTTCCATAACTTCCTCAAAAGATCACAGTAGCTCCCCAGCAGTGGATCCAAGCCAAGAATAAATCTCTGAATTGCCAGATAAAGAATTCAGAAGGCTGATTATTAAGCTACTTTAAGGAGATGCCAGAGAAAGGTGTTTATTGCTTTAGTGACCTTCCTAAATCAGTTTTGTAAAGACTGTACCTTTTGTTTTGTCTATCCGTGGCCACTGACATGTTTGTTCTTTGAGCCTGGTGGTCAGTTAGTGATTTGGCAGAGATTTCTGCCAAAGAGATTTCTTTAAATGTCTAGAGCCAGGGGGTGAAAAGCACATGCTTTTCGCAGATACCAACATTCTTTATTTACTATTTGCATATAAACAAAATCGCATCTTCTCTCAAGCAATGATAATGCCTTACAGATTAGATACAATGATCATTCTGAGCAATTTAAGACAGCAATCGTTTAGACCAGCTTAGACTTGACTATTCTTTGGAACCAGTTTCTTAGCAAAGAAATTGTCAAGGATACAATCTAATTGTATAAATGTTCAGTTTGTGCCTTGAAAGTATAGCGCTACCATGTAATGTCGTGCTTTTTGTTTATTGCCCAATGGCAGGGAGCATCATTCATACATACTAGAGGAATGTGGTTTCCTTTGGAGTGGTGTGATTTGTTATCTGCACACCTGTTCTTAGTAGTTTCTATATTCTAGCTGTGTGCAGTGTCTAATAAATATGCATTAAGTACATTCTGTTGATCCCACTGTTAATAATTTCAGTAGATTTACTGGAATTTTTGTTTAATTGTTCATTAATTACCGAGAAAGCTGTGTTAAAACTCTCCAACATGATTTGTCTATTTCTTTCTGTAATTTTATCAGTTTTTGGCTTATTTATTTTTTAAGCTATATTATTAAGAACTTACCAATTTAAACTTGTATCTTTCCGGTGAATGGGGTGTTTCTAATTATGAAGTGATTTTCATTGTATTTAAATAAATACTGTTTTGATAAAGTATATTTCATTCAATATTAACATAGTCTATGAGCTTTCTCTTAGTTATTATTTACATAGTAAGATATTCCCCATATTTTACTTTCAGTCTTTCAGCAACTTATACTTTACATAATCTTCTTATAACCAGAATTAAGAGTTTGAATTTATTTTCAGTCTAATTAAAAAATTTCTTACTTTTAAATACAATACTTTTCACTTCCAGTTACTGTAATGTCTAATACATTTGGATTTGTATCTATATGTTATTCTGTTTCTTGTTTGTAGTGTTTTTCATTTCCTTTCTTGCTTTTTCATCTTTCTTTTATTTTCCAGGTGTATCATTTCATCATTATTGTCCCATTTTTTCTATCATTGTTTAGAATTTATTCACTTGCTAATGATTCAGTGATACTTTAGAAATTATGACATACATAATTGATTTCCTCGAGTAATATGACAACTTGGGGCACTATCATGCCATTTACCTTCACTCCTGACCTACTACTGTGAGTTCTAATGCTGCAATTTTTTAACCTGCAAAACAACATTGTTTCATGTAGTTCATGCACCTTTTGTTTAGCCCACATATTTAGAATGTACTTCAACTGTATTTTTTCTTACCTCTCGGATTTGTTTTATGGAACTACTTTCTTTACACCTAAAGTGCATCTGTTATAATTTTATATAGTGGTAAAATTCTTCAGTTTTTGTTTTTCTGAAAATGTCTATTCCGACTTCAATTTTGAAGGAGTAATTCTTAAGATATATAATACTAATTTAGTAATTATTTTCTTTCAGACTCTTGGAGATTTTATTTTGCTGTATTCTGGCTTCCAACTCTTAACTGTTGTGAAATAAGCTCTAAATTGAACTGCGGTTCCTTCAAAGAAAATTCTTCTGCTATGACTGCTTTAAGAGCTTCTTTTGGTGTCTGGCATTCTGAAATTTAATTATCATATGTCTAGGTGCAGATGTTGATTTATGTCATACGTGGAATTTGTTAGAAGTCTTGAACCTGTGAATTCTATTCTTTTATCAGTTCTTGAAAACTCAGCCATAATCTTTTTTCTCTGTTCCCATTCTCTATCTTATTTTCTTCTGAAATGTGAATAAAAATATTTTAGAGCATCTCAATCTTAATCTCCCACTTCCTTCATTTTACTGCTGTCTATATTAACTCAATTAACTAATTCCTTCTTCAGCCATGTCTAATCTCCTATTTTGTACCTTCTATGGAGTTTTTATTTGAGATTTTAAAAAGTTTTTATTTCTGGAAATTCTAGTGGTTTGATAAATTTTAATAAATTTTAAATAATTTAAATGGCTGGGCATGGTGGCTCATGCCTGTAATCCCAGCACTTTGGGAGTCCAAGGCAGGGGAATCATCTGAAGTCAGGAGTTCGAGACCAGACTGGTAGACATGGTGAAACCCTGTCTCTACAAAAAAACACAAAAATTAGCTAAGCATGGTGGTGTGCACCTGTAATTCCAGCTACTCAGGAGGATGAGGCAGGAGAATTGCTTGAACCCGGGAGGCAGAGGTTGAAGTGATCCGGGATCATGCCACTGCACTCCAGTCTGGGCAACAAGAGTGAAACTCCGTCTTAAGAAAAGAAAAGAAAAAAAGGACTTATATAAATGTATTATTGCTTTTATATGTTTAAACTCAGTAAACACATTTATGTCATCATCTGTGCATAACTATGTGAAACATATTTGGGTCTGTTTCTGCTTATTTTATTTATGGTGTGTGTTTATTTTGTGTGTTTATTTTGAGCTTCTTATTTTTCTTCTATATATTTATGAGACTACCTATAAGCCTAGTAAGTTACAGAGATCATTTAGGTTTACTTTTTCAAGTGGCTAGAGCCACTAGTGGTGGTTCTTCTTTCACCTTAAAGAGACTTTTATTTATTTATTTATTTTTTTGGACCATGCAGGTAACATTAATTTGAGTTGCAGTTCAGCCTATCGGCTGACTTGTATGCACCAGATCCCAGGGATAGGTATATTTGTTTTGTTCTTTCATCTTGCTTCATTGAGTGTCAGGGCAATTTTTCTTGCGTTTTGTTATGCCTTGGCAGAGGGAGGGTGATAGTTGACTGCTGTTATAGCCTTTGGAGTCCCAACTTTATGTAACTAGAGTACATAAAGGCTAAGGGCTTTCCGTGTTGACATAACCACCAAAAGAATTAAGTATACACTCTTTAGTAAAAGTTTATTCAGTGTTCTCTCTACCTCTAGCCTTGCATCTTCACTTACATTTGTCCCTAATAATTTATTTTTTATTTTTATTATTATTGTTTTTGAGACGGAGTCTTGCTCTGTTGCCCAGGCTGAAGTGCAGTGGTGCAATCTCGGCTCACTGCAACCTCCACCTCCTGGATTCAAGCAATACTTCTGCTTCAGCCTCCCTAGTAGCTGGGACTACAGACATGCGCCACTATGCCTAATTAATTTTCATTTATTTTATTTTTTTTATAGATAGGGTTTTACAACATTGGCCAGGCTGGTCTCAAGCTCCTGACCTCAAGTGATCCACCCACCTCCGCCTCCCAAATAATTCTTATACTAACTTAGAGCACGTTCCCACCTGAAAAGTCTGTAATTCCATATTGAACTGTGAATTTGACTGTGAACTTCTACTTGCAAAAAGTGTGGGAACTTGGGCTCTAAGCATTGAAGAGGACATTGCAGTTCTTTTAGTAGAATGACAATTTTACATTTTTATGTTTTTCGATATTCTAGTTATACATGTCTTAGTTTTCCACATAGTCACAAAGGACCTCAAAGTGAAAAGTTTTCTCTTAAATCCCTGTTCTCATCAGTAGACTGCCTGGTGCCTAGCAAATATGTATTTTGGTTTATTGGAATTTGGCAGTCTTAGTTTCCTAAAGATATATTTTCATTCCTTGAGAAAGTGAAGACACTAGAGTCAATCTCAAAAAGTCCCAAATACGTCTCAATTAGCTTTTAGGAAGTTTGCTTTAATTAGCAAGAATGCAAAAGTAACTTGACATTTACTTTAATCAGAGAAAAGATACACTTTTAACATTGGTTCTGAATTTTTCTTTAATACTTAGAAAGGATTCATCTGAATCTTTTTTAATTTCCACTTTGTGAGTGTAACCCATGCTTGTATTTTTATGTCCCTCCTCTATGTATCCCACTCAACCCTGCAATGAAATCCAAAACACACACACACACACACACACACACACACACACACACAAGTATACACAAAAACATAAAACCAGACTATTTTCTGCTTAAAATCAGAAGAATCCTATCTGGGTCAGATTTGTTGTTTCAGAGATCATAAAAAATTTCTGGAATGTGAAAATGAAATGTAGATGAAAGGCAGTATAGGTAAGCAGACTGGAGTTTAGGGACTTAAAATTTTAACGTCAGTTATTTGTGTCCCCTAAGATAAATGACTAATCTGTCTCTATTAGCAGGGAATTGAAATACCATGGGGTGTTTTAGGAATAATGAATAAAATTTGGTTAAGTAATTTATTTTTGCAAGTATTCTATAAACCCTGAAATATATAGATCATCTGAATAATATACTTAATATGCATGTCATAGTATGCCCTAAATAATTTTTTCAATTTATAATTTTTGTTTTCTAGCCAAATAAAACTTGATAAAAATTGCCACTGGGTATACGGCCTACTACAGAAGAGTCTCATGGTAGAGAACGTTGTGAAAACTACTAGGTTGAATGGTATTAACTTTCAGAAGTTGGGAGAAAAGTCTGACCTTTGAAAACTTATCCTAATAGAATATTTAGAGGGATGCTCCATGGGGTTCAGTAAAAAGCAATACCAAACTCCATTGCAATTCCTTTATCCCCAGTGGCAACCTATTTCTAAATGTGAGAGAAAGACAGAATAATCCAGTTACCCAATGATTGCACTGTTCTGAATTCTCAAGAAACACTTAAATATATTTATATTTTTACCTTGCTTTAGAGCTTTTTAATCCATCTTGAGTACTAATGACCCTTAATGCAGTGTAAGAGGATGCAACATCTTGGCTTCTTAGCAACTAAAAGTTGCTAGTAAATTTAGTCTCTAAAAGATTTTCTATTTTTGAGAAGTAAAAAAGGTCAATTTAACTTACTTAAAATTTGATTAGATATAAATTAACTTATGTGCTCTGTCACTGTTTTGTTAAATGTTTTATTTTCAGAATCAAAGAAAAGTAATAATAATAAAACATGTCTTAAAATCTTGTAACCATAATAATTATCAGATCCTCAGATAATGGATTAATGCTGAGAGTATATGAGGTACTATTCTTTATGAAAGTTTAGAACTTGTAGATATATTAGTATTTCCTTCCTCTTTCTTTTTCTTTTTAATTTTTTTCCAGATTAGTCCAATAATCAAAGAACCTGGGTCAGTTAAATGTCTAACTTTATTCCCCACTCAGATTCAATAAATCAAATGTGTGTGGCCTTGTACAAACCACTGGGAGGGAGACATAAACAAACCCTGGCCTTGAATCCAAGTATAATAGAAAGAAAGGACACGGATACAATGACTTACACAGATCAAAAAATGATCAAGACTGCAAAAAAGGTTCTGCAAATATCTGGAGAGTTGAGTGATGACGGCATGCTTCTAGGGGTGTCATAACAGTGGTTTCAAACATTTAAAAAGCCCCAGAAAGACGGAACAGACAGTGCTCTGTGAGTACAATCTGTAACACAAAAAATTCCCAGAGCTGGAAAAATGCAGTTGGGAAAGACAATGTATGTCCTCTGGTTTTGAGTGGAAGGTGGTGCCTGGTGAAAAATGATTAAATAACAAGCCAAAATGAGACATGTCTTTATTACTCTAATAAGTTGATGAATGTGATTTCTCTTCTGTCCTTCAAATTCCAATTCTCAATTTGTAAAGAAGTAATGTCTGTGGACTTCAACTCACTAGAAGGTAAGATGACAATCATAATAGGCTTACTCTTTCTTAAGGGTAGCCTTGATGGAGAATATAATCCATTCTTTCACTGTTCAAGACTTTCTTCACCAAAACTAGGGAAGCTCTTATTTTAGTATCAATCAAAACATTAAATAAAAATAGTACTGTAGAGCTCAGACATCTCCCATGAGAAAACCATTAGGAAGTGAAAGAACCCAGGAGTGTCTGCTGTAGGGTTCAGGTTAGGCGTTGGCATCAGAGAGAGGAAGATTTGTAAACGACTTGCACGGGACAGACTTTTCAGGGAAATCCTGTACTTGGGGGATGACAACATTAAAACTGGTCTCCTTTTACTTTGCAACAACCTGAGACTGCCTGAGAAACCAGTGTCTATCATGTCTTCTCTGTGAAAGCGTAACAATATGCGGGGTTTATCTGTATTGCAGGGCACAAAGAGACAGTGAGAAGCTTACCAGTAGATAACTGCCAAAAACAAACTTCACAAGAATATTGTGAGTATAACGAAAAGGCCGTTGGACTTGGATTGAAAAACAAAATACATGTAAATGGCAATCTGTTTAAGTTTGGATGACAGATCTGTCCGTAGCTATGTGACCTTGGGGCAACTCTGAATCTTCTCGGCTTCAGTTTCCTTCTCTTTCAAATGGGGATAATAATGTCTGCCAAATCTATTTCAAAGGGTATTGTGAAGGTCAGAAAAGATAATTGATGTGGAATGATTCGAAAATCATCACTTGCTAAAATGAATAATTATGTTACTGTGATTTCAATGGGGTCTTATATGTGAATCTACAGAATTACCTTACTTGCATGATTGTGATGTGGGCAAATTTCTTAAATTATCATTCTTCAGTTTCCTTATTGGGAAAATTAGAATAATAGTCTCTACTTCTAAGGTTGTTATGAGAATTATATGAATTAAAAATTATACAATACTTGAACAATACTGTTTATATAATATGCCCCATTTAAGTATATGTTTAATTAATTATTTATCAACCTACAAGTATTTTGAACAGGATTTCAAATATTGAAAGAATCTAAGAAACTAGAAAAACAATGTTTAAAATGCAGAATAGGCTTCTTGGATGAGAAATACCTGGGGAATTTTTGGCTTATGCATATTTCCAGGAATGACCACAGACCAAATAAGTCAAGATTCCTTGAGGCTAGGACCTTGGGAATCTGCATTTTGTTTTATTTCTCGGGTAGTTCTTATTCCCAGCAAAGTTCTAGAACCATTGACCTGGAACTATTTTGAACTTTTATGCACTCACAATTGGCATGGTTTGAATCTGTGTCCCCACCAAATGTCACGTGGAATTGTAATCCCCAGTGTTGGAGGTGGCGCCCGGGGGAGGTAATTTGATCATAGGGGCAGTTTCTCATGAATGGTTTAGCATCATCGCCTTGGTGCTGTTCACATGATAGTGAGTGAGTTATCACAAAATCTGTTTTTTGTTGTTTTTTTTTAGGTGTGTAGCATCTCCCCTTTATCTCTCTTTCTCCTGCTCCCAGCCATGTGAAGTGCTGGCTACCCCTTCACTTTCTGCTGTGATTATAAGTTTCCTGGGGCCTCCCCAGAAGCCAAGCATCATGTACCAGCATGATGCTTCCTGTACAGCCTGCAGAACCATGAGCCAATTAAACTTCTTTTCTTATAAATTACTCAGTCTCGGGTATTTCTTTATAGCAGTGTGAGAATGGACGAATACAACAAATACGCATTTTTTTCCTGCTGAATATGCATTGGGACTATTGATTGATTAATTTGATGAATATTTAAAATGTACAGATTATATGGCAAGCACAATTCTAAATGCTTTTGATATTTTGATTTATTCTTTCACTTGTCAGTTATGCTTTCACGCCATAAGTAATTAAGCTATATGAAATAGTTATAGCCTCTATACAGAGTCCATGTAGGTGTATTAAAGGCAGAAAAAAACAGAATGAGGCAAATTTGAGCTAAGGAGTAAAAGTCATATAAAGAGGAATGTTGCAATAGTGTGCAGGTAAACAGGCTCTTCAAAAACCAAGTTCTGATCTGTGCTGTTTTCCAATTTCTATGATAAAATACGCCCAGCAAAGCCAGTTTTAGCTACTCAAAGCTTTTCAACTAACTGGTAAATTCTGAATATTTAACAATTGTCTCTCACTAGTTAGTCTCTGGCTTCATGGAATGTTCCTTCATGAATAAAAATGTACCATTATATAAACTAAGAACAAGAATAACTATTGCAAGGGATATTATTTTAAAATGTCAGGAGGGTGTAGAAGAAAGAACTTTCAGTTATAATTGAGGTGTTCACAGGACAAGATAGGCAGGAAGCCCAGGATTTGCCTCTATTATTTCCAGGCTTCCTCCGCAGCTTAATTTTACCTCTTTATCTTTATAACTCTCATTCCTTTCATTTCTTCTTTTCATGTATTAATTTTTTAGGCTACTGTTTTTGTTTTGAGTTTTGGGGTATTTTTTTGGTTTGGTTTTTGTTTGTTTGTTTTTTTTAACATTTAATGGAGGTGACCACATTGAATCATTGTCTACAAGAGCATATTGTAATTCAGTGACAGTGCATCCAAAGGCCTTACAAAAATATTTGTTATGAAAATGTGAAGAGAATTTGCCTGGAATATATAACCAAAGTGATTCAACATTTCATTTTAGTAGATTCACTTTCTTCCAGATACACTCACCAGTATTCCCGGAAGCAAAATGTCCCTGGTATCTAGCATTTCTGGACTGTCATATGCTCCTGCTGTTGTCTTTCATGTTAAAATGTAAGAAAGAGCCACCTTCATGGCCAGTTCATACAAAATAACCCATACAAAGGTTTCACTAAATTTCCATCACATCACCAAAACTAAGTAGTGCATATAGAACCATGTTCACAAAACCAGTCAAATTTCTCAGTAAGATTTCAAGATATACTACTACTTATTTCCCATGTTTGCAATGCCTTGTAAGAATATGCCTGTTCAAATGTATTCCATACCTAAAAATAAGGTAAAATACATATGTCATTTGATCTTTTAGACTTAAAGAATAATCTCACTTGCTCCCTTACTCTCTTACCATGCTCTTAGTAACAAAAATGTATGTACTAAAATCAATACTTTTAGTACTGAAGGCTAATTTCCAATTAGAATGCCTTTTCATTTTAAATCTGGCAAAAACGAGGGAAATTGGAGGAAATACAAAGACATTTCAATTCCGAAATCTGCCATTTTAAAGCGTCAACAATGATGTGAATTTTAAATCAGTGTTCCAGGCAAATTCTCTTCACATTTTCATAACAAATATTTTTGTAAGGCCTTTGGAAAACTTCCAGCCCATCTGTTTCTACTCAGCTTTTATCAGCCATGATTTCCTGTAAAATGTATCACAAACCTGACTGTCTATCTGAAAGGGGCACATTTGATGTAAATACTATATAATATAGAAATTAATAACTTCAGTTGTCTTTATAGTGTATTAAAAATGAAAATGTCTCATTTATCAATACAAGTAACATTTTGATTTTTTTTTTTTAGCATCCTTTATTAGGTATTAGAAACCACCTGTACTGTTGAAATGTAGAATATTTCAGAAAACTAGTTCACATTTTGGTATGATTAGATGTACAATATTGATCTTTTCAGGCTAATACTCAGATTCTTGTATTCTTAGTCAGAAACCATAGCTTAATAACTAGACCTGAACACCACACCAAGATTTAATAAAACAGCAGAAACAAGGATCATGAAGTAAAATTGTTCATAATCTTTCCCTAATTAATCTGGGTCAGGTCTTTCTCCATTGTTCCTACCTGTTCTCTCACTTAAGCTTCAATAGTTTTCATGCCAATGATTGGGATTACTTCCTACAGATTGTCTGTCTCCATATTCTCCTCCCCTTAACCCCACATAACACCACCACGTTAGGCTAAAACACAGACTTTGGTCGTGTTTTTCCAGACACAAATGACTTCAAACTCTTCCATTTGGCAACAGAGTAAGGTTCCATCTCTCTGACCTGATTTTAATGTCACCACTTTATTCTAGACCGGATTAGTAACAATTCTGTAAACATTTCCTTTACTTAACAGTTATTAGTGCCTTTTCCTAACCAGAAATGCTTACTCCTGATCTCCCTTATCTCCTCAACTCCTCCATTTTTACATAGTGAAATCCTACCTAATTTGCAAATGATTATTCCAGTACTTCCATGACACCTTTGTAGATGCTTCTCCATTCCTTACAACATATGTCATATTTTACCTTACACGACATCAGCTTTATTTTTACTTCTCTCACACTATGTGGAGTGTTTTGTGTTATGGTTATTCATGTTGTAAACTAGGAAATGCTGGAGGACAGAAATCTACCTTCATTGTTTTTGTATAAAACACAGTACCATGAAGCATGGTGTTCATTTATGTATTTGTCTGTTAAAGGTGAGTTGAGAACTTTCAGAGTCAGCTACAGTGCCAGGCCATGGGAGTAGAAAGGGCAAGTTGCCAAAGTAATAAGAATTCATTGGCTCTGTAGTCATCTAGTCATGGTCTCAAATTCTGATCCCGCTACTTTCTATCTGTTTGTTTTAGGCCTCTCTCTTTGAGGCTTTAGATAGGAGTTTGGAACAACAGCGACCTCAAAATGTCCAAATGTATTGAAATGTTGTTTGACTGGATGTGATGTTTCATGCCTGTAATCCCAGCACTTTGGGAGGCTGAGGCGGACGAATCACGAGGTCAAGAGTTCAAGACCATCCTGGCTAACACCATGAAACCCTGTCTCTACTAAAAACACGAAAAATTAGCCGGGCGTAGTGGTGTGTGCCTGTAGTCCCAGCTACTCAGGAGGCTGAGGCAGGAGAATTGCTTGAACCTGGGAGGCGGAGGTTAAAGTGAGCCAAGATCGCACCACTGCACTTCAGTCTGGCTGGGCAACAGAGCAAGACTCCGTCTGGAAAAAAAAAAAGAAAAGAAAAGAAAAAGAAATATTCAGTTTACGAATTTCTAGTATCTACTATTTGGTAACTACCCATAGGCTCTTTTTTCATTGTTCCTTTTTTGAATCTATTTAGATTTTATACATCTTGTCAGTGAAGGCAAAGACAAAGGCAAAGCTAGAAAGTAAAGTGACAACTGCCGTAACAGACATAGGTACAACCCGATTTGGAATCAGAAAAATTGAATTTTTAAATTCTGATCTGGAATAGTGAAAGTTTTACACTGAGTTACATATAAGCCATATAATGACAATAAGGCTAACTTTATGACATGGATAGAAGGTAGGGTGGAGACTTAATGTTCAAGCTCAAGGAAACTTGAACATTAACTTGAACAAGCTGATGTGGAAATATTAAGGACATTTTAGAGGACTGCAATCAATTATTTACATCTAGAATAGAGTTCTAGAACTTAGATGGATGGGGAAGGCTCAGAGGATAGAAATAGCCAGGCCATGGAAGGTAAGGACCAGCACTTCCTATGCACCTGTTTGCTTGGGGGATAAGTTCCTTTTTGTATACTTTCTAAGTTATTTTAAATTACAAATAAAATATCAAAATTCAAACACAAAAAAATATAAATGAAAACTGAGTTAATATCTTACATGCACAGACTACTCAGAAGTAACCACTATTATCAGTGAAATACGTTTTTTTGTTGTTGTTGTTTTGAGATGGGAGCTTGCTCTGTTGCCCAGGCTGGAGTGCAGTGGTGCAATCATAGCTCATTGCAACCTCTGCCTCCCAGGTTCAAGCAATTCTCCCACCTCAGCCTCCCAAGTAGCTGGGATTACAGGCGCCCACCACCACACCCAATTAATTTTTGTATCTTTTAGTAGAGATGGGGTTTTACCTTGTTGGTCAGGCTGGTCTCGAACTCTGGACCTTGAATGATCTGCCCGCCTTGGCCTCCCAAAGTGTTGAGATTACAGGTGTAATCTCACCACATGTGGCCATCAATGTAATATGTTTAATACCAGAACATTACTATGTGTGTGTGTGTATGTGTGTTTGTGTGTGGGTGTGTATGTGTGTATGGGTGCGTGTATAACACATAATGCATACTAGATTTGATTTCTCTCTTGGTTTCTTTGTTAAAAGTGATTGTGAATATATTGTAATAGTATTTTTTCAACTCACTTTTGTCCATTAAAGTTTCACAGAGATCATCTATACTAGCACATTTCTTAAAATCTACCTCATTCTTTCTAAATAATTTTATATTACACATATTTAATAATCTAATGATTTCTTATCTGTCAACATTTTAAGGTATTTAAAATTTTTCACTATTACCAAATGCTTCAATATCAATTTATATGTATGTATACACGAACATATCCATCTTTGCACTCATGTCAGTATTATTGTAACAGGAATTTCGAGATTTAGGTGGTCAAAATTTATTGGATTAAAGTAGCTGGATATAACAGATAACACCAAAATCCTCTCCAAAATGTTATTTGCATGCTGTCTACTATCTGTGCCTATTTGCATACATTCGGGCTTAATTTTACTTTTTCATTTAATTGTGAGTTCAACATTTTCTCTTCACATTCTAACACATTTTAAAAACTGGTCCATATCCTATGCAAACTTTCATGTAAAATTGTCTCTTTGTTTTGTCCTCACTGACTTTGGCATAATTTTATTAAGGATTTGTCTGCTCTAACATTATATATATTTTCACAGTGGCTCTCTTTGGTCCTTCAAATTTTATTATTGTATCATTTACTTTATATGACTTTTGTTTTTCTTTTCTCCACAAAGAGAAATCTATCAAAATGTAGCCTTATATTTCCTGAGTTTCATACGTTGTTTAAGATTTTTCCAATTTTAAGATTATCAAACTATTCTCTCATATACCTGAAACAAAAAAAATCTTAAAATTTTGTTTCACTCTTTCTTACTGAGACAACTGAATAGACAAAAAGTACAATATGCAGAGTAAAAGTACCATTTTCAATGACATTAGCAAATATTGACTCCTTCTAACTACAACCTGCAATGGACAATTTTCAAACACAGTGAATGTGGGACCGATCGTTTAAAAGGAAGAGATAAAGAATGGGCATATTATGTAGATTGCATGGGGCACATTCAGAAGCATGTACTATAGTTTTGTTGCCCAACTAATGATATCTTAATTGAAACAGCAGGGTCTGGAAAGCATACATGGGTGTGAAAATCCCAAGGGCCACATTCTACATTGATGATTGGCAGAGACAAGGCACTATAAGCTAAACTGCTCTGACAAGCAGTTTTGGCAAAATAGCAGAATTGTGACAGTGTAGAGGGAAAACAATGGATTTGATTAGCTTTGCTGTTACTAATGACAGTCAACTCAAGAGAAGTACATAATCGCATTTTAACAAAACTGACATATGGGCTGTGATGGTTAATATTAGGTATCAACTTGATTGGATTGAAGGATGCCTACATGGATGGTAAAGTATTGTTTCTGGGTGACTCTGTGAGGGTGCTGGCAGAGGAGATTAGTATTTGTTTCAGTGGACAGGGAGAGGAAGACTTACCCTCAGTGTGGGTGGGCACCATCCAACAGTTCCCAGAGTGGCTAGGACAACGTAGGGGGAAGAAAATGGGGTAAGCTTTGCCTGCTGAGTCTTTCGGCTTTCATCTTTCTCCCATGATAATACTTCTTTCCACTCCTCCTACCCTTGGACATCAGACTCTGGGTTCTTCGACTTGGACTTACACCAGTGGTTTGCTGGGGACTCTCGGGCCTTTGGCCACAGACTAAAGACTGCACTGTCGGCTTCCCTGCTTTTGAGACTTTTGGCTTCGGACTGAGCCACCACTGGCTTCTTTCTTCCCCAACTCGCAGACGGCCTGTAGTGGGACTTCACCTTGTGCTCCTGTGATCCCGTTCTCCCTAATAAACTACTTTTCATATATCTATCCTATTGGTTCTGTCCCACTGGAGAACCCTGACTACTACACGGGCCTTATAAGAAGAAAAGGCTCCTACTTACCTAAAAGATGGGACTATTGAATACTGAAACATCAAACAAAGGCAAAGACATTGATAGGATTGTGAGAGAATAGATGGCCAGGATAAGCAGCTCCCATTAAAAGATGAGAAGTAATCATAAATGAAAATATATGGCATTAATGCATATTGAATCTAAAGATACAATAAAATTAGGTAACAAAATCATAATATCAGATTAGAAAGACTAAGCTACTATATGGAAAAATTAAAATAAAAGACACAAAACAAACAAAAAAGACCCTGTCTGAAAAAATAGCTCAGAAAATAGATACAAAGAAAACTGATGTAAGAGCTTCATAGTTGGAGTACCGTCTTTTGAGTAGCCCCTAGAAGAATTTATGTAGGATCAAAATGATCAGTTCTGTGAACATTCAGTGAAACTATGTGAACATTGTCTGTGATTTTCCGTAAGGATTTTAAACAATTTTTTCATTCTCTTTTCATGTCAATTCCATGAATTAAATTATAATTTTTTTTCTATTTTACTGATGTATTAAAATTTATTACAAAAATATTTTGGCGTTTTTTAAAAAAAGATTGTAAAGGTATAATCGACATAAACTACACATTTTTAAAGAATAAAATGTGCTAATTTTATCAAATGGTCATTCAATTTTTTTCTTACATCAATTTGATAAGTTAATTAGAGTATTTTAAAGAGATTCTAAATATGTTTTTTTGTTTGCTTGTTTGTTTTGAGATAGAGTCTCCTTCTCTTGCCCAGGATGGAGTGCAGTGATGAGATCCTGGCTCACTGCAGCCTCCACCTCCTGGGTTCCAGCAATTCTCCTGTCTCAGCCTCCCAGGTAACTGGGATTACAGGTGGGCACCATTAAGCTCAGCTAAATTTTGTATTTTTAGTAGAGACGAGGTTTCACCATGTTGGCCAAGCTGGTCTTGAACTCCTGACCTCAGGTGTTTCAAACTTCTGCCTCAGGCTCCCAAAGTGCTGGGATTACAGACGTGAGCCACTGGGCCTGGCCTGTAGTACAGATTCTTAATTTAAACATATCTGCATGAATAATAATAACCAGATTTTAAATTTGCCATTTGTATCCCTAGAAATTCAGGTAAGCATAGGGCAATGCACAAGAAATCATGTATACTGTAGAGCTTGCAAAGCCAAACTTAGACATTTATCTTGATTATACATAAACTGAGCATTGCATAAAGTTTTCGTGGTAGGGTATAACACATGAAAAGTAACATTTTAGGAGATCTATGATGAATTAGCTAGAGAAGAAACTGGAAAGAAAGCAAATCAGTAAGGAGGCATGTGGATAAATAGTTTGTGCTTTCCATCAGTAATAGGATGTATTCTGCTTTATATGAAGAAAAACTATCTCCATGCACCCTTGAGAAACAGCTTTAATGTTATTACTGTCATATATAGAAAAGAGAAAACTCACAGTATTGACAATAAAGAGAGGCATTTGGTTTAGAAGATAGAAACCACCAAAATATTTTCAATCAGCTGAGAATGCGTGAATTAATTTTGAATAAAGGACAATCAGCACACCTTTTAGTGAGCCAGTTTACTTTTCTCTGAGGAGAGAATAGATTCAATGAAAGATCTAACTTTCTAGAACACTGCAAATATGGATAGCTTCAAAGGTGAATAATTCTGTCTTTTAGACCACAGACAAATTTATATAATTAATTTACATTCATGTTTGTTTATACAGGACTAACTTTAGAACGCAAAAAGTAAGTAAAGTAAAAATTTGCACTCTCAAGATGATTTGGGAAACAAGGGGTGTTATTGAGCCAAAGATTTCCTATGACAGATCCAAAAAAGATAAAGGAAATGGAAGCTAGCCTTCAAGGTACAAACATCAAATGAATGCCTATGTATTTCTCAACTCAGAGCTATTATCCTAATTTTTCCTATGATAACCCTAATGTTTGTGTTGGAGCCAAACAGAAGAATGATCACTGGAAATATAATGAATGGAAGGAATAATGCTTTTTTTTTTTTAAAGGCTGTATGCTTTGGAAAATTTTTTAGGACAACTGTTTTTATAATATTCTTAAGTTAAATTATATCTGCTGCTTTTATAAAAAGGGTTTTATACAAGTATAAGTAATAGCCCACAAATAAAACTTTTAAGTAGTTTATGATAAAAGAAATTTCATGAATGGTTTATAAGAAATATGGTACTTATATATTGTCCATGTTTCTATATTTTAAAAAATCATAGTTAGAAATGATATTTTAACTCTAGTCATTGCAATATCAGTGTTCTACGTTTTGAGGACTCACTATAAACATCTAAAAGAGAAGCCTTGTGCTTAAAATTAAAAGCACCAAATTCTAGTCCTGACTGGAAAAGAGACCTTCAACAAACCACTTTTAACATTATTTTCCCACTCATAAAGGGAACTTTCAATATGAAATCATTGTGTATAATGCTATACCATTTTGTAAGTTTGTATTACCTTTTTACTAAGTGTACATATTGCAGTGTGGCTAGAGTTCCATTCACTGAGGACTATGTCATATTTGTCGCTGGAAATATGTTCTTCATTAATTGAAAAGATGTAACACTATCTGATTAAATTGGTCATCTTTTAAAAGAAAACTTAAATTTGCTAGTAAAAAAAATGACAAATTGGTTTACTGGTCAGCTCTATTATTCAAGGCTCAAATGATTGTCTGAAATTGAGCCTGATAAAATTTACTTTTCATTTTCCCACAATGGAAAACTGGCTAAGACATTTTGGCAGGTGTCTCCTTAGCCAGCCACATTTCCACAAGCAATACCTGTGTGTGATTTTTCTTCTTCAGACAGTTTCCCAGTAATGAACACTTGTATCAGCTCTCTGTAGATGGATACTTTGCACTTTTTATCTGAAATTTTTGTTTTATTTTCTGCTTTAGAGAGAATCCTTTTCTTTTTTGGGAAAGGTAGATAAATGTTCAATGTGTCATAGAGGAATTCATCTTGTTTTATCCCATTTCACATTGTGTCAATGTATATACACAGAGAGTACCTACTATGTGTAAGGCAGGGTGCTTTGTCCGTGATGATGAATAAGATAGAGCTCTTGTCTTTAAAGAGCTCACAGCCTAATGAAAGAGCACTAAAAGCTCAATGGCAGGATTATCCGTAAGAAATAATGATATACTCTGGGAACATCATGAAGGAATGACTAATCGTGCCTGAGGGATATAGGGAAGGCATCACACAGGTGGTGACATTTGGACTCAATCTTGAAGAGTGGGTAGGAGTTTGACAAGTGAAGAAGAAAGAGGAAGGAGAGTATTCTGACAGGGGGAACATCATGTTCAGAGGTAACAGTTTGTGAAAAGACACGATACACTGAGAGAACAGGGCAGGAAGAGTGTATCTTTTATTAGACATAGAGTGAGATAATGCTGATAACATCAGTGTGCAGGATACATTGAAGAGGAGAGACTGTAGGCCAAGAGAACAAATTGGAGGAGTTAAGATGCAGGTGAGATACAATATGGACTTGGAAAAGGGTAGTGTCACTAAATTAATAAGAAGAGCAGAAAGTTGTGAAAAACATTCCTAATGTGCAATCGATGAGATTTTAGCATGGGTTTTAAAAGATGTGAATTTGACAAAGAAGGTGAATGCCTTAAGGCAGGGATTCTATTTTGTTTATGCTTTAAGCTGGTTCCAATGTTGCAGGGGGCTCGTATGGGAGAAGAAAATGCTCCCCTCAATCACATTCTCCAAAAGTGACACTCTTCAGGTTTCTGAAGATACTGTGTTGATTTATGATGGTGAAGCCTGATGATAACATGATAGAGGAAGCAAGTTGAAAGGGAGAGTCTTTTGCTTTGTGTGTGATTAGAACGTGAGTGTTTAGACCATGATGTAAACAGAACACAAAAGAATGGTGGTGCCACTTTATGCCTTCTTCATCTCCAACCCACTAACAAGATCAAGTTCCCAGCCTGATCCAACTCTTGACTTCCTTCTCCTGATGTCAGAACTTCACAATCATTGTGACTGATTTGTGCTTAATCAGCGCCTATTAAATATACGGGTTTAAAAATGAATGAATGATGCCAAAATCCAACTGACTACATAAACACTGTGTGGAGATCTAAAAAAAAAAAGTAGTTAAATTACCCAGTGATCAATCTCGACAAATAAAGACAAAAGAAGTTCTGCCATCTGTGTACAACACAGTGTGGATCATTACAATAAAATGTGGGATGACTTTATTATCTAAATGAGAAAACAAAGAAGACTCTATAAATTAGCATTCCCAGAAAAGAGAAATGTATGTGTATTGTGTGCAGTATAGCTGGCAAAGGGGCAAAAGTTATAGGATGGGGCTAAAAATGTAGGCAAGGGCCAGAACAGGCATCACCCTATAGATCACCTTAAAGTTCTCCTTTTATTCTGAATGCAGTAGACAGGCATTACATTATTTTAAGAATATGGGTAAGATGACAAGATTCATGATGTAAAGTTAAATCTGTCTGCAGTGAGGAAAACTTACTAGGTGAGGACTACAGCGAATGGCAGAAAAATCAGCCAGAGATTTTTTTTTTTCAGGGATAAGAGTGACTTAGTTTACAATGGTGGCCTTGGAAATCGAGAATAGAGGATGGATTTAACAGAGCCTTATAAGGTAAAAATAGAAGTTTATAATGAATTGGAAGTGGGTGTGATGGTTAAGCAAAAGGGGACGTTAAGATTTCCAGTTTGCATGACTAGATGGACTTGACCATTAGTCAAGTCATGACTGATTTGCATAGTAGGGCCTTCCATTGTGCTAGGAGAGGGTAGAATATTACCAGTAGGTGGTAGAGAGGGGACAATATTTTAATTTTTGTTTTGAAGATATCCAGTTGGAGATAACAAACTTATGAAAGGGTCTAGGATGGAGACATCAATCTGAAAATCATCTGCAATACGTAGTAACCAAAGAAATTTTCCCAGTGAAAATATCTGATATGAGAAAAAGAATCTACAAATCAGTCTTGAGGAATTCCAAATATTTAATGGACAGGTTGAACACATGAAACAGAAAGGATATAACCAAAACAGGCAAGGCTAACTCAGGAGTATGTGGGGCCATGGAAGCCTAGGGAAAAGAGAGTCCTTAGAATGAGGGAATGACTAACTACACAAAGCACTGATAAGGATTATATTACACATGGACTCAGCAGTGTCCACTTTGTTCAGTGACATGACGATCCTTGGTGAGCCTAGGAAAATCTATTTCAAGAGAGTGATGGAAGCGAGGCTGGAATGTTATGACCAGTGAGAAGAAGGAGGTGAAGAAATAAACAGTAAAGTATAAAATGAGGTTGTTCAAAATGTTCAAAAATATTGAAGAGAGAGAGTAGTAAGAGTAAGGAGAGAGAGAGAGAAGATACAGATTTAAAGGAAGATCCTTTCATTGTTGTTGCCGAGACCTTATTTTTCTTTTAATAGTAGAGACTTTACCATATTTCCACACTTGACCATCACTCATTTGAGAGGGTAAAGAGTTTTAAAACGAGTTCTTCAGAAAGTTCAAGAAGGTGACATACTGAATCAAAGTAAGGCAAAGAGATAATAGAAAACATGGCATCGCACAGGAAATATTTCCATTGGTATATCCACAACTTGATGACAAAAATGAATATAATTTTGAAGAAAAATAAATCACTATAAAATGCATGGATTACAGTCATTTAGTACTGGCTATAACACAGGTTGCAGGATGTGTTCAGTTCTAATCATTTCAAAAGTTGTGTAAAGTTTTAAGTAACTTCATTCTTCTGTCCCTCACTCAAGTGAAGCAGATTGGAATGCAAGTAGAATACAATTAGAGGGATAATTTGAATCTTTTAAAAATTATTTTTAAAATATATACTTAATCATTAGTAATAATGTATTTGCAATGCATTTAAAAGCCAATGAAGACAAGAATAATATGAAAACACTGAATGTAAGAATTGCCTCTTTGGATGGCAGTAACTTTCATACACAAGTGTGTTTTATACCAATAGTCTGGAAGAAAGAAAAACTTGTTGCACAGTGGAAAGATACGGAAACTGGAGCAAAAACATACCCTACTCTTAAAAATCATATTTATGCATAAAGAAATGTTTCATTTAGCCTTATAGATTAGTTTAGTTTCTCCATTGTTCCTGGTAGAATGGTCGCTTTTAGAGGATTTTCCATAGTGCTTTTGCTTGAACAGATATTAACACCTTAATCTTTTGGTATTACAGAATTATATATGCTTATCTGTGAGAGATTCAGAAGACTTCTCAAAAGTACAAATGAGGAGTAGAATTCCATTCAGGGAAATGTGGTTTGACCTTGTCTACAAACTTGCTGTCTCAATTAGAATGTACATTTTTCTTGAGCAGAAAGGAACCTCTGTGATCACAAGGACTTCCAGCCTGGCTCGATAACTTTGTGACAGAGGCTAAGTGTAATCAAAAGAAACTGAGGACAAAGGTTATCATTCTCTTTTCCTATCAAATACCAAAACATCTCTTTTAGCTTAGCTTGTGCAGAGAAGTTAGATTTTATGAAAAGAACTCTAACACTGAGTAATTATTGGCCAACAAAAAGCCAGGATTAGGTATCAGATTACGAACCCAGGTCTTCCACATTTGAAAGAGCTATGGAGGCTAACAGTGTTTTCAGCAATAAATTTTCCTGGAAGAGCTACAGGGAATCAGGTAAACTAACATAACCAATTAGAGTTGCAAGCATTCCCATAAGACAAAGGGGGACTATTGTGCCACTACCTTCAGGAATTTAAGCATAACAGTTAGATGCTAAATTTTAGATTCAAGTATCTTTTAAGCCTATTCTACAAAAGCAAATGTGAAGTTAATACAAATTCTGCATTCACAGGTGGCAGCATAATGGAAGCAAATCTCTTGCTCAGACCGGCACCCGGGGGATGGAATGTCCCACTTAGTTACATGGCTTTTTCTGAGAGTCTCCAAACCCAGAGGAAATATACCAAGGATGATGGATGAAAGAGTGAAATAGAATTGTCAGTCTGTAGCTGAAGCGTTGATCAAATGGCTGAGTAGCTAACATTTCACTCAGGAAGACCTTGAAAGAGAGATTACATAGACTTGAGTTTCTCCATACAATGATTCTGATCTACAAATTAAATTTTTAAATTTTTTATCCAATTGAGATGACTTTTTTCACAAGAATACAACTACTGCGATTGTTTTCCAGTGGTTTGTACATACTACTTTGAACTTTCTTGCCAGATACTCCTTTGTACATACCACTTTGAACTTTCTTGCTGGATACTCCTTGTGAAAATTGGCAAAACTTCACTTCATGGTTAAAGAATGACTTGAGACTATCTAGAGGTTGAAAATATCTGCATTGCTTATGAAGGACTTTTTAGGCAGATATATCTCAGCATTACTGGTTTGTATTTGTAAAGACTTGATTCATTTTCTGTCACAAATAACTGTTCACATATTAACTGACTTTTATCAAAGAAAAAGTTACAATTACAAGCCTTCACATGGATATTTATAACAGCTTTGTTTGTAATTGCCAAAACTTGGAAGCAATGAAGATATTTTTCAGTGGAGGAATGGATAAATCAACTATGTTATATTAGAAAATGAAACTACTTTTCAGTGCAAAAAAGAAATTAGCTATCAAGCCATGAAAAGACATGGAATAAGCTTAAATGCATATTACTAAGTGAAAGGAGGCGATATGACAAGGCTACACACTGTGTAATTCCAACTATGTGACACTCTGGAAAAGGCCAAACTATGGATACCAAAAAAAAAAAAAAAAAAAAAAATCTGTGACCGCCAGCGGTTAGGCGAGAGGGAAGGATGAATAGTTAAAGCAGAGAAGATTTTGTAGGGCAGTGATGGATGCACATCATTATACAGTGGTCAAAATCCATCCAATGTACAACACCAAGAGAGAACCCTAGTGTAAGCTATGAATTTTGGACTGTAATGATTTGTCCATGTAGGTTCATGGATGATAATAAATGTATCACTTTGGCATGGGATGTTGATAGTGGAAGAAGCTGTATGTGTGTGGATCAAGGAGCTTGTGAGAACTCTGTACTTTATGCTCAATTTTTCTGTGGGCTTAAAACTACAGTTAAAAAAAGTCATTTTTAAAATTTTTAATTTTTCTGGGTATATAGTAGGTGCATATATGAATGAGGTACATAAGATGTTTTGATACAGGCATGCAATGTGAAATAACCACATCATGGAGAATGGGGTATCCATCCCCTCAATCAATTACCTTTTGTGTTACAAACAATCCAATTATACTCCTTTAGTTCTTTAAAAATATACAAGCATGTCTACAGTCAGCCTGTTGTGCTATCAAACAGTATGTCTTATTCATTCTTTCTAAATATTTTTTGTAACCATTAATCATCCTCACCTCCTCCACATCCCCCTACTACTCTTGCCAGCCTCTGGTAACCATCTTTTTACTCTCTGCCTCCATGAGTTTAATATTTTTGACTTTTAGATCCCACAAATAAATGAAAATATGTGGTTGTGCCTGGCTCATTTCACTCAATATAATTATCTGCAGTTCCATCCATGTTGTTGCAAATGACTGAATCTCATTCTTTTTTATGGCTGAATGGTGCTCCCTTGTGTATGTGTACCAAATTGTCTTTCTGCATTCATCTGTTGATGGACACTTAGGTTGATTACAAATCCTGACTATTGTGAATAGCACTGCAACAAACAATAGAATGCAGCTATCTCTTCAACATCATGATTTGCTTTCTTTTGGGTACATACCCAGCAGTAGAATTGCTGGATCATATGGTAGCTCTATTTTTAGTGTTTTGAGGAACTGCCAAACTGTTCTCCATAGTGGTTGTACTAATTTACATTCACACCAACAGTGTATGAGGCTTCCCTTTTCTCTACATCCTCGCCAGCATTTGTTATTGCCTATCTTTTGGATGTAAGCCATTGTAACCGGGGTGAGATGATATCTTATTGTAGTTTTGATTTGCATTTCTCTGATTATCAGTTATGTGAGTACCTTCTCATATGCTTTTTTGCCATTTGTATATCTTCTTTTGAGCACTGTCTGTTCAAGTCTTTTTCTCATTTTTTGATAAAATTATTAGAATTTTTTTCCTGTAGAGTTTTTTGAGTTGCTTGTATACTCTGGTTATCAATTCCTTGTAAGAGAGTTAGTTTGCAGATACTTTCTCCCGCCCTGTGTGTTGTCTCTTCACTTTGTTGATTATTTCCTTTGCTGTGAAGAAATTAACACAACTAATTTGATGTGATCTCATTTGTCCCTCTTTGCTTCGGTTGCTTGTGTTTGTGGGGTATTGCTCAAGAAATTTTTGCCCAGTCCAATACCCTGGAAATTTTCTCCAAGCTTTTTTTGCAGTAGTTTCATAGTGTGAGGCCTTAGATTCACATCTTTAATCCATTTTGTTATGACTTTTGTATATGGTGAGAGATAGGGGTCTGGTTTCATTCTTTTGCATATGAATACCCAGTTTGTCAACATTTATTGAAGACACTGTATTTTCCCCAGTGTATGTTAAGAGTCTATTTCAAAGAAAATAAAAATAGATCTTTATGACCCATGTAACTCTTTCTCTGATAGTGGAGGAAAAGAGAAGAAGGATGGCAGGAAACGGGAGTACTATTTCTCAGTGAGCAGCATCGGAAAACTGCAAGCATTTTGTGTTTCCTTTATCTACTTATGGTACCAATGTTTGCATTAATCCTGACCCTCTGTATTAATTACTGCAAGAAATTTCAACCATGGAATTAGCAAAAGACGGGGAAGATTAGATGAAAAGAGCTGGCATTAGGAGGGTATCATCACTTAACCAAACTATTAACACGAATTTCAATTCATTATGGTGAACTGTGTGCACATATCATTCCTCTTGCCTTAAAATAATAGAAAAATAATTTTCAAAAGGTAAACAAAAACTGTTAATATATATTTTATTAGACAAAGTGAAAGTGGAAGAATGTTGATGGATGAGGGGCAGAGAACGCTGAAAGACAGACAATACCGAGAGAGAACGGAAGGTTGAGACAGAATCCATCTGGTTCATTGAACATTAGTGAGGCTCTGGTTTCAGAGAGGGCCGAGGAATCAGATAATTGTGGTAGGAAGTGGTAATAAAATTATGTGGTTTAATAGAAGGTCTTAAAACAGCAAGCTATTTTCCTTCTCTCTTTCTCATACCCACTTAGAACAACTTTGAGCTGGCTTGGGAAAACTTGGGAATGAGTTCAAGGCAACTGGGGAGGTGTGAATCAGAAGAGTCTTATGAAATTTGATGGTTAAAACATTCACTCGTGAGAAGCAGAAGAAATATGAATTTGGATGCAAAAAATTACAGATAATTTTAGCAGTCTTCTTGACTTTTTAGTGAAGAACATTTACATTACCATAAAATGTAAATGATATGATATGTTTGTGAATGTTTTGAGTTGATCTGTGGTCTCAAACTCTTGAGAATGTAAATATTAGTCACTTAAGAAATGTAAAAGTAATGTGTAAAGCTGGGCGCTGTGGCTCACGCCTGTAATCCCAGCACTTTGGGAGGCTGAGGCGGGCGGATCACGAGGTCAGGAGATCGAGACCATCCTGGCTAACACGGTGAAACCCCGTCTCTCCTAAAAATACAAAAAATCAGCCGAGCGCGGTGGCGGGCGCCTGTAGTCCCAGCTACTCGGGAGGCTGAGGCAGGAGAATGGCAGGAACCCGGGTGGGGGAGTTTGCAGTGAGCTGAGATCCGGCCACCGCACTCCAGCCTGGGCCACAGAGCGAGACTCCATCTCAAAAAAAAAAAGTAATGTATAAAAAACAGGCATTGGAAGTGGAACTTGGGTTACTTACCACTTGGAGAGCCATTTAGTAGCATATGAATGAGGAAACAAATAGGGAGTCTATGGATTATGACATGAAAAACATAGGGTTTAGGAATGCCTGTCTGAATGTTGAAGTAAAAAGAAATTAGAATAGTGACATAATTACTGGATTTAAATAAATAGAGTGGTAGTATTCTTAAGCTAAATTCTTACCTCTTAGCACAATATAAAGAGACAAGGCCTAAAGTGTCAAGCCAATAAGTAGTAGAATGAGACTGTGAATTATTTAGCTTATTGATTGCCTCAGAGGAGCAGAACTGGTAGAAATATGTGGTCAGTCACCGGATTATAGCTTTGTTATGAATCCCTTTTTAATACTTGATTTTAAAAATTATTCAATTACTTTGATTAGAATTTGCAAAAAAATAAATATTGGAGTAATGTCATCTTATTTTGTTAAAAATTGCAGGAAAACAATTTTACAAAATGAATCCATAATTAGTATGAAAAATTATTTAGTTGAGTGTGTTTTTTAATAGCTTCATTACTTTTGACAATCTTTCTTTCTTTTAAATCTGAGTTGAAACAGAAAATGCTTTATACAACAATTCCAGATTTCCAAAATTTGAACCTAAAGTTGATCATATAACAAATAAATGATATGCTAGATTACATTCTGTTCCTTTGCCTACAGAATAAATGTCAAGTTTCCTAATATCTGATTCAATGAACACCTCCTACCAACTTGCCACTCTGGTATTTTTTCACTAACCATAGTAGTTTATGCAGGCTTTTGAATAAGGCTATACTCATTTCAGTCATACCTCTGCTGTACACAAGTTGTATGATCTTGGATAAGTTCTATCATGTCTCAGTATGAGCTAAATTACACAAAGTTAGTTTTTGGTTACCTCTTTTGCAAAATTGAAATCATTATTTTTATCAGGAAATACCTTCCAAATGCTTAGCATAGTATCTAGCATCTAGAAAGTGTGGAATAAATCTTAGTACTATCATTATTTCTGGAGTTTTCTATATACAAAACTTTCTTCATGTAGCCCATATTACAGTCTCATTGTTTTACTCACTAGAATTTGATTATAAAATCTTCCTTTTGTAGCATTTTGCTAGCATCATCATTTACTTAACACTTCATTTTACTTATTTTAAATGCTTCTCATTTAGAGGTGTAGGTTATACTCTTTTAAGAGTAGAAACTATATTATATTTAATTTTCATCCTAACTCATTAGTATGGTGCCTGACATATGGGAATTAAAATAAATTTTCTTAAAAATGAAATGGTAAAAACACTCTAGAAGTTATCTGGAATTCTTAACACACACTTCAGAATACTAGCTTTGGTATTTGGAGGTATTTATAATTTCCAGATGTTTTCCAATTAGCTAATTCTTTTACTCTTTAAAAATTTGGTAAAAGTGTTATCATTATTCTCATTTAAAAAAGATTTAATGTCAACAAGAGATCATGAAGTTTCCACATATTTACTGATCTAGAATTTGAATCATGAGTAGTGATAATTTAAATAATTTCTTCCAGGTTATTGCTTTTACACTATGCCACGTCCCATTTTGGAGATTGTTAGAAAGTGGTTTAACTAAGACTGAAACACAGGTTATCAAAATTCCTAACAGTATTCTATTACTAAACATTTCTGGCTTTTTTCCCTAGAAAATGCGAGAGAAAGAGAAATATTGTTTCATTTGTTCTTGATAATAAAATCCAAAAGAATGGTTTTTGAAATTCAAGAAAGACATTGAGCATAGACTGCCAAAATGTTTATAAAGTATTAAACGTATAGGATCAGGTTTATAATATAGGGCATAACATCTAGAAAACAAAATGGCTTTAAGATGTTTAGGCACTTTTGTGAGTCACAATATCAATTTTATTGTTGTTTAAAACCCAAAAATTATTTTGTGAGAGTCACATATGTTATATAATTTAATGAGAGAGGTGTATGTTGTATCATTAAATGACTTCACTAAAATAGAAGCATATATGTTAGATCGTTTAATGATAAGACACCCAGAAGAAAATGAATCTCAGCCGTTATTTCTCTGCCTTTGCCTAAATCACTCCAAGTCTCTATGTTTTGCTTTCCTCATCTGCAGCTTGATGCACTCAATGTTCCTTTCCAGTCTAATGTGCTACAGTGCTATGAACATCGCTTTAAAATCAAATAAACAGCTAAATAGAAAAAATTAGAGGAGGGTGATTACTAAAGACTTTGAGAGAGAGTAGTGTCCTTATCTAATAAAGGACATTTTCTGTAATTTCAGGATGACTTGCTGCTGCTTTTCATAATTATCATAAAGCTTGCTAAATTCACAAAAATGGATAATATGTTGTGATACTCTATCCACAAAAATAAATACGTTTCTTCAAGCTGAAAAAAAGACTTCACACTTTAACAATGATTTCCATTTGAAATGACTTTGTAGAAAACGGCTTACACTCCTTCACTCTAAATTACAGTACATTTTTCCCACTGCATTTTTTTTAAAAACATACCTTTAAATTTGGAAATCCCTTTGGGTGACTGAGCTACAAAGCATCTGTAAGATGCAGAGGCTGCCAGAAGGAATGCTGTTACTGACAGGGGAAGATTAATAGCAATATTAGCAGTCCAGATTTGACCCTCTGATAATCTGAGACCTCTATGAAATAGTTATCTCAGAATTACTGTTTCTATGGTGTATTTATGGAAAGGAACTAAGGCAATGTGTGGAAGTTTCCAACTCTAGCAAATAATTCTGGAATTTAAATTTATTTAATATCAAGAGAGAAAGCTATATATGAAACCACGTGTGTTTTTATTTGAATCACATTTCTAGAAGCAGTAGATTGATTATGTTATTAAAGGAACTCCTAAAGAGTGTAGTATTTTATCAGAATTTTATTTTGAGACTCTATAAAAATAGTCTTATCACAGCAGCCTCTAGTAACATGAATAGTGAGAGAAAGCCAAGGAACATCTCTGTTAAAAACAAATAGATTTTTAGGCCTTCAATGCACCATATGTCACTGCTGAATATACAGCTTTCAAAATGTTCATGGCCAAGGTATAAATAAATACAGCTTATTCATTACAGCAACAGGGATTTCTATTTGTAGTAAAACATGTAGTGTGGATCCTCTAGCTCCAGATTTGATCTTCAGTTACAGGCATTCGTTATTGACTGAAAAGCCTTCTACAAATATCAAAAAAGCTCCTGTAAAATTTTAGTAAGTACATTTTTGGGAAGCAAAGGAAGGTGCTATAGCTTGCTGCTACTTTTGGAACTGTCTTGCTTTTCAGAGCATTGTCACGGTGGGACTGAAACATATGTGAAAATTCTAATGATCGTACATAACTCTCTTCCCTGTTTATTTATTACTTCTGTTTCTCAGACCGCCTCAGGATAGTACACAGCTGAGGGAAAAGGAACGCAGAACTGTTAACAGCTTGACTTCAAGGTAACAGACGAAACACTTGCTTTCACAATTTCCTTTGACATTTGATAGGATATGGAAATTTGGGAAAGTGTGAGGAGAAGAGGAAAGTTTAGTCTAGCAAGTGCATTCAGATCACATGTGGATAAAACAAAAGAATGGCGACTCTTCTATAGGCATTTTCACAATAAGATTAAGACTAATGGAGCTATTTATTACCTTTAATTATAGGCATGAGCATCTGGTAATTAGAGCACATTCATAAATTAAAATATCTTCAAATTATATAAATTAGAAGTTTTGGGTGGTTTTTTCACTCAAAAATGTTTTGGGGAATAAATGAAAGAAGTTATACAAATAAATAAAGTACTCAATAATTTATATGGTGAGAAGAGTTTGGGAAGGCCAATAGTGGCAAGATTGATATACTGCGTGAAGCCCTGATTTTGTTAAAGCTGGACCTGAAAATTGAGTGACATTCAGTCTTTGCCATTCCAGGCCTTACATTATCCATTTTGACTAGTAAATGCCTGGAAAAGAGAGCCAAAAATTCCCTTCCACCATGACATTCTAGGATTATATAAAAGCATAAATTAAAAAATTTGTCTTACTGACTTCTATATTATAGACATTGCTTTTCTGGCTTCCTTATCTGTAAGAACTATTTATTTATATTAGCATATACGTATATATACATACACTGTTATCTGAAGTACACGTAGAAGTAGTCACAATGTACGATTATATACAAGATTTTATGTTCACCTGGAATCTGACAATATGTTGACATCTCACATGGCTTCTTAGCGGTTTCTTAGCTAAAATGGTTATAATTCTAAATCTAATTAAAGAATGACTAATGAAAATTTAAAAATTTCTCTATAAATTTTAGCCAATTATCTGCAGTGCTTTTAAAAACAATTATATTAACGTAACTCACTTTGTTATTAAGTTCTATTTCCAAAATTAATCTTCAAACATAAATATTAAAATGTCAGATCCAACCATTTTATTTAAGAAGTCCTATAAGTAGTCTAAGTAGTATCTTTTTATATAAGATCTTCAGAATAATCTAAAGAAATAATACATTTCTGAATCTTGTCCCCCAAGCTCCCATACGTTAAAACATACTTGGAGCATGTGCTATGTGTGAATAGTACTCATTTCTAAATAGTACTTTGCCCCCCTCAAAGCAGTTAACTAACCCCTAATCATCAAGACAGCTCATGGAGATGGTGAGAGGTAAAACTTACTACTCTCTGTATGGACTAGAGTTTAGTCCTGTCTTGCATAATTGCAGACCCTTGGAAAGAGGATGACAAGCTACAAAAGAAATGGCAATTTCAGAGATTGACTCAGAGAATTAGTTCTAAAAGTTAAGGTTGGCAAAGCAAAGGGAATGATTAGACACATAAACAAGCATTTTCAAGCAACATGAAGAAATTCTTTTCCCTACCTGTCCCCTAATTTCATTCTCTTTGTTTTGCCTTCTCTGTAGGGCTTACAGTCAAGAACTTGGGGCGACTGGAGATTCAGCTTGCTTCTAAATGTCTGTCTGTATAAACCTTTGGATTCTCAACTCCAAAATTTTCATTTTGGAGTGCATATAGTCATTCCACAGAGATCACCCTTTAACAAAATTCAGAGTAGAGTACTGATATTATAATATTTTTGATTGTTGAGAAAAAGTTTTTAAAAAAGATTTATCAGCTTGATGTTTAGAGTAGATGATCAGCAAAATGTATTGACCATTTTTCCTGTATCTGGTAGATTATAAAATTATTCTTCACCCATGCTGCATTCTGGTGTGGCATGGGGATTCCTCCAACTATACTGCTTGGTAAATAACAGGAATTTAATAAACATTATCAAATGAAATATTATAAGAAAGGAGTTAGTCTTCTCAGTTTATTAGCAAATGCCTATACTGTATCCATTTTTTGAACCATTTGGTTTCACCTAAAATTTACTTTCACAGATTAACATTATGTCCAGTCTTCTTTAATAATGTGATTTAAATATTAATAAGTTGAAATAGAGTCATTTGTTCGATATGCATTTATGCATATATTCTGTATATAAAAGACTCTTTGAAAGTGAGCAACATGTATTGCATGTCCCTGAGTTTACAGATCATTTTAGGGAAACTGACATTAATATAATTACCAAAATGTTATCATTAAAACATATAACCAAATAGGAGAGGAGAAACAAGCTGATTTTTACCTGTGGATCACAGGTCTTTTCAAAGAGCCTGTGATCAACTTTCCACAGGATGACAATAGTGGGGAATGGGTATTTCTTCCATTAAAAAAGCACGTGAAAGGACATAAGGCCATGAAATAATAACTGTATTAGAGAACAGCAAATATTTTTTATGTAGTTGGAGCCTAAAATGATGATTTAAAAGATTTGAGCACAAATTGGGGAACTTCTAGTGAAAGTTGAAAGGACCTAAGATATTTAGAGAAAATTTTCTACGAGGCCTTTTTTTCTATACATTCACATTTTTTAACTTGATTCAAATTATATGATAAAACCCTATATATTTACATATTCAGAATGCATGGGTTTCTTCTCTTCAGCTCATATTTCTTGTAGACGTATTCCCACTGAGATAGTTTGAACACATTCTCCATTATCAAAAATTTTAGTATAAATTAGATTTTGCATTTGTTGGGAATTTGTAGTTGAGCATTTTTACTCTCAAAAAATCAATTATATAACATACCTAATGAAAAATGTACGTTAGTACTTAGTCCCAGAAAATTTTAAATCTTTCTTGATGCAATGGTAAGTTACCTCTTTTGTGATAAAAATCAGTCTAGCTTTCCAAGTTCTTAATTTTGCACAGTACATCAGGATATTCAGTTGATGCTTTGTAGCTTAGGACACTGATTGGTTTCTGTTAGCTTCAATTCTTATTTTCTTTTTCTCATTTAATATTTTGTTACTTATGCTCTTTGATAAAACTCTTCAAGTTATTTATGCCAACATAGATGACTTAAAAAATCAACATCTTAGGCAATAGTGATATGTTTCTATTATTATTATAACCATATTTTGCCAATTTAAAAATTGTTTATTTTTCATCATTTTCAAAATAAAATGTATAAAATATTACTATATTATGGCCAGGTGTGGTGGCTCACGCCGGTAATCCCAACACTTTGGGAGGCTGAGGTGGGCAGATCATGAGGTCAGGAGTTCAAGACCAGCTTGGCCAACATGGTGAAACCCTGTCTCTACTAAAAATACAAAAATTATCTGGGTGTGGTGGCACGCACCTGTGATCCTAGCTACTCAGGAGGCTGAGGCAGGAGAATCACTTGAAACTGGGAGGCAGAGATTGCAGTAAGCCGAGATCACGCCATTGGACTCCAGCCTGGGAGACAGAGTGAGACTCCATCTAAAAAAAAAATTTACTATATTATTTGAATATTACTATATTAATTACTATATTATTGAGTACTTGTAGAATATAGTAATTAGAATGCATAGTATAGTATAGTAATATAGAATATAGAATATAGAGTATTATTATATTAATTACTTTATTATTGAGTATTTGTAGAATATAGTAAACATAGATATTTAGATGTGTTTAATATCAGTAGCCATCTGAGTAATGTTTTGTTTCAAGAAGGTTTAGCTAGTATATTCTGAATCTCTTTTTGTTTTCTGCTCTTTTCAATCATTTTGGAAAATTCAATTTTTAACTATGTTAATATACATTTATTGTAAAAATGAAGAGCAATAACTAGGCTTCCCTTTAACAACCGTAGGAGAGTTCATGTTCTATGAGCTAATGGTTTAATTAATCAATATTTTCTTTAGTTTGTCCCTATTTCCCCTTGCAGGCTTTCAGAGGCAAGAGGACATTTGAATAGAGTCACAATTCAGTTTGGAGAGCATGTATTATCTAAAAATTAAGAATACAAATTACTTAAATATCAAAAAGAATAAATAAAATACAAGTTCTGCTTCAGAACAACACAAAGCCTAGTACCAAGGATAAAATATACGAATAACAACAATAACACTCACTATAAGGATATTAGTGCACTGTAGTGTTAACAATTTGGTCTCTAGAGGTGCAGATTTGCCAAACCTACCAATTACAAGTTGGTGTTACTGGGCAAGTTCTTTAGTGTCCTCATTGTAAATAAACAAGATACTGGTACATTCCTTTTAGGGTTAATACAAGTATTAAATGAGAAAATTGATTGACATTGCTTAGAACTTTACGATTATTATTATGAGAGACATAACATGAGAGATTTAAAGTACTATGAGGAGAGGAGCAAAACAATACATAGTAATTACTATTGAGTGATTTAAAAGGTAACAATTGGACTGGGCCATAGGGTTTTTATTTTTGACAGGTGCAGTCAGTCATTCTAGGATTTATGTTCAAGTGCTGGAGGCAGAAAAACTGGCAGTTAAGACTAACTTGGAATATGAAATTAATGTGAGGAAATACTGAGAAATGGGGCTGAAAACATAGATAAAGGTCAGAGCGTGGAAGACCTTACCTGCCAATCTGTCTCAAAGATTGCTTAATTGTGGCTCTCTCTTAAGTGTCAGACTGTTTTCTCTACAGATTTTTAAGCAACTTGTTATGTGATTCCCAGTCACGTAAGCTTCACAATATTAAGTAGACTTTAATTCTTACTAAATATTATAGGTCTTATAAACACTCAGAAATTATCACATTACCCCACAGGCATGTATAAACACTCACACACACACACACACACACACAGAGAGAGAGAGAGAGAGAGAGAGAGAGAGAGAGAAAGATATTTCAAGGTAAACATGTAGTAGCATTGTTTAACAAATATTGCTAATGTAAATAATATTACAAAGACAATAAACTGTATGACCACATTTTGTGAAGAAGTAAGATGACTGTTAAGAACTCAAAATAATGATTGAGTCAGTAGACCAGGAGTAACTTTTGCCTTATTCTGTAAAAATAATCTTATTGTTGATTTGCCCTCTTCTCTCTACACAAACTATAAACAGCAGTAAAGGTGAATAATAATATAATGTAGAAAATGTTCCTCAGCACTATTAAAGTCCACAAAGTAAGAAAGACAGCAGAGTAAAAGCTGTCCTCTAACAATTGATTCTGTCAGTGAGTGTCTGCAGGGGATAAGAACATCCTGATTTGTATGTACCTGCTTTGAATACTAATCTTCCACTGTTTAGAGACTAAAAAAAATAGCTTTGATAAGCCTTTATGGAGCATCAGTTCTAAGCTAATTGCCATTCTAGGCTCTGATGGAGAGGGCAAGGGGGACACCGTTGAGAAAGTCATACATTTCCTACAAGGTAAACCATGTATAAGTGCCAATACAGTCCGTTCCATACTTAAAATGGTTTTATTGACAATATTTGACTTTATGCTGGTGCAAATCAAAAGCATTCAGTGGAAAGCATCCAATACTCACAGGATGCTGAGCAGTGGCAGCAAGTTGCAGCTCCCAGTTGTCCACATGATCACAAGGGTAAACAATCAATACCCTACAGTGTACTGTGTCGCCAGATGACTTTGCCCAACTGTAGGATAATATAAGTGTTCTGAGGACATTTAAGGTTGGCTAGGCTAAGCTATCATATTTAGTGGGTTAGCGGTAGTAAATGCATTTTTGACTTGTGATATTTTCAAGTTACAATGAACTTACCAGAATGTAATCCCAACCTAAGAGAGGGGGCATATATAATAAGTTTCACTGGATGCAGGATGGAGGTTAATTCCTCAGTGTCAAGGCAAAAAAATAAAAAATAAAAATCATGGGGTCACAGAGGCAGTGAAATGTAAGTTGGAATTTGAAGGATGATTAGGAATTGTGTAGTTTAAAGTGTTTTCCACATTGAGAATACTTTGAGGAATTATTTAATTGGAAAGATCATTCAGGCCAAAAAAGGTAAGAAAAGACCTAAAACTGGAGAAGACCAAGTACCATATTCAGGAAACGGAGCTAATGCGGTCTTTTTGATTACAAGTCAATTTTACATATTATCTCACTAAGCCTCACAACAATATGCGAAATAAAAATAATTTATCTCCATCACTCAAATTTTAATAAAGGAAAATGACAAGGCTGCATGACACAGTAGATAACTTTGGGCCAAGGGTATTCATCTTTAATGTGCATACTATTATCAGTACTATCAGCAGCCTTAACAGAATAAAGAGGGAGGTGTGGGGAAAAGTGGGAATGTAGAAGAGGGTATCCATAGTGAATGTGAGAGCCATATGCTGGGGTATAATAATGGAAAGGACTGGCCCTGGATAAGATGGGGATTCTAGAAGCTGACTGCCTTGGGTACACTCCTGACACATCTTTTCCTCTTGTAATTTTTGTAATTTTTGGTAAGTGATTTAACCTCCCTGGACCTCATTTTATCACCTATAAATTTGAAGTGATGATATTAATAACTATCTCCAAGAGCTATTTTGAGAATTAAATAAGAAGCATAAAATGCTCAGTATAATGCCTATAACTTTCTCAGAGAGTAATACCTATTAATCATCATCAGATTTAAAAATCTGGTATCATCATTACTATTACAACTTATTTACTGTACAACGAATAACAGAACTCTACTAAGTTTAGTGTCGCCTTAGAAAACTCAAATGTGGAGTGACTTTAGTTAGGTGAGGAATCCCAGGACCATCTCAAATCCCAGTGGTCTGATGCTTAGACATTTAGGAATCAAGTTAGCTCTATTCTGTTTGTAACTCCAGGAATCCAGAGAACTCTGTCATTAATAACATCTGATGATTCCTGTGCCCATTTACACCATATATTTAATTCTTCCTTGTAGTGAAGTTATTTCAAAAGTGCGGTTGTAGTTAATTATGTAAATATATTTTGCCTCACTCCCATCCTCATGTAATTGAAAGCTCCCTAGTGACGTGGACTAGGCTAAATGGATCTTTGTATACACCTTCATGACTAGTTCATAGTAGAACTTTAACAGTCATTTTTATAATGAGTAGCCTCCTGGGTGAATGGAGAAATTATAAAATTTTAGAAAATCCCAAGGGTATCATCATTTTTCACTGATTTTTTTGTCCTATTCTCCATAAATAATTATAGAGTTCATTATAGAGCCAGAATCTAAGTTTTCTGAAGTCTTGCTGGTCCAGTTCTTAATTCTTAAGAATGGAGCACTCTTAAGGAGCTTTTTATTTTAGCCTATAAAAATAATCAACTGTGTTCTTAGTTCAAAGACAATAGGTATGAGTTAGGTGATCTTTCAAGTGATGGGAATTGAAGCATGTCCTTTTTGTCTCAACGAAACTACAGATAGATTCTCCAGCCTCAATGACCCTATTATCTAACACAGGAAAAGTGTCAGAATAGGTCATTTTTGACAGAGGAATAGAAATGGGAAGAGAGCATTGTGAGTGAAGGAAGAAGATTTGAGAACACAGATTTATTATTTTTGCTCTTTGTGACTGAATAGAATGAACTTTGAAAAGGAATATAAAATTGCCACCTTTTACAAAGTATTTTCACAGATACTTCACTTAAGCATCAGACAGGATTATAAGACAGGTTATCTTTGTTATTTTCCTATTACAGCATAGATTCTAATGCATTATGCTGTTCCATTTTGTCTGA
Source organism: Macaca fascicularis (assembly GCF_037993035.2). Taxonomy (NCBI): domain Eukaryota; kingdom Metazoa; phylum Chordata; class Mammalia; order Primates; family Cercopithecidae; genus Macaca; species Macaca fascicularis. Next base: position 6,737,347 of record NC_088376.1, read on the forward strand.
AAATAGGTGGTCAGAAAAATGACCAACAAATTAATGGTAATATTAGCAAGCTCTCAGTAATACTGCATGTTTTGCAGGTCTTTGAAAGAGCAGAGTGCCATTTGGTTTTACTTTTGAATGCCTTTTGTAAGTTATTTACCTTTTAATTGGTGGTATTTTGATTATAAGAGTACATTAGAAGATTGTTACTTTCTGACAGTAATGTATTTTATTTTTTGAAGAGGACTGAGAATTATTTCTGATTTATTACATTCTGGAAGTCTGATAGGTCTTATAGCAAACAACTATAATTTCTTTTTTTTTTAATTTATTTATTATTATTGTACTTTAAGTTGTAGGGTACATGTACATAACGTGCAGGTTTGTTACATATGTATACTTGTGCCATGTTGGTGTGCTGCACCCATCAACTCATCATTTACATCAGGTATAACTCCCAATGCAATCCCTCCCCCCTCCCCCTCCCCATGATAGGCCCCTGTGTGTGATGTTCCCCTTCCTGAGTCCAAGTGATCTCATTGTTCAGTTCCCACCTATGAGTGAGAACATGCGGTGGCAAACAACTATAATTTCACAAAGATAATGAGCTACTCTCATTTATCTTCTGGACCATTTGTAAAATGTGTCTTCATGGTAAAGTGTTCATCCTAAAACCCATTCAAGTGTAAAAATAATACCTTAAAATAATGTTTTGTTTTCAATGGAAACTTTTAGTGAACTCATAATGATTCATTCAGAAAAAAGTAGAAAAATATCAATATCTAGCTTTTGAATTATCAATTTAATCATTCTAACCTTTTTGGGAAATTAATATTTGAACTGATTTGGGGGAGGAATTCTATTTTAATCTTGATTTTAACATTGTTTTAATATTATCAAAGATAGATATGGACAAAAACTGATAGTAACCAGATCAATTAGGATTTCGTGTACAGTAAATAATAAAACTCCTGGTTCAAAGTTGCTTACACTGTAATGGAATTTATAATTTCACTGTGATCTACATTTTAACATTTTCCCAGTTTCTCTACTGATATTTCCTGGGTCACAGGATTTTAAAAACATGTAAGTGTCCTTAGGAATGGTGATAGGAAATTTCTGCATGGATATTTTTTCCATGCAGAACAAAACAGACGACCGTTTCACAATCTTTATCCATGCCCTTTGCAATTTGACTTAGTAGTTCCTCCCACAGATAAGTGAAATATATTTCCTTACCTCTTGAGTCAAATCTGCTTTGGCCAAAATAATGTAGCATAAATGAAATTGTGCCAGTTTGTAGCACCGGCCTCAAGAGGTCTTGAAAATTTCTGCTTGCTTTTTGGGAATTTTGCCTCTGCCATGTGAACAAGTTTGCATAAGACCCTGGGAGGAAGAGAGATGACGTGGAGAGAGCCAAATCACTGCATTTGTTCTAGCCAAGCTTTCAAGAATGAGAGAGAGTTTAGTGAAGATCAGCAACACCCGACTCATTACTGACTACAGGTAGCTGCTGACTGAAACTAGAACCACCAAACTGAGCCTAGCAAAAATGGCTCACACTATAACTTTACACTGAATACATAGTTTCAATTTTAAACCACTGAGTTTGAGGGAGGTTTGTTATGCGGTAATAGCTAAGGGGTAAGTTCATATATCTGGAAATCAAGAAGCTAAGTAAGCTTCAGGGTGGATTGATACAAATTAAAAAGATCATCAAGGAGTCAGATTTTTATATCTTTTTTTCCTCATCCATTCTCTGTGTTAGCTTTATTATAAGTATCAGCTGTTTCTGGTATGTCATCAACAAGTACACAGTTAAGAGAAAGTTTTTTATATCCTCTCTTCTTTGCAAAGAAAAAATATATCCATGCAGAAATTTCCTATCACCATTCCTAAGGACACTCACATGTTTTTAAAATCCTGTGACCCAGGAAATATCAGTAGAGAAATTGGGAAAATGTTAAAAAAAAAAAAAAAAAGTATTACAATTTTCATGCAAGAATTAAAACCAATGCCAACATTGAGATGTTACTGGTGAGAAGAAATCTGCTGAAGGTAAATCAAAAGCAAGAGAAGAAAATGCTGACATGTGGCATCAAAGTTAAGGCAAATGTTTTGGGGATCTGAGACAGTAGTATCAAGGCCAGAAGTGGTCACCATCGACCTCATCTGTCTTGCCTGTAGCTGTTGCTATGTTATAAGTGTATGTTTCTAGTCTTGTGTGCAGCTAGCAACGAGCCATTGTTAAAAACAAAATAAATATTAATAAGTGCACATAGAACTTTATTATGTTATTCCAAAAAAAATGTCTTCTTACTGAAATAATCTTTTCAGAGGATTAAGTGAAGTATCTGTGAATTTATTTAGCGTCCATAGAACTTTATCTTATTAATCCTAAAATGTTTTTAGTGGATTCTTCAAGGTATTCACATGCAAATAGATGCAGTTTTATCAATTCTCCTCCCCTCTTCTTTTTTTTTTTTTTTTTTTTCTTGGCAATGGAGTTTTGCTCTTGTCACCCAGGCTGGAGTGCAGTGGTGTAATCTCAGCTCACTGCAACATCATCCGCCTCCCAGGTTCAAATGATTCTCCTGCCTCAGCCTTCCGAGTAGCTGGGATTACACGTGTGCACCACCATGCCTGGGTTATTTTCATTTTCTTTTCTTTGTTATTATTATTATTATTATTTTTTTAGTAGAGACAGGGTTTCACCATGTTGGCCAGGCTGGTCTCGAACTTCTGATCTCAGGTGATCCTCCTGCCTTGGCCTCCCAAAGTGCTGGGATAACAAATGTGAGCAACTATGTCCGGCCTGCGTATTCCTTTTTGATAGTAGTAGTTTATGTGTTATTGCATAAGTCAGAACTTCTCAAGCATTATGCAGACCAAAATGATAAAAAAACAGTAATGGTTAAACCAGGAATTTAAAAAAATTATCATTAAAATGCAATTGTCTCTAATATTTCACTACTATTTATGATGTTTTCTCTTGAAGAAACTTAAAACACTGGTTCCTTAAAAATGGCTACAAATAGTATCTTCCGTAGTGTTTTCATTGCCCCACATATAAAATAAAATCTTTTGTAGAATGTTAATAAAAAGTTACAATACCATGGAATTATTTTTCAAAAACATTATGTCAAAAAAGAACAAAATTATACTCTATTCTTTGCAGCAACATGGATGCAGCTGCAGGCCATTATCTCAAGCGAACTAAGACAGAAGCAAAAATTCAAATACCACATGTCCTCACTTATAAGTGGAAGCTAAACACTGGGTACACATTGACATAAAGACATACGTAATAGACACTGAAGACCACAAGAGTGGGGAGGTGGGAGAGTCTCAAAGGTTGAAAATTTACCTATTGGATACTATGCTCATTTCCTGGGTGAGGGGTTCAATTGTAGTCCAAACCTCAGCATCATGTGATATACCTTCGTAAGAAACCTGCACATGTCCTTATACCCTTAAATCTAAAATAAAAGTTTAAAAAAGAGTTAAGTCAACAATATTTTAAAACATTTTATAGGTTAGCCACGGTGGCTCATGCCTGTAATCCCAGCTACTCAGGAGGCTGAGGCAGGCAGATCACAAGGTCAGGAGATCGAGACCATCCTGGCTAACACGGTGAAACCCCATCTCTACTAAAAAATACAAAAAAGTTAGCCAGGTGTGGTGGTACGCGCCTGTAGTCCCAGCTACTCGGGAGGCTGAGGCAGGAGAATCGCCTGAACCTGGGAGGTGAAGGTTGCAGGGAGCCGAGATCACGCCATGACAGAGCGAGACTCCATCTCAAATAAACAAAACGAAACCAAAAAAAAACCCAAAAAACAAACAAAAAATTTATTAAAAATTTAATGTATCAAAAATAGAGAAAAGGGTAACAGAGCAGTATACATAGCTAATATCTAGACTGAAGAATAATAATAATTTTGCCATTTTGACTTGTCTATTGTGTGTACGTATTTTAATCAAATCCAAGCCAAATGGCATTTTACCCCTAAATACTCTAGATGAATATCTGAAAAAAAGACAAGTAACATTTCACACATAATCACAACACTCTCACATATTATGATTAACACTAATTCTTTCTGATCAAATTTCCCTAATTGTCATACAATGGCTTCTTATAGTTGGCTTTTAAAACAGGATCCAAATACGATCCAAATATTGGAGACATATATATATACACACACACACACACACATATACACACACACACATATATATATATGTATGTATTAGATGTATTAGATATCTCTTTTCTCAGTAATCAAAAATCTTTTAACTGTAGTGGGGTAAATTACAGGCATTACTAACTGCTTAGTTTAAATAAGGCGAACTAGTTAGAAGCCCTGTAGAATGATGCTTGAAATAATATTATTTTTTTCTGCCAAGATATGCCAAGCAGCCAACCAATTAACCAACCAACCAATCAGGCAGCCAACTAACCAACCGACAGAATCTGCTGGGGATGTAAAAATCAAAGGGGTAACTCGAAGTTTTGAAATGAGCAGGATATAATGGAAACTCTTCCTAACTTTGCACACTAATGATTTAGTTACAAAGATGAAAAATAGGTAAATATGTTATATTCAGAATTCATTTTGAAAATTCTGATTTTAAAATAATGCCGTAATTTTATTCACAGAAAACCTATTGTATATGAAAAATATGCCAGTATATCTTGTTTCCATATTAAATACTGAATTATGGAGACTAAATTATGCTTAAGTAAAAAATAAACTAAAAAGCGGAGGTACAATTCCTCACACCTGTAATTCCAGTGTTTTGGGAGGCCAAGACAAGAAGATAGCTTGAGCCCAGTTTGAGACTGCAGCCAGCTATAATGGCACTATTGCGCTCCAGCCTGGGTGGCAGAGTGAAACTGTCTCTAAAAACAAAAACTGAACTAAAAAATCTCAGCACTTTGGTGCAATCTGATATGGGTCAAACATTTCAAGAAAAATAAATTCCTGACCAATGTAACTCAGGAATGTATACATTAAAATCCTCAATAAAATATTTAAAAATTTAATCCACCACATGTAATTTATCCTAGGAATGAAAAAATTGATATAACAGGTAATGAAACAATGTAATCAATCAATACAGTACAGCAACCAATCAAAGAAGAAAAATTATATGATAATTTCAATGGGTGAAGACACAAGTAGAGAAGGGAAGCAGAGTCTTTGTATCTCAAAAAATAATAGGATTTACCCTACTTTTTAAAAAATCATTTATGATAGACTAAGAGGTCTAAAGCCACAAGCTGGAAAAACAGTTCTTACCCACACTTCTGTCATGGAAGTTCAAGAAATTTATTTCATTTAAATACAAGCGGCAAATAACAATTAGCATGTTCAGGGAATACACACAGAAGCTAAACTGCAGAAGTTGTTAGCATACTAATGTTTTCCCCTGATATAGTCATCTATTGATTGCCTTGAGGATACACCACAAAATTCTAGAGCTATTATTATAACGAAGAATTAAATGGTTGTGGAGGTCAATGCTAACATTTTCTCTTACTGTGCTTAGTAGATAACATTTTTTGTTTCATCTTAAAAGATCCTAGTATGCCTTTACAGGTACACCGATGTACCTGAATTAGAAAGTGGAATCGAGACTGGGCGTGGTGGCTCATGCCTATAATCTGAGCACTTTGTGAGGCCAAGGCTGGCAGTCACCTGAGGTCGGGAGTTCGAGACCAGCCTGATCAATATGATGAAACCACATCTCTACTAAGAATACAAAAATTAGCCGAGCATGGCATGCACCTGTAATCTCAGCTAATGGGGAGGCTGAGACAGGAGAATCGCTTGAATCCCAGAGGTGGAGGTTGCAGTGAGCCGAGATCACACCATTACACTCCCATCTGGGCAACAAGAGCAAAACTCCATCTCAAAAAAAAAAAAAAAAAAACAGGCTGGGTGTAGTGGCTCATGCCTGTCATCCCAGCGCTTCAGGAGGCTAAGGCAGGTGGATCACCTGAGGTCAGGAGTTTGAGACCAGCCTGCCCAACATGGCAAAACCCTGTCTCTACTAAAAACACAAAAAACTAGGTGGGCGTGGTAGCAGATGCCTGTAATCCCAGCTACTCAGGAGGCTGAGGCAGGAGAATGACTTGAACCTGGGAGGCAGAGGTTGCAGTGAGCTGAGACTGCACCACTGCACTCCAGCCTGGGTGACAGAGTCTCGCTGTGTCTCAAAAAAATAAATAAATAAAAAAGTGGAATCCATATTAATAGTTTTTGAAATTAGATTTTATTTTTCACTCCAAGAAACATGGAAATCAAACTTTATAGCATACTTTAACAGTAACAATGGGGTTTGATATCCCTTGAAATACCTTTCTTAGAGGCTGGGCATTGTATTTTTATTCTACTGGAAGGTCTGAATTTACAATATGAAGATCATTTCAAGGTTGGGCATAGTGGCTCATGCCTGTAATCCCAGCACTTTGGGAGATCCAGGCGGGTGGATCACCTGAGGTCAGGAGTTCAAGATCAGCCTGCCCAGTGTGGCGAAATCCTGTCTCTATTAAAAATACAAAAATTAGCCCAGTGTGGTGGTGCACACCTGTAGTCTCAGCTACTCAGGAGGCTGAGACAGGAGAATTGCTTGAACCTGAGAGGCGGAGGCTGCAGTGAGCTGAGATTGGGCCACTGCACTCCAGCCTGGGTGACAGAGCAAGACTCCGTCTCAGAAAAAAAAAAAAAAAAATGTTTCACAGTCAACAAGAGTTAGCACTGAGAGGTATTAAAAATTATCGTTTTGGCTGTCTGTCAAATTTTGCTAACTGGACTCATGGACTAGGCTTTTCTCTATAATAAACATGCAATCCCAGTGGCATATAACACTCAGATCTCTAGACTGGCTGAAGTTAGGCTGACCAAGTTTAACTTCATACTGTGTCAGGTAGCATGGCTCTGCTTCTTACTTTCAGTAGGTTAGCTCAGCAGCTCTGTTTCATGCATCTTGTTTAACCAGCCAGCTAAGTGAATATGTTCTTCTCACAACAATGACAGAGGCAGAAGAACCTAATGAAAACAAACAAGTTATGTAGTCAAAGTGAACTTCAAGTGGGCAGAAAAATACTTCGTTCACACTGAGGCCAACGTCTGGGTGTAGATGAGGAAGGCTCGGAGAATGCAGCCAATAATTTAATCTGATAAAAATTAAAGTCATTTTCCCAATAGCACACTGATCACAGATACTAAAGTATTAGTCTTTCTGTCTGGTATGTTTGAAATACTTGGCTCCAGGAATGCCTTATGGATAGGTACCACTTAAAGAGCACAGGCTCCAATGGCATATTACATAGAATATTTTTTGCCCTGTCTATTTAAATTGGCTGACTTGCATGTCTAGATTCAACTTCTAATCCTGTCACTAGTTACCTCTATGATTTAGGACAATGTTTCTCAAATGTCAACATGCATCAGAGTCACCAGATGGGCTTGTTAAAACAAGATTCCTGGGCCCCAGTTCCAACATCTGATTCAATCGATTTGGTGGATTTTATGCAGCTAGATCAGCTGCCACCTTTTGAGAAATATTTATTTAATGCATCCAAAAAATGAATCACTAATAATCACCTGATAATTGGTTTCTGTTTTAGGAGTCCCCAGGATTTCTTTCTTTTTATTTTTACTTCTTTCAATTTTGAAGATAAATGGTTTTCCTGACCCTGTCCTACTTGCTCCATCTTGTATTTATAGACACCAATAAATCTGAGGGGATTTTTTACTTCAGCTGACTTGAGTTATTTACAAGTGGTGGTTCTCAAGCTTTTATGAATATCAGATGAGCTTGTTTGCCTCATCAGCTAATTGAGCACTGAGAGGAATCTGCCTTCATATTAATTAAAAGCTTCCCGTATTTAAATGCATCAATATAAATGTGATTCATTTCAGCAAACAGGTATTCAGTCCCTACTCTAACACCCTCAGGTAAATGAGAAAACAGTAGAGTTAAGAAAAGGTCTCTACTAATCTTTGTTTTTTTTTTAAATGAACTCCCTACACCAGCAGACATCTATTATCAAAGACTATCGAAGATATAATAAAAGTAAAAACCATTCATTTTTTCAGATGCATTTAGGAGATGGCAAAGGCCAGAGCTGGTAAACATGACACATTTTTAAAAGAAGTGTGAAAATGCAAATTGAAGAGCATGGAAATGGCAGTGATAGGAATCCATTCGCATCTTGCTACTGCTGCTCAGATAACAGAATAAAAAACAAAAAGCAAGTTTATTTAGGAGCTGAATACTCTTCTAAATTAACAGGGATTTTTAAAAAGAATATTTTCCATCTTGATGTTTTAATCTTCTTTGCATAACATGACCAAATCTAATATTCAGGGACTGTAAGAATAGCAAATGTAATCCATTGTGCAAATGAACTAATCAGGATGTTGGAAACATGTTCTCAATATCGCAGACCAAATCAGTAACAAAGATAGGACTAAAATAATTGATTTGTGATTCCTTCTATCATTCCAGGACTCATATGCTGAACAAAATTTTCCATTTCTCTCTTTCAGTGAAAAATGAAGATTTTTTAAAATACAGGAATTAACCAATACTGCCAATGAAACCAGAGGGAACATTTGAAAAAGTCCACTTCTTTTTCCTTCTTGCTGCAAGCATTATTAGCATAGCTATCCATAAAAGTAATCTGATTTTGCCTATTTATTTTAGTTTTGCCTCTATATTCTTATTAATTACTGCTGCACACATTTTCAAGATAGTTATAACTGAGTGTTAAAAATAACGATTTACATTTGTAAGGCAAATCCACCCAAGAAAAAACAAAACAAAACAATGATTATTGCTCTCCTTTGAGGAACATCTTCCCTTTTCCAATTGCTCCCTTCCTTCAGTCTCCGGTAGCCATCATTTCACTTTTTACTTCTATGAGTTCAACTTTTTTAGATTCCACATATAAATGATATTATGAGGTGTTTGTCTTTCTGTGCCTGGCTTATTCCACTTAATATAATGTTCTCCAGGTTCATGCGTGTTGTTGCAAATGACAAGATTTCTGTTTTTTAAAGGCTGAATAGTATTCCTTGTATCCATGTCTTAGTCTGTTCTTGCTGCTATAACAAAATACTATTGGACTGGGTAATCTATAAATATTAGAAATTTATTTATTGGACTGGGTAATCTAGAATAGCTAGAAATGTATTCACCCCAATTTTGGAAGTGAGGACGTTAAATATCAAGGCTCCAGTAAGCTCAGTGTTTGGTGAGGACTGTTCCATCGATGCTGTCTTCTCATGGTGGCATCCTCACATGACAGAAGAGGGGAAGGGCAGATAGGGGGAGCTCTTTGAGCTCTCTTTTATAATGTAACTGAATTAATCTCACTCATGACAGCAGAATCCTTATCACTTCATCACTTCCCAAATGCTCCACTTCTTAAGACCACCAGATTGGCAATTGTTACAATATGTGAATTTGCAGGGACACATTTGGACTATGGATATATAAATATAAAAAATATTTTTTATATATAATTTATAGGCTGTATATATTATATATATGGTGTGTGTATATATACACCATATTTTGATTATCCACTTATTTGTTAATATACATAATTATTATTTGCAACTTGAAAATAAAGTTTAAAAAACCACAATGACTCTTTCAGATAATATGGAGACAGGAAAGTTACTAATGCCCCAATTTCAGAATCAAAAAGAGAAAAAGGTACAATATGTTTTACAGTTGAAAGAAAACATTTAAGACCTAAAAGATTAGTGACTGAAAAGTCATTAAAGCTATTTTAATTCAGTACTGTTAATTTGTAAATGAGAATAATCAAAGCTTACAAAGGAAAAAAATGATCACATAGTCAATTTGTTCTTTATTTGAAACTTACCAAACAGGTTGCTGCATGAACTAAATTTAATAGAAAATCCCTTAATATTTTCTATATCTCCAGGCCAGTAAGGGATATAAATATGAAATGAGAACAGCATTAACCCTGGAACTTCTCTCTAGTATGCAAATTAAAGCATAAAAATGACATTTGTGTGCCCTTTTACAGTGAATACAGCAAATTACCATAGTACAGAATATAGTCAAGAAAACATTTTTGAAAAGTTACAAACAGTATGTTATTTGGCTGTGATGTCAATGATATTCATTTGCTGGGTATGGAGTTGAGGAGATCTTAGAAATACTGGGGAAAGGGCTTTGGAGATTCCCTATATGTGTATCAGATTTGGGGAAAACGTTTTAAAGGAAAGTGTGAGCAAAACTACAGATGAAAACTTTGGGGAGTGTATAGAAAAAGAAGATACTTTCATATGGATTTTATATAAAGGAGCAGTGAGAGACAGTCTTCAGAATTAAACACGATCTTGACAAGCAGACCAAAGAGTTTAGAGTTCATAAAGTCTCCCTCTTGCATCTCTCCATCTCACTGATTGCAATGCCATTCTTAAATCGGGCACAATAAATTTCATTTAAGCATTCAATGAACTCCTTTGTTCTTTCTTTAGATTTTCATGGTAATGTTCAAAATTATTCAAAATCTAAGCATTTGATAAGACTTCTGTGAAGATCTCTAAGTGAGCTTATGAGAACACAGAGATGCATAAAATATGGCTCCTTTCTTCGAAGAACCTGCAGTTAAATGGGACGGAGAGCTGTGGAAGTAAACAGTTCAAATACAAATTAATGAAAGCTAAAACGTAGCTTTGCATAAGGCAGCCGAGAAACCATTTTTCCTGAAAGACTTCCCAGAGGAAGTTACATCTAATTTAACGCTTAAAGAAAAAGGAGTTTTCCAGTTGGATAAAGAGGAGGAAGAATATTCCAACACAGCATTTATAAAGGGCAAGAGGCAAAGGCTGAGTGAAATTAGAACAGGCAATTGTAACGGTCACAACTATTTAAATACTAGTAGGGAAGAAGTGCTAGGAATACTGCTCTTATCCATAGGACTCTTCTTCCTCTAAAGGTCTCTGAAGGAAAGAAATGCACAAGGAAACAAAGAATGCTACACGCACACTTTCTGATTAATGAGGCCTTTGACTCCACACTCCAGGACTCTGTTAAGTTGTCCTGTATCACACACCCTGGGTCGCTCTTTTATCTGACCTAGAGGACGAACTGCTTTTCTTCCCAATAAATTCAAACCACAGTGTTAGAATTTACCAACTCCTTGAGATAAAATATTTCTGCTCTCACTAGAGGAATGGAAGAGAGAGCTATAGAAAGCCTAAAGTTAGGCCCTCTGCCCACAGCTCAGTGTTGAGCGGCCTGACACAGTTCCCTCTGGCTTTGCAGACAGGTGAGTGAGCGTCAGCCTGGATGGACACAGGGTGGGGAGAGAAACCCATCAGAGAGAGGGGAGGCCTGTTTACTAGCAGTCCGGGTCTTCTAGTGTAGTTACAAACCATATAGGAACTAAAAGACAATACAGTTGATAATTATTGGAATTGATCTGTTCTATACTTATTCTGAAATGATCATATTTGTATTTGAGAAAGAAAACTCAGATGCTAGTGTGAAAGTTGAATAGATATAAAAGTATAGCTAAGTCACAGGGACCTCTGTAAGAAACATTTCAAGCTTGTTATAATGCCAGAGTCTGGTTTGTGTCTCTGGGTATTGTTAGCCCTATATAACCCCATGAGCATATTGAAAAATCCAGCACAAATTTCTATGAGACCATCATACCACAGCTAATTTAGTGCATTACAGATATTCAATTTCTGCAAAACACATCAAAATTTACTGTTAATATATCTTTGTAGAGAGCCTTAAAAATTTAATTGGTCATGATCTGATTTGGTTTTATTACTTAGCTGAATGTTCCCAATCTGAGTAAGTTTGAAAATTAGAATAAACATTTACTTCTTATTTGGCTTTAGTAAAAAGTTAAATCCATGATTTGTTTGCCAAAGATCCATTACTCAATAATAAACATTTAATATGAGATCAATAGAGTCCACTCCTATGCCAATTTTAGTTAGTTAATTGAGACTTCCTGCCAAGCTGAAGAATTGTGGATTTATTTCCCTTTCAGAGGAAGCATTTGACAGGAGTCCTAAATTAGAAGATTTGTTTATCAACTCTGCTTCAGCAGTGTGAATTCCCAGGTTAGATTTATTGTTTGCATGGAAATTTCATTTAGATATTTTCATTATTTCTTAGATTGTACAGACTGGTTTTAGCTCTCATTTGAAGTATTTAGGACATTTGTCAAATACCTCAACATTTATCTACCCTTAACGATTTCTTTTTTTAACTGAGCTGTAATATTGATCTTTTAAAAGTGCACAGTTCAGTTATGTCTAGTACTCCAAAAGTTGTGTAATCACCATTATCTAATTTCAGAACATTTTCGTCATCCTGAAAAGAAACCCGTATCCATTGGCAGTCATTATTCATTTGTCCCTCTCCCCAGCCCTGAAGGTGGCTGTACTATAGCTTACAATCCCACCAGCAATGTATAAGGGTTCCAATTTTTCCACATCCTCACCAACACTTGTTATTGTCTGTCTTTTTTGTTATAACTATCCTAGTAAGTGTGAAGTAGCATCTCACCATGGTTTTTCCCTAATGGGTACTAACGTTGAGCATCTTTTCATGTGCTTATCAGTCATCTTTGTCTTATCGTCTTTGGAAAAATGTCTACTCAAATCTTTGGCCAGTTTTTAATTGGGTTATTTGTCTTTTAGCATTGAGTTCTTTATGTATTCCATGTACTAGGTCCTTATTAAGTAGATAATTTTAAAACATTTATCCTCCAATTTCTATTTTATGGACAGATTTGTTGTCAAATTTATTTATAAATTTAATAGTACCTTTCAGCTTCTAGCATTTCTTGGCAGAATTAATCACTCTCAGGCTTTCAAATACCCATGACAATATTACCATTCTAAAATAGTGGCTCCCATCATAGTTATTATATGTGTATATGTAAACACTGTTAAATTGTTAAGCAATATGGTCTGGGGCAATCAATGAACAGAATTTGCATTGTACCATTGAGGAATTTGCATCTTGATTACACTTACCCATTAACATTTTGTCAGTCAGGATTTTATCTTTATATAAAGTCAATGACAAGATAAGTACAGGAGAGAGTCAAGTGCTAATAATTATTTTTTTAATTTGAAAAATGAAGAAATTTTAAAAGTTATCTAACATAAATGTAAAGATTTTTAGCAAGTATCCAAATACCCACATCAAATATTAAATAATTAAATTTTCTAGAAATGTTCTAGATAGTTTATTAATTGACTATATAAAAAAAGAACATTTATGGCTGGCTCCTAAAATAAAACTTTTGATGACTACCTTGTTCTTTGAATGGTCTAAAAGATGATGTTCCATAAATACAGATTGTCAAGTCCTGTGGGTAAGAAAACACAAACCACAGTGATTCATTGGAATCACTTTTGATTATGTTTATACCCTTGGAAAATAAGTTAAAATAACCATTCTTACATATATTATTTGTCTATTTATTTTAGAGACAGGGTCTCACTCTGTCACCCAGACTGGAGTACAGTGGCTGGATCATAGCTTACTACAGCCTTGAGCTCCTGGGCTCAAGCAATCCTCCTGCCTTAGCTTGCTGATTAGCTAAGATTACAGGTGCAAACCACCATTCCCAGCTAATTTTTATTTTATTTTATATTTTTAGAGACAGGGTCTCGCTGTTTCCCAGAGTGGTATCAAAATGCTGGCCTCAAGTGATCCTTCTGCCGTGGCTTCCCAAAACACTGAGTTTACAAGCATGAGCCACCATACTTGGCCATGTTATTTAAATCAAAGTTCAATATATTGATTGAAGGATAATCTAAGCAGAGAATCTAGAGTTAATCATCTTTGTGTACAGTTGTAAATTTGGGCTTCATATAACTATGTGGTTGGTTCTACTAACAAATTTCCATCTTCCTCTGGTATTTTACTATATACCTATACACATCGCTTCTCTTAGAGGATAGTACAACTAGTACTCAAATAAGAATAAGAATAACTCAAATAATGGAGAAAGGACATGGTAGAGGAACCCAACCTGCAATATTGCCAGGAAGTACCTGTGCTGTAAAGAAAAAAAAGTCCAAAATCACATGGCAATAATTAATTTAGCTAAATATGAATAGATGGATAGATCTTCCTTTACTTTCTTCATGTACATTTGCCACACTTATAGGAAAAATCCATTTTGCTATTATATTCTGTATAAAACAGTCTATGAGGATCCTCATTTGAAAGCTGATAAAACTAAAAGGTATTTGAAATAAATACTTAAACATTATAATTAATAAGAATAAAAAACTATGAATAAAACAACACTTTGGCACATTTAAAGTTAATTAAATTATTGCTCTGGAAATAAATAGAAATGCTTTCTATGCTAAGAGATATTGATGATGAGAGTATAAAAAAAGTCTTACATTTATAATGTCATATATAAATTTACGCATTTTGTTCACTTTAGATTTTCTTTCTTTTTTCTTTTTTACTGACCTGGAAACATGTAAAAGGAATGGTTCTATGACATATTTTATCCTCCAAAGTATTATATTATTTAGAGTTAATATTTGCAATAATAGTAAATATTTTTGGCTAATTAAAAATAAAAACAAATTTTGTAAATCTGATAAAGGAAATCTGTTTTTTTGGAGCAGGGGATGGAATTTCACTCTTGTTGTGCAGGCTTCAGTGCATTTTAAGTTTTTTAATTTTTGTTGTCGTTGTCGTCGTCGTTTTTTTAGATGGAGTCTAGCTCTGTCACCCAGGCTGGAGTGCAGTGGCACAATCTCTGCTCACTGCAACCTCCACCTCCCAAGTTCAAGCAATTAATTCTCCTGCTTCAGCCTCCCAGCTAATTTTTTTTTTTTTTTTTTTTTTTTGTATTTTTAGTAGAGGCGGGGTTTCACCATGTTGGCCAGGCTGGTCTCAAACTCCTGACCTCAGGTGATCCACCCGCCTTGGGCTCCCAGAGTGCTGGGATTATAGATGTGAGCCACCCCACCTGGCCGGAAATCTTTAAAATATGTGGCAGGTACCATATTAACGGTGAATTTTTGAAAGTTTTTCTTCTAAAACAATGTCTGTGATAAACACCACTTTTTAACACTTGGCTGGGTATTCTAATGACTATAACCAGAAAAGGAAATAAAAGGCATAAACATGAAAAAAGGGGAAAATGTTGCCATTATTTACACATGACCTATTTTGTACATATAAACTCTAAACAGTCTACAAACTAAGTATTTAAATTAATGAATAAATTCAGTAAGGTTCCTGGACACAAAGTCAATTGAAGTTAATTGCATTTAAATACAGTGGCAAATATTTTTTAAAATTAAGAAATTGGTACTGTTTATAAAAGGATAAATCTTAGTTTTTTACCAGAAAACTACAAAATAATGGAGATGAAAATTAAAGGAGTCCTAAAGAAATATAGTGAAATATCATGTTCAAGGATTGGAAGACATAATTTATAAAAATATCAAAGCCCCACAAATTGATCTGTATATTAAAAATGAAATATCAATCAGAAACCTAGAATCTTAGAAATTAATTTTTAGTTGGGGGGAGGGTGATTAAAAGCTGGTTTTAAAACTTATATGGAATCACAAATGACAAAGATTTGTAAGGCAATTTTTAAGAAAAACGTATTTGGAGAATTTGCATTAATGAATATTAATACTAATTATAAAATTATAGTAATAGAATAGAGTCCAGATTCATATCTATGAATATTAATGTATATTTATATATCATGTTATTATATATTATAGATTAGTTATAATGTAGATACGAATACATATGTTATATTTTAATAATATATAGATTTACATTAAAATATATTATTTATGTTAATTATATTGATATAAGATATTAATTGTATATTGTACATATTATATAGTATATATTGTATATGTATTATGATGTGATTAATATATTTTACATATATATGGTCACCTGATTTATGACGAAGGTGACACAACAACACAGTGGGGGCGGAGAGATTCTTCTCGGCAAACAGTATTGACAAATGAGATACCCCATCCCATACACAAATATTAAGCTGTGATAGATCTAAATATAAAATATAGACAATTTAAGTATAAAATGTAAACAATAATGCTTTTAGAAAGAAGCAAAAAAAATCTTTGAATTTTTTGATGATTTAAGATAGGCTTTCATCAAAAGGACATAAAAAATTGGTAGCCAACAAATTAGATGAATAGGACAAATTACGATTAAGAGCATACATTCATTCGAATACAGCTTTAAGAGAATGAGAAAGACACAAGGTGTGGAAAACATTTGCAATACACATATATGTGACAAAAGTCTTATATCTAGACTATATAAAACAAAACAATGTTAAAATGCATAGAAGCTAATAGAAAAATGAGGAAAGACTTCAGAAAGCACATTACAATAGAAGACAGACAAACAAAAATTTGCTTAATATTTAGTCACAAGAGAAATACAAGTTAAAACTAAAACGCTATGCCAATCACACCTGCCAAAATGGATTAATACAAAGAAAAAAGTACTGAGGTTTACTTAAGTTAGGAACAATGGGAAATCCTATCCACTACTGAGTAGAAGTATAAATGTAAGCACTTTGGAAAACTGACACCATGTAATCCAAGAATTCCATGTCTAGGCATGTATCCAATGTAAATGCATGTTTATGTGAACTTTTAAAATGTTCATGAATAGTTATTGCAGTGCTCCTTATTGAACTAGCCATCTACGTTGTTGTATAGATGGAATACCATACAGTGAGGAAAATGACAAATCTTAGTTACATACAACACACGTGGTTCTCACAAATAAAATGTGAAGCAAAAGAAGTCACATTTAAAAGGGTGCATACCTAACGCTTTCCTTTACACAAAACTGAAAATAGGCATAGCTTATCTTTGTTGGCAGTCAGGATAGTTGTTAATTCTGTGTGGTGAAGTCACTGGAAGGGGAAATGAAAGAGGCTTCTCGGCCGGGCGCGGTGGCTCACGCCTGTAATCCCAGCACTTTGGGAGGCTGAGGCGGGCGGATCACAAGGTCAGGAGATCGAGACCACGGTGAAACCCCGTCTCTACTAAAAATACAAAAAATTAGCCGGGCGCGGTTGTGGGCGCCTGTAGTCCCAGCTACTCGGGAGGCTGAGGCAGGAGAATGGCGTGAACCCGGGAGGCGGAGCTTGCAGTGAGCCGAGATCGCGCCACTGCACTCCAGCCTGGGCGACAGAGCGAGACTCCGTCTCAAAAAAAAAAAAAAGAAAGAGGCTTCTCTGGTGCTTGTAATCCTGCGTGTCTTAATATGGGCGTTCATTATGATTATGTACCTGTTTTCAGCTTATAAAAAATTAATTGCAGTTTATACTCATGACCCTCTGCTTTTCTCAATTGTACTTCAACAGAAGTGTAGAATAGAAAGTTATCTAGCTGCGTGAAGAATATGTAGCAGAAAAGCTACATATTTATCTGTATAATTTTTACTGTTCGAATTATTTCTTTAGGATAAATTACTGATAAAGAATTTCTAGATAGAAAATGTAAAATATTTTGCAGTTTTCACTGTAATATTGCCAGAATAGTCTCCATAAATAAAGCCGGATTTCTATCAAATTTACATACAAAAAAGGCAATCGTATCTTTGTAGCCTTAACTGTATTTGATCTTAACACGTTTTTCTGTTATTCCAAGGAGCCTATTATTTTTGAAATTTCATTTAATTATACTTCAGATATTGACTTACTTTTTGTTTTTTCTTTTGGAAGAATTATCTATACATATCCTTTCACCATAACTAGGCCAAGAATTTCGCTCCATGTTTAAATGTCAGTCTGCAAAGATATTCCTGTCCTCAACTTCAAACAGAAGGAGTAATGTAACACATAGTTTTCAGATAGTCATAAACTAAGAAAACAATCTAATAGATTCTGTGCTGTGTAATTATTAGTCTCTATCTGCTGAGTCAGAGCTCATTAGAGAAACATTAGGGGGCTTCATGTCTCTCACTGATTGTATGTGCAACATCTATGAACTGTAAATGGGATTAACGTGGATACAGTCAGGAGAGGTTCAATAGGCAAACATTAAAATAATCATTTTCTAACTGGAGTGATACACTGCAGGTTTCTCAGTAATGTGGAACTCTTGGGGACCTGATTCATTTGGCCTTTGACTTCATTTAGCACAGTATACCCACAGGAAAACTTTATGGCGTTTTAAGTGTGTTTGTTATCTTGTATCATTGCTTACACAACCAGAGTTATGTTTGCCAGCTCTATTTTTTTTTTTTTTTAGGCCATAGTATTTTTCAGTTTTTGTCATCAGACTTTGTTCTTATGCACTTAGTTGAATGGGGAAAACATTGTTTTTACAATTGGAATACGTCTCAGGTTTGCCATAAATAATTTTTTAAGCAGATGGTTTAAAAAAATTAAATGAAAGTTCCACATTCAAAAAGCGTAACTTTGTTTTCTTCATCAGATCTTTCACTGGCCATCTAATTGCTGGGTCTCTGGAGCTGATTAAGGAGCTGACTATAAAACCTGGGCCTCTAATGCCATCAGAAGTATTAATGGTAGATTGTCTTTCTAGTTTTCAGTGTGACAGCTGGTAATTGTTCAAGAAAATCATGATTGCTATGTCCCTTCTCTTGATATGCAGAGTTTCAAGAAACACAAGCCAATTTTTCAGAGAAATAAAGCTAATAGTGTTATATATTTCAGTTTTGGGAATGAGTTCATAAAACTTATAGATTAGTGGTCAATAAAATTTTTAGTATGATCAAGATCACCTGTAGGGTTTATTACAACAAAGATGGTTGGCCCCACCCCTAAAGTTTTGATTCATTTTGTCTGCATTGCTAATAAGGTCCCAGGTGATGCCGATGCCTCTGGTCAGGAGATTTCACTTTGGGAACCACTGATATAGATAAAAGCTGTAGTTCAATGGCTAGGTGGAGAGGCAACTAGAAGCTGTTTCCCTGTAGTTCAGGTAACTTCATAGCCTCACTTCCATTCTAGAAACTCTACTGGAATGTACCTTTTTGAGGGTCATGTTATTTCAATAATAATATTATTTCTATTTTATTTACTGATATGGTTTGGCTTCACCCAAATCTCACCTTGAATTGTAATAATCACCAGGTGTCAAGGGTGGGACCAGGTAGAGCTAATTGAATCATGGGGCCAATTTCCACCATACTGTTCTCGTGGTAGTGAATAAGTCTCGTGAGATCTGATGGTTTTATAAATGTGAGTTCCCCTGCACACTCTCTCTTGTTCCCTGCCATGTAAGACATGACTTTGCTCTTCCTTTGCCTTCTGCCATGATTGTGAGGCCTCCCCAGCCATGCGGAAATGTGAGTCTACTAAACCTCCTTCCTTTATAAATTACCCAGTCTTGGGTATGTCTTTATTAGCAGCATAAGAACGGACTAATCCATTTACAAAATGAGTCATTAGTAAGTATTATATTGTACTGGTAACAAATTTGGCCACATCACAAGTGTGCTTGAGCACAGCAGTTGAGACTGGCTCTCCAAGGGAACAGCTTCTAGTTGCCTCTCCAGCCAGCCATTGCTGCTGTCTTCCTCTGATGTCCCAATCTTAGCCCCACCACTCACTTCAGTTATTCCCCTGACCCCTGCCCTTGTCCTCAAATATTCTACATGATGAATGTTCTGAAGTTCTACAGTGTCTATCTGCATGCTCCAGAACCTTCTCTGCAGTCTCTCCAGTGATCACTGCCAAACAGTAGGCCAGTTATTTTTGATACATTCATGTTTCAATTATCAAACACCCAATCCCATCCCCATAACCCCTCCCTACCCTGTTTTTTCTTTTCACACAGCTTCTGTGTCTTTGGATTACCTGGAAATCTTCAAGTGATAGAATTTCAGGGAAAGTGCTAGAGATCACTTCACCACAGTATCTTTATGAGCCTTTTAATGCCATTTTCATGAAAGCACTTGGGCAGGGCCTTCTGAAGGTGACACAGAAAGCAGGCCAGTCTTTCTTGCATAGCCCACTGAAAACACTCTTTTACTCAGCACAGCTTGACCTACATTTTCTGATGTGCCCTGGCCATGGCATGGTCTTAGGCTTCTCTAGGAAACCAGAGAGGTGTTTGTCTATTGAAGGATCTCAACTCACTTTAAAGAGCAGAGCAAAGGGAGAGCTCCATCCTGCCCCTCACAGGCAGGAAGACTTAAAAAAATGTCAAGTCAAGCTTGCATCACAGTTCCCAATGCTGGTATTCAATTTAAGCTCTAATAATGACTCTCAATTAATAACATAAGCCAATGCAAAAGGGTGATTTTATGCCCAGCTACTTGTTGTTTTAAGTGAGAAAGGTTAAAGCATGCCAGCCCAATGTTATTCTGTCTTCTCTGACTATTTGTCTGAATTTTTATATACTAAGTTAATTTCAAACTGCACTAAACACATTTTGGCTCTCAGGGTTGTCTCCAGTTTTAATCTACTTTAATACATTACACGTTGTTTCTTTTAAAGTCATGCAGCTTTGTTTACATTTAATAGAGTTTATCTCAATTCAGGAAAGCATCCTGTGATATCCTGCTGTTTTTACATCCTGGAATAGCCCTGTCTCTCGTGCCCCAACCCCACTCCTTATCCATCCATGGAAGGTCTTATCTTTTGAGGCACAGCTCAGATTCCTGCTCCAATTATCCTTTCCATCCTCATGTCCCTTGGTCTGATCCCCTACTGGGTGATTTTACATCGCTTGGCCTTATTTGAGTCATTTTTTATTCTCCATCAGTACTTAGTAAGGTGCTTCCCATATAGAGCTGATCAATAATTTATCTTAATAAAAATCACTAGTGCATGAAGTAGTCACTAAATATTAATGGTGTCTCTGGTCCTATGCTTTCTCAGTTTATGACTGTCTGAAAACTGTGACCGTCTACACCTTAGATTTGAAGATAAAGGCAGAGATATCTTTGTAGACTGAAAGAGAAAGAAAACATGGTTGCTCTCCCAGGGAAACTTGTAGTCTAAGGAAAAACACAGGTATGCAAACCGCAAAGTACAAAACAGGGTAACAGTTTTCTACTAGAGGTAACTCCAGAGTGCTCTGACAGCATTAAAAAAGATAAAAATCTTTAATTCTCGGGAATTGGGGAGGAATTTGCATAGGGGGTGACATATGAGCTGAATCTTAAAATACAAAAATCACCTGGATAGCGGAGGAAAGAAAACATCACCTAGACTGAATGGCATATACAAATGACAAAGCTGTGAATAGACATGGTAGGTTGGGGAAAGCGTAAGTAGTTTATTTCCTGGAGGGTTTCATGCAACAAAGTTTCAGGAAGTGAATTTGTGCTTCCAGCATTAGCCAAATACTTTTGCCTCCTATTTACATCTTTCTAAATGTGTAGTCCTCTATAATGGAAGGCAAGGGAGTTAATGAATGTAAAAATCACACCTCTACCAGTCAAGAAAGCGCTCATTATCATTGCCATTAATCTCTCATGAATTGCATCTCTAAAGACAGAAAAATCAATTAGGCTAGTTGAGATTCAAGGCAGCAGACCTATCTTTCAGAAATATGGCATCATTTCTCCGTTTTATTCATACAATTGGCGCTTATTGAGAATCGACCATTTACATGACACTGGATTGATTACTAGGCACAAACACAATTCAGTGTAATAGAGAAAAAGACAGACACAAGTAAAAATATTATACAATACATATTATACAACATTATACAATATTGTACAATAGAATATTTTAAGCATATTCTTATACAGAGAATATGCTTAGTGTAGGAGTGTAGAGCTGAGAATTATGACTCACAGCAAGAGGAATATGGGAGTACTTCAAAAGGAAGGTAGCAACTTTGGCGAATTTTCCACTAAGGGTAGCATTTGAAATGGGGGAAAGGAATCTTAGTCAGAGAAATTGGAACAAAAACAGTCAGCGAGTTGTAAATGAGTATAATAAGTTTAGCAATCCAGATAGCCCATTTTGATTTGGGGGCTTCTTGCCTTGCCTCTCAGGGCTAATACACTTGTTAAAAAAAAAAGAAAGAAAGAAAGAAAGAAAAAAACATTTTGTCACTAATTAATTTTACAAGATCTAGAGACTGATGAAATGAAGAGCACCTGAAAGTTCAAATTAAATAATGTTATTCAACCAAAACAGATTAAATAAGCAGTTTCCCTAAACAGAAAGAAAAAGAAACAGTTGCTGCGAACTTTTTCAGAGCCACACGTAAATTGTGTTCTGTTGGTGCCTTTGAGACATAAATTATTTAAAATAAATTGTGGAGATTTATCTTAATAAGAATAAATGAGAGCATCATCGCAACAAAGCAGGAACTTCTTCCATAACTGTCTGCATCAGCATCATTAGGGTTCTGGAGAAGCCATCCTTGGGTAAGCCTTGTTTAAGGTGTTATTTATGGTTAAGCTTCCTTAGACTTGGAAGCACTGAGGCAATATGCTGATGGGTCAGATCAACAGAACACACTGAGTAAGCTGACTTTTGCTGTTCTTTGGAGTGAATAATATTTATGAAGCTAAATTTTCTCTTAGAGTTCAAAGCATAGAGCAGAACTGTTACTCAGATTCTGTCACTCAATAGAAAGAACAAGGGCCTGGAATTTGGAGGCAGAAGGTCTGAAATTGAGTTGTAGTCCTACCACTTACAAGCTGTTTGATTTTCATCAAGGCACTCAGTCTCTCTGAGACTCCATTTCTCCCTTTGAATACAAGAATGACTAATATATGCATTGTCTACACATTTGCTGTGAGAATGACAAGGTGTAAAAAATCAGTGTTTTACATATTTATAATTTCCCAAATTTATATTATTACTTTAATAGTTGGAATCTCAGTAAAGAAGTGTTGCTGTAACTAGATTGAAACAAACTGAGGATTTTCTCATTTTTCCTTTCCTATTACCTATTAAAATTATCTGCCCAGAGATCCCATTGAATTTTGCTTGTTTATATTCACGTTTTCTTTTTCCTCTCACACTTTCTTCTAAAGAAAAGCAATTTAAAGTGACAGTTTCTCACTCTTAGGCCTTTTGCCATTTCCTCAAATTGCAAAGCTTCTCACATTAGCCCATCTGGTATTTGGAGTAAAATATACACCCCCGTGATGTGCTAATTGTCTTAAGAATATGGCCTCACAATTGTAATTAGTTCTTTTTACACAGTTTCTTCCTGTCATGGATAGTATTTTGGTGAATAAATGATAATGTGGGATTGTCTGTGTCAGAGCAACAGCCTGTTGTTTTCTAGAACATGCATCTCAGAAGCCAAGAGAAGATTTGCCTTCTGTCGAGGGCTGCAACTGTCCTTGTCACTCTATTGCTACACTCTCTGTGGAAGTGATCTCAAAATGTACCCTGAGATAAGATTAGGGAGATCAGTTTCTGAGGTAGAAAGCAATTAACGTGCTAAAACATTCTTTCATTGTACTCCAAAAAGACACAAGCTGAATATAAACACATTATTGAAATATTAATGCAGACATAATCAGAACTGTGAATTTAGCATGTCTGAATGTAATTTTTTAAATCTGGTAATCACATACAGTATTTATATGCTATGTATTTTTTTTTTTTTTTTTTTTTTTTGAGATGGAATCTCGCTGTGTCCCCCAGGCTGGAGTGCAGTGGTGTGATCTCAGCTCACTGCAAACTCTGCCTCCCAGGTTCATGCCATTCTCCTGCCTCAGCCTCCCGAGTAGCTGGGACTACAGGGGCCTGCCACCATGCCTGGCTAATTTTTTTTGTATTTTTAGTAGAGTCGTGATTTCACCATGTTAGCCAGGATGGTCTTGATCTCCTGACCTTGTGATCCGCCCAGCTCAGCCTCCCAAAGTGCTGGGATTACAGGCGTGAGCCACTGCGCCCAGCACATATGCTATATATCTTTATGTAACACTCAATTTTATTGAGTTGTAGTCCTACCACTTACAAGCTCTTTGACTTTCATCAAGGCACTCAATCTCTCTGAGACTCCATTTCTCCCTTTTTATTTTATTTTATTGGTGAAAAGGAGTTGATTCTGCCAACAAGCATGCTAAGACTTTAGCAATATTTGGAATGAGAAAGAAGATCTGGGAGTTATTTTTCCAAGGATATTGAGAAACTCATCTCTAATGGCAGCTCGAGGCCAAGGTACACCAATAAGAGCACATAAACACAAAACTGCAATGTGTTAAACAGTGTGTTACAGATACATTTCTAGAGAAATAAGAAATTATGAGCTAAGGTGGAGGTGGTAGAAATGGAGATAAATATATCAAAGAGAAATTGGGAAAATAAAGTAGACAAGTGTGAAGAAATGTTTGGATATGGGGGTTGAGGGAGGAAAGATGAAATAGTAAAGGATAATTTCCAGGTTTCAGGTTTGAAGTAGTAGGTGGTACTAATAATTCATATGGAAATTATGATGGAAAATTAATGTTAAATTAGGACAAAGGGTCTATTGATAATTTGAACATTCTAACATGGATATGCCTTTGGAGTTCAGGTAGAAATATCCAGTAAGTAATTGAGTTGTTTGAGCTCCCTATATATTTTGGACACCGTGAGAATATAAATTAGTACAGCCATTATGGAAAACAGTATGGATGTCTCTCAAAAAATTAAAAATAGAACTACCATATGATCCAGCAACTGGGTGCAGTTGCTATGTTATAGTTCTATGTGTGTGTGTGTGTGTACATACATACATTTATTTACTTATTTTATAAAAGAAATCAGTCTGTTGAAGCGATATCTGCCCTCTCATGTTTATTGCAGCACTCTTCACGATAGCCAAGATATAGAGTCACCCTAAGTGTCCATAATGGATGAATGGATGGAGAAAATGTGGTATGTTTACACAATGGAATACCGTTAGGCCAGAAAAAAAGAAGAAAATCCTGTCCTTTGCAACAACATGTGAACTTGGAGGACATGTTAAGTGAAACAAGCCAGGCAAAGGAAGACAAATACCATATGATCTCACTCACATGTGAAACCTAAAAATCTAAAAATAGCTGATCTCAGAAATAGGGAGTAGTAGAATGGTGGTTATCAGAGTCTGGGGTGGTATGGGAGAAGGGGGATGTGGAGAAGTTGATCAAAGGATACAAAATTGCAGTTAGCTAGAAGGAATAAGTTCAAGAGAGTTAATGTACAGTGCGGTCACTATAGTTAATAATAATATACTGTATTCTTGAAAAATGCTGAGTGGCTCTTAAAAATTCTTACCACAAAATGATACCATTCTGGACATTGGACATAGGTTCTGGCAAAGGTTTCATGGCAAAGACTCCAAAAACAATTTTAACAAAAACAAAAATTGACAAGTGAGACCTAATTAATCTAAAGATCTTCTGCCCAGCAAAATAAACTATCAACACTGTAAACAGAGAAACTACAGAATGGGTCAAAATGTTTGCAAACTATTCATTCAAAAAGGTCTAATATTCAGAATCTGTAAGGAAGTTTTAAACAAATTAACATGCAAAAAAAGAACTCAACTAAAAATTGGGCAAAGGACATGAACAGGCACTTCTCAAAAGCAGACATACATATGGCCAAGGAGTATATGAGAAAATGCTCAACATTACCAATCATTAGAGAAATGTAAATCAAACCACAATGAGATATCATCTGATACCAGTCACAATGACTATTACTAAAAAGTCAAAAAATAACAGACACTACCAAGGTGGCAGAGAAAAGGGAATGCTTATACACTGTTGGTACAAATGGAAATTAGTTCAACCACTGTGGAAAGCAGTTTGGAGTTTTCTCAAAGAATTTAAAATAAACTATGATTTGACCCAGCACTCCCATTACTGGGTATATACCCAAAGGAATATAAATTATTCTACCATAAATACACATGTATGTATATGTTTATTGCAGCACTATTCACAATAACAAAGACATGGAATAAACCTAGTTGCTCATCAGTAGCAGACTGGATAAAGAAAATGTGGCACATATACACCATAGAATACTATTCAGCCATAAAAAAGAACACAATTATGTCCTTTGCAGCAACATGGATGAAGCAAGAGGCCATTATCCTAAGCAAACTAACAGAAGAACAGACAACCAAATACCACATGTTTTCTCTTATAAGTGGGAACTAAACATTGAGTACACATGGACACAAAGAAGGAAACAATAAATACCAAGGACTGCTTGAGAGTGGACAGTGGGAGGAAGGTGAGGATTGAAAAACTGCCTATCAAGTGCTATGCTCATTACCTGGGTGATGAAACAATCTGCACACAAAATGGCAGCAACATGCAATTTACCCAGGTAACAAACCTGCACATGTATCCACTGAACCTAAAATAAATACTGGAAAAAATAACCATATGAGATAATGCATATATTAATTAGTTAGATGTAACCATTTCACAGTGTATATATACTTAAAAACATCATGTTTTTACATGATAAATACAATTTTATCTGTCAATTTAAAATAAATAAATTTGAAAAAAATTAAAAATTAAATAAAGAAATACCCAGTAGGCAATTCAGATAGGCAGCTAAGGTATATTTGTATGGAGTTTGGAGAACTATTCAGTCTGAATTTATAGATTTGGGATTCATTTATATATAGATTCTAATTCAAACTATGAAGTGGGGAGGAGTGAAAAGAGCACAGAAAATAGAAAATACCTCTAAAGGATAACAAGGGTGGGCAGAGTAAGAAAAATTAGCGACAGAGTCTTAGAGGGAATAGTTAAGAAAGAAACCGGGTGTTAATGATCTCAATGGAAGAAATAAGTTTTAGGAAGGAAAGATTGGTCAATACTACTGCCAATTTAGACAAAGGTTATAGAGTATTCATTGAAATTTGTACCTGGGATGCCTTTATTGATTCAATGGAAACTTTCAATTGAGTGGTTTTGGCACAACCACCAGTGGGCTATGCAATGACTGGGAGAAAAGATTTTTAGAAATGCAAACTGCAAGCATGGATGGAAAGTGAAAGAGAAAAATATGCTCATTATATGCACAGAACGATGTAGGTTCAAAGAGCTTATCAGTTTTCTGGGTGAAGAAGAAAAAAACTTGAGGAGTGATATAGTCCAAGAAAATAAATGGAGAAAGAATTCAGAGGTAAAGAAGAGGGAGGAAATAATAAGTGGAACAAGAATTGTGCAAGGTTAAGAAAGGTTGACATTCACGTGTTTAAAATTCACATTTATTATGTCTTTTACCTTTTATTTTAGGTTTAGGAGAACACGTGCAGGTTTTCTTATCTAGGTAAATTGTGTGCCGTGTGGATTTGGTGTGTGAATTATTTCATCATCCAGGTAGTAAGTACCTGATAGGTAGGCTTTCAATCTTCTGTCTCCTTCCATCCTCCACACTCAAGGAGTCCCTAGGGTCTATTGTTCCCCACTTTGTGTCCATGTATTTTCATCATTTAGCTCCCACTTATATGTAAGAACATGTGGTATTTGGTTTCTATTCCCGCATTAGTTTGCTAAGGATAATGGCCTCCAGCTGCATCTGTGTCCTTGATGAAAAGGATATGTTTTTACTGTATGGCTGCATAGTATTTCGTGGTATATGTGTGCCACATTTTCTTTATCTAGTCTACACATTTAGGTTGATTCCATGTCTTTGTTATTCTGAATAGTGCTGATTTTTAATTCTTTTTTATTTTTTTAAATTATAGAGACAGGGTCTCACTATGTTGCACAGGCTGGTCTCAAACTCCTGGGATTATAGGTGTGAGCCACTGCTCCTGGCTTAAATTCACCTTTAAAATAAAGAGAGGCACCTCCTTCTTGGAGAAGGGAGTGAAGAAGGTAAAGTTTCACTCTACATAAGTTCAGACAGTTGGATGGGAAATCAAGGCAGTCTCAACGTGTCTGTTCATGTCTATACAAGCTTTTATACGCTTGCCTTTTTATATACAAAAAATTGGCTTTGGGAGGGAAATATGTACAAACTATTGGTTGATCAAATTAAAAAAGAATAGTCTGAGTCATCATATTTTTTAATGCTGTCTGTGAACTACATCTAAAACATTTTCCTGTCCCAGCATCTAAGACTTGGGGCCTGAATTAAGCAATTCACAAAATTATAAATTATCTTCTTTTCTTCTAAATTTTTACAGAATTGTTTTCCTTAACATAAAATACTAGGAAATGAAAATCCAACAGTTTCTCGGTTAGAAAACCTTTCTAGCACATTAAAATGCTATCAGCAGATAACTTTCTAGAGATAAATCTTAATATTTTCAAAGGGAGTAGAAATGCATTTGTTTTCATATCAAGAAGGATGTCCCTTCAGAGAGGACTATTGATTTCGAAAAGAATAATGGCTGATTAAAAATAACAGTAGGGGTGAGAAATGATACTGCTGTAATTTCTTAGTAAACATAAAAAATCAGATTAGTCAATTAAGTCCAAATACGTCGAATTCTTGCATGCCATCAGAAGAAACAACTTCTGCAATACATTCAGGACAAAGATTGCACCTTGATCATTTCCAAAGCTCCAGAACCTGGCACAATATCTAGCATAAGAGTAGAAGACAGAAAGTGTGGAAAAACATGTAAAAGTAAATAAATAATTGGCATTGAAGGTAAAACAGAGAAAATAAGTAATAATGAAAGAAAGAAAGAAAACATAGAAGGGTTGAATAAACCATGGTATATGACCTCCAAAGAGTAAGAATTCTTGTCTAATCAGGTGTAAAGTGTCCAGATATGATGGTTTCTGAAGGTAAGACCACATCTGGAAGTTATGTACCATTCTGGGTGCCAAAGAGGACCTCACAGAACAGTAAATAGTCTAGAAACCATGTCATGGGAGTTGGAACAATTATAGCTGTGGAATCAGAAGAAGAGAAGAGCAAATACTTATAGAATAATTGTATGGAAGATTAAACTAACTCTTGTTATTTCAAAGGGATGAACAGAATAGGGGTTTTGATTTCTTTTTTGGAAACTGTAACTATCAAGGGTTGAGTCAATTACCCTATTCAGTTTGTAGCACGTTTCCATCACTGATTTTTACCAGGTTTTATCCATTTAATTATTCCCTCTCTCCTCATAAGTGATCTACTCTTACTCTACCCCATAGGCAACCATGTTTCATATGAATATTTTTCTTTTTCTTTTTGAAAAGCATATATTAAGTTTTATTATATTATATATTATTGGTCTTAATTTTTTTCAAATGATTTTTTTCAAACAATTTTAATACCCACTTGCTATATTATGTATACATTTAATCCTTTGCTCTTAACTGCTGCATAATACTCTATGGTGGATATCTACCTTGCTTTAACTATCTGGTCCCTGAATGACGGGCAACAGGATTGCCTCAAACATCCACACTTCCTGCCCCCTCATACCACCACTACAAATAAACCAGGAAAACCATTTTTGCATGTGTCCCTTTTTGGACCTATGTGAGAATTTATTTAGATGTGTATTGATCGGGGTTCTTTAGAGAGAGAACCAATAGGATATATCGTAGATATGGAGAAAGAACTATAGATACCTGAGAAAGGACTTATTAGAGAAATTACCTCACACAATGATGGAGGCTGCGAAGTCTCACAACAGGCTTTGTGAGCTAGAGAACAACGAAAGTAACCTGGCTTAGTCTAAGACTGAAAGCCTCAGAACCAGTGAAGCTGATTATATATAATTCTCAGTCTGAGGCACAAGGCATGAGAACTCAGGAAGTTGCTGGTGCATCCTTAAGTCCAAAGGTTGGAGAACCAGAAGTTCTGGTGCTCAAAGAAAGGAGAAAAAGAGTGTTCCAGCTCCAAGACAGATAATGAGAGCAAATTCACTTTTCCTCTGCCTCTGTTCTAGCGAGGCCTTCAGCCAATTAAATGGTTCCTGATCTACTTTGGGTGAGGGTAGATCTTCCTCACTCAGTCTACTAATTCAAATGCCAGTCTCTTCCAGAAACACCATCACAGACATAAACAGAAATGATACTTTACTGGCGATGTGGATATTCCTTAGGCTGACATTTTACATTAACTCTCACAGGATATGTACGCAAAAAAAGAATTGCTTTGTCAAAAGTTATTCCCATGCCTCATTTGCCTAAGTGGTACAGGATTACTCAGCAGAATACCTGCCCCGTTCTCTAATCTTGCCAATAGTGGATGAAGCGTCCTCTCCTTCTGGCAATACTGATACTATCCAGCATTCTAATTTTTATCAGTCCAACAGTGGTAAAATGGCATCTTATTATAGTTTTAATTTGTATTTATGTGGTCACTATTGATTTTGGGTATCTCTTCTCATGCTTGCTGGTTTTTGTTTATCTGTAAACAGTCAATTTATAGCCTTTTATCTATTATAATCACGTTACTTGTAACTATAACATATGGGAATTTCTAGTCAAATTTGAACATCAAAAATAGTTTTTCCCATGCTAATTGGGCCTAGGGTGTCCTTTGTTGAGCCACAAATCTTTATTTAATTTTTTTTAAGTTTTATTTTAAGTTCAGGGCTTCATGTGCCGATTTGGTATATAGGTAAACTTCTGTTGTGTATGTTTTTTTTTTTTTTTTTTTTTTTGCAACGAAGTCTTGCTCTGTCTCCCAGGCTGGAGTGCAGTGATGGCATGATCTCGGCTCCCTGCAATCACTGCCTCCTGGGTTCAAGTGATTCTCCTGCCTCAGACTCCCCAGTAGGTAGGACTACAGACGCGTGCCGCCATACCCAGCTAATTTTTTCTATTTTAGTAGAGATGGGATTTCACTGTGTTGCCCAGGCTGGTCACCAACTCTTGAGCTCAGGTAATCCGCCCACCTTAGCCTCCCAAAGTTCTGGGATTACAGGCTATCATGAGTAGTGGTTTGTTGTTGTTGTTGTTGTTGTTGGGTTTTGGTACAGATTATTTCATCACACAGATATTAAGCCTGGTGCTCATTAGTTATTTTTTCTGATCCTCTCCCTCCTCCAAACCTCTACCTGTAGTAGGCCTCAGTGCGTGTTGCTCCCCTCTATGTGTCCATGTGTTCTCATCATTTAGCTCCCACTTATAAGTGAGAACATGCAGTATTTGGTTTTCTCTTCCTGCGTTAGTTTGCTAAGGATAATGGCCTTGAGCTCCATCCATGTTTCTGCAAAGCACATGACCTCATTTTTTTAATGGCTGCATAGTATTCCATGGTGTGTATGTACCACGTTTTGTGTATCCAGTCTACCACACATGGACATTTAGGTTGGTATCATAAGCTTATTTTTTATACAATTAATTTCATTGTAGTTTTTCTCTATGGGTTACTACTTAATAAAATTTTAAAAAGTCTTTCTCAGTCATTATATCCTGAAGGTAAACTGCTAAGTTTCCTTGATATATATATATATATAAAATATAATATATATTTAAAATGTATAGTAGACAACTTATTACTACTATTATATAGTAGTACATTATTATATATATATAATTTGCTCTAACATAGAGAAAAGTTTTCTAGGCATTAGAAATAATCTAATAAAATTTTTTAAAAAGAAGAAAAAAGACAATTTACCTTGGAGGACACTAAATGTCTCTACTTCTGAGATATCTGAGGTTGCTGTGCAGGGTCATTGACAAATAAGTTTGACTAGATTATATGGTTAGGTCTTAAAGAGAGAGGTTGTGAACACTTGCTGATGACTCTCTGTGATAGAAAAAAATGTGAAAATAGGCAAACTCTCCCTAATTATGGGAATAAAAACCTAATTATGATTTATCTATTCAAGAGAATATTCCATAGCAATAAGGATGAATGATGCACATGAAGACATAAACACATGAATACATCCCAGATGTAATCTGGAGTGGAAACATCAAATTGCCTACCATACATTATGGTATGAAATTATGTAAATTATCAACAATTATTAAATTATAAATTCTATTGTTTAAAACTACGTGTTGGAAAAAAGTGTTAGAAAGTTATCACAACTGATAGTGGAAGAGATAAACAAGGAATAGGGAAGATTTAGCTATATAATAATATTTTATTTAAAAGAGAACTTTGAATCAAAAAAGGCAAAATGTTAAAAATGGTTAAATCTGAGAGAGGAACCCATGTATGTGTCTCTTATACATTATGTTTTACACTTTTCTATAATTTAAAATATTCTAAAGTTTAAAAAATGACAAAGAAAGCAAATTGAAAAACATCTGAAGTTTATTGAAACAATATGTTTCAGAAGCTGATGGTTATTGAAATGCAACCGCATATGTTTACTAGACTCAGCTGTTTTACTAAATTCAGCTGCTCGACTCTTTGAAATGAATCTCTATGTCCAGACATCATAAAAGATTCAGCAGAGGGCAGATTGATGGTGTAGAAGATTATATATTCAGGCAGTCTAAAAATATTCTTTTGGAGCATTTATGTAATTTAGGTTTATTAACTATAAAGTTAAAAAAACTCAATTAATAGAAACAGTTCTTCAAAAATCTGCAGAAAGGCCTGTAAGACATCACAAGGAACATCTTAGGTTTCACATTAGGAAGAAATTAAACATGTAATTGGATGCTGTAAACCCATATAAGCTATCCAAAAAAATCCAATGTTTCTAGTTCTAGAAACCTACAGGCTACAAATGATAGATGGATAGTTTTGCCTCCCATCATTCCACAAATTCCTGGTCACCTCGTTTGCTGTCAAACACCCAAGTACTTCCAGAGTAAAAACCTCAACATTATTTATTCTTCAAAATTATCATCACCTCAACTCTACTCTCGAGATTATCTGCGCCTTGACTTGTCTGACACAATTTTCAACAAATTTCTCTCCTCCCAAACCGTTATACTACATATTTTGAACTCATGATTTCTAATCAGCAACAGATCTGAATTTCTTTAAACATTCACCTAATATCACTATTTTCCATGCAGTTCTTTGGAGAAGGGATTATTTCTTTTCTTAAATATCACATGCCTCAGGGTCTAAAAGAGAGTGCGTGTTCTCTTTCTTTCTCTCCCCTACTTCTAAAATGTTTACAAACTCTTTTCTCCAAATTTTCGGTCTATGCCATCAGGTTTTACCACCTGTTACTCTTCATGGTCATTTTCACTTTCTGACTCTCAAGTTTCTTCCCTTCATTGACTGAAGACTTTAGTTCCTGAATTATTATCTTCTTTTCTTCCACTACACATCATTCCCAAATTTCAATATTTTGTCACTCCAGTCTTAACGTCCTCATTACCAATTATAGTGTTTTATACCTACTTCTGTCATCTTGTCCTTTGGTAACACCTAACACCTTGGAATCACTTATAATTTCACTGCCTAAAAAAATAAAACAAAACAAACAAACAAAAACTCAACTTCCTACCCTCTATCCTGTCACCCACACCTCCTAGGCTTCATGCTCACCTGTCTAGCATTTTTACAACTTTTTTAAAGTTCCTTTGAGACCTCAATCATTGACCCTATCCTATCTTCACTCTCCTTAATCCCTCCCTTCCTTTTTTAGACTATATAATACAGAATCACACACACTGCTTTGCCAAGACTTCTGACTTTCTCATCTTTCCCTTCCTTTGTTATAGTAGTCTTGAACTGTAGTGAAGTTTAACCATCTGTCACTGCCTGGAAAACTGGACACTGATGAATGAAAACACAACACCAAACTGACTTGTCTCACTATAAATTCTTGATGACAATTTTGAGTCTTCAATGCTGCCTGGCAATTCTGCTACACTTTCCTAAACTTTTTTCCTACTCCTTCAAATAATTATTTTATGCCCTCTATTCTCTCTTCAAAATTCCAATATGACCCAACCTCCCATTAACTAAAACTCAGCTATTGACCTTGTCACATACTGTATTAAGGAAGTAGAAGCCATTGGCAAAGGAAGTCTCTCATTTTACCACAACCAATATATTCTGCCGTCCCTCTGTTACTAAGACGAAATGTCTCTGCCCTTTTCAAGGGAGCCCTTCATCCTCACATGCTCTAGATCCACTGCCACCACCTAAGTATAAGCCATAATTACCTCTTGCCTATATTGCTGCAACAAGTTCCTAATAACTTTTCTCTCTGTTTTTCCATATTTTCCTTTCTCTTGCCCTAGTACAATACATTCACTACCTAGGAGTCAGTGTTCTTTTATAAAGATGTATCATATTTTATCACACCTGCTTAAAAGCTTAAAACCATCCAACGGCTTTCCAATTAGTATACAATTTAAAATTTTCATGTTGATTAAAAAAAATACATAGTCCTTGGTTACTATTTCACCTCATCTTCTGTTGTTCTCATTCCCCTTTTCTCCAGCCATGCACTCTACGCTGATTCCTGTTGTAGAGCACTTATATTTGTTATTACTTCTGCTTAGAATGCTCGTCTCCTCCATATTCACAAGGACGGCTCCTGTCTGTCCTTCAGATGTTGGTTTTAAAAATCATCTTTTCAGAAATGACTACCTTCATTATACAGTAATCCAACTTTAATTTCTGTCACTAAACTGATTTACATGTCTTAATGGAAATACCGCTATCTGATATCTAGAGGAAGAAGACAAGGGAAGTTAATTCACGGCAGACTGCTGCCTGCTACAGGGTTGCTGAATTCATAGTTCTCACAAAATATCAGCAAGGAATAAATCTCTCACTTTTACAACAGCAAGTTATTGGGTGGTTCGTTTTCACAGCAAAGCTGCTCAATAACAGCTTGTATTAGTATAACGATCTTGAAAACCACATGAACTAGTTACCCTCTGAAACTCAGCAAGGACACAGCTACTGTGGAGGGAATAATTGTGTGAGTTTTAAAGAAAAGGCAGCTTGCTGGGTGGAAGAGTGGGATGTTATGTTCTAGGCAAAGTGATATACGCAATGGCCTGGGGAATAGAAGGTATGTGAAATGTTTACAACATTCTAAGTTGTTTAGTGAGCTGAAATGTGAAGAGACTGAGGGAAAATTGAGAAACATGAGGAAACAATAAGCTGGACCAGACTGTAGAGGGCCTGAAACGTAACCTGGGTCCTATCTATAGTCCAATAATGTAAGCTTTAAATTACGGCTGCTTTGAGCAGAACCAGGTATTAGAAAGTTTACTCAGGAGGGAGTTTGAAGTGCCCCGGGAACAGTGAAAAGACAGCAAGGAAGTTTACTGAAATAATCTTGGTAAGCTATTTTGAAGGTTTGGAATAAGATAATCAGACATTTGATTATTTCTAATTATTTCTAGATGAGGAATCTGTGAGACTAGACAAGAGTTTTTTCACTTTTCTTCTTTTTGTTTTAGTCTCAGTGACTCAAAGGCTCTTATATTTTTCTATATCTTAGGCAATTAATACATTAATTACTTACATCTAAACAGGAGAAAAAATGTAAGCCATCAAGGCCGTAAAAAGGAAAGACCAAATGTCACTACTTTTCCTTTACACATGATCTGATTCCCTGTCCATGCCCCTCTATCCTTTATTTAAACATCACTTTTCTGAGTGTGGCATTGTTTCAAATGGTAAAACGTATCACAGAAAATCAAAAGTAATGACAACACAATCTCTATTTCTCCGTCTTCTGCCTATTTACTGTGTACCATCTTGAATTATTTTGGAACAAGCTGTCATCAACCAGGTTGTCAGTCACAATCTCCTTCATTCATCCCTGAATGCTCTTACTTTATAGTTCCCATAACATGAGCTTTTCATTCACTTTTTCAAATCTGTATCTGTAACTTACACTTCTCTTTTGACCTTTGGTTCTAACCACAGACAGACACACACACACACGCACACACACACACACACACACACACACCCCATCCTTAGACACTTCCTAATGCAGTTGGCTCACAGAATGTATGGTGATATTTTTAAACGAACTTTCTTGAAACTGAGATAGAGAAGAAAATACGGGAAGTAATCTGACACACAAAAATGAGACAAAAATGTTCCTATGAGATCACGCAAGTAAACTGAACAGTAAACCCTGGCGACTCTTTATGGTAGTTATTGTTTCTCATAATTTAAACACATATCAACATACAATTTGAGCCTCAAAAGAATTCTATAGTTTACATTCATGGAAAGTATTTGAATAAAAAAAGAATTCTATAGTTTAGGCTAGGTCCATAGATCATGCTAATTTTATAAAAAGCATACATAGTCCAGGAGTGGTGGCTCAAACCTGTAATCCCAGCACTTTGGGAGCCTTAGGAAGGAGGATTGCTTGAGGCCAGAAGTTCAAGACTGGCCTAGGCAACATAACAAAGCCCAAGTCCCTAGAAAAAAAAAATAAATTAGCCAGGTGTTGTAGCATGTGCTTATAGTCCTAGCTAGTCAGCAGGCTGAGGCGGGAGGATTGCTTGAACCCAGGAGTTCAAGGGTGCAGTGAGCTATGATAACACCACTGCATTCCAGCCTAGTCTATAGAGGGTGACCCTGTATCTATTAAAGGGAAATAAAAGAGCAACATGTCAGTATGTGGCAGGGTCAGCTTCATGAGCATGTGATGTGTGCAGTCGTACAGAGCCCTAGAAAAGTCTGTGCTCGATCAATCCACCGTGCTATTGCCAACAGGAAGTTTTTGAACATGGAATCTTACTTTTTGATTTTGCACTGGGACTGTAAATTATGTAGGTAATACTGGGTTTAAGAGATGAGAATTATGCAAGGATACACAAAAACCTAATTGGCAGATTCAAAGAAAAGAACATCGAGATAACTTACTTGCAATCCAATGACGTTTTCATAACTTGGTGCTGCCTAAGATCAGACAGTGGATCCGTATCTTCTGAACTGCCTTTTCCAAGTTTTGTAGCTTGTAAAGGCACTTTAACTACAAGCCTATCAACACTATATCCAATACAGAAGAAACAGTGAGACTCGACGTTTATTTTTCTCTTTATTGAAAATAATATCAGATCTTAGGCCAAGTGTTTTTGACTGAGAATGAATAGCTAGCAGGAAAATGAATCCTAAGACACACTCATTCATAGGGAAGATGGTTGTGTGTTATTAAAACAGATGGACTTCCTGAGGCTGACAGCTTCAGTTTGAAGTAACAAGGCCATTAGGAATAAACAGAGTGCATATGAACATGTAGAACAATAGCTAAATGTCTTATTTGTATAAATGAAAATTATAAAGGCCATTAATTGCCCACACACTGATATTGTGCCCCCTAACTCTACCAGGGATTAACTGAAATCTTGTATATTGGGAAGATATGAAGGAAAAGATAGTTTGCCTTTAACTTTTCAAATACCCATTTCAAAAAATGACATGCCTAAATCTTCCAGAGATGCATCATTTTACTACAGTTAAAGAAATTCTCTTCAGGCAATATGTATGAAAATATTTTGAGAAGATCTGTGCACTTTTCAACAATACTGGGACATATAAGGTGCAGGCAATGAACGTTTTGGCTTTTAGAATGTAGGTACAAGTTAACTAAAATAGGGCAAAATTAAAGGCACAAAATGCTTTCCAGTTTTCCACTTAGGGCCTTATCAAAAACTCTTCTCTTTTTTTTTTGATACAGGCATACCATATTTTTTACGCTTCACTTTATTACACTTTACAAATTTATCCTTTTTAAGAAATTGAAGGTTTGTGTCCACCCTGTGTTCAGTGAGTCTACTGGCGCCATGTTTCAACCAGTATGTGCTCACTTTGTGTCTAGTTGTCACGTTTTGATATTTCTCACAATATTTCAATGCTCATTTACTAGTCCAAAAATCCTAGGGCCCCTAAGAATTATGCTAAATCTACTGTGCTCGTGCTCTGCAAATGGAACAACAAAGACTGGATGATCACACATCTATTTACAATATGGTTTATTGAATATCTAAAGCCCACTCCTGAGACTTATTGCTTAGAAAAATAGATTCCTTTCAAAATATTACTGCTCACTCACAATGCCCTTGGTCACCCAAGAGCTCTGTAATAAAGACATATAAGGAGATTAATGTTGTTATCATGTCTGCTGGCACAATGTACATTCTGCATCCTATGGACCAAAGAGTAATTTCAACTTTCAAGTTTTAATATTTTAGAAATGTGTTTTATAAATCTAAAGCTGCCATTGACAGTAATTTTCTGACTGATCTGCACAAAGCAAATTGAAAGCATTCTGCAAAGAATTCACCATTCTACAGGCCATTAAGAACATGCTTCATGGTAAGAGGTCAAAATTTGACATTAACAGGAGTTTGGAAGAAGTCAGTTCCAACCTTTATGGAGGACTTTGAATGATTCAAAACTTCAGTGGAGGAAGTCACTGCAGATGTTTTGCAAATGGCAAGAGAACTAGAATTTGAAGTGGAGCCCGAATATGTGACTGAATTGCTGCAATCTCATAATCAAACGTGTATAAATGGTGAGTGGCTTCTA
Source organism: Macaca fascicularis (assembly GCF_037993035.2). Lineage (NCBI taxonomy): Eukaryota > Metazoa > Chordata > Mammalia > Primates > Cercopithecidae > Macaca > Macaca fascicularis. The sequence continues at coordinate 6,775,694 of NC_088376.1, forward strand.
ATGAATAAGCAGAGAAAGTGGTTTTTCAAATGGAACCTAGTTCTGGTGAAGATGCTATGAACATTGTTGAAATGACAACAAAATATTTGGAACATTACACAAACTTGGTAAAACAGCATAAGGTTTGAGAGGATTAACTCCATTTTGAAAGAATTCTTACTGTGAGTAAAATGCTATGAAACATCACATGCTGCAGAGAAATCTTTTGTGAAAGAGAGTCAATTGATGCAACAAACATTTTTGTTATCATATTTTAAGAATTGCCACAGCCACCTCAACCTTCAGCAATCACCAGTTTGGATAGTCAGCAGCCACCAACATCAAGACCAGACCATTCACCAGGAAATAATTGTAATTTTCTGAAGCACAGATCATCTCCAGCACTTTTTAGCAATAAATTATTATTATTATTATTTGAGACGGAGTCTCGCTCTGTCGCCCAGGCTGGAGTGCAGTGGCCGGATCTCGGCTCACTACAAGCTCCGCCTCCCGGGTTCCCGCCATTCTCCCGCCTCAGCCTCCCGAGTAGCTGGGACTACAGGCGCCGCCACCACGCCTGGCTAGTTTTTTGTATTTTTTAGTAGAGACGGGGTTTCTCCGTGTTAGCCAGGATGGTCTTGATCTCCTGACCTCGTGATCCGCCCGTCTCGGCCTCCCAAAGTGCTGGGATTACAGGCTTGAGCTGCCGCGCCCGGCCTAAATTATTTTTAATTAAGGTAGGTAGGGGTGTGTTTGTGTGTGTGTATATGATTTTTTTTTTTTTTTTTTTTTTGTGACAGAGTCTTGCTCTGTCGCCCAGGCTGGAGTGCAGTGGCGCAATCTCGGCTCACTGCAAGCTCTGCCTCCCACATTCACGCCATTCTCCCACCTCAGCCTCCGGAGTAGCTGGGACTACAGGCGCCCGCCACCATGCTCAGCTAATTTTGTTTTTGTATTTTTAGTAGAGACGGGGTTTCACCGTGTTAGCCAGGATGGTCTCAATCTCCTGACCTCCTGATCCACCTGCCTTGGCCTCCCAAAGTGCTGTGATTACAGGCATGAACCTATTGCACACTTAATAGACTACAGAATAGTTTAAACACACCTTTTATAGGCACGAGAAAACAAATAAAAAATATGATTTGCTTTATTCAAGTATTTGCTTTGTTGCAGTAGTCTGGAACCAAACACACAATATCTTCAAGGTAGGCCTGTATGGGTGACATCAGTGAATTTTTAGATCCTTTTATGTTGTAAAAATACCTTGAGGGAAAGAAACTACTTTAATTGTGTTGCATTTAAAATTACTTTTAAAAATGTACCTTAATGATACAATTCACATGTAAGTACTATTAAAGGTAGGACCTGGCCAGGTGCGGTGGCTCATGCCTGTAATCCAAGGGTTTTGGGAGGCTGAGGCAGACGGATCACGAGGTCAGGAGTTCGAGACCAGCCTGACCAACATGGTGAAACCCCTCTCTACTAAAAATACAAAAAAATAGCCAGGTGTGGTACATACCTGTCATCCCAGGTACTCAGAAGGCTGAGGCAGGAGAATCACTTGAACCCAGGAGGCAGAAGTTGTAGTGAGTCAAGATCACACCTCTGCACTCCAGCCTGGGCAACAGAGGGAGACTCCATCTCAAAAACAAACAAAAAAAAAGTAGGACCTATCTCTTTTGTTCATAAAGTATCCTGTTCATGTAGACCAGTTCTTTCACATGGTTTTCATTCAGTAAATATCCCCTGAATAAGTGAATAGGATTAGGTTGAAAATACAAGGGTCTAGAGAAGTTATATTTGTTCCTTAATATGACAAAAATTTGTGATCAACAGAAAAAACATATTCAGAATTACTGCAAGGTATTGACTACAGAAAGCAAAATTCTGATTAATTATAAATGCAAACACAGCAGGAAGAATTTTCAATTGTACCAGATTGGCTTGTCTGATTATATAAAGGGAAAGTCAGTGAAGTTAACTGTTTTAAACCAGAAGTATACAGCTGGTGCCTCATGGGTTGTATCAAACAAGCAGATGTGTTTATGTGTTATTTTTTAAAAATTGAGCCAATTTCTTAAAAATAGTAAGGAGATATCACACAGAAATAAAGCTTTTCTATAAAAATATAAAGATTTTGTACTACCAAATCTGCATTTCTAGACAGACACGATTTGCTGAAGATAGTAAGCTGCTGATCCCAGTAACAGATCATCTATGATCTATGCTTTCTATAGTCCCCACCAATCATTTCTGCCTCTCTGATATTTTATCTTGCCTGTAATTAATTTCATTTCCCTATCTGACCCCTGTGTGAACTTCAGTTTGTGACTGTTTGTGCTTCAAATAACCTGAAGATTAATTGGCATGCATGTTATCCGACTTCTATCTGAAGATCAATTATAGTGTGTGAATAAATTCTGATTCTATCTACTAAAACCTTGTGTAGGCAAAGACAAAATCATATCCCTTTTTAAGGAGGCAGGTTACAAGTGTATTCAAATGGAATATTGTTTTCTGACCTTCCAAAGGCATTGCCAAGCACTCACCACTTATTTTATTTTATTTTATTATTGTATTTTTATTAGACTTTAAGTTCTGCAGTACGTGTGCATAACGTGTAGGTTTGTTACATAGGTATACATGTGCCATGTTGGTTTGCTGCACCCATCAACCCATCATCAACATTAGGTATTTCTCCTAATGCTATCCCTCCCCTGGCCCCTCACCCCCTGACAGGTCCCAGTGTGTGATATTCCCCTCTCTGTGTCTGTGTGTTCTCATTGTTCAACTCCCACTTATAAGTGAGAGCATGTGGTGTTTGGTTTTCTGTTCTTATGTTAGTTTGCTTGGAATGATGGTTTCCGCCTTCATCTATGTCCCTGCAAAGGACATGAACTCATCCTTTTTAATGGCTACATAGTATTCCGTGGTATATATGTGCCACATTTTCTTTATCCAGTCTCTCATTGATGGGCATTTGGGTTGGTTCCAAGTCTTTGCTGCTGTGAACAATGCCACACTAAACATATATGTGCATGTGTCTTTATAGTAGAATGACTTATAATCCTTTGGGTATATACCTAGTAATGGGACTGGCTGGGTCAGACGGTATTTCTACTTCTAGGTCCTTGAGGAATTGCCACCCTGTCTTCCACAACGGTTGAACTGATTTACACTCCCACCAACAGTGTAAAAGCGTTCCTATTTCTCCACATCCTCTCCAGCATCTGTTGTTTCCTGACTTTTTAATGATTGCCATTCTAAATGGCATGATATGGTATCTCATTGTGGTTTTGATTTGTATTTCTCTAATGGCTAGTGATCATACGCTTTCTTTCATATGTTTGTTGGCTGCATAAATGTCTTCTTTCCAGAAGTGTCTGTTCATATCCTTTGCCCACTTTTTGATGGGGTGTTTTTTCTCTTGTGAATCTGTTTAAGTTCTTTGTAGATTCTGGATATTAGCCCTTTGTCAGATGGATAGATTGCAAATTTTTTCTCCCATTCTGTAGGATGCCTGTTCACTCTGATGATAGTTTGTTTTGCTGTGCAGAAAATGTTTAATTTAATCAGATCCCATTTGTCTATTTTGGCTTTTGTCACCATTGCTTTTGGTGTTGCAGTCATCAAGTCTTTGCCCATGCCTATGTCCTGAATAGTATTGCCTAGGTTTTCTTCTAGGGTTTTTATGGTTTTAGGACTTATGTTTAAGTCTTTAACCCATCTTGAGTTAATTTTTGTATAAGGTGTAAGGAAGGGATCCAGTTTTAGCTTTCTGCATATGGCTAGCCCGTTTTCCCAACACCATTTATGAAATAGGGAACCCTTTTCCCACTGCTTGTTTTTATCAGGTTTGTTAAAGATCAGATGGTTGTAGATGTGTGGCATTATTTCTGAGGCCTCTGTTCTGTTTCATTGGTCTATATCTCTGTTTTGTTACCAGTACTATGCTGTTTTGGTTACTGCAGTCTTGTAGTATAGCTTGAAGTCAGGCAGCATGATCCCTCTAGCTTTGTTCTTTTTGCTTAGGATTGTTTTGGCTATGTGGGCTCCTTTTTGGTTCCATATAAAATTTAAAGTTGTTTTTTTCCAATTCTGTGAAGAAAGTCTATGGTAGCTTGATCGGGATAGCATTGAATCTATAAATTACTTTGGGCAGTATGGCCATTTTGATGATATTAATTCTTCCTATCCATGAGCATGGAATGTATTTTTCATTTGTGTCCTCTCTTATTTCCTTGAGCAGTAGTTTGTAGTTCTCCTTGAAGAGGTCCATCACATCCCTTGTAAGTTGTATTCCTAGGTATTTTATTCTTTTTGTAGCAATTGTGGTGGGAGTTCACTCATGATTTGGCTGTTTGTCTGCAATTGGTGTGTAGGAATTCTTGTGATTTTTGCTCATTGATTTTGTACCCTGAGACTTTGCTCACATTGCTTATCGGCTTAAGGAGATTTTGGGCTGAGATGATGGGGTTTTTTAAATATACAATCGTGTCATCTGCAAACAGAGACGTTCAACTTCCTCATTTAGTACTTGAATACTCTTTATTTTTTTATCTTGCCTGATTACCCTGGCCAGAACTGCCAATACTATGTTGAATAGGAGTGGTGAGAGAGGGCATCCTTGTCTTGTACTGGTTTTCAAAGGGAATGCTTCCAGTTTTTGCCCATTCAGTATGATATTGTCTGTGGGTTTGTCATAAATAGCTATTATTTTGAGATACTTTCCATCAGTGCCTAGTTTATTGATAGTTTTTAGCATGAATGGCTGTTGAATTTTACTGAAGGGCTTTTCTGCATCTATTGAGATAATCATGTGGCTTTTGTCATTGATTCTGTTTATATGATGGATTATGTTTATTGATTTGTGTGTGTTGAACCAGCCTTGCATCCCAGCGATGAAGCTGACTTGACTGTGGTGGATAAGCTGTTTGATGTGCTACTGGATTTGGTTTGCCGTTTTTTTTAATTGAGGATTTTTGCATCTATGTTCATCAGGCATATTGGCCTGAAATTTTCTTTTTTTGTTGTGTCTCTGGCAGGTTTTGGCATCAGGATGATGCTGGCCTCATAAAATGAGTTAGGGGAGGATTCTGTCTTTTTCTATTGTCTGGAATAGTTTCAGAAGGAATGGTACCAGCTTCTCTTTGTACCTCTGGTAGAATTCAGCTGTGAATCTGTCTGGTCCTGGACTTTTTTGGTTGGTAGGCTCTTAATTGCTGCCTCAATTTCAGAACTTTTTATTGGTCTATTCAGGGATTTGACTTCTTTCTGGTTTAGTCTTGGGAGGGTGTATGTGTCCAGGAACTTCTCCTTTTCTTCTAGATTTTCTAGTTTATTTGCATAGAGGTGTTTATAGTATTATCTGATGGTAGTTTGTATTTCTGTGGGATCAGTGGTGATATCCCCTTTATCATTCTTTATTGCATCTATTTGATTCTTCTTTCTTTTCTTCTTTATTAGTCTGGATAGTGGTCTATTTTGCTGATCTTTTCAAAAAGCCAGCTCCTGGATTCATTGATTTTTTGCAGGGTTTTTCTTGTCTCTGTCTCCTTCAGTTCTGCTCTGATCTTGGTTATTTCCTGTATCAGGGAAAACCCCACCCCCGATATTCAACGTGGATTCTTTTCTATTTCCCTAAGTATCGGCTGCTCTGAGAAATAAAGGGAAAGAGTACAAAAGAGAGAGATTTTAAAGCTGGGTGTCTGGGGGAGACATCACATGTCAGCAGGTTCTGTGATGCTCCCTGAGCTGTAAAACCGGCAAATTTTTATTAGCGATTTTCAAAAGGGGGAGGGAGTGTATGAATAGGGTGTGGATCACAGAGATCACATGCTTCACAGGTAATAAAATGTCACAAACCAAATGGAGACAGAGCAAGATCACAGGACCACGGGATGGGCAAAATTAAAATTGCTAATGAAGTTTTGTGCACACATTGTCATTAATAACATCTTTATCAGGAGACAGGTTTTGAGAGCAGACAACCAGTCTGACCAAAATTTATTAGGCGTGAATTTCCTCATCCTAATAAGCCTGGGGGTGCTACAGGAGACTGGGGCTTATTTCATCCCTTTATCTTCGACTGTAAAAGACAGCCTCTCCCAAAGTGGCCATTTTAGAGGCCTATCCTCAGGGGTGCATTCTCTTTCTCAGGGATATTCCTTGCTGAGAAAAAGAATTCAATGATAGTTCTCCTGTTTGCTTTTGAAAGAAGAAAAATATGACTCTGTTCCGCCCAGCTCACCAGCAGTCAGAATTTAATGTTATCTCCCTTGTTCCCTGAACATTGCTGTTATCCTGTTCTTTTTTCAAGGTGCCCAGATTTCATACTGTTCAAGCACACATGCTCTACAATTTGTGCAGTTAACACAATCACCACAGGGTCCTGAAGTGACATATTTCCTCAGCTTACAAAGATGATGGGATTAAGAGATTAAAGTAAAGACAGGCATAGGAAATCACAAGGGTATTGATTGGGGAAGTGATAAGTGTCCATGCAATCTTCACAATTTATGTTCAGAGATTGCAGTAAAGACAGGTGTAAGAAATGATAAAAGTATTAATTTGAGGAACTAATAAATGTCCATGAAATCTTCACAATTTATGTTATTCTGCCATAGCTTCAGCCGGTCCCTCTCTAGTTCTTTTAATTGTAATGTTATGGTGTCGATTTTAGATCTTTCCTGTTTTCTCTTGTGGGCATTTAGTGCTATAAATTTCCCTCTACACACTGGTTTAAATGTGTCCCAGAGACTCTGGTATGTTGTGTCTTTGTTCTCATTGATTTCAAAGAACATCTTTATTTCTGCCTTCATTTTGTTATTTACCCAGTAGTCATTCAGGAGCAGGTTGTTCAGTGTCCATGTAGTTGTGCACTTTTGAGGGAGTTTCTTAATCCCGAATTCTAATTTGATTGCACTGTGGTCCGAGAGACTGTGATGATTTCCCTTCTTTTGCATTTGCTGAGGAGTGTTTTACTTCCAATTATGTGGTCAATTTTAAGAGAAGTGCGATATGGTGCTGAGAACAATGTACATTCTGTTGATTTGGGGTGTAGAGTTCTGTAGATGTCTATTAGGTCTGCTTGTTCCAGAGCTGAGTACAAGTCCTGGATATCTGTTAGTTTTCTGTCTCGTTGAGCTGTCTAATATTGACAGTGGGGTGTTTAAGTCTCCCACAATTATTGTGTGGGAGTCTAAGTCTCTTTGTAAGAACTTACTTTATGAATCTGGGTGCTCCTGTATTGGGTGCATATATATTTATGACAGTTAGCTCTTCTTGTTGCTCTGATGCCTTTACCATTATGTAGTGGCCTTCTTTTTCTCTTTTGGTCTTTCTTGGTTTAAAGTCTGTTTTATCAGAGACTAGGATTGCAACCTCTGCTTTTTTTTGCTTTCTATTTGCTTGGTAAATGTATCTCCATCCCTTTATTTTGAGCCTATGTTTGTCTTCGCATGTGAGATGAGTCTCCTGAATACAGCACACTGATAGGTCTTGACTCTTTATCCAATTTTCCAGTCTGTGTCTTTTAATTGGAGCCCTTTGCCTGTGTACACTTAAGGTTAATATTGTTATGTGTGAATTTGACCCTGCCATTATGATGCTAGCTGGTTATTTTGCCTGTTAGTTGATGCAGTTTCTTCATAGCATCAATGGTCTTTACAATTTGGTGTGTTTTTGCAGTGTTGGTACCAGTTGTTCCTTTCCATGTTTAGTGCTTCCTTCAAGAGCTCTTGTAGGGCAGGCCTGTTGGTGATGAAATCTCTCAGCATTTCCTTTTCTGTAAAGGATTTTATTTCTTCTGCACTTATGAAGCTTAGTTTTGCTGGATATGAGATCCTAGGTGGAAAATTATTTTCTTTAAGAATGTTGAATATTGGTCCCCACTCTCTTCTGACTTGTAGGGTTTCTGCTGAGAGATCTGCTGTTAGTCTGATGGGCTTCCCTTTGTGGGTAACCCAAACTTTCTCTCTGGCTGCCCTTAATATTTTTTTCATCATTTCAACCTTGGTGAATCTGACGATTATGTGTCTTGGGTTGCTCTTCTTAAGGAGTATCTTTGTTGTGTTCTCTGTATTTCCTGAATTTGAATGCTGCCCTGTCTTGCTAGGTTGGGGAAATTCTCCTGGATAATATCCTGAAGAGTGTTTTCCAGCCTGATTCCATTCTCCCATCACTTTCAGGTACACCAATCAAATACAGATGTGGTCTTTTCACATAGTCCCATACTTCTTGAAGGCTTTGTTCATTTATTTTCACTCTTTATTCTCTAATCTTGTTTTCTCACTTTATTTCATTGAGTTGATCTTCAATCTCTGATATCCTTTCTTCTGCTTGATCAGTTTGGCTGTTGATACTTGTGTATGCTTCACGAAATTCTCATGCTGTGTTTTTCAGCTTCATCAGATCATTTGTGTTCTTCTCTAAACTGGTTATTCTAGTTAGCAATTCATCTAACCTTTTTTTCAAGGTTCTTTGCTTTATTGCATTGGGTTAGAACATGCTGTTTTAGCTTGGAGGAGTTTGTTATTACCCACCTTCTGAAGCCTACTTCTATCAGTTCATCAAACTCATTCTCCATCCAGTTTTGTTCCCTTGCTGGTGAGGAGTTGTGATCCTTTGGAGGAGAAGAAGCATTCTGGTTTTTGGAATTTTCAACCCTTTTGTGCTGATTTCTCCCTATCTTCGTGGATTTATCTACCTTTGGTCTTTGAAGTCGGTGACCTTTGGATGTGGTCTCTGAGTGGACATCCTTTGTGTTGATATTGATTCTATTCCTTTTGGTTTGTTAGTTTTCCTTCTAACAGTGAGGCCCCTCTGCTGTAGGTCTGCTGGAGTTTGCTAGAGGTCTGCTGCAGACCCTGTTTTCCTGGGTGTCACTGGCAGAGGCTGCAGACCAGTAAAGATTGCTGCCTGTTCCTTTCTCTAGTAACTTTGTCCCAGAGGGGCACCTGCCAGATGCCAGCCAGAGCTCTCCTGTATGAGGTGTCTATCAGCCCCTACTGGGAGGTGTCCCCTAGTCAGGATATGTGAGGGTCAGGGACCCACTTGAGGAGGCAGTCTGTCCCTTATCAGAGCTTGAATCCTGTGCTGGTAGGTCCACTGCTCTCTTCAGAGCTGCCAGGTAGGGACATTTAAGTCTGCTGAAGCTGCGCCCACAACCGCCCCTTCCCCCAGGTGCTCTGTCCCAGGGAGGTGGGTGTTTTAACTATACGTCCCTGACTGGGGCTGCTGCCTTTTTTTCAGAGATGCTTGCTTAGAGAGGAGACAGTCTGGCCACAGAGGCCTTGCTGAGCTGGGGTGGACTCCACGCAGTTCAAACTTCCAGGCGGCTTTGATTACACTGTGAGGGTGAAACCACCTACTCCAGCCTCAGCAGTGGTAGATGCCCTTCCCCCTATCAAGCTCGAGCATCTCAGGTTGAGCTGAGACTGCTGCTGTGCTGGCAGGGAGAATTTCAAGCCAGTGGATCATAGCTTGCTGGGTTCTGTGGGGGTGGGACCTGCCTAGCCAGACTACTTAGCTCCCTGGCTTCAGCCCCATTTGCAGGGGACCGAATGGTGCTGTCTCGCTGGCATTCCAGGCGTCACTGGGGTGTGAAAAAAAATCCCTGCAGCTAGCTCAGTGTCTGCCCAAATGGCCGCCCAGTCTTGTGATGAAAAACCGGTCTGCAGGTTACAAACACCATGGGGAAAACACAGTATCTGGGCCGGAGTGCACAGTACAGTCCCTAATGGCTTCCCTTGGCTGGGAGAGGGAGTTCCTCGACCCCTTGGAATTCCCAGGTAAGGCGATGCCCCACGCTGCTTAGACTCGCCCTCCTTGGGCTGCACCCACTGTCCAACCAGTCCCAGGGAGATGAACCAGGTACCTCAGTTGGAAATGCAGAAATCACCTGCCTTCCACATCAATCTCTCTGGGAGCTACAGACTGGAGCTGTTCCTATCCAGCCATCTTGTCAGCCTATCCACACTGACACTTTATTTAAAGGAATCTCAAATAGAATTTTTATAGAAAAATTTCAATGAAAGCACTCAACATCCAATAGCAACTCTTATTTAAACAGTATAGCATGCTATAAAACAGTAGTGAATATAAACTTAAGAGTTCAATAATTTGATTCCAGCAGCTTTTTACTTCCAAATTTGACTCTGAGACAAAGAGAGCTATATAAACAGATTTACAACTAGAAGGCAACTAACCCATAACTGGAAATAAATTTGATCAGAACTGAAATAAATCAAATACATTAAAAAACTGTAGAGTTATTAGTGCATACAAGCAGCTGACAAGTAAGTGGTCCCTGAATTGGAATAAATATTAACGAAAAAAAAATCAAAATATTAAATGTATATTGTACAAAAACAGAGTATATGCAATCTACATAAACAGTGTGGCAGTTGTGGTAAAAAAAAGTGCTAGGAAAGAAGTCTTATGATAGCCTGAAACCAACTTATAAAAATGTCCTCGGGTCCATCTGCAGTGATAACCTATTTGAGGATGGGACCTGCTTTTAGGTGCCACCACAGTCACCTAATTCAGTGGTGTACTAATTAGGCACCTCCTATCTAACTATTATGTAAAGTGTAATTTGGGCTTTTGTGAGTAATGTTGCCATGACTATGTATATACATCTTAAATGGACGTAAGCACCGGTTTCCCTTCAGCATATACCCAGGAATGAAATTGATGTGTCCTACAGAATATAAATATTTTTAATTTTATTAAATACTCTATAAACAGCCTTCTTGAGTAGTTTTACACTTTTACACTTAAACCAACGATATAACACAATTCTATTTGTGCTTACACTTCATATATTTTCTGTCTTTTTCATCAGAGCCTTTTCATGGCTTCTTACTGTAGTTTTAATTTTCGTTTTTCTGGTGACTATAAAGGTTGATCTGTGTAGATACCCTTTTCTTTGTGAAGTATCTGTTCAAAAGTCTTGCCCTATTTTGTTTCTTTTTTCAGCTGTTTTGGTTTTGCCTATTTTTATGGGCTGTTTATCCTTTTATCTGTTCTTTACTGATTGGTCAGAATTCTTTGTACATTTGACGTATGAGTTCTTTGTCAGATATGCATGTTAAAATTCTATTCTCCGAGTCTCTGTGTTGGCCTTTATTAGTGTAAATTTAATGAAATTTAATTTATCAATCTTTTCCTATATGTTTAGTTCTTTATGTGTCTTATTGAGAAAAATTTTGGCCATCCCCAAATTATGAAGATACTCTTTTTTCTTTTCTTTTCTTTTTTTTTTTGTTTTTGAGGCGGAGTCTCCCTCTGTCGCCCAGGCTGGAGTGCAGTGGCCGGATCTCAGCTCACTGCAAGCTCAGCCTCCCGGGTTTACGCCATTCTCCTGCCTCAGCCTCCCGAGTAGCTGGGACTACAGGCGCCCGCCACCTCGCCCGGCTAGATTTTTGTATTTTTTAGTAGAGACGGGGTTTCACCGTGTTAGCCAGGATGGTCTTGATCTCCTGACCTTGTGATCCGCCCATCTTGGCCTCCCAAAGTGCTGGGATTACAGGCTTGAGCCACCGTGCCCGGCACTCTTTTTTCTTTTCTTTCTTTCTTTCCTTCCTTCTCTCTCTCTCTTCCTTCCTTCCTTCCGTCTGTCTTTCTCTCTCTTCCTTCCTTCTTTCTCTCTCTCTCTCTCTCTCTTCCTTCCTTCCGTCTCTCTCTCTCTTTCCTTCCTCCCTTCCTTCTTTTTTTTTTTTTTTTTTTTTTTTTTTTTTTTGAGACAGAGTCTCCCTCTGTCACCCAGGCTGGAGTGCAGTGGCCGGATCGGATCTCGGCTCACTGCAAGCTCCACCTCCCGGGTTTACGCCATTCTCCTGCCTCAGCGTCATGAGTAGCTGGGACTACAGGCGCCCGCCACTGCGCCCGGCTAGTTTTTTGTATTTTTTAGTAGAGACGGGGTTTCATCATGTTAGCCAGGATGGTCTCGATCCCCTGACCTCGTGATCCACCCGTCTCGGCCTCCCAAAGTGCTGAGATTACAGGCATGAGTCACCGCACCCGGCCCCTTCCTTCCTTTCTTTCTTCCTTTCTTTCTTCCTTGACGGAGTCTTGCTGTGTCACCAGGCTGGAGTGCAGTGGCACCATCTTGGCTCACTGCAACCTCTGCCGCCCAGGTTCAAGCAATTCCCCTGCCTCAGCCTCCCAAGTAGCTGGGACTACAGGCACATGCCACCACGCCCAGCTAATTTTTTTGTATTTTAGTAGAGACGGGGTTTCACCATGTTGGCCAGGATAGCCTCAATCTCCTGACCTCGTGATCCACCTGCCTTGACTTCCCAAAGTGCTGGGATTACAGGCGTGAACCACTGCATTGTTTTCTTTTTACACTTACTTTATAGCCCAGGATATAGTTTCTTTTGACAGATAACCTATGCACACTTGCTAACAATTGTATTCCTCAGTCATTGGATGAATTTTTCTATGTATGTCCAGTAGGTCAAATCAGTTAATTATATTCATCAGGTATTCTCACCAAATATTGTCTGCATGATCTGAAAATTATACAGAGTTGTGTTGAACTCTTCAACTAATCCCGGAAATATGTGAAAATTCCCAAGATTGTTAATTTGTCCATCCTTCATTTTAGTTCTGTCAAAATTTGCTTTATATATTTTAAAGCTGTTACTTGACACATACAAATTAGGATTAAGAAATCTTCCTTTTGAATTGACCAATTGACCCTTTAATTTTATAAAACATCTCTTTTTATTTCTTCTAATCCTATTTCCTTACATTTTTTTTCTGATTTTAAAATAACACCAACTTTTTAAATTGTTATATATTTTCCTATTTCTTACAACTTTTCTCTGTTCTTATATCTGAAATGTGTTTCTTAGAAACGCATATACTGTAGGTATATAGAGTTTGACCTATAGAGTTTGACATTATTTTTATTGAAGTGAACAAATCATTTTCAATTAATGTAATAACTGTTATAATTGGGTTAAAATTTATCATCTATTTGTCCTTTGTTCTTTCATTCTTCCTTTTTCATCTTTTCTATGTATAGCTCATCTTTATTATTCCATTTCTGTCCTGCATTACCTTTTAAATTACACTGTCTTTTACTGTTATTTTAGTGGTAACCTTAGAAATTAGAATACGCATTTCTATTAATACTGTCTGCTTTAAATTCATACGTTGTCACTTCCTAATCATAATAAGGTTACTACATTTTTACCTTTTTATTGACTTTATGCATTTTGTGTTTCTGTTTTCAAATATTTTACTCATATATATGATCAAAATCTTACATATCATAATGTTTAATACCATTATTCTATTGTTTTAAACAGGTAAATTTATTTTCATATGTCCATATGTTTAACATTTCTATAGCCATTCAATCTTTTACTCAGTTCCATGGTTCAATCTAGAATATTTCTCTTTGAGCTTCTTCTTCTTTTTTTTTTTTTTTTTTTTTTTTTTTGAGACGGAGTTTTGCTCTTGTTGTAGAGAGCAATGGCGTAATCTCAGCTCACTGCAACCTCTGCCTCCTGAGTTCAAGTGATTCTCCTGCCTCAGCCTCCCAAGTAGCTGGGATGACAAGCGCCCGCCACCACGCCCTGCTAATTTTTGTGTTTTTAGTAGAGAAGGGGTTTCTCCATGTTTGTCAGGCTGGTCTCAAACTCCTGACCTCAGGTAATCCACCCGCCTCGGCCTCCCAAAGTGTTGGGATTACAGGTGTGACCTACTGTGCCCGCCCCTAGCTTTTTTTTTTTCTTCTTTTCTTTTCTTTTTTTTTTTTTTTATATGGAGTCTCGCTCTGTCGCCCGCCCAGACTGGAATCAGTGGCGTGATCTCAGCTCACTGCAAGCTCCGCCTCCCGGGTTCCCGCCATTCTCCTGCCTCAGCCTCCCGAGTAGCTGGGACTACAGGCGCCCGCCATCATGCCTAATTTTTTGTATATTTAGTAGAGACGGGGTTTCACCGTGTTAGCCAGGATGGTCTCGATCTCCTGACCTTGTGATCCGCCTGCCTCGGTCTCACAAAGTGCTGGAATTACAGGCAAGAGCCAGCACGCCTGGCACCTAGCTTCTTTTAATATTTTTTAATTGTATTTTTGTATTCCTCTCATAGTTTATATTTGTCAGTTTAAATTTAGAACACTTGAAAAAATATTTTCCCTATATGATTTTTAATTTTTAATGTTTATGTGTATATAGTATGTATATAGAATTATGGAGTACAGGAGATATTTTGATACAGGTATATAATGTGTAATTATCACATCAGGGTAAATGGGGTAGCCATCACCTCAAGCATTTATCATTTCTTTTTGGTATGAACATTCCAATTATACTCTTTTCGTTATTTTTAAATGTATAATAAATTATTGTTGACTGAACGCACCCTGTTGTGCTGTCAAATACTAAATCTTTTCCATTCTACCTAACCATGTTATTGTACCTATTAACCACTCCTGCTTCCCACCCTCTCCATTATCCTTCCCAGCTTCTGGTAACCATCATTCTACTCTCTTTCTCCATGAGTTCAATTGTTTTAATTTTTGGCTCCCACAAATAAGTGAGAATATGTGCAGTTTGTCTGTCTGTGCCTGACTTATTTCACTTAACATAATGTCCTCTAGTTCCATCCATGTTGTTGCAAATGACAGGATCTCATTTGTTTTCATGGCTGGATAGTACTCCATTGTGTATATGTACCAGATTTGCTTTATTCATTCATCTGTTGATGGATATTTAGGTTGGCTCTGAATCTTGCCTGTTGTGAGTAGTACTGTAGGAAACATGGGAGTGAAGATATCTCTTTGATATACTGATTTATTTTCTTTTGTGATTGTATCTAGCAATGGAATTGCTGGATCATAGGGAAGTTCTATGTGTAGTTTTTTGAGGAACTTTCATACTATTCTCCACAGTGGCTGTGCTAATTTCCTTTCCCACAATGATGTACAAGAGTTCCTCTTTCTCTACATCTTCTGCATTTTTTACTGCCCATCTTTTGGATAGAAGTCATTTTAACTGGAGTGAGATGATATCTCATAATTTTGATTTTCGTTTATCTGATGATCAATGATGTTGAGCACCTTGGTATATGTCTGTTTGCCATTTGTACGTCTTCTTTTGAGAAATGTGAATTCAGATCATTTGGTCATTTTAAATCAAATTGTTAGATGTTTTTCCATTAGAGTTGTTTGAGCTCCTTATACATTCTAGTTATAAATACCTTGTCAGACGAGTAGCTTGCAAATACTTTCTTCCATTCTGTGGGTTGTCTCATCACTTTGTTGACTGTTTCATTTGCTGTGCAGATGCTTTTTAACTTGATGTGACCTCATCTGTCCATTTTTGCTTTAGTCTCCTGTGCTTGTGGAGTATTACTCAAGAAACCTTTGCACAGACCAGTGTCCTGGAAAGTTTCCCTAGTGTTTTCTTATAATAGTTCTATAGTTACAGGTCTCAGATTTAAGACTAATATTTCTTTTAGCGAAGATCATTTGGTGATAAATTGCCTGTGTGTGTGGGTGTCTATTTGTGTACAATACATTTTTATTTTACTTTGAATTTTGAATAGTATTTTGTTAGATATAGAATCCTAGGTTGCCTTTTTTTCATTCGATACTTTTAATAGTCATTTTTTTCTTGATGTGTTAATATTGTATTTTGCTTATAATATTCTGATGTACTGAG
The DNA here is from genome assembly GCF_037993035.2 of Macaca fascicularis. Taxonomy (NCBI): domain Eukaryota; kingdom Metazoa; phylum Chordata; class Mammalia; order Primates; family Cercopithecidae; genus Macaca; species Macaca fascicularis. The sequence continues at coordinate 6,791,353 of NC_088376.1, forward strand.
GTGTGGCTTTGTTTTTATTATTTTATATTTATTATTTTATTTTAGATTCAGGTGGTATGTGGGCAGGTTTGTTACACAGGTATATTGCATAATGCTGAGGCTTGGGCTTCTAGTGAACCCACTACCCAGATAGTAAACAGAGTACTCAGTAGGTAGTATTCCAACCCTTCCCCACTTAGATGTGGTTTTATTGCATTCATTCTGCTTGGGGTTTCTCATGTTCTTGTATGTGTAGGTTAATACATTTCATCAGATTTGGAAAATAGGGGACTATGATTTTTTCAAAGATTCCTTTGTCTTATGTTCTGTATCTCTGCTGCTCTCTCTCTTCCTTCTGAGATCCCAGTTACACAGATGTGAATATTTTGAAGTGTCATGCATGTCTTGCACTCTTTTATTCCCTTTTCCTTGGAGCTGTGATTTACCTGTCTTCAAGTTTCTAGTTCTATCATCTGCTGTTTCCAGGCAGCTGTGAATTCTTTCCTTCAGTCTACATTTCACATATCTGGCAGTTTTTACAGTTAATTCTGGACATAGTGTATGATATGAACATCTAAGTTATGTGGTCTGTCTCTAAAATATGTGAAACTTTGTTCTAGAAAACTGTCGGATCATCAGAGGTAACATTAATCTTGTCAGAGCTTGATTTTAGGTTTGTTAGACTAGATTTCTTTTAGTCCTTCCTTTACTTTTATGTCTTATCCTGTATTTTTAGGGCAACATCCTTAGAACATAGCTTATGTGGTATCTTAATTGAGATCCTGGATCTCTCCACTCTGGTTAAGTATGGCCTTTCAGATATTTGATTAGTTTTTTGGTCTCTCCACAGATGTTATGTCAAAGCCTTCTCAGAATTTTGCGTAGCTCACGTGCAGTTTATTAGTCAGCCAAACATCCAGGGAAAAATCTCAACAACTATTGTAGAGGTTTCTCTATGTAATCCTCCTCTAAACTATCTTGCCTCCTAAATCACACTTACCTGGGTAGCCCCGCACTGTGATTTACACTTTCTCAACTCATTTAGACCAGTATACTTAGACTCTGTATTTCTGTATTACATTTTTAAACTGCCATCAGGGAGAAAGCTAGGGTAAAATTAGGGATCCCTTTGCTTCCTCCCTTCTCTTAATAATTTCAGTCATACATTTGTTTCTGTCCAATGCCTGCAAATCATCATTGCTGCAGATTAAGCGTGATACCATTTATTCTCTTGTGAAAGTCATCCGGATATTTTATTTAATTTATCTTTGGCCTCAGTAATCTTCCTGTTATAGCTAAATTGCTATAAAATTACTGAGTTACCAACTTCGGATTTTGTATTTTCCTATTCCAGAACATGCATTGGTTGCTGTTTATAAATTCCAACTCAGTTAATATTTTCTGCCGCTTCATCTATTTTATTGATCTTTCATCCATCTTTGATAGCACATCAGTCATAATTATTTTAAAGTCTTCCTCTTCCTCCTCCTTCTTCTTTTATAGTCTTGAAATATTATGTAGAATTAGTATCATTTCTCATTAAATATTTTCCAGTGAAACTGTCTTAACTTGGTGTTTTCTTGTATGGAATATTTAAAACTACATGTTCAGTTCCTCTAATAAGAATGGAATGATTCATATTTATTCTTGTGTGGATATTGATAGTTTGTGAATTCCAAGGAATCGATTGATTTTCATATAAGTTTTATAATTTAGGAAAATAGATTGTTTATATTAATTCCATATTTTTCTTTTAGTATCTGTGGAAACAGTAGTGATATATTCTTATTCATTCCTGATGTATTTGTCAGTTTCTTTTTTTTTCTCAGTCAAACTAGTTAAAGTTTTATCAGTTTTCTTAATCTTTTCAAAGAACTAGTTTTTTGGTTTTATTGATATTACCTATTGTTTTCTTTTTTAATTTTATTGATTTTTACTGTAATATTTAAAATTTTTTTCCATCTGCTTATGTCAAGTTTAATTTACTTTTCTTTTTCTAGTTACTTAAGATTGAATCTTGGATTACTAATTTTTTTGTATTTCTTATTTTCTAGTAGAAACACTGGATGTCATAAATATCCTTTTCACTTTAGCTGCCCCACTTTGGCTGCATTCAACAAATTCTGATTTTTTACATTGCAATTTTTACTTAGTACAAATATGTTTAATTTGTTTAGAATGTTTTCTTTGATGAATGGGGTGTTTAAAAATGTATTTCTTAATTTCCAAATATTTAGAGATTTCTCAGATATTTTTCTGTATCAATTTCTACTTTAATTCTATTATGGTCTAACAATCCACTTTACATGATTTCTAACCTTCCAAATTTGTTAAGATTTATTTATGCAGTCTATCGTGAATGTCCTATGCACAGTTGAAAAGAATACATTTTCTGCTATAGATGGTGGAGTGTTCAGTATACGTCAAACAGATTTTGTTGGTTGATTATGTTCTTCAGATCATCTAGAACCATACTGAATTTCTGCCTACTTGTTTTATCAGTTATTCAGACAAGTGTGTCGAAATACTCAACTATAATTGTGGTTTGCCTATTTCTCTTTTCAGACCAATCACTTACTCTGGCATGCACACTGAAGCTTTGTTTTTAGGTAAATATTCCTTTTTATTGTTATGTTATCTTAAATAATTGACCCCTTTATCATTATGTAATGTCTCTATCTTTCCCTGATAATGTTTCTCCATCATTTTCCTTTTAAACAACCTAAACCGCTTATATTTAAAGCATGTTTTTTGTAGAGAGTGTCTAGTTAGGTTTGCTTTACTTGATTATTTTTTTGAACTTTTATTTTAGGTTCGAGACATGTGTGCAAGTTTGTAATATAGGTAAACTCGTGTCATGGGGGTTTGTTATACAGATTATTTTGTCAACCAGCTACTAAACCTAGTACCCATTAGTTATTTTTTCTTATCTTCTCCCTCCTCCCACCCTCCACCCTCCACCCTCAACAAAGGATGCTGGGTATTGTTCCATGCACACTGGAAAAAAATGCATTCCGTTTTATTTGTGAGGTAATGGGATTGCTGGGGCAAATGGCAGGTCTGTTTTTAGCTCTGTGAGGAATCCCTACACTGGTTTCCACAATGGTGAAACTAATTTACACTCCTACCAACAATATATAAGTGTTCCTTTTCTGCTGCAACTTCACCAGCATCTGTTATTTTTTGACTTTTTAATAATAGCCATTCTGACTGCTGTGAGATGGTATCTTACTGTGGTTTTAATTTGCATTTATCTAATGATCAGAAATATTAGTTTTTTTCTTACATTTGTTGGCTCCATGTATGTCTTTTTTCGAAAAGTGTTCATGTCCTTTGTCCACTTTTTAATGGAGTTTTTTTTTTCTTGTAAATTTGTTTAAGTTCTTTATAGATGCTGGATATGAGACCTTTGTCAGATGCACACTTTGCAAAGATTTTCTTCCATTCTGTAAGGTATCTGTTTACTCTGTTGATAGTTTCTTTTGCTGTACAGAAGCTCTTTAGTTTAATTAGATCCAATTTGTCAATTGTTTTTGTTGCAATGGCTTTTGGAATATTTGTCATGAAATCTGTGCAAGTTTCTATGTTCAGAATTGTATTGCTCAAGTTGTGTTCCAGAGATTTTACAGTTTTAGGTTTTACATTTAAGTTTTTAATCCATATTGAGTTGATTTTTGTATATGGTGCAAGGAAGGGATCCAGTTTCAATCTTCTGCATATGGCTAACCAGTTATCCCAGCACCATTTATTGAGTAGGAAGTCCTTTCCCCATTGCTTGTTTTTCTCAACTTTGTCAAAAGTCAGATTGTTGCAGGTGTGCGACCTTGTTACTGGGTTCTCTATTCTGTTCCATTGGTCTATGTGTATGTTTTTGTACCTTGCTGTTTTAGTGACTGTTGCCCTATAGTGTAGTTGGAAATCAGGTAATGTGATGCCTCCAGCTTCATTTTTTTTTTCCTTACAATTTCCTTGGCTATTCAAGGTCGTTTTTGGTTCCCTATGACTTTTGATGTAGTTTTTTCTAGTTTTGTAAAGAGTGTCATTGGTATAGCATTGAATATATAAATATCCTTGGACAGTATGGCCATTTAATGACATTGATTCTTCCTATCCATAAGCAGGAAATGTTTTCCCATTTCTTTGTCTCATCTATGATTTCTTTGAGCAGTGTTTTATAATTCTTATTGCAGACATCTTTCACCTCCCCAGTTAAACGTATTCCTAAGTATTTTATTCTTTTTTGGCAATTATGAATGAGATTGCATTCCTGATTTGGCTCTCAGGTTGGCTGTTGTTGGTGTATAGGAACATTGGTGATTTTTGTACATTCATTTTGTATGCTGAAACTTTACTGAAGTCATTTATTAGCTGAAGGAGCTTTGGGGCTGAGACTATAGTGTTGTCTAGATATGGAATCATGTCATCTGCAAACAGGTATAGTTTGACCTCCTCTCTTCCTATTTGGATGCCCTTTATTTCTTTCTCTTGCTTGATTGTTTTGGCCAGGACTCCCAATACTATGTTGAATAGGAGTGGTCATAGAGGGCATCCTTGTCTTGTGCCAGTTTTCAAGGGGAATGCTTCCAGCTTTTGCCCATTTATTATGATGTTGGCTGTGTGTTTGTCATAGATGACTCATTGTTTTGAGGTATGTTCCTTCAGTACCTATTGTATTGAGAGTTTTTAACATGAAGAGATGTTGAATTTTATAGAAAGCCTTTTATGTATCTAATGAGATCATCCTGTGGTTTTGGTCTTTAGTTCTGTTTTTGTGATTAATCTTATTTATTGATTTGCATATGTTGAAACAACCTTGCATCCTAGGTATAAATGCTACTTGATCATGGTGGATTAGCTTTTTGACATGCCACTGGATTTAGTTTGCCATCATCTTGTTAAGGAATTTTGCACTGATGTTCATCGAGGATATTGGCCTGAAGTTTTCTCTTTTTTATTGTGTTTCTGCTGGCTTTTGTTATCAGGATGATGTTGGCTTCATAGAATGAGTTAGGGATGAGTACCTCCATCTCAATTTTTTAGAGCAGTTTCATTAAGAATGGAACTAGCTTTTCTTTGTACATTTTGTAGAATTTACCTGTAAATTCGTATGATCTTCGTCTTTTTTTGGTTGGTAGGCTATTTATTACTGATTCAATTTCAGAGCCCATTATTGGTCTGTTCAGAAATTAAATTTTTTCCTGCTTCAGACTTGGGATGGCATATGTGTCCAAGATGTGACTCCAATTGTCTCACTTTCCATTTACCACTAATTGGCATCCAGGTAGGCCACATATTACTTAAACCAGTAAAGTGAATGCCACTTTGTCCTTAAGTTATTCCTCTAGTAATAACATATCCATATCTTCTAGGTTTTCTAATTTTTGCATATAGAGGTGTTCATGGTAGTTTCTGATGGTTATTTGTCTTTCTGTGGGGTCAGTGGTAACATCTCTTTTGTCATTTCTCATTGTGTTTATTTGGATCTCCTCTCTTCTTTATTAGTGCAGCTAGTGGCCTATATATCTTACTTTTTTTTCAATAAACCAACTTCTAAATTCATTGATCTTTTGAATGGTTTTTAATGTGTCAATTTCCCCCAGTTCAACTCTTGTTATTTTTTGTCTTCTGCTATCTTTGAGGTCATTTTTTTCTTGATTCTATAGTTATTTTAGTGGTAATGTTAGGTTGTTAATTTGAGATCATTCTAACTGTTTGATGTGGGTGTTTAGTGCTATAAATTTTCCTGCTAACACTGACTTAGCTGTGTCCCTGAGATTCTGGTATGTTGTATCTTTGTTCTCATCAGTTTCAAAGAACTTCTTGATATATGCCTTGATTTCTTTATTTACCCCAAAGTCAGTCAGGAGTAGGTTGTTTAATTTTGCTGTAATTGCATGGATTTGAGCGATTTTTTCAGTCTTGACTTCTGCTTTTATTGCATTGTGGTCCAAGAGTGTGGTTTGTATGATTTTGCATTTGCGGAACATTATTTTATGTCCAATTATGTGGTCTATTTGAGAATATATGACATGTGGCTATGAGAAGAATGTATATTCTGTTGTTTTGGGGTGGTGAGTATTTTTATTTCTGTCTATCAGATCAGTTTGATCCAGTGCTGGGTTCAGGTCCTGAATATCTTTGTTGATTTTCTGCCTTGATCTGTCTAACACTGTCAGTGTGTTGTTGAATTCTCCCATACTATTGTGTGAAGTCTAAGTCTTGTTGAAGGTCTCTAAGAACTTGTTTTATGAATTTGGATGCTCCTACGTTGGGTGCACGTATGCTTAGGATAGTTAAGTCTTCTCGCTTAATTGAACCTGTTACCATATGTAATGCCCTTCTTTGTCTTTTTGGATCTCTGTTGGTTTAAAGTCAGTTTTGCCTGAAATTAGAATTGTAATCCCTGTTTTCTACCATTTGCTTGGCAGGTTTTCTCCATCCCTTTATTTTGAGCCTATGGGCATCATTGCATGTGAGATGGGTCTCTTAAAGGTGGCATACCACTGAGTCTTTCTTCTTTATCCGGCATGCATGGGACTTTCTTCTTTATCAGGCTTGCCACCCTGTGCCTTTTAATTGGAGCATTTAGCTCATCTACATTTGGTTACTGTTGATATGTGTGGATTTGATCCTGTTATCTTGTTGTTAGTTAGTTACTATGCAGACTTGCTTGCGTGGTTTCTTTATAGCCTCACTGGTCTGTATACTTAAGTATGTTTTTGTAATGGCTGGTAACAGTCTTTCCTTTCCAAGTTTAGTGCTTCTTTCAGGAGCTCTTATGAGACAGGTCTGGTGGAAATGAATTCCTTCAGCATTTGCTTGTGTAAAATGGACCTAATTTCTCCTTCATTTATAAAGCTTAGTTTGGCCAGCTATGAAATTTTTGGTTGAAATTTCTTTTCTTTAAAAATACTGAATACATGCCCCCACATCTCTTCTGGCTTGTGGGGTTTCTGCTGAGAGGTTCACTGTTAGTCTGATGTGCTTGCCTTTGTAGGTGACCAATCCTTTCTCTCTAGCTGCCTTTAACATTTTTTTCTTTCAGCCCGCCTATACCTTTAATCAACAAAAAGTTTAGCAGTTTTAGTTTATAACAAGAGTTTTATAGTTTATAGCAAGGAGTTTCCTGCTCTAACAATTTTTAAAATTAGGTAGATTATTTACAACTAGATGAAATAAGTCCATTTGAAATAGAAACTTCAAAACATCTAGTTTTTGAAGGTACTAACAGCTTATTGGAAGCAATTCTGTGATTGGAACTCAAATTAAAATGGGATTTTGTATTGATTTTTTTTCTGCTCCTGTTTGACTCGCGTCTGAAGATAAAAGTAATTTACAAAGTTTAGTGAATTCTTAGATGTGACTCCAATTGTCTGAGTTTCCATTTACCACTAATTGGCATCCAGGTAGACCACATATTACTTAAACCAGTAAAGTGAATGCCATTTTGTCCTTAAGTTATTCTTCTAGTAATAACAAGAAGAAACAAAACCAACTCAGAATAGAATAACCCTCAGAGCCTCTAAGAAATACTTATTCTCCTACATTTTCTGTCATTTTATCTCCTATTAAAAGAAAAACTACTAATACTGTGAATTTTAAATTAATATGCTTATATTTTCAATGTATAGAGAGGATTTATATAATTCTATTAAATTCCAATAACAAATAAAGATTGACTCAATCTCTGTAATATATTAAATCTTAATTATGCTTATTTCAATGTGGAAGCTAATTCTCTTAAGAGAGCATTCCATTCATCTGTATTCAATAAGCAGTGTAACAGACTCATAAAACATTTATAAACGGGCAAATGCAATTCACCATTTAATTATATAAACAGCAGTGAAATTACATTTATTCAGGAATTATGTGGTCATAATGTGTCACCATCCAGGATGACCGCAATCTAAGGAGTTACTAAAGGGAATACCTGCCAGAGGTTCACTTGGAGAATCTGAAAAAAGGGTTAGTCACAATGACATGAAGTGGTACATGGGTTCACTAAAGAGGAGAATGAGTGAATCATAATTGTATTGATTAACAGTTTTCTGCTCATATACGTCATCAATCTTTCAATGAATGTTTATAGCTACCTTTTATGAATCACCCTTTATAGACATGAGAATTAAAAAGTGGATAACATATCAGCCTTTGCCTCGTAAAGTAGAGGAAATAAACACAGACACAAATGGGTTAAACAAATAGACCATGGTAAGTGCAAAATAATTATCTGGATACACAAAGGAATACATGAGATATTGTGTCTGAAGGGTAGGGGATAGTTGAACAAAAGAGGTTGTGTAGGCCTTTTGCATATTGGGGAAAAATTAGGTATATTAATAAAAACAAGTACAAAGGGCAGATACTTAAAACATCATGACATGAGGTATTTGCAAGCAATCCAATCTTACAAGGTAATAGTGTTTGAGGATTCACTGTGACAGAGAAGATAAGAGCATTAGACAAAAATTATTCCATCAAAATCTTTATATGCCTCACACCAAGGAGCCTGGATTATATCTCACAGGAAATGATGATCCGTTGAAGGCTTTAAGAAAAACCATAACCCAATTTCTATTTTCCAAAAATCCTCTGGTATCTTGGTGTTCCTTCGAAGCAGAGCCTAAGACAAAGACTTATGATGGGTTGTTTATTTTCAAGATGGTCCCAGATAGAGTGGAATTCCTGGGATAATGAGGCAGGGAATAAGGAAAAAAGAGCATGAAGATTTAATATCGGGGTCACTATTGTAGGCAATGCCTGTTTGTTTCTATCTAGAACTTTTGAGAAACGTACAAACATTTCCCAGAATTATCTGTCTGAATGATAGGAAGTGGGAATGTTTACTCATTGGCTCCTTTTCACAATGGGTCAAGGGTTGCACCTGGGGATTTTAAGTCCCCCATTTCTGAACTATACTTGCACTCCCAAAGTAAGTTCCCAGAGACAGCCCTGGGTCAGAAAATAAAGACGTTTCATGTGCCTTTTGTGGAACACTGTCAGAAAAGAACTATTTTTTGAAGGGTGTGAATATGGACATGGAAATCATAGAATACATATATTCTTGGAGTACAGATTATTTGATAGCAAGCATAGTACCTCAGGATAGAAATATGAGAAAAATATGAATAGGTATAAGAAAGGCGAGCAGCTTTCCTGACTGTAA